>NC_091670.1:31187500-31812500 GCF_042453785.1 Malus domestica | reverse complement strand
GTTTGGAAGGCAATTTTGCCTTTGGGGGCTCAAGTTAGAGGCTTTGGGAAGTGGAGCCTGACTTGGGAGGGTCATTTCATTATCAACCAAGTACTTGACAAAGGAGGATATTACTTGGCAGATATGGAAGGAGGCTTACAGAGGTATCCAATCAATGCTAAGTTTTTGAAGAAATATCACCCAACCTTGTGGGATGTTAAGGATTGCTGCATTGAAGAAATCATCAAGAAATCGTTTGAGTGGTTATAATCACTTCCTGTATCCAAATGGAGATGAGAAATATCACCATAAGCTCCTGGTACGAGATATCTTGTACATGTGGAGATTATGATGATGTTTCGGTGATTATCGACTGACCTGATAAGTCAACTAACTTTCCCTTGGTCCAAAGGGACTACATTTTAGATCACTTGGTAAAATTACTCATTCTTGAATTTATCGGGTTTTCTGGTGTTTTGATCAGCGTATATTCTGAATATGATTTCATAATCACCTTTTTGTGTCAGAAGGCATTCCATTCAAGCTTGGGTACAAGTCTACCCTACTGCACTTCGTATTATTTCTGATGCAGATAAACTATCTAAAAGAACCACTGACGTTAAAATTTTAGTTATGACCATTAATCCTTGATTCACCCAACAAATACTCTGCTGGTGATTGAATATTCCGGAAGCTACCGTTGTAGCGACATGTTATGCATTCAATCCAGTTGTCTTATACTTTAAACTTAATGGACTTGTTTTGACTCTTAAATTCTTAAGTGTTCTTTTAGCTTTTTCGACATAATTGTTCGCTAAATTCGAGATAAATTCACTATGAACTACATGGTGTGCATATCACTACTGTATCTCACTGTGATGCGCGTTTCACTTCCAAGTTTTGGGAAGTTTTCTTGAAGGCTATGAGTACTAAGTTTTTGTCCAGTACAACATTTCACCCTCAAACTAACAGCCAGTTTGAACGAACCATCCAGACCTTAATGTACATGTTGTGTTTGTTTGTTTCGTAGTTTTAGCATGGTTATGATTGACACTTATCTTTGTTAGAGTTGTGTGTAACTGTAGTTACACTTTTGATTTGAGTATGACACCATTTGAGATGTGTATGGAGATTTTATGCATAGCACATGATTGATAGAGGAGTATTACAAATAGGTATTTGAATAATCAAGATTACAATTCAAAAAATTGTGTGCTATTTGTGTTGTCACCTGATAGGGTAGCACGTGAGCGTAGTCGATGCGCTAATTAGACGATTTATATGTATTTCCTAATGAGAGGCAAGATGGTAATATTGTACCCTCGTGAATTTTTTGCTTGCTTATCGAGACAACAATGAGTTGTCGATATCGCGGGCTGCAGACTGTAATATCGATAACTTATTTGTTATGTTCGTTAAGCAAGTGGACAAGTAGGTCCTTTTACGTTAGTATTTTTAGTTATTTATTTATTGTTTGGGCCTGACCCAAAGATACTACACTTATTCTCAAAGTACGTGACCCTACAAGTGTGTAGGTGAAATTTTTCTATGTTCAGTTTTGATTTCAATACCAACTATGTCTACGTTAATGTATATACGTATTTTGACGTTATGTTTTTATATAACTATTTTTGACCTTATGTTTTTATAACAGTATTACATTTTGGTATTATATTGAAGGATAATGAAAGTTTGAGTTTGGAGGCATGAAAGAGGAATCATTGCAATCCGATAGCGACAGAATGACATTCTCTTTGATGCAACCGCTCTAGCTTGATTTCTTCTATATATATATATATATATATTTTTTTTTTCTATCTTAATCTTTTATGTACAACAACTTATTTCAAATTTCGGGGACAAAATTTTTTTTAAGGTGGGCAGATTGTGACAACCTGTCCCTAATTTTATGATTTTATAAATTTTAAAAGTGTGAGTTGACCAAAATGCCCTTAGAAGAAAGATTGTGACTTTCTTTGATCGTCTCTTCGGGAAGTGTATGAGCTATTATTTTACCGTATTATTGAAGTACTCGACGGAAGGAATGCATAGGCGCAAGCGGAACTGAATTTGGAGTTACAACGAAAATTTTACAAATTACAGAGTGTGATGGGAGTTTTGGTAAATTCACGTTACATGAGATATTTTTCAGTTTCTTCATTGGTGACCTTAAGTTGTGTGCCAAAGGGGCCCACACCCCACTTTTTCCCCTCACTCCCCTGTTCCTTTCCAAATGCCCTCAGGGTCTCATTGGTTGCCACCTCACTTCTCTCCCTTTCTCTCTCTCCCGAAGAGCTCTCTCTCACCCGGAATTCTCCCATCCTTTGTGAAGCACAGCACCACCGTCACTTTTGCCAACTCCGGCGAGCATCACAACCCAAATCACCACCTCACACTGCTCCCTTTTCTCTCAAACACTCTTCTGCCCTCTTATCTCTCTTAGCTCACTCTCTCTCACCTCTAAATCTATCTTAGTTCTCTATCTCTCTTCTCCTCTTGGTGAAACCTAGAAATCAAGCCAACACCATCGTCGTTTCAACGAGCTTCAACCACAAAACAATGCACTACATTCTCTCCCTCGGATTTCTCACTCTCTAGATTCCGTGCACACTACACAGAAATGCAAAGGGCAACGCCGCCATATTTTCTGGCGAGTTCACAAACTTCCAACGAGAGTAAGCTTTGAGAATAACCTAAAAATTCTTGGATCATGTTTTAATATATGTTTCTAGCTTTCTTAAGGGTCTTGATGTGGGTTTTAGTACATAACCGTTGTAGGGAAAACATCCTAGATTTTTCGGCTACTTCGAGCCGTTTTCCGGCCAACTCCTGCCACGGTCGAGGAAACAAAGGTATATTTCGATTCCTTGCCCTCTGAGCTTCAATTTGATATATTGGAAGGCTAGGTTTAGTGAAGATTTCGTGTGGTTGGAGATGGGATTATTCCCGACGGTTGTAGCGGCAACCGGCCGGAGAAGAAGAAAAATAAAAAATAAAAAAAAGAGAGAGGAAGCCTAGATCCGAGACCCGAATTGGATCCGAACCTAGGATCTGGCCCAGCCCAATTCAATGTGGATCAGGAATATTCCTGGAATATGCTCTGAAATATTCCTTATGTTGACTTTTTTGAAAATCTTTCAAAAACCCTCCTAGACTAATTTCGACGCCCTGAGTTCGTTTTTGACATCCATTTAGTGAAATTTCAAAGTTTTAACATAGTTGACCACCTGGGCGTCTCGGTTGACTTTTCGTTGATATTTTATGAAAATTGCGCGGGATCCTTCTTAGCGTATTTCGACGTGCTGATTCCGAATCCGCCGTCCGTTTCTCCAAATTCAAATGTTTTAATTCTGTTTTACTAATGGACCCCAATATTATGCTTAGGTGCAATTACTACCGGAGACTCCGGCCTTCTTAGCTCGAACGGAGGTGACATTGTAAGTACCTATGAGTGAGTATTTTCTTTTATATAGTATATATATAATTGTTGGAAATTATAACACAAAGTGTAACGTTTATAAGATTTAGCGCTTTGATAGAAAATTATAACGTTATGCTACATCCTACGGGATACACATGTATGGCCGTGAATAATATTATGTTGACTAGAATTATCGAATCACTGTGGCATGACTATATTTATGTTATCTGCTCATCGTTTGTTGCACTGATGTTAGTACTCGCTCAGGCCAGGGCCAGTCTTTCACGTATATGTTCACATCGCACCGTACGCTCACTTTGGATCCATTATAAGTGCCAGTAATATCCTAGATTGTTATAGGCAATTAGGACTAGTATGTGACGCGCATAGCACCAGTCTTCACGTGATTATAGTACTAAATCATAAATCATTAATACACACAGGTCATGTTCATCTTAGAATACCTCTGCATGAACTCATGTGTCAGCATATATCGATGAGCACTCGATGTGATGTATTTATTTCTGCGAGATATTATGATTACTAGAAGTTATATGCTTATCAACGGAATTTGTGACGTATTGGAGTCTTGAGATATTGCAGGCTATGGTAAGTATTTTCATACTATACGTAGTATGTATATTTTGGAAACTATACTGATTTTATGGCGAGGGGTTATAATGTTTTCAAAAAGGTTTTTGTAAAGCTTTATTTTTTAGGCCTACTCACCCTTATTTTTCGCCCTTCCAGGTTTAGTAGCTATGCTTTCGTGTCGACGGGGATTCTTGGCAAATCTTGGTGTAGTTGGTTACCTTCCATGGTATAATTTTTATCCTACTATACTGTACTTTACTTATGCTCTGACATCACTTGTCAAATGAGTTCATTCCCACTCACCAGCACTCTTATATTTAGGCACTTTTAGGTTTAAATTTATTCACATTTTCCACATCACTACACTTTATGGCTTCGTCACCCTCTTGGTGTCGGCCAACACAGCTCGATTCGGAGTCCAGGTGAACATTTCAGGTCGGGGTTTGTCAACAACCATGTTTATATTAAATTTTAATCATCTTCAAGAATTAAAGTAAGTGGTAATTTATACTCAATATATTAATTTTCCACTTTTCTCAAGCAATAAAAAAACTTATGTATTACTTTCTTCCACTTCTCTTTAGTAATAAAAAAACTAAGTTGTGTATTACTTTCTTCCACAAACACAAGCATATTTTTGTATCTATCTTTCAGTCGTGCTCCATTTTTTATTGATGAACCCTAAATTGTAATTTCATGGCAATAGGAGATTATTCAATTAGTAAGAGTGAGATGTTGATTTCAATTAAAGTTTGAATATTGATTTTTGAATTATGTATAAATATGTCGATTTTTTTTTTAATTTTATAAAGAGGGTTTTTTTTATTAAATTGCACACAAAGTCCTCAAAATGTCAGAGACGGTCATGTGCCTTCTAAAGCATTAATACAATAAACTCGTCCTACTCTCAACTTTTTCCCTTCACAAGTGTTCTAATAATATTGAGAACGAATTTGGTGATTGCTACAGAAAATAATGAAGAGACAGAATTAAGTGGTTGGGTCGATGAGTGTACAAGGTCAAAAGGGATTTCAAAAAGGCAATCATTTTCCCTATCTTTTCTGACACATCAATCATGTACGTATATATAATATTTAGGAAATATAAATAAAATGAATACAACAAAATAATGAACTTGAATTTCATCGCACAGGAGCTGCAGCCGTCTAAATATGTGTATATATGCAGGTTCTTTGTTATGAAATTCAAGTGTGAAACAAAGGATGGCTTCAGAAATGAAGGTTGAAGTCCTTCACAAAGAAATAATTAAACCATGCGCGCCCACGCGCTGCTGCGGGGCTCAGAGTGCCAACATGCTGGCCTATATCTTGCTTATTATTTATTTTTTTCATCTTGGACGTATGTTTAAGCCTACCATCGGAAGCAAAGATGTTACGGCGCCTAAGGCCAACAACTTTTGGCCATTGGCCAATGATTGGGGTTGATTATCACCAAAACCCTTCTAGTAATTGTTGATGTATACAATAAGCTGAATAAAATAAATAACTTTGATTTCATCCCACAGGTACTGACTTTTTGTGTTGAATTATATAAGGAGGACCTGTGTTATGCAACTCCAGTGTAGAGCAAAAGATGGCTTCAGAGATCAAGGTTGAAATCCTCCACAAGGAAACAATTAAGCCTTCCTCTCCAACTCCTCACCACCTTAAAACTTCCAGCCTCTCTGGTTATGATCAGCTTACTCCTGAAATTTATGTCCCACTAATTCTCTTCTATCCCAACGGCGGTGATGAGGCCAGTATCGATCACCATGCTTTGTTTGCTGATAGATTCGGCCTTCTAAAAAGATCGTTATCTGAAGCCCTCACTCACTTCTACCCCTTTGCAGGAGAATTCATATTTAATGTTTCGATCAGCTGCAGTGACCATGGGGCTGGATTGATTGAAGCCCAAGTCAACTGTCCCATATCGAAGATTTTGGACAAACCTGATTTCCAGATCTTAGGACAGTTGATTCCAACTTCAATAGATTCCAAACAAGCAGAGACAGGCCATCTTCTTCTAGTGCAGGTCAGCTCATTTAAATGTGGTGGATTGGCAATTGGGATTAGTATTTCACATAAGGTCGCTGATGCTTCTACACTCAGCGCATTCATCAAAAGCTGGACCGCAATTGCCCTTGGCTCGGCAGGTGCTACTGACCATGCAGTGCCTTCTCCAGAATTTGGCATTGCAGCTACTATCTTCCCACCGCAAGATATCTTCAATTCGCAGCAAGGAACCATGGAATTTCCTCAAGAAAAGGGTATAGGAAAAAGATTTGTGTTCGATGCGTCAAAGATTGCTGCCCTCAAGTCCAAAGCTGCCGGTGCAACCGTGCCAAATCCTACGCGAGTTGAAGTTGTGTCAGCGCTCATTTGGAAATGCGCAATGGAAGCTTCAAGATCAAACTTGGGTTTTACAAAACCATCTGTGTGGTCTCAAGTGGTGAACATGAGAAAAAGATCAGGGAAAAGCTTGGTGGAAAACATATTGGGGAACTTTTTGTCGTACTTTGCAGCAATGAGTACGGAGAGTGAGGTGGATCTGGAAAGATTGGTTGCAAAATTCAGGAAAGGCATCGAGGAACATAAAGAAAAGTATCCTAACAATGTTGGTTGTGAGGATGCACTTCAAAGTCTCAAAGAGTACGGGAATATCCTGATAAATGACAGTATAGTGATCTATAGTTGTAGCAGTTGGTGCAAGTTTCCCTTCTATGAAACAAATTTTGGATGGGGGCAGCCGTCATGGGTGAGTACTCGTAGTAGTGAATTCAAGAATACGATTATATTGATGGACTCAAGTGATGGTTTTGGCGTGGAAGCGTTGTTGACTTTCCCTGAAGAAGACATGGCCATAATTGAAAGACATGAAGACCTGCTTGCATATGCTTCTGTGAATCCGCCTGTCATTTAATTAACATCCTCTTGCGGTTCTTAGATGGATGTGATTGTATAGGTTTAAATTGTTTTTTCGATGCTTCTACTGTCTGCGTTTTCATTACTTTTTGCTCCTTAATGGTCTGTACTGTATCTTCAATAAAATTGATATGTTTTCAGCTTTATATTAGAACAATTAATGAATGAAGGAGATATGTTTCACCCTGTGTGTATTTCAATTATTATCTAATACATGAACCGTGATCTTCCAAGATGGCAATGGCATACCAGCTCAGTTGGCTTCAAAAGAAGTCACGGGCCATAGCTAAAAGCAGTCAGGAGCCGCTTGCTTGCAGATGCTTCTCTATATGACTAATTAATTAGTATCCTCTTGTCTCTTTCAATTATTGGGGTGATGTCGTTCTCTTTGTGGAGTGGTTAACATTGTGTTGCTTTTAGTCATTGACTTTTCTTAATAAAAGACCGGATTTGTTTTTTAATTATTATGCATACATAGTAGAGTTTGGCACCACGCGTAGCATCGCTATATGTTCAAACATGTCTAGCACTACTACAATATTAGCTTTAGGTGTCAGATGTTGGTGACGGTTTAATAAGCCATTATGTTGAATAAAAGATATACAATACATCATTCAGTTAGTGTCGGATAACAATAAAATGATGTCGGTTATATCCGATATAAATTTCTATGGATATATTTTTAAATATTTTTAATATATTTCTGCCTTTTTAAGTTAATGGTGACAGTTATAACCGACAGAAAGTGACTATTTTATTATTTTAAGATGTTATATTGACTAAAAAAAGATAAATAAACACATGGTTTAAATATATTTTTTTCACTCATGACTTTGTCAGATATAACCGACACGAACAAAGCAAAATTTTGGACGGCCGTTAGAATAATCTTTGAATGTTTTTTTTTTCCACTCATGGTCCTGTTACCTAATCTTTGAATTTTTAATTTTTTTTTTTTTTGCGATTTTTTACACATGCTATCTCGGAGTATATACAAACATATTTAACGGTTGGATCATTGAAACTAGTTTCGTAGAATGCATATCTTATCAAATTGATAGATTTAACAAACACTTAAGAGTTAATGTTATACTTCCATTAAGTATAAAATAAGATTTATCCACTAATGTAAATATTTTAAATTGAAGATCGAATTCATTCATTGCATTCTTATAGGATCGAGGAGTGTAGCTGCAAAAAATCATCAAAATCAGAGCTAAAATAACCGTTAAATTATGATTTTTCATTTATAATCATTGAAAACTTTTGTTCAATTACCTAATTTATGAATGTTTGTTTTTTGCGATTTTTTACGTATGCGATTTTGGAATGTGTACAAACAAGTTTGACGGTTGAATCGTAGAAAAACTTTTCGTAGAATGCATATCGCATCAAAACGGTAAATTAAACCAACACTTAGAGTTAATGTTATACTTCCCCATCAAGTATAAAATAAGATTTTGTGGTATCCAGTGTAAATATTTTAAATTGAAAATCTAATTTGTTCAATGCATTCTTATATAGTCAAGGAGTGTAGCTGTAAAAAAATCATCAAAATCGGAGCTAAAATAACCGTTAAATTGTGATTTTTCGTTTATAACCGTCGAAAACTTTTGTTTTGTTACCTTATCTCTGAATGTTTGTTTATTGTGATTTTTTACGTATGTGATCTCGGAGTGTGTACAAACAAGTTTGACGGTTAGAGATCATTGAAAAAAGTTTCGTAGAATATGTATCGCATCAAAACAGTAGATTAAATAAACACTTAAGAGTTAATGTTATACTTCCATTAAGTATAAAATAAGATTTTGTAGTATCCACTAGTGTAAATATTTTAAATTGAAGATCAAATTTATTCATTGCATTCTTATAGGGTCAAGGAGTGTAGCGGTAAAAAATCATTAAAATTGGAGCTAAAATAACCGTTAAATTGTGATTTTTCGTTTATAACCGTCGAAAACTTTTGTTTCATTACGTAATCTCTGAATATTTATTTTTACGATTTTTTATGTATGCAATCTTGGAGTGTGTACAAATAAGTTTGACGGTTTGATCGTTGAAAAAAGTTTTGTAGAATACATATCGCGTCAAAATGGTAGATTAAACAAACACTTAGAGTTAATATTATACTTCCATTAAGTATAAAATAAGATTTTGTGTTATCCACTAGTGTAAATATTTTAAATTGAATATCGAATTTGTTCATTGCATACTTATAGGGTCGAGGAGTGTAACTGTAAAAAATCATCAAAACTGGAGCTAAAATAACCGTTAAATTGTGATTTTTCGCTTATAACCGTTAAAAACTTTTGTTCCGTTACCTAATCTCTTAATGTTTTTTTTTTGTGATTTTTTACGTATGCGATCTTGTAGTATCTACAAACAAGTTTGACAGTTAGATCATTGAAACTAGTTTCGTATAATGCATATCTCCGTTAAATTTGCCTAAATTTGAAGTAAGAAAATTAATTTGTGCTAAATTTTTATTTATGTTTTTCAAGTATTGATTAGACAATATTTAATTTGTGCTAAATTTTTATTTTGTTTCTTTATTTCATATTTTACATGGGTTATTATCTATTAAACCAAACAATTATTTATTTAATTTAAAAAAAAACTTATTCCATTTAAATGCATACTATTTATTTATTTATTAAACCAAACAATTATTATTTTATTTTTTAAAATTGTAACAAAATTTTTGGGTGGAATTTAGAATTTTGGGATGGAATTTTGGGGGGATTTTTGCCACCATTTTTTTTTGTCGATTATAACCTACAGTAATGAAAATTTTCCAACATAAAACCCCTCTATCTCTTCCTTGCGCTGATGCCTTCTCCCTTCCCCCTTTTCTCCTCTCCACATTTCCTTCTCTTCTCTTCTCTCTTATGGTTCTCCTTCGCTTGACATCTCCATGCTTCTTCTCTCTCCCTTCTCTCTTTTTCCATTTTTTCAATCACTTCCAAATACTTCTTATTAAGATTCTCTTGGTGATCCACAACCTGCTTCACCAAGTTCTCAAAAAACCTAGTCATTGAACTTAATTGCACCTTCATTTTCCTCTTCCTCTTCTAAATCTTCCTCATCAGCACCTCTTCTCCATGGAGTCTTCGGATCTGTTATCCACCCTAAATGTATCAGCTAGAGCATCTGCTTATGTCAGCCAACATGATTGGCATGCGATAGAGATGACTGTAAGGGAAACTCTTGAGTTTGTAGGACGATATCAAGGTGTTGGATTTAAATATGGTAAGCTTTACATAGTCACGTCTTTTGGTATGAATCGTGCTTGTTTATAAGCTATTAGAATCACCAAAATACATAGGAAATCCTACATTTTTTCAGGCAGTTTTCGCCAGTGAGAGCAGAGCCATAGCCAGTTTGATTCTGATTACCCTCCCCCATCTTTGCAAGGTTATAGATTGCTTCAAGCTCACCATAGAGCCTGTGTTTTTCCTCCAAGTCTCCGCATTTCTCCCCTTCTTCCTGCCTCTGCCTATTGTTAGTTGTGTCGAGGACTACCGCGTCAAGAGGCTTCCAACTGCTGCATTAACACAAACAAGTGGGGGTAAAAACAAGGTCAGCATGAAAACCAGAGAGAACACAGAACAAGTACAACAAAAAAGCACGTAAATTGCTGCAATATCAACAAAAAGTGGTTGTTTATATTTTTATTATTAGTATTATATTTTATGTCAGTTTTATCCGACAATAGTGTTTTTATTTATTCTTATTAATAAATTCTCTGTCGATTATATCTGACAGAAGTTCTATCGGTTTTAGCCGACAGAAATGCTCTTATTTATTCATTATTAATATATTCTCTGTTGGTTATATCCGACACAATTTCTGTCAGTTTTAGAGTGTTTTATGTTGAAAATTCATTTCCTGATGTTGGCAATTATGTTGCTTATTATATTTGCCACTGTATCCATTTTCTGTCGGATTTTGCTTAAAATTTGACAGTAATATACGTTTCTTGTCGGTTATCACAGCGACACTAATAAATGGTTTTGCAATAATGTAGCGTCGTAAACACTAGCTAACTTGTTAGCACTTGAGCGCTCTTGGTAAATACTAAAGAGAGTCTATACATATTTTATGATCAGTTCATAAGTGTTTACATGATCTAGTAAGGCATCATCTACCTAGAGCTAAGAGCTAGATAATAGCTAGTTGTAATATTGTTATAAGTTTGTTACAACTGTCCATGTAACTAATCCTAGTTTAGTTAGTAAACTAAGCTTAATTAGTCACTAAGGTTCATCCCAAGGTTTGGGCTACGTCCACACTAATTATGTATTTATTTGAGGGAGAGAAAGCTCTGAGAGTGAGAGCTTTGAGAGGGGGTGAGAGGGCCTAGGAATTGGCCTCTGAGGGTGAGAATATGGCTCCTCCCAATTGTGAGGGTGAGGGATCCTTTTATAGAATAAGGGCTCCTCACTTATTACATATTTACCCCTTCCCTTAGTACATAAATACATTTGAGTCCCCCGAGTATTTGTACGAGATCTAAATACGAAGGCCCTAAGTATGGTATAAACATATAGTATAAAAATGCTTACCATAACCAGCAATATTTCAAGGATACCATACGTCACAAATTTCGTAAATAAGTACATGATGTTCATAATCACATATTTTCGCCTAAATAAACATATCACATCGAATGCTCAACAAATGCTAACACACAAGTTCATGAAGAGGTATTCTGACATGAACAGGACTAGGTGTAATAATGATATACGCTCTAGTACTACAATCATGTGAAGACTGGCGCTATACGCAGCACATACGAGTCGGAGTTGCCTATTGCAACCTGTACGACAGGACTGGCACCTAAAATGGATCCAAAGTGAGTGTACGGTGCAATGTGTACATACTCATGAAAGCCTGGCCCTGAACTAGACGAGTACTAACATCGGTGCAGCAATGATGAGCAAATAACTTGAATATAATCATGCCACAGTAATTCAACAATTCTAGTCAATATAATTCTATTCATGACCATAGATATAATTAAGGCATCCCCTTTAAAGTAAGCTTACCTATGCATCCCGTAGAATTATTTCATCATTTCCCAACAATAAAACATTTCTTAGGAACCTTAATTTAATTGTGACAATCACGTAGGAAATTCATTAAGAAATGGATATATGGAAACTAACCAATATACATATCAAAGAAAAGACCCACTCACATTTTATGTCGTTAAGTCGAACCCGCATCATAGCATCGAGAGTCCTTGCGATGCGTTTCGCCTAGAAACGAAACCATTTATGTAAATATGTAATGTACTAACGTATAAATGTGTTTTTGTACAAAGTATGACTAATAAAGAAACTATTTTAAAATGGTCGAATTTCAGAAAACAGAGGGCAGATTCAGGTCCAGCACGTTGAGAAACCTTGTGACACCCCACCCACTAAATTAAATTGTATTTTCATTTTGTCCCTGAAACTTTCTAAAAATGTGCAATTAGGTCCCTTATCCTAATCTAATAATGACCCTCCATCTAGATTGTCTTTCTCCCCCACGATGCCACGTGGCAGGCCATTAGTCCACTTACTCTCTTTCTCAGCACTCATTCTCTTCCATGCACACACGTTAAGACAACACCACCCCAACGACCTAGCCACCACCACCATCAACCTCGTGGGAACCTTCTTACTCTCTCTACCACTTTTGTGGACCTTGAGGACACCCAAAAGGCACCCAAAACAATGTCTGGTGAACCCATGTGGGTTTCAAGCAAGATCCAGCCACCTCCGATCACTTCTCAGCGAAAAAAAGGTAACAAACCTCCCCCTCTCGACTTTAGCTTCAATTTGGTACCTAATTTGTGCCCTAGGTTGCTAGTTTAATAAGGATCGGAGCTAGGAAGCTCCGGCCTTCTTCCCCGACAATCGGTCAAAGTCAACGCGTCACAGGCCTTCAGGCCGAATGTGTAGCACGGGCCCTTAGCCTAATTCTTGGGTCGGGCCTCAAGCTCTAAACCCTATAACCTAACCCAATCTTTTAAAACCCAAAACCCACTCAATTAGGGCCCTTGTGCAGTATCCCTAAGCCTAAACCCTTAGGCCAATTAACCCTAAACCTAAAACCTAGTAACCATTAAGCTTCAAAGCCCAAAAGCCTAGAGGCCCAACCCGATTCTAGACCCAACCCCAAACCCTTGACCCAGTCCAACCCTAAACCGGTTTGACCCGGTTGACTTTGATCGACCCAACCCGCTGACCCATTGACTTTGATCGACCCGTTGACTTTGACCTAGTCAACGCTGACCGTTGACAACATTGACTTTTTTATCGTTATTCGGGTTTTCGTCTAGGACCCGTTATGACGTCCGTTTTCCTAAATTCAATCGTTTAAGTATAGTTTTGTTAATTGTACTCTTTATGTGTCTAAGTGAAATTAATATCGGTGATTCCATCATTCCTATTTTGTATGGCTCTACGACGACGGAGTATCTGTGAGTGCACCCCTTCTAAAATGCATGTTTTAATATTAGAAATGCATACATGAAAAGAATGATTTAATGATTACGTTTTATGAGATATTATGCTTACTTAGAATATTTTGGAATACCATATTTTCTATTGAATCCATGTTCTTGTAGGGTATCTGATGGATGACGATATACTATTTAGAACATGTTTTCCACACTTCTTTGTAGTATAGATGATGGATGACTTTATACTATGAAAATGCTTTTGAGATATATGTACCTATGTTTGGAAAGAATATGCTCAATGTTTTTGTGTGTATCTAGTGGTCACTATTCCTCCAGGGGTGAGGATTTGGTGCTAGTATATGGGCCGGGAGAAATAATCCCTAGCTTCGGGTCCAGGGACATGGAGTTGGCAAGGGGCCTGGAGAAATAATCTCTTGGCTTCGGGTCGAGAGACATGGAGCTGGCAATGGGCCGGAAGATATTATTATTTGATACCACTATTTAGCACACTATATACGAGATATGTTTTATGAAAGATTTTATGGCATGCTAGGGTTTCAAAAACCTATTACATATTATGCTATTAATGTTTTTGGAAAACTTTGGGGGTTAGTATGTTGATAAATGTTTTAGTATTATATATATATATATATATATCAACTTGATCCACTCATGTTTGTTTCGTGCCCCCTCAGGACCTAGGTACAAGGAATACGACCCGAGCTACGAGGCATTCCCATACCGGTGACATCGTCTTATCTCCTCCACTTTGACCACTCTTTTAATAACACCTTCCATTGTAATCTGTTTTAGAATATGCTCTGAACATGTCATACATTATCATAACAATTAATTGTTGGCAGTTGAATATTAGTATTGTGATAATACTCTACTACTGCATGAATAGTCACATTATTTTATCTTGTTACAATTTAGGTTATGTTCTAAGCATTTGCATTCTTAAATGGCTTACGTCACCTTCAAGTGTCAGCCAACATGTGGCCATCCCGATGTCCTCCGGACATTGGAATCGGGGCGTGTCAAACCTAAAGAGGGACCTCAGCCAATTTTGTAAAAAGTCAACGGTCAACCCTAAAAATTCGACCAAGACGCTCTAGTGATCAACTACGTTAAAACTTTAGAATTTCATTAAATGGATGTCAAAAATGAACCTAGGGAGTCAAAATTAGCCTAGGAGGGTTCCCGAGAAAATTTCAAAAATTCAACATAAGGAATATTCCAAAGAATATTCTCAGCCCATTGTGGAAATTGGGTCGGGCTGGAGCAGTGGCCCAATGGGTTGAGCTGGAGTAGTGGCCCAAAGGTTTGGGCCAAGGACTTGGACCAAGTTTTGGGCCAAGTTTGGGCTTCGGCCTCTCTTTTTTTTTCCCTCTTCTTCTTCTCCGGCGGTTGCCACTGCAATCGTTGGATTCCACCCAATTCCGACCACACCAAAAACCTAACTAAACCTAGCCTTCCAATATATCAAATCAAAGCTCAGATAACAAGGAATCAAAATATACCTTTGGTTTCCTCGACTGTGGCCGGATGTGGCCGGAAAAGGGCTCGAAATGGCCGGATATTCGCTGAAAAACTGCGAAATTTCCCCCCACACCATTTCTGTAGCAAAATGTCACAAAAACATCTCAAAGTTACCCTAATCCTATTCCAAAACGTGGTCCAAGAAGGTTTAAAGAGTTTTCAAAACTTACCCTCGCCAAAAATGGCGAGAAATCGCCAGAGAGATTCTTGAACAGTGGCGGTGCCACTGTGCAGAAAGGAAAAAAGGAGAGAGTGTGGCCAGGTGCGTGACTCCATCATCATTCATTGGTGGAAAGTTCGTGAATGAGGTGTACATCGGCAAAGATGGTGTGCGGTGGCCGTGTTTCCGTCAATGTTATGGCAGAGGAGAGACTCGGGAGAGGTAAGGGAAGAGTGAGGGAGAAGGGAGAGAGCGTGAGAGTCTGGGTAAGAAAGAAGAGAGGGAAAGAAAGAGAGTGCCCGAGATTGGGGGAAGGGACACGTGGGAGAGATTGAGAGGTGAGTGTAGGCCCCACGGGCCACAAAACAAATTATTAAAATATTAAAATATCCTTTAAAAAATATTAAAATAAAGAGATAAAAATATAAAAATTTGAAATAAATATAGAAAATATAAAATAGTAATTTTTACAAAAGTATTTTCGAATTTGTAGTTCCGTAAAATCTTCATCGTAACTCCAATTTCGATTCCGCTTGCACCTATGCGTTCGTACCGTCGAGTACTTCAAGACTATAAAATAGTAGCTCATACACGTCACGAAATGACGGTCAACAAAAGTCAACAATCTTGTCTCTAAGGCATTTTTGTCAATTCACTCTTTTAAAATTAATAAAATCGTAAAAGTATGAACGGGTTGTCATAGTATATACACACACACACACACACACACACACACATGGGTACGTTCATCAAAACTAACCAAAAATTATTGTACCAAAACATGGGTACATTTTCCAAAAGCACAAAAAAAAAAGATATTAGGCTTAATAACATTATTAAATTTCTTCTAATAAACTTGACATAGATACATTCTCGAATCAACGAAGTAGAATGTACCCATATAAGTTAAAAAAAATGGATTATAGAAAAGATTGAATGAAATTTTATATAAAAAAAAATGGGTACATTTTATATTAAAAAAGGGTACATTTTTAACAATTGGTATATTTAAGAATGGATACATATAAGATTATAAAAATTTATGGGTACAAACTTATTCTAATTTTATTTTTTATATTTGGAAAATGTTTGAATTGAAAATTAATTAAGAGTTTAATAAGGGTATGAGTATTAAAATTCTAAATCAATTACTAATTTTTTATATAAAAATTATGTAACTTACATGTAATTCATTAATATATTAATGCTATGGACTTTGATTAAAATTTAAAAACTAATAAGATCTTAATCAATCAACATTAGAAACTAGGGATCAGATACTAATTGAATGTCCACTGTTTGGAAGTGTATCCTTTGCCAGATTCTATTGGTCACTGCACATGCTTGTAGCCGTCAACTCTTAATTTCAGGTGCAAAGGTGAATGAAACATTGAGACATGATTAGAAAACAATTGTAGGATTCAAAATCAATTCTTGAAGAAATCACCTCTCATAATCACTTTAAACGGAACACCAGCTGAACTACAAGCTCGTTGCAACTCTTATATATTTCTATTTTATTTTAATTTTGGAAGAACCTCGTGGTATGACGGAATTTTATTAATAAGAAAATAAGAACTTACACTAATGGCGTAAACTATTTACTAAAGAGGAATGGAGGGGACCTAATGGAATTGCACTATTCGATGGATTCATGTGTTTACTAGTTGGCTAGGAATCAGCTTACGTGTGGGACCCGCACCCAATTCCGGAATTGAACTCCTAAAATTGGCGGAGTGGGATTCTCTAGTTTAAGCTAGTATTTAAGTTCCACATATTGGAGGCCATCTAGAATACAACTTTTCTTCTGAGATTGCCCTCCTATAATTTTGCTTATTACAAAATAATCTACAACTTCACCACCAACAAGCAGACCCTATATCCGTCTTCTCCAATCCCACCAATTTCCATTGGAGGACTCCGGCTCAGGGCTCAAGCCACCGGACCTTATTTTCCTGATTGCTTGCAAAACATATTGCCGAAAATGATAAGTGATTGAGGATGATAGGAGGCATTATGAAGGTTTATGCATCTGGGCAAGTGGGAAGGCCGTTGGCAAAGAAAATACGAGAAAGAGAAGTGATCAGAGTGAAAGGGGAATGCATGGGGTCTATGCATCTGAACAAGTGAGAGGGTAGTTGGGAAAGAAAAGGTTAAGGATGCATCTGGGCAAAAGGGTGGAATGAGGCTGATGAAGATCCGGAAGAAGAAAGAGTTTTGATCAAATAACAAATGGGTGGGGATGGCTGAGGTTGCATCTGGGGCGAAAGGGTGGGATAAGGATGGTATAATTTTTATTTTTTATTAACACAAAACCTTACGTGATAAAATTTATTAATAGACTTAAATGTCAAAATGGTCCCTATATTATAGCCATATTACCAATTTAGCCCTCGTTTTCTCGATTTGGCTAATTTAGTCCTCGTGTTTGTCTCTTTTAGCCAATTAAGGATATTTCATTCAATTTCTTTTAAAAAAAAAATCATAAGAAAAATTACATGAGATATAATTACCCTTTCTCTTTACATAAAAATGAAAATCAATGAGAAATAATACATATAAGAGATAAAAATTCCAATCTGAAAAATGATTGAGGTTGCAACATAGAAAAGAGAGGGGGTAATGTTAGGGATGAGGTTGGGGAGTTGGGAGGAGAACAAATTTTCTTTTAATTTTTAATTTTATTTCATTTTTAAATGTTTTAAATCAAATAAATAATTTTATAATAATTTATAAATTTTTATACATAAATTAGATGAAAATGTTGTTAATTGGCAAACGAAGATAAACACAAAGACCAAATTGGCCAAATTGAAAACACAGGAACTAAATTGACCCAATAACTAAAACACATGAACCATTTTAACATTTAAGCCTTATCAATATGTAATGGCCAATCAAATTCAATATCAACCAGTTCACAGAAGCTCAACATCTTAACCAGACAAATTAATTATCATTCTTTGACAAAAAATAAATATTTTATTATAGTTCAGTTTGGTGCTTAAATCATTTAACATTTTCTTTGCTCAAAACCAAACTAAACTGGCCATTAAAATTCAGATTGGCCGTTTGGTTGGACTAAAATATCCCTATGTTCCACAATCTATTCAACCCTATAAATAAATAAGTTCGATTCTTTATTCAACCATTTTTCTTTCCCTTTTTTTTTTTTTTTTTGAGAACTCAACCATTTTTTATGAGTGTTGTCATGTTTATCCTTATCATATTTTTCATCGTCTTATAACTAATATATAAATAAAAAAATAATATAAGGTAGGTGAAAAAATATGTAAAAGAAAACTATTTTACAAAATATTACCGAACACACTCTGAATTAAGTCATTTCAGAGATTTCCCAATTCCCCTTATTGTCTAGCTTCAAGATCCAACAGTCTGTAGATTACGAACAAAAATACAAGGGAAGCTACATGTTACTTTTTTTTTCTACCCCTTTTAATTGAGGTTGGGCTTCAAGAAATTGGGCCTTGGATTGGTGATACCTACCATTCCTGTGATGTCTGACTAATGAAGTCCAAAGCCCCTCACATATAATCTTTTTCTTATTTTTTATTTTTTTATTTTTTGTTCAAATCGGATCAGAGTCAGAAAATCAGACTAGGACGGGCCTTTAAGTCATACAAAAAATTAGACAAATTAATTACAACGTAACTAATGAGAGAAGATTAAAGTTTTTTATTTTTGTCTTGGCATGGAAATTTTAATCCACAACCCTATTTTTTGTCATAACAGAGAAAAACTCATCTATTTTTACAATATGCTAATGTATGACGAGAGAGGTCACTCGGTATTGCGGTTTAATAGTATTTCTTTTTAATTGTAAGTGAGAAGTGTTACGTTCGAATCTCGTAAATGTCGAGTTCGATACCAATTTAGTTCCTCTACTCATATAATGTTATGTAAGAAACAAAATGTAAAAGAGTGCAAGAAAGAGTACAATGCCTTAAACCAATATAAACTGGCATAGCTCACATATGTACTTATCGAAGGGGGCTCTTATTTTGCTTAAACGAATAAACTTGAATCCATTGAAAAGATTTTAGTCCAAAAACCATACGAGGAAACTGTTGGAATAAATATAAGAAATACTTTTATTGCAAATGATTAATTGTATGTAGCCCTTTGAAGAATATATGACATTGTATGATTGTATTTAATTAGTTCAAAACACACTGTACTTAGATTAACACTAGAACTTTCTTCTCAATTTTGAAACTGATATCTTGTTCAAATCTCATATCTTTCATATAGAAATAGAGGGAAAAAAAAATTTAAGACGGGATAACTACCTAACTTTTATGGCTAATTCTAAATTGATCACAACCTTTCATACTTTCCAAATAACTACCTAATATTTTGAAAAGTGGACATTTGGTAGGTTCACTAGTCTTAAGTGATGATGGACAATTATTAAAGCAAGTTTTTCTCTCATATCATCTACAAAGCTTTAAATTTTCAATCGACCTAGTTTCACTAGGCAAATTTACGGTTTGGCTAAAGGAAGTCAACTTGGAGAATTAGAGCTCCATAAACCACTTTAGAATTTGTCTACATCATCATTTAATGCTCGAAACATTAATTTCCCGACCTCCTCCCTAACATTACCCCCTCTCTTTTCTATGTCGCAACCTTAATCATTTTTCAGATTGGAAGTTTTATCTCTTATATGTGTTATTTCTCATTTGGCTTAAATGTCAAAGGGATCCCTGTGTTATAGCCATATGGCCAATTTAGCCCTCGTGTTCTCGATTTGGCTAATTTAGTCCTCGTGTTTGTCTCTTTTAGCCAATTAAGGATATTTCATTCAATCTCTTTTAAAAATAATTCATAAGAAAAATTACATGAGATATAATTACCCTTTCTCTTTACATATAAATGAAAAGCAATGAGAAATAACACATATAAGAGATAAAACTTCCAATCTGAAAAATGATTGAGGTTGCGACATAGAAAAGAGAGGGGGTAATGTTAGGGAGGAGGTCGGGGAGTTGGGAGGAGAACAATTTTTCTTTTAATTTTTAATTTTTGATTTTATTTCATTTTTAAATATTTTAAATCAAATAAATAATTTTATAATAATTTATAAACTTTTCTACAAAAATGAGATGAAAATGTCCTTAATTGGTAAACGAAGATAAATACAAGGATCAAATTGGACAAATTGAAAACATAGGGACTAAATTGACCCAATGACTAAAACACATGGACAATTTTAACAATTAAGCCTAATTAATATGATATAAAATTAAATTTCATTAACTAGCATGAAAAAAAAAATTATGTTGTACAAGGGTAGTTTAGTTATCAAGCTAGTTTTAATTCCAATTTAGGTGAACTAGTAAACAAGTTATATGAAATCAATATAATTTTTACTACGATTCCAGCTAGTATAGTAAACAACTTTAATAGGAATCTAATTATCTTTTCTCCTCAATCTAATTCTTCCTCAATTCAATTTTCCTCAATCTGATTACAAATTAATAAACGAGTCATTAGTCCGACGGGATGTAAACCTTATTTCTCATAAAGCAAGAAAAATAGAATATAATAAAAGAGGGGAATATAAACCAACTGTATTACAAGCTTGTTGCAACTCTTATATGTAAACTGATGTTTCTAATTTCTACATATTTCTTATTACAAAAATAATAATAATACAATACATATAAAAAGTCAAGCTAGCTAGGTACGTAGCTGGCGGATACAATCCTTAAACGATAATCTTATCTATTCAGAAAGCCAATGACAATTATAGAATTTTGGTTTGATTTATCATTATCTAGAAGAACGACGTCGTCTGAACTTGACATAGTCAGTTGTATGGGGAAAGATTCATACAATGCTTCAAACCCAATGTGTTCTTATATGCCGCCACGTTATTAACTGTTTTGTAGTCAACAAAATTATATAGCATGGTGGTTGACGATTAGATTATTACTTAAATATTAATTAACGTGCTTATATTTTTAATTAGTAACGCATCCATAATTTACAAATTTAGTTTAAAAATCTAGTTTACCTAGCATTGCTCTTATTATCAATTTTATTTTCGGGGAGTACTATCCACACACCACTTTTTACTTCTTACACACCCTTGTTAATTTCTATCCGTTGATCTTCTTCAATTCATTCGATCCGACGGCCAAAAACTAAAAAGATGGGAGAGAAGTAAAAAATGGTGTGTGGATATCACACCCCTTCTTTTATACATTGCGCGTGTTTTCATCCATAACTATAGTTATGCAAGTAAAACTAGGAAGGAGACAAGGATCCTCAAAATTGTCTAGAAACTAAGTTTTGTAGAACAGTTTAGTATTTTTTGTGTGGAGAAAGGAAAATTATGATATTGGTTAATTTATTTTAAGGAGAAATTTGTCTTATATGTAATTTTCCAAATTGGTTAAGCAACCATTCAAATAAGATGCGTCTCTTCCTCAACTAATCTCTTCCTTTAAAGGCCTCCCTTTTATATAGAGGTTTTAAAGAAATAAACTTTGTTTCTGAACCTTATGTATGTGTTTGTATATGCATGTTCAAAAACTTTATATGCATTTTTCTGAAACAAAAAGTTTAAATGCATTTTTTTCAAACGAAAAATTTTAATTCATTTTTTTTTCAACGAAAATTCTAAATGCATTCGAGTCTTATAATCACCTCAGTCAACGAACCGCACCAATCCGACCCACTTGATCCCTGCTCTAGCAAGTCGCAGTCGCAGGCATCGGTTCGAAGTTAAGGTAGATTTTAAACATATCGTCAAGAAGTGTTTGCCCTACTTACTGATGCAGGTAGGGTTGGAAAAAATTCCCGAAAATCCCGAACCAAACCAAAAAAATCTCAATCCCAAACCAAAATTCTCGAAATTTTCGGGATGAAATACCGAACCAATCCCAAAATTTCGGTATAAGAGTAGGTATTGTCTACTCAATTTTTCGGTAATCCCATACTGAACCGAAAATAAATATTATATCTATATAAGCAGCCTGCAACATAAAATAAAATAGCAAAAGGTTAGCTTCTTTATGCTTGCAGATTGTATTAAAGTGCAAATTCCAAGTTAGAAGGAAAAGGGGCACGGCCACTTAAAAAAAAGGGCTGCAATCATAAACATATCAAAATTTTGTTCGAGCAATGCAGCTAGACTCCATGTTATGCCTAGGGTAAGATCCAACAAATAAACACTACGCTTTATGGTTTCATATTTTAATTTATAATTTGTGTTGTAGTTAGTTTTGGAAGTGGGATCCCGAATAATATATAACTTGTGTTCATCTTCAAACTACATGTCCATATTTTCGACAAAAAAATGGGGTGCAGAACACAAAAATCGTCAGCTTCTGCAAGTTATTCGTGCTTCCTTGCTCGAGGGGCGTCTTCCGTTATCCTATTGGATAGAGCTCTCACCTCAGCTATCTTATTAATCGTCTTCTATCTCAATTAGTTGATTTTCAATCACCACTTCAAGTTCTCTCTTGGACATGTTGATGCTCTTGTAATCCCCATATTCTACCTCAAGTGTTTGGCTATGTGGCATTCGTTCATCTCCATAAGCTGCAAAGGAGTAAGTTGGAACCTTGGGCCTTTGCGATGTGTGTTTGTAAAATATGCCTCAAATAAAAAAGGATATCGATGTTATCATCCTCCGATGAAAAAGTAGTTTGTCACTATGAATGTTACATTTCATGAGAGAGATTGTTGACTTTTGTGTACATATTCCTGTAATCTTGAAATTCTTACCTTAGTATGATTTCATGTAAATTAGTTATTTCCTTATTAATATGATTGTAACATCTTATAAATTCATTCTTGAGAGGTGAACAGAATTAGCACAATACCATTCTAATCGAGCATTCTCTTCTCGGCCAAGTCATTAAATTGTTTAAGTTAAATATGATCAGGCTGCATTTACCATATCAGGTTTATTACACATCCTTGTAAAATCTGAGCTAAATGGCGCTTTAAGTTTGAAAGGAAAAATAATATTAACCTAATTAATTAGTTTTCTATGTAGATGACGTTTTGCAATAGTGGTGGAAAAGTAATTATTTGTATGCACTATGAGTTTGATCTTGATTGATCCCCTCCTTCTAATAATTAACAATTTAACCTATTAACGTTATCATTTGCATAAAAAAAATTTAAAAAAAAACTTGTTTATTCAAAGTAAAACAGTAAAACACAGTAAGTAGTACATACGCAAATTTAGTACATATCTCATTCTTATACAGTCGTCCGCCCTTATTAATATATTATACACTTGGACTAACAACAACATATAGTGGGGTTAAAAGAATGAGAATAATAAAAAGGAAATAACTTTCATGTGGACCCTAATTGTATGGCCATTTACTTTTTCAAAACCTTGAGAAGCAATCGTAATGAAACCGAACCCGACCAGAGGATTTTCAACGGTTTGGTTTGGATTGGTCTCTCGCAGCATAAACTTGGTCGGCTTTGGGTGTGATACTTTGTGACCTGACTAAATCGGCCTTGTTGGCGGGTTAAGGTTGAAGTTGGCGAACTAACTCGACTCGTGCCCAACCTTGGTTGGAGGAAGACGTCAGTTTCAAATTTAGCCATAACTTGCTTTTCCAGGCTAACGTATGCCTCTATTCCCCTACCACCACCACCAGCCTCTTTGGTGTCGAGGAAAACTATTAGGTTCTTGAAGGTGAGTGCCGGTAAGCCCACCCATGTAGGTCTCCCCCAACCAAAATCGTTGTCGTAGAGAGGATATCTGCACAAACTAGTGAAGTTATATGTAACCAAGTGTTCTCTGGTAAAACTGTCAGCAAGTTTCTTAACGGAACTCAAGTGCTCATCTCCCTCTTGCAGTCGTTTCACGTACTCATTGTCAATCTTGCTCATTGCTTCTCGTATATGCCTAACCATGCCATAACAAGGATCATTATCCAAACTAGTATTACTACTTGTGAAGGGACCAGTCATGGAAATAAGACAAATATTTCCAAAAGAAGACCGCGGCAATGGGGGATCCATCCGCGGGCGCAAGTTCACAGCATGGATCAGCATGTGCAACTTATTCTCAACATCAATATGATCACCACCTTTGGCAGCTTCCACAATTCGCCTCCATATGAAGGCCGATAAAATCTCAATACGTGATGGCCGTATTTTGTTGCTTTCTAAGCCTGTATATTTTTTCCTGAGCTCCTCTATCGTTGAGGCATCGAACACAAACCTTTTTGTTACCTTTTTTCTTGTGATACCAACGTGTGCGTCATACCCAGTGATCTCCTTAGGTGGGAAGAGTGAGGCTGAAACAAATTCCGGTCGCTCTATTTTCGCTTGATTATCATCATGGTCATGACCACCACGGGCAATGGCAGCCCAAGTTTTGGTGAACATGAGCATGGATAGTCCATCTGCAATCTTGTGAGAAGTGCATAGACCAATGGCGAAGCCTCCACATTCAAACATATTGAGCTGGACACCCAGTATAAATTCACCAGCGACATCATCCAGTTCAAACGGGACAAGTTTGTTGAGTTCCTCAGGGATTGGATTGTTGAGAACCTCAGAAAGTTGACAGTTCTTGACTTGGGCTTCAAGGTAGGGAACACCCTCGTCATTGCAATTTACAAAATGGTTTTCGAGTCTGGCTCGTCCAGCTAGTGGATAGTAAAGGGTTAAGACATATGCTAAGGACTTCTTAAGGTGTTGGGATATTTCATTAATTGTGGGTTGTCTCTCGCCATTGAATTCAAAGAAGAGGACCAAAGAAGTATACACTGGGGGATTTATTTGATCAAGAAAGGAGAACTGGTAATGGGAAAGGTGGTTTGGGGTTGGAGAAGATGGCTTGATAATCTCCTTGGAGATTACTTCCACCTTGATGTCCTCCATATGGATCAAGAAAGGAGACCTGGTAATGGCAAAGAAGTTTGGGGTTGGAGAAGATGGCTTGATAATCGCCTAAAGTTCTATAATAAGTTAACTTGACTAAGTTGTGTGATCTATATTCTCATATGTATACATACACATATAGACTTTGTTGCAACTCCCTTCTTCGTGATCCTGGTGGTTTTGGATTCTTCTCTCACTAGTGTTACTGTAAACACAAAATTTCTTGCAACGAATGAAACAAGAAACACGTGTACAAAATAAATTTGTATTGATGAATGTTTAGGGTTAAGATCTGTGTAGCTATTCTTTTACAAGAATCTTCCCTTGATTTGATCTCCAATCTTGAGTTTGATCCAAGGGTAGCAATCACTTGATCTTGAACCGGGATGTGCTTTGGTCAAGGGTTGTCGAGGCTTGATCTTGAACAAATTGGGACAATGGGTAGTGTTATGTGGTGGTGGATGAATCGGCACATGTCAGCACGTGTGTTTGTTATGCTTATTGATTCACCGCGAGCTTGGGGAAGAACACGAGTGTTTGAGTATTTTGGTGTTAGCCTTGGTTAGAGAACTTTTGAATTTCTCTGAGGCTTGGGCTTGCTTTGTTTTCTTTTTTGAAGTATTTCTCTTAAAAATGAGACTAGTATTTATAGGCAAGGGATTGAGTCTTAGTTTTGAATTTCCAATTTGAATCCCGTAATTGTGGGATTGATTTTCTGATTTGATTTAATTTAGATGTTAGTTAAATTAGAATCTTTAAGCTAGGAAATTAAACCCCAGTTGGTATAATTTGATCAAATTAGAGTTAATTTGTCCCATTTTATATTTGATTTGATTTGTTTCACAGAGGTTTCATATAGGAGTAGGCATCCGGTTGGTTGAGTTGGACTTTAATCCATTGACAATCCAACATGCTCGGGTTGAAATTGTTCAAGCCTATTTTTCACCCAAGAATATGTGAAAACCAACCAACACAAGCCATTCTTAGGCGGGTAGGGTTGGGCGAGTTCCACGAGTTGGGCCTAATTGGTTTCTTTTTTAATTGTAATGTGATTGTGACAAATAATTAATACTTACGTCAAATTAGGCCCAGATCATGTGAATTTGATGTTTATATGTCACTACATTTTTTTTTCTAAACAAACGATATTATCTATACTTATGGGGAGGAGGTAGGCTAAGTCTCACAATGAGCTAGCAATAATGTGGTTCAAATTCGCCTTTGGCGAGAATTGAATCTAAGATCTCTCACTTATAAGTGATCACTACATATTACTAACACATAAATTTGACTATTCAAATCAAGAAATAATTAATAAACAAGCGCATTTAAAAGTTACTAAATTCTTTGTGTAGATTTATCTAATATATATGTATGCTTAAGAATTATTGTCTTTCGGGTGGGTCTGTTTCAATGGGGTTAATAATACTTCAACCTAACCTAACCTACTTATTGAACAAGTGGTAGGGTTTTATCCATTGATAGATTGTTAATGTTTAGAACCCAACCCAACCCAACCCAACCTTTAATTATCTGGTGGGATGGTCGGTAGACCCACTAAACTACCCAAACCTAGTTTCACATGTTGATGTGCCTCTCTTGATAATTCATCCAATTTCGACGAATCACATACTATGTATGCAATTTGGTGAGATCCATAGTGTGCATCACATATGTTCTGGCAAGTTAAAATTTAGGGGTTTCTCCATTTTAATCCTTGATAAAGATTGAAATTCAATTAAAACCTTATGTTAGATTATATATTCATTATAGTCCTTTGACTAAATTTTCATGTCATCATAAATATTAAAATTCATGTTTTCTTGTTTTTAAATATTTAACGCGTTTTTTTTGTTCCTATAATGCCCTATTAAATATTTGATTTTAATTTGCTCCATATTTTTTGGCATTGATTATTGTTTGACTTTCTAAAACGATAAGCACAGTCCAAAAAAATATTAGTGATACGTTACAAGAATTAAAAAATACCTAATTCAAATGATTCATTATCACCATCCAAAGCATAGAGGAAATAAAAATAGCCAAATCATATATTGTACATAATCAAATGCACTTAAACCATGTCCTAATGTGCTTAAACCATAGTACCTAGTCGAATGCACATAAATCATAGTACCAAGTCAAATGCACCTAAACCATGGTACCTACCACAATGCACCTAAATCACAGTATCTACTCAAATGCACCTAAATATGTAATCATAGTATCTATTTGAATGCATCCAAATCATAGTACTTACATGAATGCACCTAAATCATAATATCTAGTTGAATGCGCCTAAATATTCATACCTTAGGTCCCATGATAAAAAAAATAAAATAATAATAAGAAAGTTGATGCTATTACAAGACACTATATACATAGCCCTCTTAATTTTAGAAAATGAATTACTAATTTCTCGAATATGAACTAAAATCAGTTTGAAATTTGAATGAGAATAAAAAAAAAAACTGATACAAAATATCATATACATCCTAAAAATAAGCTATAATAAATGATGTCCTATGATTGTTATAAAAAAAATTAATAATAAATAAATAAATAAAAAGTCTTCATTACAAACATTGACAAAAGGGTATAATTGGAAGAATAACAAAGAAATAAATGACAACTACTGTTGAATTATGTAGGCTGACGTCGGCCAGGGACTTAATTCAATTGTTAATCTTGCATATGGTACTTGTCTAAACCAAATCTTTTTCAAGGATTAAGGGGTTTCTCCATTTTAATCCTTCATAAGGATTGAAATTCAATTAAAACCTTATGTTAGATTATATATTCATTATAGTCCTTTGACTAAATTTCCATGTCATCATAAATATTAAAACTCATATTTTCTTGTTTTTAAATATTTAATGCGTTTTTTCGGTTCCTATAATGCCCCTATTAGATATATGATTTTAATTTGGTCCATATTTTTTGGCATTGATTATTGTTTGACTTTCTAAAACGATAAGCACAGTCCAAAAAAATATTAGTGATACTTTACAAGAATTAAAAAATACCTAATTCAAATTATTCATTATCACCATCCAAAGCATAGAGGAAATAAAAATAGCCAAATCATATATTATACATAATCGAATGCACTTAAACAATGTCCTAATGTGATTAAATCATAGTACCTAGTCAAATGCACATAAATCATAGTACCAAGTCAAATGCACCTAAACCATGGTACCTACCACAATGCACCTAAATCACAGTATCTAGTCAAATGCACCTAAGTATGTAATCATAGTATCTATTTAAATGCACTTGAATCATAGTACCTATATGAATGCACCTAAATCATAGTACCTATATGAATGCACCTAAGTCATGGTTCTAGTCGAATGCGCCTAAATATTCGTACCTTAGGTCCCATGATAAAAATAAAATATAAAAAAAAAGTTAATGCTATTACAAGATACTATATACATAGCCGTCTTAATTTTAGAAAATGAATTACTAATTTCTCGAATATGAACTAAAATTAGTTTGAAATTTGAATAAGAATAAAAAAAAAACTACTACAAAATATCATATTCATCCTAAAAATAAGCAATAATAAATGACGTCCTATGATTTTTAACCGAAAAAAAGGTCTTCATTACAAACATTGACAAAAGTGTATAATTGGAAGAATAACAAAGAAATAAATGATAACTAATGTTAAACGACGTCAGCTAGGGACTTAATTCAATTGTTAATCTAGCATACGGTATTTGTCTAAACTATATCTTGTTCAAGGATTAATATCTAGAGTGGTTTCTCCATTTTAATCTTTGATAAAGATTGAAAATATTAAGTTCATATTTTCTTGTTTTTAAATATTTAATGCGTTTTTTTTTTGTTCCTATAATGCCCCTATTAAATATTTGATTTTAATTTGCTTCATATTTTTTGGCATTGATTATTATTTTTTTGGCATTGATTATCATTTGACTTTCTAAAACAATAAGCACAGTCCAAAAAAATATTAATGATACATTACAAGAATTAACAAATACCTAATTCAAATTATTCATTATCACCTTTAGAGATGGTCTACATCAGGTAGGTTGGGATTTTTTTTTCTTTGTCTAGAATTCGCAACACGGGTACCTGACTTCAGAAATTAGTTAGTCATTATAATTTTATATTGAAGTTGTTATTCATAAGATTAATTTAATTACAATATTCTAATTAAAAATAGAGAAAAATAGCAATTATACTATTACCACGAATAATTAGAAACTAAAGAGAATGGTGGACCTTAAAAGATTCGTTAGACTTTGACCAAAAAAAAAAAAGATACGTTAGACAATTGGTAGAGAAAATTATACAATAAATATATAAGAGCATCTCCAATAATACTAGCTAAATTTTTATTATTGTAGCTAACCAAATGACTCAATTTGGTTGGTCACCACATCAAGAAATATTAGTTATTTTAGCTTAAGTTAAAATATTTTAATATCATTTTTTTTAATTTAAAACCCAAACCCTTTCTCGTCTCTTGAAGCCCATAAACAATATAATTTTATAGTTTTCAACGTTCAACAAAATTTGATTATTTTTCTCTCCTTCTAGCTATATTTAGATAGCTATTGTTCGTACAAAGTTAATATAGATAGTCGATTAGAGCAAGTCCACTGGAGAACTTTTTGCCCAGCACCCAGCCGAAAAAATAGGCCAGGACCCAGTGAATTTGCTCCAGCCGACCCAATTGACTGGCACCCAGCCCATGCCAGTCTCTAGCCTAGCCCATTTTTGACTGACCAAGGGACTGGCCTGTTTGTTTTTTTGCACTGGCGCGTGGCCTTCACGCTCGCATGGGCACGAGTAGGAGACAAGAAATCAGGCGGCGGGGACCCCGCGCAGGCGCACTCAAACAACAACTGGGGCTCGGCGACGTGGCCCACTTGCAGCCGTTGGATTTCCAACGGCTAGTTATTCTAGACCGTTGGATTTTCAACGGTAAAAAAAAATTGAATTTCACTTTTAAACTGGACCGTCCGATCACAGATCAACGGTCCACGTTTTTTCCCCCAATAAATTAAGAATTCACTTTTAAAAAATACATAAACTTTTTAATAAATTTTAGATATTATTATTATTATTATTATTTTATTTTTTATAAATTCAGAAATTAAAAATAAAATTATTATTTTATAATTAAAAAAATAATATTTTAATAAAATGGACTAGGCTATTTTTTGTTAGGGGTGGAGATGCTTTGGCCTATTATTGTTCAATGGAGTCTATTACTGTTCGCTTGAGTGGATAAATGCGCTAGGTGCTGGCACAAAGTCCTTAGGGGTGGACTTGCTCTTAGCTAGCATGTTGAAGTTTAATTTTTCTATATTTTATGTGAAAGTAGTAAAAAAGTCTTATTTAAATAGGCTATTGGATATGCCTTAACTATCGTAGAGTAACATATTATTTTGTAGCTCAATTGATTAAAATCATTTATTCGTTATATTAAGGTCATGAATTTGAAATCTCTCTCCCTTAAAATCCCTTCTATTAAAATAAAAAGTTGTCGTTACTGGTCTAGAGATATCTTGTTAGATGTTTTAGATTTGCCTTCTTCCTGTTAGTCAAGACACGTCACACCCCCATAACCTTTTATGATTCTATGCTTGTGATTTTCATTACCGTATAACTTTTAAATATTTTTGTAGACATCGAAATTTCGGTAAATAAAGTTGACCGATAAATCAAAGTTTCAACGCTCATGTATTACATAAATTTTACACGTAGCGTGTGACTCAACGAAAATTGAAATGAGTTGGAAAAGTCATCAAATAGGACACGTGTCAACACCTGGCAGAAACGACTTATTTCATCTGGAATATTATATTCAAAATTAGGCCTTGGAAAATTCTATAAATACAAGCCCATTTCATTCATTTTGGAGAACCAATTCATATTACACCTTGAAGCTCTGAAGCTCTGAAGCTCCGAAGCTCTCAAGCATCCAGGTTCCCGAAGAATCAAGAAAGCTCTCTTCGTTCTTCGTTCTTCGTCCATCGCTCTTTCAAGATCAAGCCCCGACGGCCCTTGAAGAAAGCACCATCGTTCATCATCCGTTCTTCCAAGATCAAGCCCCGACGGCCCTTGAAGAAAGCGTTCATCGTTCATCACTGTTATTCGAGATCAAGCCCAAAAGCCCTCGAAGATCCGTTCAAGCCCAAAAGCTCTCGAAGATCCGTTCAAGCCCAAAAGCTCTCGAAGATCCGTTCATCACTATTCTTCGAGTTCAAGCCCAAAAGCCCTCGGAAATCCGTTCATCACTGTTCTTCAAGATCAAGCCCAAAAGCCCTTGAAGATCCGTCAATCACCATTCTTCAAGATCAAGCTCAAAAGCCATTGAAGATCCGTTCATCCTCGTTCATCCAAGATCAAGCCTCGACGGCCCTTGGATCAATCGCACATCCCACAAATCAACACCTTACGGAGATCGAATCAGAGGATCAAATTAGAGAGAGATTGTAACCCAAAATCATCAAATACATAATATTTGTTTGTGCGCGTTTGTTCTTGTCTCTTTCGTTTCAGGAATTTTCCTTGTTCACAAATTGGCACGCCCGGTGGGATCATCTCTACCTCTCATCTCTTTCTCCGTTCAAGGAATCCAAACACACCTCAAAGTCAATGGCATCAAGCAAGGGACAAGCCGTTCTCGCAACCACTGAGGGAAGGATCCTAAGCACTTCTGCCACAAACAGATAATCCATTGGCGCCACAACCGTTCATCAACATGCCACTTCAAAGTTGGTGCCGCTAAAAGAGAAAGGGGAGCATCAAAGGTGTGAGTCTGTCATCAACCTGACCTCGCTGGGGGCACCGAAGCATGCTGCTGAGGCACACAAGATGACATCCCAAAACAGCCAACGACAATCTTCGTCAGCATCTTGGATGTCTAAAGGAAAGTCACGTCTATTGGTTGCACAAGTCATGACCATCGGCGTTACCTCCATCGAAGAACAACTGGCTCAGATGAATGAAGCAATTGCAAGGTTAACCCGAACTGTGGAAGAAAAAGACTTACAAATTGCAGCACTTGTCAACCGACTGGAGGCGCAGGATGGTGAGAAACCCAAACCAGAAGATGATCCACTACAGAGAAGAGATGACGAAGAAGAGGAGCCTCAGGTGGAGGAAAACGATGTGAAGCCGGAGCCAGACCAGGCAGCGGCACTCATGGGATATCTTTCTATCCAGCAACTGCAGGAGATGATCACCAGCACCGTCAAGGCGCAGTACGAATAGAGCTCAAATACCTCGGGGTTGTACTCGAAGCCATATTCAAAGAAGATTGACGCCTTAAGGATGCCGATGGGATATCAACCACCAAAGTTCATGCAGTTTGATGGAAAAGGAAACCCAAAGCAGCACGTTGCACATTTCGTCGAAACTTGCAACAACGCGGGGACGGAGGGAGACTACCTCGCCAAGCAGTTTGTGCGCTCGCTGAAAGGAAACGCCTTTGAGTGGTACACGGACCTAGAGCCTGAGTCCATCAACAGCCGGGAACAGTTGGAAAGGGAATTCCTCAACCGTTTCTACAACACCCGCCGCACTGTGAGCATGCTAGAGCTAACGAGCACAAAGTAGTGGAAGGACGAGCCAGTCATTGACTATATCAACAGATGGCGCACTCTAAGCCTCGACTGTAAAGACAGGCTCTCAGAAACCTCTTCAATCGAGATGTGCATCCAAGGCATGCAATGGGGTTTGCAATACATCCTTCAAGGCAGTAAACCACGGACCTTCGAGGAATTGGCCACTCGCGCCCATGACATGGAGTTGAGCATCGCCCATCATGGGAAGAAGGAACCGATCATCGACTACAAGAACGACAAAGTTCTTGAGACAAAGGTGGAGAAGGCTACGTGGAAATCCACCAAAGAAGCAATGACAGTCAACACATCTCCCGTCAAAATCCCTACAGGAGGCAAGGCGATTCAAGCTGAAGCTTTCGTGATCAAGAGATGCGTAGACGCACTTTGAATGAGCTTGAAGAGAAAACTTATCCATTCCCCGACTCTGATGTGGTTGCCATGTTAGAAGACTTGCTGGAAAAGAAGGTGATCGGCTTGCCTGAGTGCAGATGGCTAGAAGAGATGAATCGCACCGACAGTCCAAGGTACTGTAAATTCCACCGCTTCATCAGTCATCCGACAAAAAAGTGCTTCGTGTTGAAAGATCTCATCATGAAGCTGGCTAAAAAATGAATCATCGAGCTAGATCTTGACGATGTGGTGAAGTCAAACTATACCACCATCACTTTTGGCTCTTCCAACTCAAAGTTTTCACCTCAACCGCTGGGGGCATCCTCAAAGACAAGCAAAGTTGAAGGATGGACTCAAGTCACTCCTAAGAAATTGCACAAGAAGCATACGTCTCCTCCACAAGTCTGCCAATCGGAAAGGGGGCAAAGCAGCTCTTGTCAACCTTCAAAGCAACATGAACGTGTTGAAGATGATGAAATTTCGACACATAGATCATCCATCCCCATCACGATGCGTGATTTCTTTCCTGAAGACTTCTTCAATCACTCGGTCAAGGCTCATTGCTATGAAGATTGTGAGGAACGCCTCTCCAAAATTACTTGACAAATTCACCAATGCTCCTTGTTCGCACGAGCCTAAACTGCACGAACCAAAGCTCCTTGTCCGCACGAGCCTAAACTGTAGGACACGAGGCTCCTCGCCCGCACGAGCCTAAACTGCATGGCACTACGCTCCTCGCCTGCACGAGTTGAAACTGCATGGCACAACGCTCCTGGTCTGCATGAGCATAAAAGGCAACACCAACGCTCATCGCCTGCACGAGCTGAAACTGCAACACGACACTAAATGCTCCTTGCCTGCACGAGTTGAAACTGCAACACGGCACCAAATGCTCCTTGTCTGCACGAGTTGAAACTGCAAACAACACCAACGCTCCTGGTCTGCACGAGCATAAAAGGCAATACAACATTCTCCTCGCCTGCACGAGTCTAAACCGCATGGCACAACGCTCCTGATTCGCATGAGCATAAAAGGCGACACCAACGCTCCTGATCTGCACGAGCATAAAAGGCAACACCAAACGCTCCTTGCCTGCATGAGCTGAAACTGCAAACGGCACAAAAAAAGAAAATACCAAAAAAAAAATATGTATGTATTTGAACTACGTTATGACTTGATCTCTTCTTTGGAGGGGTACGTAGGCAGCTCGAATGTTCAAATTTTTCGAGTTCAGTCACATCAAAATAAAAAGAATAAATGTTTTATTAAAGAAGGTCAATTTTATTACAAATTTATTTTGTTAAGAAAATTTGCAATTTTCTTTGTACAAAATTAAATTACAGTTTCTTCGAAAAAAAAAATGAATACATATGTTATTATGTATTTAGAAAAAAAAAGAGAATAAATGTTTTATTAAAAAAGGTCAATTTTATTACAAATTTATTTTGTTAAGAAAATTTGCAATTTTCTTTGTACAAAATTAAATTACAATTTCTTCAAAAAAAAAAAAGAAAAAAAAAAGGGAAACATATATATGTCTGTCTCGGCCCAGCAGCAGAAGGACATGCAGACGAACAACAGGTTCGTCATCGAGCACATGCCCAGGAGCCCAGAATGTCCGTCTCGGCCCAGCAGCAGAAGGACATGCAGACGAACAACAGGTTCGTCATCGAGCACAGGCCCAGGAGCCCAGAACCGGTTGATGCCATTAGATGTAGCCCAGACCCTTCAAAACCATAGACCAAATCCGGGCCCGGCTCTCAAAGCCCATCTTCACTCGTCTCTCCCTCAACACCCAATCGGATCTTCCTCCCCTCTATTGAAGAAGTAGCAGCCATGCCGTCGCAGGAGTACATGGAGCTCGATCGACTTGAACAAGTGCAAAATGTACAAGACCGAGTCGGTCGGCGAGCCCACTGGTGAAGCCGCCGTCGATTTAGACTGATGACAAAAGGTACCAACCCAATCTTGACCTTCAAGCACCTCCAGATCTACACACCCTCTCATCTGCTCTCTCTCTCCCTCAGTTGGAGGCCATGGCGTCTCGTAGATCCCCGGTAGTCCTGGCGATCTTCCTACTTCTTGGCGATCTTCCTACTTCTCGTCCATGGCGGCCCTAACCCGCCTATCAAAACCCTCATTCTCCTCCGATCTATGCGACTCGGGTTTCGATTCCGGTTCATTTGGTGGATTTGGATCGACGAGAAGGACCGTGCTGGCTCTGAAATCGGATCCACTGATGCCCCGACTGGACCATATCCGGAAGCAGGCGGACGATCACCGGACCCTAGCCCTAGCGTACGCGAGCTGTGCGCGGAAGCTGAAGCTCGAGAAATCGAAGCTGGTTCGGGTCTTCGTCGATCTCTCACGGAACTACTCGGATCTCATGAACAAGCCCGCCTATCGCGCTCTGTTCGAATCCGACGCTCTCAACATCGACGAATCGGTGTTGCGGCAGTTCGAGAAGGAAGTAAATGAGCGAATCAAAGTAACTAGACAAATAATTGCTGAAGCGAAAGAGTCTTTCGATAACCAGCTCAAGATTCAGAAGCTGAAGGACACCATTTTCCAAGTGAATGAGCAGCTGACGAAGGCTAAGAAGCAAGGGGCTTTCTCGAGCTTGATTGCCGCGAAATCAATCCCCGAGAGCTTGCATTGTGTGGCAATGCGGCTAATGGAGGAGCGAATTACGCATCCGGATAAGTACACTGATGAAGGGAAGCCGATCCCACCGGAAATTGAGGATCCCAATCTATATCATTGTGCTATATTTTCGGATACTGTGATTACAGCATCAGTGGTGGTGAATTCGGCCGTGAAGAACGCCAAGAAGCCATACATGTGTCCCATGTCGTGACTGATAAGATGAACCTCGGAGCAATGCAGGTTATGTTTAAGAGCAAGGACTATAATGGGTCACATGTTGAAGTGAAGGCTGTGGAGGATTACAAGTTTTTGAATTCTTCATATGTGCCGGTGCTAAAGCAATTAGAGAATGCAAAGTTGCAATCGTTTTACTTTGAAAATAAGCTCGAGAATGCAACCAAAGACGCAACAAACATGAAGTGCAGGAACCCCATCTTCTACGTCGGCGAGAATCGGATCTTCTGTTGCGGCTTGGATCTATCCAATTTCTTCGGGCGCGAGTCTCTGTTTCGGAAATTGGAAACCGACCCGTATATCCTTAGGAAGCAAAGATCAGTAAGCAAGAAATCGGTCGGTTCGTCTTCGAATTTCTCACGGCGAAGCTCCTACAGGCCCAGGAAGCCCAATTGGCGTTTTCTCCTTCATCGAGCCTTCAACTTGCAACTCACCATATGCCACGGGCCAGCCCAGTGCCGTCAACAATTACCACCCTCATGATCATCACACTTATCATCATCATCATCAATACACGGCGCCACATGATCATGTAGAACATCATCGTAGCAGAGTCCACTCAGAAGAAGATGACGGTAGCGATGACGGCCAGTGTTACTTCTCCGATGTCTTTGCAGCCGCAGCAGCGGAGCAGCAAGCAGCAAGCAGCACATGAGGAATGTGTTTCTTTGAACTGCCTTGAGCCTCGCTCTTCGCCGTGCATTATTTCGGTTCCAAACCTTCGTCCCCGTCAAACGCCGTCACTTCTGAAGATTCCGACGGTGATGGTGCCACCAAAGGCTCTGTCTCCTTCACTGCAGCTGCAACTTCACTTGACGATTTAAAATGCGACTTTGGGAGTTGAATACTGTCTTCCTCTGCCATGGCTGCTCCTTCTGCTCACCCTCCCCCTGCAAATCAAATTTCAATAAAAAAATAAAAATAAAAAATAAAAAAATGATGCTGCATGTCGGTCCAGTAGTGCAGCGGACGGCGAGAGTGCAACGGAGCGCAGCAAGGCAGCCTCCTTTGCAGTAGACAGCCACAACCTCACTGGTGCATGCTCCATCTCTGTCGTCTTCATCCTTGCCTCGCAGCTGCCACCAACTTCAAAGACCGCTGTCAAACGACTAGCCGGCCGAGAAGCTCTTCCTTAAACTGCATCTCCCCCGTCAACACCTCCCCCGATCGGAGCAGCAACCATCCTCGCCGTCTCTGCCGCAACGGCCTCAGCCTTCGCCTTCCTCCTGCGTGCTCCACGAATCCATGGCCACCCAGTTATCGCCGTCTTCCTCATCGGCTGCGCTGCTGATCCTGGACACCAACCTCTGCGCCAGAACTGTCATCAAGGGCACCGACGACGCCATGGCTGCTCCTTCTGCACTCTTGCTCCGCTCCCTGCAAATTCATCTACCCATCGTCCAAATTTATACAGAAAAAAAATAATAATAAAATATAATTAAAAAAAAAAAGGTGGTGGTGCATCTGGCACCACGTGAAAAAGAGGAATGGTGGATCAAAGATGGGGTACAACCCCATGGCAGATCAAAAGTTTCTGGTGGTGCATGGGCACCATGTGCAGAAAGAAAAAAATTGTAAAAAAATAAAAAATAAAAAATAATAAAAAAAAAAAACGAAACAAAACAAAAAAAAAAAAAAAAAATGCATAGAGAGAAATTGAAGGTCCATTTTATTTATTTTTTCTGGAAATTTTACAAATTTACAAGAGGGGATATTCAAGGACGATCAGGTGGCGCCTCACAACTCGGCAGAGCTCCAGGAAGAGAAGGTGTCGGAGGTTGGTTGTTTGAAGCCTCAGCGGTCGGTACAGCCCCAGAAGACGAAGGTAAATGCTGCTGAAACAAACCCACAAACCTCCGATGATCAAGTAAAATCTGACCATCAGATTCCTGCATCTGGTCAATTTTCCTTTTCATGTTTGTGGCATAGTTGTGTGCAAGCTTGTGCAACTGTTTATTCTCATGCTTGAGCCCTCTGATCTCCTGTTTGAGACTCATCACTTCAGCCGCCAACGATTCAACTTGACGGGTTCGAGCAAATAGGCGTTGGGCCATGTTGGACACAGAACCCGCACACTGCACACTAAGGGCCAGAGACTCCTTAACAGCCAACTCATCAGACCGTTTGGAAAACAGTCTACTATCTTTGGGAGTGACAAGGTTCCGGGCCACCACCGCAGCGGTCATATCATTCTTCATCACCGAATCCCCAACGGTAAGAGGACCAGTAGGGGATACGAATGAGGGGCGCCATATGTTGTCGGGGGAAGGCGGGACTGCCTCTTCACCAAGGTTCAAATCAAAACGACGGTCGGAGGGTCCAGACATTTTCAAAGGTGTTGAAGAAAGAAGAGGTCGGACAGATCAAGATCTTAGAAGTGCAAGAAGGGAGTTTCTGCAAGCGAAAATTCAAGTGTGCTTTGAAACGAACTGCGTGCCTCTATAAAAATCAGGACTCGACGGGATTTCAGAGATCGAAGAGGCGAGCTCAGAATTCGAAGAGGCCATTCAAAAATCGAAGAGGCGAGCTCAGAATTCGAAGAGGCCATTCAAAAATCGAAGAGGCAAGCTCAGAAATCGGAGAAGCATCTTGCTTTTCCAGACGCGTCGGCACCCGTCACACGCAAACTCAGCTTTGCGGAAATCACGGGTAATTCGTCGAAGCGCCAATCCCAGATATCGAAGAGGCGCCAGTCTTTTTCAGCCGCGTCATCACCTGTCATATGCACACTCAACTTTGCGCAAATCACGGACAATTTGTCGAAGATTTTCGGTGAAGGAGAAAGCACGTGAAGTTTACTGTTCAATCACGCGTTAGTTGCCGACACGAGTGAAAGAATAGTACCTCTACAGGTATTAAGGGACCTCCTATAACTGTCCACCTTCACCTTCCATAGCAAGGCAGACACACAGAGTCTTTCTTCATCTCCAAAGATGCTTTCCCAACGAAGCCTCTCGAGTCATTCAGTGTTCCTTATTCCTTGGGGTACCTCTGCAAGCCAATGACTCCAAAGCAAAAGTATCTCATATCACCAGGGTAGAAAGCAAGAGTATCTCATATCATGTGTTCTCCCTGTCTTTTCCTTTGTCCTTGTTCTTACCTACAAAGACAAGGATAAAGAAAACAATATGCCGAAACTTCCACTCAAACTCAGGTAAGGAACCGACTGCTTGGAACCCTTCCCTGATTGCCTACCTGGCACTGCTCTCGAGTACTCGCCCCCCACTGCTGCTGTACTTTCAAAGAAGCTGCCACATCTGCCCGGAGAACAGATAAGGCAAGTGAAAATGATACCTTGAAGCATGTGGAGACAACGTGCAGAAGGAACAAGCAGAGAAGAATGCGGTCTGCACAGTCAACTCAGCAGAAGGAGTCCGAGCTGAAGAACTCGAGAAGCTGCCACATCTGCCTGAAGGAACAAGCAGAGAAGAATGCAGCATGCACAGTCAACTCAGCAGAAAGAGTCTGAGATGAAGAACTCGAGAAGATGCCGCATCTGCCTGAGGACGGTGAACTCGTTTTGACCCTCAAATTCTTGGGTCGACTTACTAGGCGTTGTGGGCTGCACATGCCGATTCACCACCCTTGAATCAAATCCTTAAAGACCAAGTCACCAACTGGAAGAAGAGCCCATCAATCTTGAAGATCATACCGTTGACCAAATTGCTCAGGTGTGAATTAGAAAGATTGAACAAAGCAACAAGTCGTCACCTTCACCTCGTGCCTGCTTGCCGTGTGTTCGAGTCAGCCTTCAAGAATCAAGCCTCAACGGCCCTTGAAGAAGCTTCCAGCCAAATTCAAAATCAAGCCTCGACGGCCCTGGAAGAAATCACAAGTCCGATTCAAGATTAAGTGTCTACCACCCTTGAATCAAAACCTAGTTCAAGAATAAGCTGTGGAAAATCAACAATTGGAGGAATCCAGAAAATCCTCCAACCCAGTTCAAGATCAAAGCTGTGGAAAGTCAACAAGCGCAACAAAATACGTGCCGATTCATCCACTACCAAAGCCAAAGATCATCTAACACATGAAGCTCCTTGTGGTCCAATTTCAACCTTCAAGATCAAGCATCAACGGCCCTTGAAGAAATCTCCAACCCAATTCAAGATCAAGCCTCAACGGCCCTTGAAGAAATTTCCATCCCAATTCAAGATCAAGCCCCAACGGCTCTTGGATCGACATCTACAATAAGGGACTTCAAAACACATCTCCTACACATGACAAGCACATGTATACGACGCGCCTTGAAGTGGGGGCATTTGTAGACATCGAAATTTCGGTAAATAAAGTTGACCGATAAATCAAAGTTTCAACGCTCATGTATTACATAAATTTTACACGTAGCGTGTGACTCAACGAAAATTGAAATGAGTTGGAAAAGTCATCAAATAGGACACGTGTCAACACCTGGCAGAAACGACTTATTTCATCTGGAATATTATATTCAAAATTAGGCCTTGGAAAATTCTATAAATACAAGCCCATTTCATTCATTTTGGAGAACCAATTCATATTACACCTTGAAGCTCTGAAGCTCTGAAGCTCTGAAGCTCTCAAGCATCCAGGTTCCCGAAGAATCAAGAAAGCTCTCTTCGTTCTTCGTTCTTCGTCCATCGCTCTTTCAAGATCAAGCCCCGACGGCCCTTGAAGAAAGCACCATCGTTCATCATCCGTTCTTCCAAGATCAAGCCCCGACGGCCCTTGAAGAAAGCGTTCATCGTTCATCACTGTTATTCGAGATCAAGCCCAAAAGCCCTCGAAGATCCGTTCAAGCCCAAAAGCTCTCGAAGATCCGTTCAAGCCCAAAAGCTCTCGAAGATCCGTTCATCACTATTCTTCGAGTTCAAGCCCAAAAGCCCTCGGAAATCCGTTCATCACTGTTCTTCAAGATCAAGCCCAAAAGCCCTTGAAGATCCGTCAATCACCATTCTTCAAGATCAAGCTCAAAAGCCATTGAAGATCCGTTCATCCTCGTTCATCCAAGATCAAGCCTCGACGGCCCTTGGATCAATCGCACATCCCACAAATCAACACCTTACGGAGATCGAATCAGAGGATCAAATTAGAGAGAGATTGTAACCCAAAATCATCAAATACATAATATTTGTTTGTGCGCGTTTGTTCTTGTCTCTTTCGTTTCAGGAATTTTCCTTGTTCACAATTTTATTTATGATTTGACCAATTCAATTGCTTCAGAAATCAGGAAGACAATTAGACCTGGCATTCGTGTCGTGTTTCTCGTGTTCATGTCGTTTTCGTGTCATACCCGATAGCTTAACAGGTCGTGTCGTGTAATACCCGTTAAAGTAAACGGGTAATATGATCCAATCCGAAATTAACCCGTTAATATTATCGAGTAATATGACCCGACCCGTTACTCGTTAAGAAAAATATATTTTAAATCAATAAAAATGAAAATGAAAAACATAATTTGAACAAAAAAAATGTAAAACATAATAATAAATTAGTATATACATACTAAATTTCGGAGTTGACCCCTTCGTGAAAGTTATAAAGTTTTTCATTACGAGTGATTACATTTTTCACACTTCTACAATAATTATTATTAATTTTATTAATTTTGCACTCAAATAAAAAACATTGTTCATGAGATTTGGAGGATTTTAAAAATCTAAATGACTATATAACCATCGTCTAAGCGTTGAGGATGCAATTATGAACGTTTATTATGCTTTCACATCTTTCAGACTTATACATTAATGATTCTGAATTTTGTTTATTTTGAACCCCCTTAAAAATACTATTCATGAGAGTTTGTATGGTTTTAAAAATTCACACGATCATATACCCATCCTCAAAGCGTAAAGGATGCGACTACGAGTGTTTGCATATTTTTTTGCACATGTAAATTAATTATTATAATTTTTTAATGTGTTTGGTATTTTTAAATTACTTGATATTTTTATTTTTAATGTGTTTTATGATTTTTAATCTCAATCTTTGCCTATAATATACTATATAAATAAATAAATAAAACTTCAATTTTAAAATTTATATAGAATAATAATTAATAAACAATATATACATTATTCATTATATCTATTGTATTTTATAGTAAGTTTTTTTTAGTAGTTTAAAAAATTAAAATCATCAAAAAAACTTTTTTTCTTATCGTGTCGAAACAGGTTACCCGCGTGTCACTCTCGTGTAAACTTATTAAGGACACGTTATTAACGGATTATTATCGTGTGACCCGATAATGACCTTATTAGTTATCGTGTTGACCCGAAACCCGTTATTTTCGTGTCGTTTACGTGTCGTGTAAGAAATTGTCAAGTCTAAAGACAATGTTGAAAACACGTATAGCTTAATTCAGCTCTCATGCCTATCTTAGTCCGGATGTGGCTCCGCCACTTAATCATGAGGTGTGGAATCATACAAGTCAATTGCACAATTAACATCATTTTGTCATCCCAAAATAATATGTTACTCTATGAAATTATTATTTAGTTTACTAACTTATAATTGTAATGACGATTTCATAAAATCATATTCTCCATCAAATATGGCCCGTCCATTAGATTAAAACTTATAGCAACGGTTAAGATGGCTGAAAATGCATCACAACATTTTATAATACGGGAAAAGGTGATATTGGAGGTAGGAAGTTTGTGTTAAACCGTAAACGGTTGCAACAGTTTGTTGTCCAACTGATTAAGAGTGTACGGAGGTTTGAAATTCAAATTTTCTCTTCCTCAGTATTCCTTTAAATAGAACAAATAAAAAAAATTGTCATTAGCACTATATTATGTCACACCTCGATTTCGAGATATGCCCAAAATTGATACGCCACAATATAACAATAATGGTGCAGTAATATATATATAAAACATCTCACTAAATTCAATACTTCAATAAAACACATACTAGATGGGTCTATCCCACATAAGTATGCAAAGTATCGAATATACAATGCCCATATCCTCTCAAATGAAGTACTGAAATGAAAGAAACCTTGGTTGTCTTGCCCTTCAAGAGTTGTGCAACTCGCGTAACAAAGCGCCTCTGAGCTAGTTAATCGTAAGCTTTGAATCATGAATCATAATCGCGAGGACAAATGAATTATGTTCGAGGCAAAAGGTGGATGGCCCCTCCCACAGCTCCCAAAGGGTAAATGGCACTTGGTATGTTTGTTTGTCAGACTCTTGCTGCTTGATGTGCTGCAAGATGAGTTTGAAGTTAGTTTTGAAAGGTGTCTTTGTGTGGCCTTAGGTGTAGGTCTTGAGGCTCACAATCAAAACTAACAAAGTGCTAGGCGTGCCACTATTATCTCAGTATAACAACTGCTTTTAGCTCTACTCTTTCCCGAAAGATTTTGCAGGGTAGTGAGTTATCAGTTTTTTACTTGTAGTGCCACTAGAAAATGTTTTTTGGCTAATAGTAGGTTGGTCTTCATCACTTGTCACTTCAGTCATAGACACGTGGTTTATCTCTTGGCTGAGAAGGCTTTTAATTTGCATCAGGCTTCAGGGTTGGGCTTCAGGGAAATGCAACCTGTTTTAGCGACTTTGGGCTTCCTTTCTACTAAGCCCAATATTCAAATATTAACCCAAACAAATTCGATATCAGATTTTCAAGAAACCTTTGTCGTAGCTTGCATGCCCGTCTAGGGGGTATGGTTGCGGCATCGATCTGTTAATCATCAGAATTTAAGAGAATTTGATACTTTGCTTTATAATTTGATTGTAGGACACGTGAGTCTACATTGGACAAAAAGTGACGAAACAAAGGAATTTTGACGTAATTCCATTTAAAGGGGATTCAGGCCTTTTAAGATGACTGTGTCAAAATTTCAGAATTTATTTCCAAGTCATTTGACTGTGGCGGATAAAAGAAGGTTGGTTATGCAGTGTTGCCAGCTTGGCGTTTTTGGCCTATAAGTCACTGAAAGTGACAGCTTTTTTAGGAAAGTTCCTTCTGCAGGACATCTGGTTTCCGACTACATTTTCCGAGCAAAGACCGTTGAATCCGAGGTGGATTCAACCTCCCCTTCTCCCAAACCAGTTTTAGATTTAGGCGATGGTCAGCGGCAATCGCCGGTAGTTTTAACAGCGGCAGCAACAATGCCGTTAAATTTAACGGCATATCCTTCCCCTCCAGTTTTATTAGAAGATAAAAAGAGTATAAGCAATGAGCCTATTGACAAGGAACATTCTGCTTACTTGTGAGTGGACCCCTTTGAAAACTTAAATGTTTTTACTATATATATTTATATATGCCTATGTTGATGCATATTACTCATGTTAGTCCTTGATGAGGCTTATACTTATCTTAACTTAGATGATATCTTGAGATCATTGGTAATTTATTTTCACCATATGATTATCATACATATCGTATAGCTAGCTACGGCCATAGGATTTATTGCAGGTACATTTTTTATTCTAGTAGAGGCTAGAATTTGCTAGTAGATGCTAGATATCGATAAGGTAGACGACACTTCACGTGCTTGCTATACGTTACTTTGTTCATGATTGATTTACTTTATTTGATATGACGAGCAAGATTGAGTTGATCTTGACAAATATTATTGTAGTACTGTTATGTATGTAGTGTATATACAATTTCAAAACAGGGTTTATTATATTCGAATGATTGTGACATGATAAAACTGGTTCACTCACGTTTTGTTTTGTCGACCCTTTCAGGACGTAGCAAGAATAAGGAGAACACTGAAGGTGATGAGTGGGCTTGGCAATGAGGCTTTCATCCTTTGGATTTAGGGTGATGGTTCATTTACTACAGTTTTATCATTATTGTAATAATTGCATGATTGCACTTTTGATTATGCACAGTACTACACTTTTATGTGTTTACTGTTGTGTGAGACTTCTAGTTGCTTTGATATGATGTAATAATAACAGGATTGAATCCCAAGATAATTTGTGTCCCAAAGTATGGAGATGGCTAATAATGTGTTGTGGGCTATTTTATATGAGGCCGAAAGTTAGGGAGACCAAATTTTTTAAACCAAATTTGCAAACCTAATGATGTGGTTGTTGATGAATGGATTATTAGTTAAACGTTGATTAACATGCTTATTTTTTATTAGTGACACATCGTTTGGTTTGCAAATTTGGTTAAAATTTTTGATCTCCCTAGCATTATCCTATAGAGATGAGGGTTAACTTGTCCTCCAATTAAGTACAAGAAAGAATCACTAGAATAATAAAAACTCAAAATCTTTCTAAAATTTACACAATTACAATTAGATAATACTTATAACAAATACTAATAGCATCACGAAGAATAATTATAAACCAAAGAGAATAACGTAGCTTATAAGATTCATTAGACAATTAGCATAAAGAAAATTATACGATAAGCATGCAACACAATACCTAATGGACCTCATTTTATAACAAAACCAATTTCTTGGAATTTAGAATCTTAAGTCAGCTGGACCGTTAGCATCCTGACTCTGTCATCTAAATAAATATTCGTTAGTATGTTACTGTAGGAAATTAGTCTTTAATTTATTAATTTATAATTGTAATGACGATTTCATTAAATGAAGAAATATTTGTGCAGAGTTCAACGTGCCGCTAGGCAATGCCTAATGGCACTACGACTCAATCAACATTTAACATTTTTAATTATGATTTCAAAGTTATGTTACCTTTTAAAGATTTCATAATTACATAAAAACTGAAAATATATTATAAAGATTAGTAAAATTAAAAGTAGACTCCAATCACCCAACCGGAGCTCTCCTCCATCAGCTGAGAATTCACCCCTTCGGCGCGGATGTTGGTATCAATTGACTAAACTTTGAGGGAATAAGCTTTATATTTTCCTTTCTCATAGATTTTCCTATCATGGTTAGCCTAATTCTTTGAACAAAAAAGGAGAAATATTTTGTGTTTGCAGAAAATGGTTCATCATTGAAAAAGAAAAAACACAAAACAAAATAAAACGAATCTGGATTCAATTATATGTAATCGTTTTTCATGATCAAAGTCTATACAATATATTCCAATTAATCCATTGAGAGAAAATATGAAGTGGTGGGATTTCAATTCTTTAAAGACAATGGAGATTTAACACATAAACTGGCCAACATGGTGAATGCAACAAGCATCCCTTACTTAGGAAACTGATCAACATCAACCCATATTAAAGTTTATCCCCCATGCTTTTCCGATGGAGGAAATCTGGGTGGGTGTTTTTGTTTTATTTGTTTTAATGTTAGAAATAATATCTTTTTTAGTTTTTATGTAAATAGGAAATTGTAGTTAAATTTAACTATATGTCAAATTTTGATTGAATCGTAGTGTCACTAGGCATTGTTAGATGTTTTAGGTTTGCCTTCTGCCCGTTAGTCAAGACACGTCACACCCCCATAACCTATTATGATTCTATGCTTGTGATTTTCATTACCGTGTAACTTTTAAATATTTTATTTATGATTTGACCGATTCAATTGCTTCAGAAATCAGGAAGACAATGTTGAAAACGGTTATAGCTTAATTCAACTCTCATGCCTATCTTAGTCCGGATGTGACTCCGCCACTTAATCATGAGGTGTGGAATCATACAAGTCAACTGGACAGTTAACATCATTATGTCATCCCAAAATAATATGTTACTCTATGAAATTATTATTTAGTTTAGTAACGGTTAAGATGGCCGAAAAGCTTTTGGTGGGTAGTGAGTTATTAGTTTTTTACTTGTAGTGCCACTAGTTATTACTAATAGCATCGCGAAGAATAATTATAAATTAAAGAGAATAACGTAGCTTATAAGATTCATTAGACAATTAGCATAAAGAAAATTATACGATAAGCATGCAACACAATACCTAATGGACCTCATTTTATAACAAAACCAATTTCTTGGAAGTTAGAATCTTAAGTCAGCTGGACCGTTAGCTTCATGACTCTGTCATCTAAATAAATATTCGTTAGTATGTTACTGTAGGAAATTATTCTTTAATTTATTAATTTATAATTGTAATGACGATTTCATTAAATGAAGAAAAATTTGTGCAGAGTTCAACGTGCCACTAGGCAATACCTAATGGCACTACGACTCAATCAACATTTAACATTTTTAATTATGATTTCAAAGTTATGTTATCTTTTAAAGATTTCATAATTACATAAAAACTGAAAATATATTATAAAGATTAGTAAAATTAAAAGTAGACTCCAATCACCCAACCGGAGCTCTCCTCCATCATCTGAGAATTCACCCCTCCGGCGCGGATGTCGGTATCATTTGACTAAAATTCGAGGAAATAAGCTTTATATTTTCCATTCTCATAGATTTTCCTATCATGGTTAGCCTAATTCTTTGAACAAAAAAGGAGAAATATTTTGTGTTTGCAGAAAATGGTTCATCATTGAAAAAAAAAACACAAAACAAAATAAAACGAATCTGAATTCAATTATATGTAATCGTTTTTCATGATCAAAGTCTATACACTATATTCCAATTAATCCATTGAGAGAAAATATGAAGTGGTGGGATTTCAATTCTTTAAAGACAATGGAGATTTAACACATAAACTGGCCAACATGGTGAATGCAACAAGCATCCCTTACTTAGGAAACTGATCAACATCAACCCATATTAAAGTTTATCCCCCATGCTTTTCCGATGGAGGAAATCTGGGTGGGTGTTTTTGTTTTATTTGTTTTAATGTTAGAAATAATATCTTTTTTAGTTTTTATGTAAATAGGAAATTGTAGTTAAATTTAACTATATGTCAAATTTTGATTGAATCGTAGTGTCACTAGGCAATGTTAGATGTTTTAGGTTTGCCTTCTGCCCGTTAGTCAAGACACGTCACACCCCCATAACCTATTATGATTCTATGCTTGTGATTTTCATTACCGTATAACTTTTAAATATTTTATTTATGATTTGACCGATTCAATTGCTTCAGAAATCAGGAAGACAATGTTGAAAACGCGTATAGCTTAATTCAGCTCTCATGCCTATCTTAGCCCGGATGTGACTCTGCCACTTAATCATGAGGTGTGGAATCATACAAGTCAAATGGACAGTTAACATCATTATGTCATCCCAAAATAATATGTTACTCTATGAAATTATTATTTAGTTTAGTAACTTATAATTGTAATGACGATTTCATAAAATCATATTCTCCATCAAATATGGCCCGTCCATTAGATTAAAACTTATAGCAACGGTTAAGATGGCTGAAAATGCATCACAACATTTCCATACTTTTTAGCATTTTGATAGTATTACTACCTTATTTATTTTAGGAAAACTAACGAAAATGACTTGAAAACTTTGAGTTTTAACGATAAGGACAAAATGAAGAGTAAAGTGAATAGTACCACGATTGACTTTTTAGTGTAAAAATGTGGTTTTTCGTTAAAGTGAACAATACCAAGGATTTTTCGTTAAAGTTCCCTTTATTTCAGGTTGTTTATCAATTTCCATACTTTTAGCATTTTGATAAGATAAGAGATCCCGAGGGGGGATCTCTTCCACCAAAGCCCACTAATCAATTAATTTGGGTCCTTAAATTTGATCTAACGGCTTCAAACAGGGGGCCTCTTTAAAGTTATAATAATTTTAGTTGTTGAATCAAATTTCAATGATCCGGATTAATTGATTGGTGGGCTTTGGTGGGAGAGATCCATAGGGGATCTCTTCCCTTTTGATAGTATTAATAATCATTACTAGTATTATGTGCTTTGTCCAGCTGTTATAATAAACCAATTCAATGGACCAAAAAATAATAATAAACCAATTCAATTGATTCAGAAATCAGGAAGATAAGAATTGGGTGACGTGGAACACATGTAGTCGTTGGAGAGATTTTTCAATGTAATCGTCACACAATGTGGTACACAACATGCCCCTATATAAATGGTGGATTATGTATGTTTAAGATTAATAACTTAAAAATTAAAATTTTCCACCGCTTGCATAAAAACACGTGGTGTACCATCCGTATTCCCGTTACAACTAAAAATTTCTCGTAGTCGTTGAGCTTCACACGTGGGCCAACTTGCTTTGATATCATGAAAAATTTGAGTTTCCACCATAAAATCAATTGTCAATATGGGAAGTAGCCCAACCTCTTATAAGCCCTTTAGGTTTCTCTTTTCACCAATGTGGGACTCTTTTAGCTTCACATTTTCACGTCATCAATGCTTAAGTAATAATTCAATCAACTTTCATATTTAGTTTACAAAATTTTGTCTGCACTAGGTCTGCTGTGTTGTGGGTGATATATATACGATGCCAAAGCGAATTGAGAACCACACAACCAATTAGCTAAAGATGGTGAACGTTGAAGTAATCTCCAAGGAGATTGTCAAACCATCTTCTCCAACCCCAAACCATCTTTACCATTACCAGTTCTCCTTTCTTGATCAAATAACTCCTCCGATTTATACCTCTTTGGTCCTTTTCTATGAATTCAATGACGAGATCCAACCCGAACCTGCGGCTGCTGTAATATCCAAACGCCTAAAGAAGTCCTTATCTGAGGTGTTAACACTTTTCTACCCACTAGCCGGGCGAGTAAAAATCGACAACCATTTAGTACAGTGCAACGACGAGGGTATACCCTACCTTGAAGCTCAAGTAACCAACTGCCGACTTTGTGATTTTCAACAAAATCCAATGCCTGGTGAACTCTTTAAACTCATCCCGTTTGAACTACGCGACCATGACAATAGTGAATTTGCCCTAGGCGTCCAGCTCAATATCTTTGAATGTGGAGGATATGCCATTGGCCTATGCATTTCCCACAAGTTAGCGGATGGGTTATCTATGATCATGTTCACCAATACTTGGGCTGCCATAACCCGTGGAGAAAATGAAACCAAAATAGAGCGTCCAGAGTTTGTTTCCGCCGCAGTCTTCCCACCTGCCGATGATGTCAGTGGCTATCGTACGTTCGGTGTTATCCCAAAGAATAAAGTAACAAAGAGGTTTGTATTCAATGCCCCTACTATAGAGCATCTCAGAGAAAAATATACAGGCTTAGCGGGAGATGATCGCGAAAAACTTCCATCGCGTGTTCAAGCCTTATCAGCTTTCCTATGGAGGCGACTCGCGGAAGCTAGCAAGGATGATCATTCTATTGATGAGAATATACTTCATGCGGCAGTCCATACTGTGAACCTGCGTCCCAGAACGGATCCACCAATTCCACGCTGTTCCTTTGGAAATTTTTATCAAATTTTCCTTACAACTCCCTTGGTCAGTAGTAGCAGCAGCAGCAGCGGAATCGATGATCAAGAATCTTGTCATGACATGGTAAAGCAGGTACGAGAAGAACTAAGCAAGATTGACAAGGACCATGTGAAAAGGCTACAGAAGGGTGGCCACGGGAGTTACCTCAACCGATTTATTCAAAGGCTTGCCAAACCAGGAAAGGTGGTTACGTTGTCCTACAGTAGTCTGTGCAGTTTTCCTCTCTATGATATTGATTTCGGTTGGGGGAGACCTACATGGGTGGCTGTACCGCCGCCTCCCTATAAGAACCTAATAGTTTTAGCTGACACCAAAGAGGCTGGCGGAATAGAGGCATACGTTAGCCTGGCAGATGATGATGCCATGACTAAATTCGAAAGTGATGCCTTCATCCAAAGACGGGTGGGCATGAATCAGGATGGTTCTGCAGGATCAAACGTAACAGGCCACCGAGCCAAACTCTAATGAAGCTGAAGATTTTGACACCGGAATTGGAAGGTGTTTGATTTCAGGGGCTCGTTATCACTAGTACAACTACTACGCTCTGTTGCAGCTAAACAAATGAAATTCAGGTCAGGTTCGGTTTTATTCGGTATACACCGAAAGCTTTTGAAAAAAATAAAAGCCTTTGTAATCATAAGTTGTAGAGGATTGTAGCTCAAGTCGTCAATGGAACACTTACACATGCACCAGCGTATCGTGTTCGACAACAACAATCTGTTGCAGCACCCTTCTGCTTCATGATCCTGGTGGTTGTGGGATTCTTCTCCTTTTTTGTTATTTTTTTTTTTGGGGTCCAATTCTCCTTTTAGTTATGTACGTTCAGTTTGTATTTGTTGTATTACAAATTTACAATTTCCTTTAATTAATTAGTTTTCCGGTTATATTTGTTTTCTCGTGTATATTGACACTTCTTGTGCAGGAAAGTTAAGTTTAATTAGGAAAACTGATGAAAAGGGCTTGAAAACTTTGAGTTTTAATGATAATGACAAAATAAATGGTAAAGTGAATAGTACCAGGATTGACTTTTTAGTGTAAAAATGTGGTTTTTCGTTAAAGTGAACAATACCGGATGCTTTTCGTTAAAGTTCCCTAATTAATTTTGTATCTGTTTCTCTACGTCATTACCGCTTGCCCTTAGAATTAGGAAAGGTTTATATGAACTGTATGTTTCTTGTTTCATTCATTAGTTCTATTATTATTATTTTTTTTATCTTAATTAATGTGTGATCACCATTAGGATTGCTTACCGATTGTACATCATGCCATGTATTCTCTTTAGTTATTGAAGTTTTCTTGCATGTCTTGGATTCTTCATCGGTAATCTAATTAAGCTGAACATCATCCCAACTACATTGAAAATTGGGTACTTGATCAAAACCACACATCACATGGTTGATCATATAAATGCAAAACCAACTTTGGAAACAAATTAGTAATCGAATATGGGTTAACTTAATAAACATAAAATTAGCTTCTAATGGTGAAATAGAGATCCCAAGTCCTATTCTCATCATCTCTGAATCTAGCTCTAATTCGTCTTTACGTTCTCTTGCAATTTTAAGTAACTTTAGTTTTCATCTCAAAAACCAAATTTAATTTGTTATTTTCATTGTTTAGTTAGGGTTTACATAAAATTAGTAATTTGTAAGGTTTAATCAACAACATCAGTCAGGAACAAATTCAGAAATTCATTGTTAGGTGGGCTAAATTTACCTTACGAAATGTTTTAAATGTGGTAAAAAGATAGAAAAGTGGACGATACGAGTGAATTTTACAGACCATGTAGCCCTCTTCTATGTTTCATCCTTGCCATTAGCTGCCATGGTGGGTGGTCGATGATCTGGTGAGTTTTGTTAGACGGACGGGTTTATGTGTGATTTTATTTTAGGCTAAATTGGATTAATAGTCCTTGTGGTGATAAGATGTTCGGAAGATAGTTTTTGTGGTAAAAAAATTGGGATTTAAACCCTTGTGGTGAAAACCATTAGCAAATTTAACCCAAAAATGGTATTTCCGTTTAATCACCGTTAACTACAAGGATAAATATGGATTTTTGTCTAACCCACACTTTCTCCTGTTCACTTCACACTCTCTTTTCATCGATATCTCTCGAGGGCCATATAAATATTTGTGCGCTATACAACACACACTCCACACTCTATCCATCGACTGATGGTGAAATCTAGAAACACATACATCCATATAATTCTGATACTTTGAACTATACTTGTCAAGTTCTTTAGCCATGGTTTCTCTCCATAGAACCACAAACCCTTGTACCCTCCACCACCAACCTAAGACCACCACCAGTTCCATGAACAACCCCTAAGCCTCCCTACTACCAGAAGCTGCCCGTATACTATCCATTTCTAGTCAAACGTCACCTAGTACCTATGTGCAGATCTCATACTCGCAAGTGTGATTAATTTTATGAATGCAGACTGAATTTAATAAATTGGATTGACTTGGGTACTGAAATCAATCAGATGGCGCAGGAGAAGGTGCGAGCACATTTGAAAGAATGCAATTTAAAATTTTTGGATTGTGAATTGTCAATCCGTGATAAATTTGAATAGTGAATTTGAATTTCTGGAAAAAGATGAATGGGTTGTGAAACTGGGGGACGATGAAGGTGAAGGATTCAATCTCAGTAAATCGGATCACGAACACGAAGACAGAAAGACGAAGACAAAGTCGTTCAATTTATGAGAGGGAAGAGAAGCAATAGAAGAAGGTAAACACATAAAAAGTATGATTGGACATTTTTATTCCTGCATCTAACAACGATTTGATGGAAGTTTCACTTTGGATTAAATTTGCTAACAATTTTTACCATGAGGGTTTAAATTTTAATCTTTTTAACACATGGACAATCTTCCGAATATCCTATCACTACGGGGATTATTAATCCGATTTAGCCTTTATTGTCAGTTATATATACAAACTGTAATTCTATATATTTGAAGGGGCAAAGCAGGAAGCTTGTGTGATAAAAAATTGGTATTTGGTGTAGAAAGGTGATAATGAATTCAAATAAAAATTTTCTGATACTTTTATTGAAAATAGGTATTTGGTAATGAATTTGAAATCTCTCTCCCTTAATATCCCTTCTATTAAAATAAAAAGTTGTCGTTACCGGTCTAGAGATATCTTGTTAGATGTTTTAGGCTTGCCTTTTGCCCGTTAGTCAAGACACATCACACCCCCATAACCTATTATGATTCTATGCTTGTGATTTTCATTACCATATAACTTTTAAATATTTTATTTATGATTTGACCGATTCAATTGCTTCAAAAATCAGGAAGACAATGTTGAAAACGCGTATAGCTTAATTCAGCTCTCATGCCTATCTTAGTCCGGATGTGGCTCCGCTACTTAATCATGAGGTGTGGAATCAAACAAGTCAACTGGACAGTTAACATCATTATGTCATCCCAAAATAATATGTTACTCTATGAAATTATTATTTAGTTTAGTAACTTATAATTGTAATGACGATTTCATAAAATCATATTCTCCATCAAATATGGCCCGTCCATTAGATTAAAACTTATAGCAATGGTTAAGATGGCTGAAAATGCATCACAACATTTTATAATACGGGAAAAGGTGATATTGAGGGTAGAAAGTTTGTGTTAAACCGTAAACGGTTGCAACAGTTTGTTGTCCAACTGATTAAGAGTGTTCTATACGGAGGTTTGAAATTCAAATTTTCTCTTCCTCAATATTCCTTTTAATAGAACAAATAAAAAAATTATCATTAGCACTATATTATGTCACACCTCGATTTCGAGATATGCCCAAAATTGATACGCCACAATATAACAATAGCAGTGCAGGAATACATAAAACATCTCACTAAATTCAATACTTCAATAAAACACATACTAGATGGGTCTCTCCCACATAAGTATGCAAAGTATCGAATACACAATGCCCATATCCTCTCAAATGAAGTACTGAAATGAAAGAAACCTTGGTTGTCTTGCCCTTCAATCCTCTGAGCTAGTTAATCGTAAGCTTTGAATCATGAATCATAATCGCGAGGACAAATGAATTATGTTCGAGGCAAAAGGTGGATGGCCCCTCGCACAGCTCCCAAAGGGTAGATGGCAGTTGGTATGTTTGTTTGTCAGACTCTTGCTGCTTGATGTGTTGCAAGATGAGTTTGAAGTTAGTTTTGAAAGGTGCCTTTGTGGGGCCTTAGGTGCAGGCCTTGAGACTCACAATCAAAACTAACAAAGTGCTAGACGTGCCACTGTTATCTCAGTATAACAGATGTTGAAACAAGCGATAAATCTACTAATTTAGAGGACAAGCAAAGAGACTCAAACAAGATTTCACCTTGTTGGGCAAGGTTAAACCTCTAGCAGCCATTTCTCTTTGAGTTTACAGGGGTTGCATGCTAAAAGGGATGGATGGTAAACAGGTTTTACACGAGGGAATTGATACTACGACACTAAGGAGGGTAGCAAAGCTTTTAAACTAGACAAAATATAGCTTTCCTACGGGGACTATGACTAAAAAAGACTGAATCTGGGTTGATTTCAGCTTCCTGGATGCAAATCTGGCTTGAGAGCAAAGTTTGTATGTTGGTTGTTTGATTGGTTAAGTGTCATTGTCTCTGGTGCTTGCTTCCCCTTTTGTTGACAATCTGGCCCAACTGCTTTTAGCTCTGCTCTTGCCCGAAAGCTTTTCGAGGGTAGTGAGTTATCAGTTTTTTACTTGTAGTGCCACTAGAAAATGCTTTTTGGCTGATAGTAGGTTGGTCTTCATCACTTGTTACTTCAGTCATAGACACGTGGTTTATGTCTTGGCTGAGAAGGCTTTTAATTTGCATCAGGCTTCAGGGTTGGGCTTCAGGCAAATGGAACCTGCTTTAGCGCCTTTGGGCTTCCTTTCTACTAAGCCCAATATTCAAATATTAACCCAAATAAATTCGATATCAGATTTTCAAGAAACCTTTGTCGTAGCTTGCATGGCCGTCTAGGGGGTATGGCTGCGGCATCGATCTGTTAATCATCATATTTTGAGAGAATTTAATACTTTGCTTTATAATTTGATTGTAGGACACGTGAGTCTACTTTGGACAAAAAGTGACGAAACGAAGGAATTTTGAAGTAATTCCAATTGAAGGGGATTCAGGCCTTTTAAGATGATTGTGTCAAAATTCCAGAATTTAGTTCCAAGTCATTTGACTGTGGTGGATAAAAGAAGGTTGGTTGTGCAGTGTTGGCAGCTTGGCATTTTTGGCCTATAAGTCACTGAAGGTAACAGTTTTTTTAGGAAAGTTCCTTCTGCAGAACCTACTTCAGGACATCTGGTTTCCAACAACATTTTCGAAGCAAAGACCGTTGAATCCGAGCTGGATTCAACCTCCCCTTCTCCTAAACCAGTTTTAGATTTAGGCGATGGTCAGCGGCAGTCGTCGTTAGTTTTAACAGTGGCAACGACAATGCCATTTAATTTAACAGCATATCCTTCCCCTCCAGTTTTATTAGAAGATAAAAAGAGTATAAGCAATGAGCCTATTGACAAGGAACATTCTGCTTACTTGTGAGTGGACCCCTTTGAAAACTTCAATGTTTTTATTATTTATATTTATATATGCCTATGTTGATGCATAGTACTCATCTTAGTCTTTGATGAGGCTTATACTTATCTTAACTTAGATGATATCTTGAGATCATTGGTGATTTATTTTCACCATATGATTATCATACATATCGTATAGCTAGCTACGGCCATATGATTTATTGCAGGTACATTTTCTATTCTAGTAAAGGCTAGAATTTCTAGTAGATGCTAGATATCGATAAGGTAAACGACACTTCACGTGCTTGCTATATGTTACTTTGTTCGTGATTGATTTACTTTATTTAATATGACGAGCAAGATTGAGTTGATCTTGACAACTATTATCGTATTACTGTTATGTTTGTAGTGTATATACAATTTCAAAACAGGGTTTATTATATTCGAATGATTGTGACGTGATAAAACTGGTCCACTCACGTTTTGTTTTGTTGACCCTTTCAGGACGTAGCAAGAATAAGGAGAACATTGAAGGTGATGAGTGGGCTTGGCAATGAGGCTTTCATCCTTTGGATTTAGGGTGATGGTTCATTTACTATAGTTTTATCATTATTGTAATAATTGCATGAGTGCACTTTTGATTATGCACAGTACTACATTGTGTGAGACTTCTAATTAAAAATAGAGAAAAATAGCAATTATACTATTACCACGAATAATTAGAAACTAAAGAGAATGGTGGACCTTAAAAGATTCGTTAGACTTTGACAAAACAAAAAAAAATATACGTTAGACAATTAGTAGAGAAAATTATACAATAAATATATAAGAGCATCGCCAATAATACTAGTTAAATTTTTATTATTGTAGCTAACCAAATGACTCAATTTGGTTAGTCACCACATTTAGAAATATTAGTTATTTTAGCTTAAGTTAAAATATTTTAATATTAATTTTTTCTGAATTTAAAACCCAAACCCTTTCTCGTCTCTTGAAGCCCATAAACAATATAATTTTGGAAGTTTTAACGAAAAACCCATAGTACTGTTCACTTTAACGAAAAACCATATTTTTACACTAAAAAGTCAAACCTGGTACTATTCATTTTACCCTTTATTTTGTCCGTATTATTAAACTCAAAGTTTTCAATCCATTTTCATTAGTTTTCCTTATAATTTTATAGTTTTCAACGTTCAACAAAAATTGAATTTTTATCTCCTTCTAGCTAAATTTAGATAGCTATTGTTCGTATAAGTAGTAAAAAAGTCTTATTTAGCTAAGCTATTGGATATGCTTTAACTATTGTTGGAAACGTCATGGCTCCGAGCTGCTACCATGTTAACGAACTACATAATGGACCTCGTTTTATGAAAATTTGTAGAATTATGTGGTTTATTAATTTAAATATCGATGTAGAAGGGGTTGATTTATACACAAAGTTATAAGCTATTTCAAGTAAACAGAAGCTATAATCAAGCTAATTTACTCTAGCTCAACAGTTAACGAATCCCCAAATATTGGAATTGCTCACAATCAGATCGTGGGCTTTTGTTTCCTTTTAACAGCCAGATCATACAAGTCAACTGGATAGTTAAGACGACTCTATCATCTAAAAATAATATGTTACTCTACGAAATTATTCTTTAATTTACTATTCATATTGTATTCACGATTTCATAAAATCATATATATTCTCCATCAATTATGGCCCATCCATTAGATTAAAACTTATGGTAGACAGTTTGTGCTAAACTATAAAGGTTGCAACGATTTGTAGCTCAATTGATTAAAATCATTTATTCGTTATATTAAGGTCATGAATTTGAAATCTCTCTCCCTTAATATCCCTTCTATTAAAATAAGAAGTTGTCGTTACCGGTCTAGAGATATCTTGTTAGATGTTTTAGGTTTGCCTTCTGCCCGTTAGTCAAGACACGTCACACCCCCATAACCTATTATGATTCTATGCTTGTGATTTTCATTACTGTATAACTTTTAAATATTTTATTTATGATTTGACCGATTCAATTGCTTCAGAAATCAGGAAGACAATGTTGAAAACGCGTATAGCTTAAGTCAGCTCTCATGCCTATCTTAGTCCGGATGTGGCTCCGCCACTTAATCATGAGGTGTGGAATCATACAAGTCAACTGGACAGTTAACATCATTATGGGCTGGTTTGGTATTGTTGTGCTTTGAAAAAAAGTTGTTTCTGCTGTGCTGTGAGAATAAGCGGCTGTGAAATAAAGCAGCGGAGTGTTTGGTAAACTTTTTTGTAAAAGTGCTTTTGGAAAAAAAAAAAAAGCATTATGATAGTGTTTGGTAAACTTTTATGTAAAACAGATGTGACTGTGTGAAATAACCAAAAAGGGTATAATACTAGATATGCTATTAATTTAATTTTCTTAACAAATAAAGAAAAATTACTAAATATACTTTTTTTTTAAATATTTATAAACTTTATCTTAAATATTAATTAGTATGACAAACTACTTCAATTGAAATATTTTAGACTGAATAGCTAGGATTCATTAGTACAATATTGTTAATGTACTTGAAAGTAGTCTAATTAAATGCATTCATCAAACTTGCCGCTATAATTGATTAGAATACCTGGTTCAAGGAGATATGTGACGAAGTAAGCGTCACAAAACACTAAATTCAATAACCTATAAATTCGTCACATATCATATATGTGAGTGACGCTGAATCGTCACTTATTCATTTGATATGTGGTGTAGTGTGCATCACATATGTCAAAATCCAATCCCTATTTGCTTCTAGTATGTGATGAACCAACTACCACATAATCCGTGTTCATAATTTGGAATTAGAATTGATAACAAATGTAATGTAATACTTTAGTTAATCACATTTTCATTAATCAAGAATTTAATCATATAAGTTGAATACACACACCAAGTGAAGTCTCAAAAATAACATAAACATCCTAGACGCTAACAAGTCGAATACCCTTATGGTGTCTCATCTCAACTTAAACAGCAATTGGACACCTCTAGACATATTGAGGTGCTAACCAAAAAGTCTACCCTATGCATTTTGTCTACCACTGACTTGCAGCTAAAACACCTTCAATTGTGGATAATATCTTCATTCTCCTTTTGCAAACCCATTGAGCTCTCAACTCTCCGTTCTTCCTTTGCACAAGTCATACATGACATACAAAAGAAAAGTTAGTTAAATAAATTTGGTTTTGAAACATCTCATGCATCAAGTGATGGATAAGTGGAAGAAAGATAGTGAAAACTCTGTTTAGCGTCCTGTGGTTTGTGCCAGGATAAGTTTACGGTTCCATGTTCAAAAATGCATAGTTATTCTACAATCATAGCAAAACCCTGCAAGCAAATGGTACACCACATATGGTTCTGTATAGGCATACATGCATTGCATTGTTTGAAAAGAAACCGAATGAAAACCACAAACGAAAACACAACCATGACTCGTGCATAACAACAGACCCCACAAGTCTCGATCGCAAGTGACCTTTTCTCAGACCAGGACTCACTTCCCCCCACATTTAACAAATCATCAGCATGAATTAGGTGACAAAAGTTTCAGGTTCATACAATTGACGGAGCGGTTTCTTAAGGATGCTGAGCAGACATTTGATAGACAGAAGGCATGGTTTCTTAAGGGAAATATGTCAAGGATAAAATCAAGGGTTGTCTCTGTCAAACTTATGATGGAAGGTTGGCCACAATGGATTGTGGAAATAGAAATAGAAACAGATGTAGAGTTCAGAAAAATTCATAGAAAATAAGGCAGGGCATAACTTTCAATGTTTTCAACTGTAGGGCAGGAACATAGAAATATCAACAAGTAAAAACAATAAATTTTCTTCAAGCATAAGTTCGCATTGTATGATATAAATCTCCAGTAGAAGCAGTCAAAAAAGAAGACACAGAGCATAATAGACACATTTGGCAAAAGTGTAATCCTCACTACAATGGTGATCTGTTAGACAACTACCAAACCAAGTTTGCAGGAGAATTCAGAAACTCTCCATAAGCGCAGAGGCAGCAGCATCAAAACCCGCCTCTCCTTCCTCTGCCGGTTCCCAACAGACCTCCTCATCACCACCAGTCTCTGCCGTCTCTTCCGTCGCGTACTCGCGATGCCTCCCGCCGCTAGGAAGACATGATCACTAGAAGCCAATCTCTCACCCCGAAACTGAAAATTAGAACATTAATTCAAACTCCAAAACTGAAATTGCTTCAACGATGGAAGAGAGAGAGAGAGAGGGAGAGGGAAACTGGAGAGAGCAGTCAAACCCTAACCTAAAAATTAAATTAATTAATTACAGCAAATATATTCAAGCAAATCGAGTACCTGGTACCTGGAAGGCGACGACGGTGTGACGCTGAGACCGACGGAGAGAAAGGAAAAGGAGGAGGAGGAAGAGGTGCAGCGGCAGGAGGGAAGAGGGGCGTGCGGAGTGTTTTGCTAGAGAGAGAGAGAGTGCAGAGTGTAGGAATCAGGAGAAGGAGAAAGGAGAAAGGAGGGGGCAGTATTGGCAAATTGAGAAAATTTATTAACTTGGTACTGTAGCTCCGTGTTTTGGATGATAAGCGGCTTCTTGAAGCTGCAAAATGCAGCTTTCACTTTTTGGCTTTTTTTGACGTGAAACTTTGAAATAAAGCTGTTTTGGAATGTTTACCAAACACCAAAATCCCTACCAGTTTTTTTTCATTCCAGCTTTTTTTTTAAGCACATCAATCCCAAACTGCACCTATGTCATCTCAAAATAATATGTTACTCTATGAAATTATTATTTAGTTTAGTAACTTATAATTGTAATGACGATTTCATAAAATCATATTCTCCATCAAATATGACCCGTCCATTAGATTAAAACTTATAGCAACGGTTAAGATGGCTGAAAATGCATCACAACATTTTATAATACGGGAAAAGGTGATATTGAGTGTAGAAAGTTTGTGTTAAACCGTAAACGGTTGCAACAGTTTGTTGTCCAACTGATTAAGAGTGTTCTATACGGAGGTTTGAAATTCAAATTTTCTCTTCCTCAATATTCCTTTTAATAGAAAAAATAAAAACATTGTCATTAGCAATATATTATGTCACACCTCGATTTCGAGATATGCCCAAAATTGATACGCCACAATATAACAATAGCGGTGCAGGAATATATAAAACATCTCACTAAATTCAATACTTCAATAAAACACATACTAGATGGGTCTCTCCCACATAAGTATGCAAAGTATCGAATATACAATGCCCATATCCTCTCAAATGAAGTACTGAAATGAAAGAAACCTTGGTTGTCTTACCCTTAAAGAGTTATGCAACTCGTGTAACAAAGCGCCTTTGAGCTAGTTAATCGTAAGCTTTGAATCATGAATCATGAATCATAATCGCGAGGACAAATGAATTATGTTCGAGGCAAAAGGTGGATGGCCCCTCGCACAGCTCCCAAACGGTAGATGGCACTTGGTATGTTTGTTTGTCAGACTCTTGCTGCTTGATATGCTACAAGATGAGTTCGAAGTTAGTTTTGAAAGGTATCTTTGTAGGGCCTTAGGTGTAGGCCTTGAGGCTTATAATCAAAACTAACAAAGTGCTAGGCGTGCCACTATTATCTCAGTATAACATATGTTGAAACAAGCGATAAATCTACTAATTTAGAGGACAAGCAAAGACACTCGGGCAAGATTTCACCTTGTTGGGCAAGGTTGAACCTCTTGCAGCCATTTCTCTTTGAGTTTACAGGGGTTGCATGCTAAAAGGGATGGATGGTAAACAGGTTTTACACGAGGGAATTGATATTATGACACTAGGGAGGGTAGCAGAGCTTTTAAACTAGACAAAAGATAGCTTTTAATTTGCATCAGGCTTCAGGGTTGGGCTTCAGGCAAATGCAACCTGCTTTAGCGCCTTTGGGCTTCCTTTCTACTAAACCCAATATTCAAATATTAACCCAAATAAATTCGATATCAGATTTTCAAGAAACCTTTGTCGTAGCTTGCATGGCCGTCTAAGGGGTATGGTTGTGGCATCGATCTGTTAATCATCATATTTTGAGAGAATTTGATACTTTGCTTTATAATTTGATTGTAGGACACGTGAGTCTACTTTGGACAAAAAGTGACGAAACAAAGGAATTTTGAAGTAATTCCAATTAAAGGGGATTCAGGCCTTTTAAGATGATTGTGTCAAAATTCCAAAATTTATTTCCAAGTCATTTGACTGTGGCGGATAAAAGAAGGTTGGTTGTGCAGTGTTGGCAACTTGGCATTTTTGGCCTATAAGTCACTGAAGGTAACAATTTTTTTAGGAAAGTTCCTTCTACAGAACCTACTGCAGGACATCTGGTTTTCGACAACATTTTCCGAGCAAAGACCGTTGAATCTGAGCTGGATTCAACCTCCCCTTCTCCTAAACCAGTTTTAGATTTAGGCGATGGTCAGCGGCAGTCGCCGTTAGTTTTAACAACGGCAACGACAATGCCATTAAATTTAACGGCATATCCTTCCCCTCCAGTTTTATTAGAAGATAAATAGAGTATAAGCAATGAGCATCTTGACAAGGAACATACTGCTTACTTGTGAGTGGACCCCTTTGAAAACTTAAATGTTTTTATTATTTATATTTATATATGCCTATGTTGATGCATATCACTCATGTTAGTCTTTGATGAGGCTTTTACTTATCTTAACTTAGATGATATCTTGAGATCATTGGTGATTTATTGTCACCATATGATTATCATACATATCGTATAGCTAGCTACGGCCATATGATTTATTGCAGGTACATTTTCTATTCTAGTAAAGGCTAGAATTTGCTAGTAGATGCTAGATATCGATAAGGTAGACAACACTTCACGTGCTTGCTATACGTTACTTTGTTCGTTATAGATTTACTTTATTTGATATAACGAGCAAGATTGAGTTGATCTTGACAACTATTATCGTAGTACTGTTATGTATGTAGTGTATATACAATTTCAAATAGGGTTTATTATATTCGAATGATTGTGACGTGATAAAACTAGTCCACTCACGTTTTGTTTTGTCGACCCTTTCAGGACGTAGCAAGAATAAGGAGAACACCAAAGGTGATGAGTGGGCTTGGCAATGAGGCTTTCATCCTTTGGATTTAGGGTGATGGTTCATTTACTACAGTTTTATCATTATTGTAATAATTGCATGAGTGCACTTTTGATTATGCATAGTACTACACTTTTATGTGCTTACTGTTGTGTGAGACTTCTAGTTGCTCTGATATGATGTAATAATAACAGGATTGAATCCCAAGATAATTTGTGTCCCAAAGTATGGAGAGGGCTGATAATGTGTTGCGGCCTATTTTATATGAGGCCGAAAGTTAGGGAGACCAAATTTTTTAAACCAAATTTGCAAACCTAAGGATGTGGTTGTTGATGAATGGATTATTAGTTAAATGTTGATTAACATGCTTATTTTTTATTAGTGACACATCATTTGGTTTGCAAATTTGGTTAAAATTATTGATCTCCCTAGCATTATCCTATAGAGATAAGGGTTAACTTGTCCTCCAATTAAGTACAAGAAAGAATCACTAGAATAATGAATATTCTAAAACTCAAAATCTTTCTAAAATTTACACAATTACAATTAGATAATACTTATAAAAAATACTAATAGCATCGCGAAGAATAATTATAAACCAAAGAGAATAACGTAGCTTATAAGATTCATTAGACAATTAGCATAAAGAAAATTATACGATAAGCATGCAACACAATACCTAATGGACTTCATTTTATAACAAAACCAATTTCTTGGAAGTTAGAATCTTAAGTCAGCTGGACCGTTAGCATCATGACTCTGTCATCTAAATAAATATTCGTTAGTATGTTACTGTAGGAAATTATTCTTTAATTTATTAATTTATAATTGTAATGACAATTTCATTAAATGAAGAAAAATGTGTGCAGGTTTCAACGTGCCACTAGGCAATGCCTAATGGCGCTACGACTCAATCAACATTTAACATGTGGTAAGATTTTTAATTATGATTTCAAAGTTAAGTTACCTTTTAAAGATTTCATAATTACATAAAAACTGAAAATATATTATAAATATTAGTAAAATTAAAAGTAGACTCCAATCACCCAACCGGAGCTCTCCTCCATCATCTGAGAATTCACCCCTCCGGCGCGGATGTCGGTATCATTTGACTAAACTTCGAGGAAATAAGCTTTATATTTTCCATTCTCATAGATTTTCCTATCATGGTTAGCCTAATTCTTTGAACAAAAAAGGAGAAATATTTTGTTTTGCAGAAAATGGTTCATCATTGAAAAAAAAAACACAAAACAAAATAAAACAAATCTGGATTCAATTATATGTAATCGTTTTTCATTATCAAAGTCTATACAATATATTCCAATTAATCCATTGAGAGAAAATATGAAGTGGTGGGATTTCAATTCTTTAAAGACAAGGGAGATTTAACATATAAACTGGCCAACATGGTGAATGCAACAAGCATCCCTTACTTAGGAAACTGATCAACATCAACCCATATTAAAGTTTATCTCCCATGCTTTTCCGATGGAGGAAGTCTGGGTGGGTGTTTTTGTTGATGCACAAAACTAGAGAGGTCTTGGAACAACGTAAATCCGACCGTGAATCTGCAAGAAAGTAAAGAACACAAGATGTATCGTGGTTCATCCCAATGTTTGGGCTACGTCCACATTGATATTGTATTTCTTTGTTTGTAAGAGGATTGTGAGGGAGAGAGAGCTTCTCTGTGAGGATGAGAGCTCTGAATATGAGAGTGAGGCCCTTTGACTGTGAGGATGAGGAAGCCCTTTTATAGACTAAGGGCTCCTCCATTTTTTACATATTTGCCCCTTCATTTATTACATAATTACATTTGAGTCCCCCGGGTATTTATACGAGATATAGCTATAATTCGTCTTTACGTTCTCTTGCATTTTTAAGTAACTTTAGTTTTCATCTCAAAAACCAAATTTAATTTGTTATTTTCATTGTTTAGTTAGGGTTTACATAAAATTAGTAATTTGTAGAGGTTTAATCAACACCATTAGTCAGGAACAAATTCAGAAATTGATTGTTAGGTGGGCTAAATTTACCTTACGAAATGTTTTAAATGTGGTAAAAAGATAGAAAAGTGGACGATACGAGTGAATTTTACAGACCATGTAGTCCTCTTCTATGTTTCATCCTTGCCATTAGCTGCCATGGTGGGTGGTCGCTGATCTGGTGAGTTTTGTTAGACGGACGGGTTTATGTGTGATTTTATTTTAAGGTAAATTGGATTAATAGTCCTTGTGGTGATAAGATGTTCTGCAGATAGTTCTTGTGGTAAAAAAAATTGGAATTTAAACCCTTGTGGTGAAAACCATTAGCAAATTTAACCCAAAAATGTTATTTCCGTTTAACCCACACTTTCTCCTGTTCACTTCACACTCTCTTTTCATCGATATCTCTCGAGGGCCATATAAATATTTGTGCGCTATACAACACACACTCCACACTCTATCCATCGACTGATGGTGAAATCTAGAAACACATACATCCATATAATTCTGATAATTTGAAATATACTTGTCAAGTTCTTTAGCCATGGTTTCTCTCCATAGAACCACAAACCCTTGTACCCTCCACCACCAACCTAAGACCACCAACAGTTCCATGAACAACCCCTAAGCCTCCCTACTACCAGAAGCTGCCCATATACTATCCATTTCTAGTCAAACGTCACCTAGTACCTATGTGCAGATCTCATACTCGCAAGTGTGATTAATTTTATGAATGCAGACTGAATTTAATAAATTGGATTGACTTGGGTACTGAAATCAATCAGATGGAGCAGGAGAAGGTGCGAGCACATTTGAAAGAATGCAATTTAAAATTTTTGGATTTTGAATTGTCAATCCATGATAAATTTGAATAGTGAACTTGAATTTCTGGAAAAAGATGAATGGGTTGTGAAACTGGGGCACGATGAAGGTGAAGGATTCAATCTCAGGAAATCGGATCACGAACACGAAGACAGAAACACGAAGACAAAGTCGTTCAATTTATGAGAGGGAAGAGAAGCAATAGAAGAAGGTAAACAGATAAAAAGTATGATTTGGACATTTTTATCCCTGCATCTAAGAATGATTTGACGGAAGTTTCACTTTGGATTAAATTTGCTAACAATTTTTACCATGAGGGTTTAAATTTTAATCTTTTTAACACATGAACAATCTTCCGAATATCCTATCACTACGAGGATTATTAATCCGATTTAGCCTTTATTTTCAGTTATATATACAAAACTGTAATTCTATATATTTGAGGGGGCAAAGCAGGAAGCTTGTGTGATAAAAAATTGGTATTTGGTGTAGAAAGGTGATAATGAATTCAAATAAAATTTTTCTTATAATTTTATTGAAAATAGCAATTCAAAATGTACACGCATAGGAATAGGATGCGTTGAAAAATATGAAAGAGAGAAGTAAGAGATACAGAATAATTTAAACTTATGATTTTTGTATGGAACTTTAACGAAAACCTCTTGGTACTGTTCATTTTAACGAAAAAATCATATTTTTACACTAAAAAGTCAATCCTGATACTATTCACTCTACTCTTTATTTTGTCCTTATCGTTAAAACTCAAAATTTTCAAGATATTTTCATTAGTTTTCTATTTTGCATTTCAAATTGCATCTCCTCATGAGAGATGCTTTTATCAACAATAATCCTATTTGGGAGACGTAATCACTGTTAAAGAACTTCAAAATGAGACACAAGTTGAGATTCACAATGCTAAAATTTAAATTCCAAAGAGTTAAGTGGGACTCGAATTGAGTTTTACATTTGGTTGCATTAAAAAGTCACATAAAAAACCTAAGTAAACTTTTCTCTCCTCGCGAGTCTCTCTTCGTTTCGTGAGTCATTCTCACTGCTTGTGTGAGCTTTCAAATTCCGTCAAGTAGTTTAGCCGACGGCCCTCGCTTTGACAAGGGTCGGTGACTGTCCCTTTTCTTTCTCATTTTCCTTTCCTTCCGTCTTTGTCTGCCTGGTTTTCCCCATATTTTTCAACCCAATTTTCATTGTTCCCCAAACCTCCTTGCCTTTGATTTAACTGCCCCTAACCCCAGATCGGAAAGCCCCATTTCTCATCCCTCCATTCCACAACTGTCCCGATTTGCAACCACCTGTTTCCGTAGTGTTTCGCAACTTTATTGGAGGGTGTGTAGAGCTCCAGGTTGGGTGTCCACACCACCACTTTCCTTGTGTCTGCCGTTCTCGGCTCCGCTGCTGCCCGTGGGATGTAATTTACCACTGGCTTCCTTTGTTTTGTGGTTTAGATCTTTGTTATGGTTACTTGTGGATGTTGAGTATTTCTTTTCTTTTTTTTATTTTGCGGCTTGGAGTGGCTTGATCTCCGGCATCTTCTGGTGGTGTTGGCTGGTGTTAAGTTGGAGGTGCTCCGACAACAGCCGGGATAGTAGGCTGCTAGGTTTTTTGTTTTGTGTTAAGCTGTTTTGGGCTCCTATCCTTGTGTTGGGTTGGGCTTTCTTTGCTATGCGGGAGGTTCATTATTATGCTTTGTGCTTCACTTGTATTTGGACCTCTTTTTGTATAAATTTGTTGTGTTGGTAATAAATTTTACCTTAGGCCAAAAAAATAAGGAAAATTTTATTTATACCCATGCAATCTCTTTTACATCCAACTTAAAATTTTAAATATTAATTGTGTATTTTACTCTATTGCATAATTACTATTAAGTACAAAATGAAATTAATAATAAAACTCAAATTTATCAATAAACTCTCTCTCTCCTCTCTCTCTCTCTCTCTCTCTCTCTAGGATCACGATTCACAATCTCACTTTGTTCTTCAGCAGTCTTATTAAACCCTATTTTCCTGTTATGGTTTCTATTTAGCTGAAATCTTAATAGGGTTTTCTCAGACCAGGATTTGGATCAACTTTTGACTCTTGTAAAATTCGGATTTCTTTTCCTCCTCCTTGCAGATAAATATGAGAGCTGAGAGAAACTTTTATTTTACAGGCTGGGGTTCATAAATGATTGTGTTTACTTTTGACTATAACTGACCATCCATATTATTTCTTCTGATTCGGGTCAGGTTGATTTTCGCATTCTGATGGCTATTGCTATTGAGCATCCCTTCGATGCCGATGCAGCTGTCCTCGATGTTCTTAGTGAGCTCCCTAACTTGGCTACAATCATTTTTGGCTGTCAGTCCTGTGCAGGTTCAGAGTCATGGGACTCCACCGGTACAAGCATGTATTCGTTTTTTTTGTATCAATAATATGTATTATTTTGGGATAATAAATCTTGTTTTGATAGTTGAAAGCGTATTCTTAATGTTTTGTTTGTGTTATTTTGCTGACCCACCATTGTCATGGAGTTAGTTTTTGGCGGCACCATTTTTTCTCTCCTCCCCGATGATAGAGTTCCTAATCGTTTAACAATGTTGCAGAAAACCCTATTTTCAGCCATGGAATCGATCATCAGCATGATGAGAGAAGTGGAGGTCCAGGAGAAAGCAGTGGATATTGTTCAAGAGGAAGCTTCTAGGGGAGGTTTGGATATCATGGTCAAGGTGGAGGAGCTTAAACAGATGTTGGCACATGCAAAAGACGCAAATGTCATGGTTGTATTTTGTGAAATGTGATTAAAGTTTGAAGTTAATGGATTCTGAGTTCTGCTAATTTTAATTAAGGGTGCATCATAACTGAGGTTATATTCTTTCTGTGCAGCATGCTGGAAAAGTCTTTGGGGAGAAAGCAATTTTAGCAACTGAAGTGAGGGAGCTTCAGTCTTGATTGCTCAACTTATCTGATGAGAGAGATAAATCACTTGTGATTCTTAATGAGGTTGACTCCACTTCATTGAGTTGCTTATTGCACTGCATTACAGTTGGTGCATGCTCTATTTCACTAATTTATCCATTTATCTTTAGATTGCTTCATTTTTATGCTGTCTTTTTCATATCGTATTCTTCAAAAACAACAATTGTATGATTTGTTTCTTTATATTTATTTATCAAACAATATCATCACAAAAGATGTTAAGTATTTGCACAGTAAAAAAAATACTTACTGTGCAATTAATTGTCTATTAAGTATTTGCACAGTAAGTATTTTTATGCTGTCTTCTCCTCCTCTGCTGCTTATGGGCTTCTATGAGAAAATAAAGTGGCCGAGGAGGAGTTCCCAGGTCTATTTAGCTTCTAAAAATCAAATGGGTGTAAAAATAAATCCACATATTAAATTGGATTTATGGGGGTATATTAGGTATTAAATTTGGGTTTAAAGAGATATTAATAATTTAGTTAAAAATCAAATGGGTGAAAAGAGTAAGTTGGGTGTAGAAATAGGTTAGATGGGTTTAAATAAAATTTCCCAAAAAATAAAAAAAGCCACATTATTTCTTCTCACATTGGTTCTTATTAGACAATTACCCTAAATTTTTTGCTTTGATTGCATTGTGGCAAATATTTATCAAACATTTGAATGAAATGGAATCACAGCAACTGGAAAGAAAATTGTAAAAGTTATGTAGGGACAATCATTGTAATTTTGTAAAATATGTGAGGGTATACTTGTTATTGAAAATTTCATTAACTGGCGCTGATTACTATGCTTTGAAAAAAAAACATTTTTTTAAGTATGGTAGACCTTATTTATGCTTTTTTATACCTTTTTTTTTATTGTCATTGACAACATCTTTTTTTTTTTTTTTAAAAGAACTTTTTTTTTTGTTTTACCAAACACACTTTATGTTCCATATTTTTTAATAAGCTGCTTTTTTTAAAAGCACTACAATTCCAAACCAGCCTTATAATAAAGGAATTGTTGGAAACCAAATTTTTTAATCAAATTTGCAAACCAAACAATGTATCACCAATATAAAATAAGCACGTTAATCAACACTTAAGTAATAATCCAATCATCAATCGCCACGTCATTTGGTTCACCAATTTGGTTTAAAATTTTGATCTCCCTAGTATTACCTTATATAGTTAGTCATTTAGCTATTGAAAAAATATATATATTTTTTTAGAAGTATGGTAGACCCTGTTTCTGCTTTTTTTTATACTTTTTTTATTGTCATTGACAACATCTTTTTAAAAAAGAACTTTTTTTTTTGTTTTACCAAACACACTTGATGTTCCAGATTTTTTAATAAGCTGTTTTTTTTTTTTAAAGCACCACAATTCGAAACCAGCCTTATAATAAAGGAATTCTTGGAAACCAAATTTTTTTAATCAAATTTGTTAACCAAACAATGTGTCACCAGTATAAAATAAGCATGTTAATCAACACTTAAGTAATAATCCAATCGTCAATCGCCACGTCATTTGGTTCACCAATTTTGTTTAAAATTTTGATCTCTCTAGTTTACCTTATATAGTTAGTCATTTAGCTAGCACTTTGAAGTTTGATTTTTCTGTATTTTTGTTAAACTAATAAAAAAAATTCATTTGGCTAGGTTGTTGAAGATGCTCTAATAATTGTTAGAAACCTACGTCAGGGCTCCAAGCTGCTACCATAGCTACTGTCACATTCCAGCCCGGGCCCCCACCACATCCGGGCTCGACTCTGCAGTAGCACAATATTGTCCGCTTTGGGCCCCGACCACGCCCTCACAGTTTTGTTTCTGGGAACTCACAATAGAACATTTCAGTGGGTCACTCATCATAGGATTGCTCTCGTATGAACTCGCTTAACTTCGGAGTTCCGATGGAACCCAAAGACAATGAGCTCCCAAAAGGCCTCGTGCTAGGTAGAGATGAGAATATACATATAAGACTTAGAGGATCCACTCCTCTGGGCGATGTAGGATGTCACAGCAAAACACTACGTAATGGAGTAGAATTCTCTCCCGTCATATTCCCGTCATCTTCCTTCCCCTCTTCTCACACTTTCTATTTTGTCTTTCTCTCTTTATAATATAAGATGTTGACATGACTTAATCGTGACAGTTCAAATAGGAGGAGAGAGAAATGAAGGAAAAAAAAAACAGGATGAGAGATCCTAATCCTATAAACCTCATTTTATTATTATAACAGCCAGGACCCCTATCTTGGAATCATACAAGTCAACTGGACAGTTAACATGACTCTGTCATGTAAAACCAATATGTTACTCTAAGAAATTATTCTTTAATTTACTAATATAATTGTAATAACAATTTCATAAAGTCATATATATTCTCCATCAATTATGGTCCATCCATTAGATTAAAACTTATAGAAACAGTTATGATGGGTGAAAATGCATTACAACATCTTTATATATAAAACCAAGGGCTCAATGAACAATGTTTTTTTAGTGTCACAGGCTTCACAAAAAATAATTGGACAAAAATACCCCTCAAACAAAAAACTTCAAAAGCAACTCAAAATAATGCATCAAATGTGGCAAGGGTACTTTCATCATTTTAATAGTGTTTTTTAATAATTAATTTTTTTGTACAGTTTTTTTTTTTTTAATAATTAGTACCTCACAATAGGCTAGTAATAATGTGATTCAATCAGTTGTTCATTGAATATTATTTTCTCTATTTTTTAAACATATTCTAAACATCTTAAGAGGCATGTAATGCCGGTTATAAAAAAAGTATTTCGCATGCGGATAATAATGTGATTAAATTAGTTGTCAAATGATTATTATTTTTTTAACAAACAATATTATCTACACTAAGGGGGAGAGAGTGGGTTTAGCCTCACAATGGACTAGTAATAATGTGATTCAATCAGTTGTTTATTAAATATTATTTTCTCTATTTAATATAAATTCAATAGAGACCGATTTTATTATGTGGGTTCAGCTGCTTTAGTTGGTTTATAAGGGGTTTCTTCTAGCATGATCTAAGATTATTCATTTACTTCAAATATTTGACTTTCCTTTTGTCAATTTACGCATATAAATACATTTAAAACGTGTAAGTCACGCGTAGCACGCCATGATTCAAAAAAATGCCTTCTGCACACACGTGAGCGCATGCATAAAGCCTAGTGTCATAATATGCAGAAAATGAGGGATATTGTGGTACAAGGTTTGTGCTAAAAAATAAATTGTTGCAACGGTTTGTAACTCAATTGATAAAGATCATTCTTACTGAGGTCTGAAATTCGAATCTCATCTCCCTTATGATATCCCTTTTATTAAAATAAAGGATGAACTGAGAATTTAGTTCCTGAATTATCACCTGAGTGAAAATTAGGTCTCTAAACTATTTTTTTTTTCCAAAAAAATCAATCATCTTGAATTATAAAAATTTGCCAATTACATGCCTAATATTATATTCGAAACTACTATATTCAATTTTCCATCAATTTAAGTCACGTTACTTGCATGTGATACACATTGGAGGGTAGATTAGAAATTAAAGAAATATTGTATGAAGTTAACTTTTGAGGGTAAATTAGACATTAGATTCGCAACCTTTATAAAATGTTAAGGGCTTATAGGCGAGAAAAGAATGGTATTACACTCTAAAGTGTGTCAAGTGGCTTAAGTTGACGAAAAATTGGATAAAATAACTTTGAATGTAATAGTAGGGATGAAATTAGCAATTTTTAATGAATTTATGGGCTTATTTTATCGGAAAAATAATCCAAGGACTAATTTCCACTGAGGTGATAGTTCGGGAACTAAATGGGCACTTCATCCTAAAATAAATTACCATTAGCATTATGTATGATCTGGTGGTATCCCATGAATCACAATTTTTTGGTACTAAACTGTTGTTGGTTCGACTTTCCCATATGTGATCGGGTATATTGCCATTTGACCCCTAAACTATTTGAAATAAGCCGATTAACCTTTTGTCAATAAATTTCGTCCACTATTATGTCAAATTCAAGGGCAAATTAGTTTTTTATTATCACTTCTTACATGTCAAGTATAACCACCAATAGAATTATGACATGTGGACACATAATAATGTGTATGACAATGTGAAATAGTCAGTTATGTAAACATGTGGTTTCTTTATGTTTCTTATTATGCTATAAGTTTTTGAATTATTTCATGTCCACGTGTCAATATTTTATTGGTGGTTATAAATGACAAGTAAGATTTGATTATGAAAAGACTAATTTGCCCTTCAATTTGACGGAATAGTGGACGGAATCTAACGGCAAGGGTTTAATTGGTTGATTTTAAATAGTTAAGGGGGTTAATTTACTAGAAAAATAGTTCAGGGGCTCAATTTCAATTGGGGTAATAGTTTCGGAGATCAAACCGCAATTTACCCTATGCGATCAACCCATTAGTTGAGACAACCCCACAACTTATTATGATTGTATGATTATGCTTTTCATAACCGTATTATTTGTAAGGCTTAAATGTCAAAATGGTCCATGTGTTATAGCCATATGGCCAATTTAGTCTCCATGTTTTCGATTTGGCTAATTTGGTCCTTGTGTTTGTCTCTGTTAACCAATTAAGCACATTTCATTCATTCTCTTTTAAAAAGTTCAGAAGAAAAATTATATGAGATATAATTATCCTTTCTCTTCAAAGAAAAATGCAAATCAATGAGAAATAACACATATAAGAGATAAAGCTTCCAATCTGAAAAATGATTAGGGTTGTGACATAGAAAAGAGAGGGTAATGTTAAGGAGGAGGTCGGGGAGTTGGGAGGAGAATAATTTTTCTTTTAATTTTTAATTTTATCTCATATATTTAAATATTTTAAATCAAATAAATAAGTTTATAATAATTTATAAGTTTTTTTTACAAAAAATAGATGGAAATTCCTTAATTAGCTAACGAAGATAAACACAATGACCAAATTGGCTAAATTGAAAATACAAGGACTAAATTGACCCAATAACTAAAACACAGGGACTATTTTAACATTTAAACCTACTTTTAAATTGTCGATTTATGATTTATTTAAGTAATGTGAAAAATGATAGGAGTGGAATCGGCTCGGTTAACGTCACATATTAGAAATGAGCCTTGAAGAAGAGCAAACAAATATTATAAATCTCCATACTTTTATCATTTTGCCCGTATTATAGAAATCATTACCCAATATTTTAATGGTTAGCAATATTGGTCAACTTAGTAGGTACTTTGTTCAGCTGTTATAATTTACCAATTCAATTGATTCAGAAATCAGGAAGAAAATGTGTATATATTCTCTTTGACTGTATTGTGTTGTGTGTACATATTCGATGACACAGCGAAGTGAGAAGCAAACGACCAATTAGCTAAAGATAATGAACGTTGGGAGTAATCTCCTCCAAGGAGATTATCAAACCATCTTCTCCAATTATCAAACCATCTTCCTCAAGATCACCATGAAGGAAAGCATTCTTGACATCCAATTGTCTCAAGTTCCAATTGTGCTGCCAAAGTAAGAATGATTCTGACTGTAGTATGCCTGACCACTGGACTAAATGTCTCAGAGTAGTCCAAGCCCTCCTTTTGACTGAATCCTTGTGCCACTAATCGTGCTTTATACCTGGATATAGTGCCATCTGAATTCATTTTGATTTTGTAGATCCATTTACTCCCAATAACTTCTCTATTTGATGGAAGAGGAACTAGTCTCCAAGTCCCTTGAGCCTTTAAGGCATCAAATTCCTCCTGCATAGCATGCTGCCACTGAGTCACTGTTGATGCAGCTCGAAAGTGTTTTGGTTCTTCCATTTCTCCAATATCAGCAAGGAAAGAGAAACCACAATGATCCATAGTAGTAGCAGAGACTAAAGAAGGTTCAAGTTGTAGAGATGACAATTCAAGAAAACTTGCAAGAAAAGAAGAGTAATTTTGTCTTGGTATAGTCCCTATTTTAAGTCTTGTCTGAATTCCAGTAGTCACATTTGAGACATCACAATTACTTGCCATGTCATTAGAAGAGGATAAAGGACGAATTACTTGTAGTTGTGCAGGATCTAAGATAGGAAGCAAGGGAACTATACCAATTGGGGTGGAAAGAGTAGTTGCTGATGATGATTGTGTTTCAAAATCCTGCATATCTGAGTCTTGATGTAGAGGACTAGATGCATGATGATGAACTAACACATGGCAAGGAATTGTGAGTCAAGTTAGTTACAAAGGTAGTTGGGAATTGAGTTTGTTAAGGAGGATAAGATTGTAATTAAGTAAGGAGGTTAGAGGGTAATATTGTAATTGTGGATTGTGATTGGTTAGTACATATAGCCATTTGATCCTTTACATTATCGAAGTCTTATGGGAGCCCTTCAGTACCTCACCTTCACTCGCCTAGATATTGCTCATTCAGTTAATGTTGTTTGTCAGTATATGACTCATCCAACAAATATGCACATGCATCTGGTGAAACGAATCATGAGATATTTGCAAGGAACTTTAGACTGTGGTTTGAAGTATACCAAAACATCTGATTTTAACATTGCTGCGTATTCTGATTCTGATTGGGCAGCCGATATAAATACAAGGAGGTCTATTACGGATTTGTTATGTTTATTGGATCTAATCCCGTATTATGGCACTCAACGAAACAAGCTACAGTCTCACGAAGTTCAACAGAAGCTGAATACAAAGCTTTACCTCACTGTGTGGCTGATATCTATTGGATCAGGTCATTGCTCAAAGATGTGCATCAGTTTATACCAATACCACCTAAACTTCATTGTGATAATCTCTCTGCTTTAGCACTGTGCTCCAATCCAGTGTTTCATTCTCGATCAAACATCTAGATACCGATTTTCATTTTGTTCGAGAGAAAGTGCAGAAAGGTGATATCATTGTGCATTATATACCAATTGAAGAGCAGGTTGCAGATGTTTTTACCAAGGGTCTTCACAGTCCAATCTTTGTAAAACATTGTATCAATCTTACTTTGGGAGCTTCCAATTCAAAGGTGCAGGATAGCCATCAAGCAATGTTGGAGTTTTCAAGTGCTAATGCATCAAGTGGTCACAACAACTCACAACCATAGCTTGGGACTTCCCCAACTATGTTTGAGGGGGGAGTATTAACCAATGACACTTGATCCTTCACATTCGGTAAGAAAGCTTTGTAAGAACACTTCATCACTAAGAAATTAGATAATACTTTGTTCTGCCATTTTCTTTCTTTTTGCTTGATCTTAGTGTTCTTTAGAGATTCATAGTTCTATTAATATGGTTCTGTTATTGATACGGTGTTTTTTGGTTAATCATTGGTAGTCTTGACTTCGGCCCGAAATTTGGCTTGAGAAATCCTGAATTCGTCTTGAGACTTCTTGAACTCGTTGGAGTTGGCTTCCCGATTGGAAACCCTCAATTCCATGGTTTTGCAAAACGTTTGCGGTGGTATACAACGGAGAAGGATTGAGAGGAACAACGACTGGCTGTGATACCAATGTTAGAACCTAGCTCCACATCTTCTACAATTGCACAGAGAGATAGTAACAAAACAACAATATCATTTCATTAACTGCCTTTCTTCTCTTACAATGTACTATTTATGCTAATACTCAACTCTAGCTATCACCACAAGATGATGCCATCTGGCATCCTAACAATACCCCCCCTTAAAACCAATCTTACAAGTAAGATTTACAATTTCGAACCAAGTACAATCGAAAACCAGCAATAAAACCAGAAACAACAAAATCACAAGAATGTATTAAAGGTTCACAATTTCTGGAAACTTGAGCTTCAGTTCACGGTATAGTTCCCATGTAGCATCATCTTGGAGTGGTTTTGCCATTGACTAAGGCTTCCGTAGCTACAGCACTTTCTTGATCATTCTTCTATCCAAGACTGCACTGGTACATCTTGCAAAATCCCAGAATCTGTGATAACTGGCAATGGCCCTGTGGCATCCTAACAATACCCCCCTAATAAAATGACCTGTGCAGCAAGGCTTGAAACTGAAAAACCTGAAGAATTTGATTTGCAAAGCTGGACAACTTCAAAGCTTGACAGTTCCACAAAATCTGATCAAAGAGTAGTACCGCCACTTGATTAGCACAATAGCAGCTACATTAAATCTCGTTACCAATTCTCTACAAGTTGAGCTTGAGACGAACCCAAAAGATCTCTGATTGATTAGTTCCTCGAAATGCATATTAGAAACAGGCTGTGTGTTCAACAAGATGGAAAGGAATGCAAAGCAGCAGCACTGCAATTCAACATTTCTCTTTTCATGGCCTAAGTTACTCCATAAAAGTGACCCAAAAATACTTGACCATTCAGAACCCAATGTCATAACACACCCTCCCAACAAAGAAGTCCAAGAAACGATATCTGGTTTAGTCAGTCTGCACAAATCTGGGTCCAAGAGAAACTGCAACGCCTTATGCTCATTGCCACACCTAGAGTACAGATGCATAATGACACTACTCACATGAACTGAGCTCCTACCTAGAAAGTCCACCTGTACACCAACCCTATGAATTTGTTTCCTTTCTTTCTCAGTAAACAATGCACCAATCACAGCAGTAAGCACAAAATTAACAACCATGCTCGTAGTATTATTTTGAAATTTGTGTGTTAATACTAGCGGCCATATCGGTTGACAAGAATCTGCCCTCTCAATTGGCAAGCCCCCTGTTTTGCGCAACACAGTATTTCCCACAATCTCATTTGTTTTACCAATTGAGATGAGTATCAAACATAAAGCCTCATCTGCTACATCGTTGTTATATGCAATAGCATTTTCAGATTCATTTGTAGAAGAGGAATTAAGGGTTGTACTTACATGACTTATGCTCTTGTCAAATACAGGTTCCTCTGCATGACTTAATCCATTGCACGTGGTTAGCAAAGCCATTAATTTTGGTTTGAGGTATGTGAGAAACCCAGGATATAGACCTGTAACCTCAAAGCTTTGCAAATTGTCACCACCACGTCCAAGCAAAGCTGAAACTGCCAAGGTATCATGTGAATATTGCTTGATTTTGTAACCAACAGCCGAGCGTTTGTGTATCAAATAGGACACTTGACACGACACGATATGTGATATCGAGATGCAAGAGTGAGTAATAGCCGCAGCAAGAATAAATGTATAGACTTCAATACGATCAGGTGCAATAATGCATTCATAACCATGCAACTGAGATTTTCCCTTGCTAATAAGCTTGTTGTTGCCTGCTCCTTCAATGCAAGCCCCATAATCAGTAAGAAACCGAGCAAGATCAGCCACCTTTGATTTTCTGGCAACATTGGACATTACAGTTTTTCCATCAGTCATACGTGTAACCATCATAAGAGTTTCCGTTACCCAAACACTTGGGTAATCAAGTTGGAAACTTCCTCCGACTAATCATCCTCTATTTGCAGCACATGCTTGAATTTTTTCATCCCTGAATTTTGAGCCTCCATCCTTATCATGAATGCCCTTCCAGTAGCACATACAGCAACTAGAGAGCCACATTTTATCAAACAGATTGAAAACAAGAAAAGTCGTCTCAACAGGTACAATCAAGGGGTCAGCTTCCTCCAAAAAATTCATCTTTTTCACATTAAGAACAAAACCCAACTCACAGACTGCTAGGAAATCCATTGAATTGAATTCAGAGAGAAAAATAGTTCCACCTTTATCACGAATTCCTTTATGATAGGTGAACTGAAAACTAACAGAAACAAGTGCATCATTATAAAACCCACCAAAAGGCTGCAATGCATCAAACAGTTAAGCAGACGCATTTTCTTGCACCAAAATGGTTTCAACTTTTCCAGTAGATTCTGAATTAAGGAGCCTTTGAATAGTTGTTCCACCTTTAGAACTATGAGCATCTTTGATTTGAACAGTCGAAGTAAAGAACCTACGAAGTGTACCTCCGGTGTCAGAAATCGGCATGTGATAGCCCAACTGCAAATCACAATCTGCTGAGTGTGACCTTTCATCAAACACTTGGAGAGCAATACGAGTTTGGTCAGCAGGTACAATTAAGAGGTCGATTTCTTCTGAAAAATTCCTGGATATTCTTGAGTGGTCCTTCCAAATCTTGTCTTTTGGTAAACCTCCACCCTTGTCTCGAATGAATTCATGGAAGCCATGCTTCAAAGAAGCAATGTCAGTCGTTTGCTGCCGTCCAACAAACACATGATGGGCATCATTTTCACCAGATTTTGCAACCGAAATTAAAACCATTTCAGGACAAGAACAATTACCCATGTCACAGAATAAGGAGTCTTCACCTTTCGTGGCCAACAATTTTGATGTAGCAACTTTTTTCTCCATTCCTATAAATTCACAATCAAAAACAGAAAACCCAAAAATCAATTCCTTTGTGGTGCCTGTCTTGCAATAAGAATCAAGAATTGGAGGATTCACCGAATCTTTAGCTTCCTTGTCGAACAAATAAAAAACGTTTTCGTTCTTCCGAGCCAAAGCTTTTCGAAATAGTGCAATGTGGCATTTCTGTTATTACTAAACATTTATGTTATTACTCCCCCCCCCCCCCCCCCCTCTCTTTCAAACTGAACTTGGTGTAGCCAAATGAAGTTTGAACTAGCTAGAGCTCTAAAACCGATCTGGAACTGCAAGACGTTTTGAATGCATGACAAAGGTTGTGGTGAAGCCTGGGATTTGGTAGGAGGACCATGTGACTGAGAGATCCAAGGTTTCCAATAGGGACATGCTTAATGGAACATAAGTTGGACAAACATTTGATGAAGGCACTGAGCTTAGAGACGCCAATGCGCGAATGATCCAGTTCTAAGCCAACAGAAGCCCTGAAATCACTTTTCAGATAGGAGAGAGCATATTCTCCAACCGTGGGCTTTGGCAGACATTGTAAGAAGCGAGGAAACCACTTCTTGAAAGCCATACAGGCATACTTTTGTCCTTTAGAGCTCAATTGATCAACCCATGAGGCTCACTGAAATGTATGTTGCTGCTGAAAAAAAAAAAACCTCTGCACAATACAGTTTCTAATCCTAATCTGTTGAAAAAAAATATATCTTGAACTAACTAAAACTTGACAGAGACCGGTACCAAATCAACTAAGGAGAATGACACTCCAAGAAACCAGATCAACCAAGGAGAATGACACTCCAAGAAACCGAATCAACCAAGGAGAATGACACTCCAAGAAACCAAATCAACCAAGGAGATTGACACTCCTGATAGCTTCCTAAATCTTCCCAGATACTAACACCAAAGTTAACCAAGGAGAATGACACTCCTGAGGTCTTCCTAAATCTTCCCAGAGACTAACACCAAAATTAACCAAGGAGAATGACACTCCAAGAAATCAAATCAACCAAGGAGAATGACACTCCTAATCGGCTCCACCAAATCATCAGAATACAATCAATCATGTATAAAATCAAGAAACCATCAAAAAATGATATCAATGAGGAATTTGAGGAAAACTACATAACAGACTAGCAGACTATTAACAGCAACTCCAGACAATCAAGAAACGCAGATCACCAGAATCATCAGAATCGCAGAAACTCCTTCAAAAAAAAAAAAAATTATCTTGGCAAACAATCAAGAAACTATATTTCATCATTCTTCAACTAATGTAAACTATATTTCATCATTCTTCAACTAATGTCAATGGCCTTCACAAGTAATCATGTATAAAATCTCACACTTTATCCTCTGCAGCAATTCCACAAACACCATGCATGCATAAAGAAGATGACAGATACAAGAAACAACTTGACAGAGTCCAAGATCCCACTTTCCAATCAGCAACGCAGAAGAGAAATTCCCAGACGAACAGCAGAAATAATCACCACCGAATCGAGATTTGCACAGCAGAAAGAAGATGGAACTCGGCACCGTAATCTTTTGACGACCCAGATTTTGACCTACACTCTCTGTTCATAGCCCAGAAGTTACGAATCGATTACAGAAACCATCACCACGAATCATTGGTTAATCAAATCAAACACCCCCAAATCTTTTAATCATCCGATTAAATGATTGAACTTTGAATTCCTGCGAGTCAGCAGCAGCTTCACAAAAAATCAACCCAGAAGTAAACGAACGATTGCGGAAGCACCCAGAAACATATCCGACCATCGAATGAAAATTTGGAAAGAAAACTAAGCTAGAAACAGATGAAAAATAATGGGAAGTGGAACCACCAGAATCCATGGTGTGAGCCTGGTGGCTCTAATACCATATTAACAGAACTATGAATCTCTAAAGAACAGTAAGATCAAGCAGAAAGAAAGAAAATGGAAGAACAAAGTATGCTCTAATTTCTTAGTGACGAAGTGTTCTTACAAAGCTTTCTTACCGAATGTGAAGGATCAAATGGCTATATGTAGTAACCAATCACAATCCACAATTACAATATTACCCTCTAACCTCCTTAACAAACTCAATTCCCAACTACCTTTGTAACTAACTTGACTCACAATTCCTTGCCATGTGTCATTGGTTAATACCTTAGGCGTCCAGCACAATATCTTTGAATGTGGAGGCGGCTTTGCCATTGGTCTATGCACTTCCCACAAGTTGGCAGATGGGTTATCTATGCTCATGTTCACAAAAACCTGGGCTGCCATTGGCCTGGGAGAAAAAGATGAAGCAAAAATCGAGCGTCCAGAGTACGTTTCCACCTGCCAATGATGTTACTGGCTATGATACGCTCGGCAGCATCACAACAAATAAAGCAAAAAAGAGCTTTGTGTTCAATGCCCCTACAATAGAGGGATATCGGAGAAAAATACACCGGTTTAGCGGAAGATGATCGTGAAAAACGTCCATCGCGTGTTGAAACTTTGTCTGCTTTCATATGGAGGCGATTCACAGAAGCTACCAAGGATGATCATCCTATTGATCCACGATTGATCCACCATTGCCACGCTGTTCATTTGGAAATATTTATCAAATTTTCCTTACGACTCCCTTGATCAGTAGTAGCAGCAGCAGCAGCAGCAACGGAGTCTATGATCAAGAATCTTGTCATGACATGGTAAAGCAGGTACGAGAAGAACTAAGAAAGATTGACAAGGACCATGTGAATAGGCTACAACAGGGGAGCACAGGAGTTACCTCAACCGATTTGTTCAAAGGCTTGCCAGACCAGGAAGGATGGTTATGTCTACCTACAGTAGCATGTGCAGATTTCCTCTCTATGATATTGATTTCGGTTCGGGGAGACCTACATGGGTGGCCATACCGCCTCCGCCCATGAAGAACCTAATAGTTTTAGCTGACACCAAAGAGCCTGGCGGAATAGAGGCATGTGATGATGCCATGACTAAATTCGAAAGAAATGCCTTCATCCAAAGACGGGTGGGCATGAGTCGGGTTGGTTCTGCAGGATCAAGCTGAAAACTTTAAAACCCGAATCCTTAGGTCAGGTTCGGTTCGGTTCGGTTGTATTCGCTTTACTTCGAAACCTTTTGAAAAAATAAAAGGCTTTGCAATCATAAGTTGTAGAGGCTTGTAGCTCAAGTATTCAATATAACATTTACACATGCACCAGCCGTATCGTGTTTGACAACAACGATCTGCTGCAGCTCCCATCTTCTTCATGATCCTGGTGGTGTGGGATTCATCTCCTTTTTGTTATGTTTGTACTTTGTTTGTATTCGTTGTATCATTTTAATTAACTTGTAATGGTGAAGTAGAAATCCCTAGTCCTATTCCCATTTTCTCTGAATCTCGCTATAATTCATCTTTACATTTTCCTACATTTTTAAGTAACTTTAGTTTTCATCTCAAAAACCAAATTTAATTTGTTATTTTCATCGTTTGTTAGGGTTTACATAGAGCTAGTAATTTGAAGAGATAGGTTTAATAAGTCCATATGGTTCGACTTCTATATGGTTTGACATCGTTACTTGTGTTATTATACTAAGAATATATTCGCTCTTAGAAAGAACACAAAAAAAATTTAGTGCCCTTACCAAGATCAAAAAATAAAAACTCTATCACATTATTCGACAGCAGCTTAATCTCCTTCTTTCTAAGCGCTGTTGAGTCGCCGGCAGAACTTCTCACTCCTCTCTCTCTCCCTCTGCTCCTTCCATTCTTTGTCTCAAAGAAACAAGAAATCAAATGAACATCGAATTGGGCTTGATTAATTTACACGTGTACATACACCTCAAATCTCTAGGTTTTATATCAGGGTAGTAGAAAAGGTATAATGCTGGAGACATGTTCATTCCGGTGATTTACAAAGTGCCCACCCCTTGTTTTAGAAAGATAAATCCTGCCTAATGGAAAGCTCGGGCAATATAATGCAAGGGTGTGGTTGGTGCAGGACCTTTAACAAATGACCTAAAAGGTCCTATTTATACGAGTGAAATTTTCGTATAACCAGCCTTCATTATTTCACGCGAAATGATATATCACATATGATAATAGAAGTGGATAAAATATATATTTTTCAGTGTCCCTCCATTTTTCATTTGTATTATGACAAGTGTTTAATGAGCTCATTTTCCAGGTTCACTTGAAAAATCTCTCCATAATTTGAAGAGACTAATTATAAATTTTTCATCCATTCCTCAAACAATTGACATGTCAAAACTTAGCAGTGTTTGTTGTGCTTTAGGAACTGCTCCTAGCAAACTTTGTAATCCAAAAATATCTTTCTTGCAAACTTATAATCTCATGTCACTGTTTCCCAGCTAAGACTACAAGCTTCATGTCAGCATACGGATCAACTGCGGTGGACAGTTGCTGTATAAAAATCTGAACCGAGGTCCTGCGCACCTTCCTGTGCATAAGCTAGGAAGAAACTGTTAGTTGGTCGAATTGTAGAGCACTATTTAAAAATCAATTCGGCTAGAAATCAACAATATGTGAAATCGTTTAGTCATCTAATAGTTACCTAATAAATAGACGAATCATGTTATTTAATTAAACATCGAAATTTTAGCAACATTAATTAAACAGTTAAACTATTTTTCTATTGGATTAATTTACAAAGTTGATCTTAAAAAAATAAATAAAGCTAATAAGCACAAGGGGGGTGTCGTTTCATGCCTAGACACGGTCATCGTCCGCTTATTACCTGTCCTGGCGCGAAGAAACTGAACTTCACAACTGCTTTTCAAAAGCACTTGCAAACTTGAAGCTTCTCCGTACAGAGTACAAGATGTAAAATCCATTAAAAAAATAATATCATGCTTTCAAAACTACCCACCAACGTCCCGCCTCACCTGAGCCTTAGGTTCTTGAAAATCTACTGTAATTCCGGCGATCTACAACGTGCACGCCACCTGTTCGATCAAATTCCCGAACCAGACCTACATGCGTGGACCGTGCTCGTATCAGGCTACACGCGACATGGGTTCCTCAAGGAATCTATGAGTCTTTACGCTTCACTCAGAGCTCGGCGAATAGCGCCCGATAGCCTTCTGCTTTTATCAGTTGCTAAGGCGTGTGCTGCTCTTGGTGATGTTAGAAATGCTAAAGAGCTTCACGATGAAACAATTCGATTTGGGTTTCATTCGGATGTCGCTTTGGGTAATGCAATGGTCGATATGTTTGGAAAATGTAGATATGTTGATGGGGCGAGACGGGTTTTCGACAGCATGGCGGTGAAAGATGTGGTGTCTTGGACCTCTTTGTGTTCTTGTTATGTTAACTGCGGGCTGCCTGGGCAAGGTTTGGCGGCATTTCGAGAGATGGGGTTGAATGGAGTGAGACCCAATGCTGTGACAGTGTCTTCAATCCTACCTGCTTGCTCAGAACTGAAAGATTTGAAATTGGGAAGAGAGATTCATGGGTTTGTTCTCAAACATGGAATGGAAGAGAATGTTTTCGTTAGCAGCGCCCTTGTAAATATCTATGCTAGTTGTCTGAGCATTAAACAAGCTCAGTTGGTATTTGATATGATGTCTAAACGAGATGTCGTATCCTGGAATGTACTTCTAACTGCATATTTCTCGAACAGAGATTGCAAAAAGGGCGTAGCTTTATTTTGTAGGATGAGAAGGGAAGGTGTTAAATTGGATGGTGCTTCATGGAATGCTGTTATTGGTGGGTGCTTGAATAATGGGCAGACAATACAGGCTCTGAAAATGCTCGGACAGATGCAAGAATCAGGAATTAAGCCCAATCAGATCACAATTACTAGTTTGTTACCAGCTTGCAAAGATTTGGAGAGCTTAAGGGCAGGCAAAGAGGTGCATAGTTACATCTTTAGGACTTGTTTAATGGAGGACTTGGCTACCACAACAGCTTTGGTTTTCATGTATGCAAAATGTGGTGAGTTGGAACTTTCTCGGAGGGTCTTTGATATGATGCCAAGAACGGATACAGTTGCTTGGAATACGATGATCATTGCAAACTCGATGCATGGGGATGGAGAAGAAGCCTTGTCGCTGTTCAGGAAAATGTTAGACTCCAAGGTGAAGCCCAATTCTGTTACTTTCACTGGTGTTTTGTGTGGTTGTAGCCATTCTCGGCTGGTTGATGAAGGCATCGTGGTTTTTGATTCAATGAGGACGGATCACTCAATAGAACCTGATGCAGATCATTACTCATGCATGGTTGATGTGCTTAGCCGTGCTGGTCGTCTAGTTGAGGCATATCAGTTCATACAAAGAATGCCAATGGAACCTACTCCCGGTGCTTGGGGAGCATTGCTTGGTGCGTGTAGAGTGCATAAAAATGTGGACTTAGCAAAAATTGCAGCAAACAAGCTGTTCGAAATTGAACCAGATAACCCCGGCAACTATGTACTGTTGTCCAACATTTTAGTCACTGCCAATCGATGGGAAGAAGCTTCGGAAACCAGGAAGTTGATGAGAGACAGAGGAATCACAAAAACACCGGGTTGTTCTTGGGTTCAGGTTAGAAATAGAGTCTACTCTTTTGTTTCCGGTGATAGGAGTAACGAGCGTAGCGAGGAGATATACAAGTTTTTGGTTGACATCGGTGAGAAGATGAGATTGGCAGGGTATGTCCCCAACACTGATTTTGTTCTGCAAGATGTGGATCAAGAGGAGAAAGTGGGGATCCTTTGCAACCATAGTGAGAAGCTTGCTGTAGCTTTTGGGATACTCAATTTGAATGGCGAATCGACTATTCGGGTATTTAAGAATTTGAGGATATGTGGGGACTGCCATAATGCCATCAAGTTCATGGCCAAGATTGTTGGTGTGCAGATTATTGTTAGAGATTCCTTGAGGTTTCACCATTTCAAAAATGGAGATTGTTCTTGTAGAGATTTCTGGTGATATTCAGTAACCAGGTTATTGAATGTTGGGCTTGTAACTGATGCCGTTAAGAGTATTTACTCATGCCCTCGAGGTTATGTGCTCGATTCTATCCAACTAATATCACACTATTTCCCCAAAGACAAATATTGGATTATTAAATGTTGTAAATCTATCGGACGGTGTCATCCTAAAGGGTGCATACGGATGCTCTGAGAATATTTTGATAGGACGAATGAAAAATAAACGAGCTGGATTGGTGTCGAACACAAAAGCTCGGTTCTAACAAGATCTTGTAGCAAATTTGTACATGAAATTCGTCGATATTTTCGGTGAACGAGATTTTCGGTGGGTAGCGACCGAACCAGGTTGGTAATGTCGTTTAGGATCAACAAGCAAAGACGCCCGCGCTTTGCTGCGGGTTTTGAAACCGTACTCACAATTTAAAACACCCATCTTCTAATAATTTAGAAGCCAATCAAAGCAATTGAGTGATTGCAATCCAAAGGGGAAATTGCTAAGTTACATTTACATACACTTCCAAAAGTCTCCCACATTGATTAGTCGTTTATTTTGCACCTGTATTTTACTAACTCTATGTTAAAAGTTCTATGTACAACCAAAAAACACAGATCTGAACGACTAAAAGGATGGAGCTTCAAGTCCCAAATATATACAATTTCAAAAATTGCCCACATGGTTCTATTTTTCATGTTGCTTCTCTGTTCTTGGGCAGCTGGGCTCATCAAAAAACATCTTCCATTTGTTCTGTATTGTTAAAGAGAACTTCAGTCATCTTTGCACTTGTTCTTGCTGTATATTGAAATTAAATTATTTGCATAAGAAATATGATAAAAAGAAAAATTAACCTACAAAAATGTAATCCAGTGTGAGAATTGTAAGCAAACCCCTTTCATAAATTAAACTTAACAATGACTGATAGTTTGATATTGGTTAAGGGAGATAGTCAAACTAATGTGCTCGCTACTTTGCTCTTTTAAGTTTGAATGGATCAGAATTATTATCTTTGTAGAAAAAGAACTATACGAACCAAATCTTTTAGAAGCTTTATCAAAATAAACAAAAATACAGAAGAATAAATTCTTATTTTCCTTTTATGGGAAGAGCCAAATGTTTCAGTAGTTAATTGTTAATATTTGTTGTGACCTTTGTGTGAATTCCAAGTTCAGTAGTTACTTTTGGAATAAATGGACAAAAAGGAAAATTAACAAATTCTGCCTATTCAGGTTCAACTCTAAACAAATATAAACTTAAGCATTTGGACTTTTTCTTATGTTTTCACTAAGTTGGGAACCTAATAACAAAATTTCATCCCAATAAGAACCAAATCTTTAAGAAGCTTTATCAGAATAAACAAAAATAAAGAAGAATAAATTCTTATTTTCCTTTTCTGGGAAGAGCCAAATGTTTCAGTATTTGTTAATTGTTAAAATTTGTTGTGAACTTTGTGTGAATTAACCCAAAATTCAACACACATAAATAGAAATAAAAATTCAGAAACCTTTCCCAACAATTGAAAAGAGTAGGTTTTACGTTCAGAAGTCAAGCCTACAAAGATACGCATGTTCATTAACTTCATTAACATCCTCCATTTATGACAACCCTATCAAAACCTCACAAAACCATAATATCCCTGGACACCAATCCCACCCACCATTGAAACAATTTGACCAAACCCAAATCAAACTAACCAAATTTTAGCCAACAACTGATCAAAATAACATTGCACAAACCCCAAAAGTTGCACCAATTCCACACATAAGTGTAAACTCGTACAGCAAGCCTATCCAGGTTCAACTCTAAACAAATATAAACTTAAGCATTTGAGCTTTTTCTTATGCTAAGTTGGGAACCTAATAACAAAATTTCATCCCACTAGTCCTAACCACAAAGTAAAACCGTACTTCTGGGACCTAACTAATAGTTAAAGCATTCATAACAAATAGATGTAATGTACCGGGTTTTGGAAGCAGCAAACACTATTTCAGATTTGCTTGGAGACACTTTGTTCCTGAGAGATTTAATGGGAAAATCTTCAATGTTTGAAGCGTTTTGTTCATCTATTTCTTCGGTAATTTCAGTTTCCCTTAAATCAATATAAACAGAAGAGGGATTAATACATTAGTAAATATCAGGTTATTTGAAAATATAGATACAAATGAAATAATTACCATGAAAACTCTTACCTTTTTTGTTTTTTTCTATTCTCAGAGCTGAAGAGACTCTTCCGAATTGAACTTTTTGTAGATGATGTGACAATAGTGGGTAAAATGGTGGAAGAGATAGGTTTTAACTCTTTATCAAAAAGTGGTGGGGTAGATGAAAAATTATGAGCTGTCGTATCTTCCTCCTCAAATTCAGCCAATGATTCATAAGAAGCTTTGGAACTTAATTGAACAGCTTGTATTTTGTCGTCGAAAATCACTTGGATCAAAAGATCATTTCTGTTGAAATCATTTTTCAAATTTCCAAATCGAAGTTGAAAATTTTTGATATGCCCTTGACATTGGAGAATTGCATATGGTAGCTCTTGTTGATCAGTAAACCCTTTTTCGACAACTAAATCATAACATGAAGTTCCAAATAAACGTTCAGCCGGTTTACCAATGATGATAGCATTGGTCTCATCGCTGGCGTCTTCGAGGATTAAACTTACTTTGAACCTAAGTATATGAAGAACAATATTTCAGTACAAAGATTATGAAATTAGTTGTAAACATTTGGTTTACCAAATGAGGGTACTTAAATATTATGAAATTAGTTATAAACATTTGGCTTACCAGGGAAGGGGAATTTGAACATTGTGCTTTACACAAATTAGCATGTCATTATTTTCATCCTTTCTAAGTTGTTTGTAGCAGCATGGACATGCTTTGTACCACCAGCCAGCATGCGTGTCAAAACGTGTAACAGCTGCTCTACATAAGACTGAAGTGTTCTGAAATATATGTACAGACAGTAATTAATATATGGATCTCTAAGAATGATATATACTTAACTAATGTGTCATATATCATATGAGGAATATAATTTATTTAACAATAAACGATGCGTATTAGTATCACAGCAGGTGCACATATCTGATTTCTAAAACATTGAGAAAAGTTTGTTTACCTTATACAAATCTGGATCCAAAATATTCAAATCCTGAACAGACATTTTTTCAGCGTTTTCTAATTGTTCTGATCCCATTAATTGCCTTGCTGATGTTGACAACATTTTTACAGAATGAGCCGGACCAACAAAGCTGCATATATTTTTGTATTCAAATCAAATCGAATAAGAATCTAAACCATGAAGGGATACTAAGCATTTATCAATTGAAAAAGAAAATTTCACATATTATACCATCAGAAATTTGCAAGAATAATTTTCATACTTCTATAGATTTATTGCATCACCATGTAATGCATATACAAACATGGCTTGTGTTTCTAAAGTGTGGTCTCTCAAAAGTTTGTCCAAATGTATATGCAAATGTTGTTATTGTCACAGCCCGTCCCGGGATTTTTATATCTGGGACGTGAATTGAAGTAATTACCCTTGGCGGACATTAAGGTACGTGTGTGTGTGACATTATTTGAATTAATTTTGTAAGTTTTGGGATTAAACTTTTGGAATTTGAATTTTTGTGGTTAGGGATTTGGATGGATGGTGAGGATTGTGTTGGGCCACACAATCACACACACACGCACTCCTTGTCTTCTCTCCCTCTCGTAGCACTCTCTGTCTCTCCCTCGACCTCACACACACACACACCCAATGTGTACGGCACACACCCAAACCCTCTAAAAACTCGACGGATCGAGGCAACCAAGGTATGCATCTTCATCCTTTCGACGTTCTGAGTTCATTGGTACTAGTTTTAGGAAGTGAAACCCTCGAAATCACGGGAAACCCGAACCTCCATTTTTGAGTTACTGTTCATGCACACGTAAAATGTCGTGTTTCAGGGAATTCTAAGCTTGTAGTGAGCTTAGTGAAGTCCTAAGGAGGCTCGGAGTACTTCGTTTGAAGGATTTGGACGTCGGGATCACGTGGTTCCATTTTGGCCGAATTTCTTGGGAATTTCCGGTGCGATTTCTTGATTTTTAGAGCCTTAAACTAGTCTATCGTGATTCTACATGTTTGGGGCTTCAATTTGATATAAAATACGAAGAAAATGGGTGAAAAACGAAGGAGAACAAGAGGTTTTAAAATTGGCCGGAAAACGGTCGCCGGAAAAACCAGTCCGGCGACCCAAGGAAGAAGAAGGGCGCGTGGGGGCGCGTGGAACATCAAAAAAATAATCTAAAAATATGTCGATGTTCGTGACGTCGAGTAGATCACTGTGGTATATTCATATACCCAAATTGAGCACTGTATGAGAAAGTTATTACGATTATTCGTTAGGTGCTTTAAATAACGTTTTATAGTTTTCGCATTTAGGTGAAAATGTGAATTGACGATCCGACCGTTGGATCGTCACCAAACTTTGATACGTTGTAATACGTAATATTTGAGGATTATTGGAACTTACGGATTGGGAATCCGAGTTACGGATCTTCCGGAATTGGAGTTGTAAGTTCATAAAATAAAATGTTAACCGTCACTTAGTTTTGGAAATTGACGGAGATCCGACCGTTGGATGGTAATGAAATTTCAGGATGTTGTCCTAGAGATATATTGTGGACCTCTGGAAGTTATGGATTTAAAATCTGAGTTGCAGATCTTTCGGATCGAACTGCGTAGTGATGTGTTTTATATAAGTTATATTCTATCGATATGATTTCTGAGGTTGGATTTGATTATTGTTCTAGGCGGCGATCGTCATGACGCCTTGATGTGTTGTGCTAGGGAGTTGTAGGGCGAACTCCAGGTGAGTGGGCAGTTTTGTTTTCGTATTACCTATATACTATTGAGTTTTCCCAGAAATTGAATTTAAATGAAAGTATGATTTAAAATGCAATGGATAGATTTATATGAAAAGTATGATTTGAAATGCCATGCATAGAAGTATATGAAAAGCATGAATTGATGTATGATGCATATATATATGTGAATTGGTGCTGTGGACGCACAGGTAAGTATCAGGTGAGTTTTATATTATTCATGTGCATTGTTGATGTGTATATTGTGGATAGCTCATAACCTGCAATCATGGTGTTAGTGCTTATATTATTCACCACACCGCACGCTCGTCTTGGATCCAAGTAGGTGGATGTCGTACAGACCAAGTGAGGGTTCCGACATGCTAGTCGTATAGATTACTAGATGTGATTCCGACTAGTGGGTGACCTTAGATTATGTGCACAGATGATTGATGAGAGAAGCACTAGAGCGTATTATTACACCATCCATGTCGTACAGACTACTTCAGGTAGTTCCGACTTATCTGCAGTGTAGTGCCGTACAGGTTATCGAGGTGACTCCGGTTGGATTGGATGTTGAGCTATGGAATTAACCGTACAGGACCAACTGCAGGGTCTCCGGTTAATTCAACTTTTCACCTGTTACATTGATGCATCATTTATTTTGTTTTCGAAATTAAAACATGGCATACTTTCGGGTTTTAAAGAAAAATTGATGATTCGAGATTTATGAAAAGTATTATGTTATTATACTATTTTCTGGGAAAAGTATACAGGTTTTACAGTGAGGGGTTAGAATTATTTTTGACGAAATGTTTTTGAAAAGCTTGGTTTTACTGACCCACTCAATTTTGTTTTTCGCCCCTCCAGGTTCTTGATAGCAGAGTTTTGGTGGCCACAAGGAATCCAACGGTATTCTGACAGAATTCACAAAAGTAGGACTCACCTTCGAGGGTTTCCATTTTAATAATTGTATTTTAAAAGCTTCCGAACTGTGTAAATGGTTACGTCACTCTCATGTGACGGCCAGCATGCCCTCCTTCAGGACAGGGTGTGTCAGTTATGGCAGACTAAAATGAACACGTTCTTATGAGAGATTTTTTTTACGGATAAGGGGAAAAAAAAGATCATGAATTTTAATAAAACAAAATATTTTGACCTTAAAGGGAGACAAATTCCACCTCATCTACTGTACAGCAACAACAATGAGTTGTATACATCATTTTTTAAACAATTCTAATCAACTTGATAAACCTTTCCAAGTTTGCATATAGCTTGCATAAGTTTACAATATTACAAAAACAGGTATGCTAGTTTGTAATGTACAATTTTAGGTAGTTGTAGCAAATTATTTAATCAAACTTACACTCAAAAAAGCTAGATCATAGCCTTTTTAATTATAGAAACATGTAAACTAAAAGAAATATAAAAACATTGTATTCCCAGATGTGTTTAATTGAAATAACAGTTTCATATTTATATGCATACCATTAGTAAACAGGTATATCCATATTTTTTCTCTCATACTCAATTTCAACATGAAAACAATATTTTCAACAATTTGAAATATAGGAACTGACATTGCTTTGTAAGGTGCTGCCTCAGGAATGTCTGGATTGATGAAAATCATTGTGGAAATACTGCTGTTCAGCACAATATTTTCTAGTTGTTTATAGATGAGGAATTAAATCATTATTTTATATAATAAAAATGAACAATTGAACATAGAACTAAAAAATTTCATACCTCTGAATTGTCTAACTTTAAGGCTTGTAAAAACACCCAAAACTGGTGGTGTCAAGTGTTCCAGAGCTTTGAAATCAAAAGTCTTTGCAGTGTCACCCCACAACGTCAGGTTAACATCTTCTTTCTTAAGTGAATGAATATTACGAAAAAATTAGTGCAACAATTTTGAGAAATTCAGATGTCTCGACAAATTATTTACCTGATATTTTGCAACTTAACTTCACATATTTTCTCCATTCTCTCATTATTGATCATTCTGTCCTCCAAAGGCTTTACTGCAGTGATGCGTCCCAGAACGTCTCAAAATTTATCCAAAAAGTGTAGTCAGATATGAAAATGCTTGAAAAATATTGACAAAATGATACTAAATTGATGTTAAATTTTTTTATTATATATATATATATATATATATATATATATATGATTACCTGTGAGAATATCATATTGATCGATACGAGAAGACAATTGGGAATAATAGTTAAGTAAAACCGATGTGAGGGAATGTTTGGATGAACACCTGGCAACTCTTCAAAATTTGTTCTTGTATTGAAGCACACTTGTGCCTCATGGGGGACAATTTTGTAGGACAGTTTACAACGACTGGTAGAAAAGCGAGTGATCTCATAAACATGATTAGCTTTAATTTTTGGAGCAACATTCTCATAATCAATTTCTTTTGCAGAGGCTTGAATTGCATCTTTCTACATGATTACAAATAAATTTACAAAATTAGGCAAATAAACATGCACAGTACATCATTTAAATTCAAAAAATATAATCTGATAAAATGATATACATCAGAGCAAAAGTTTGAAATCATAACCACAATTTAAAATTGAAAACCTAAAAAAACAAAATACTTACCATTTCGTCAACCAATATACATTGAAGACCACCAAACGCATCCTTTCCTATAACCTTAGGTCTCCAAATTCTGCATACACGGACTCTGATCTTCTTATTAAACTGAAAATGTGATAAACTTCGGATAGGATCTATCATCATTCCGCTACAACTGCAAGTCAATTTACATGACATTAGATGTCAGTCGCTCGGGGCGCTTGTTTTATAATCTTGATCCCCTTTAAAATAAGAGTGGTATACATTATTTATCAATGCAGACATCTAAAATAATAATAAGCAGAAAGAATGAAACAGGGAAATTGAGGACGAAATTGAGCATGAAATAAGCAGAAAGAATGAAACAGCTAAGTTCTAAAATGATAATACTTGCACAATAAATGAAATAGCGGAACGAATCAGCAAGCTATAATTTCAAGGACTACTAAAAGCAAACAGTCACTGTCCTATCGGACCTGTGCCTTATTGAATATAAAATACTATTCATAACATACTCAATTTGTTTTGTTCACATTTTTCTCTATTCATTACATATATGATCTGGTTTTGGTGTGTGTAGTTTCACAATAATCTAGTTTTTGAGATATTTTTTCACGTAAAACATCATGCTTTCTTGACGTCCAAAACATATAGACTGAGGGCAGGATCAAACCAACTAATTGACAAAAATTAATCTATCATCATTTAGAAGCACATACTCAAATTAACATCTGAGCGCAAATCAATCCAGTTGGACTTGATCATCCGAGGACTTCAAATCCTGCTGTTCAGATATAATCCATTTGTTAAGAGTTGTATGTATATCTATTATATGAAACCAGAAATGATAAATTAAGGACTTTTACTCTGTAATCTATAGTATAACTAATTAGCTTGGAAAGATGGAGAAGAAGGTGAATGCTACCGTGTTTTGTTTTCTGGTGAAAGCTAGCTAGCTGCTTCATCTGCAATTGACTGTAATCAGTGAGATTGATGCACCAAGACTAAAGCAAATAATATGGTCAAAATAATACGATATCGAAATGATGAATTAAGAACAACTTCAATAAAGAAACTAATTGATTCAAAACATAAAATTCTTACAAACCAACACAAACGATACATTTGATTCCCAAGCAGAACCCAGAATCTAAAATCGAAAAAATGGTAAGGAATATTGCGGATTACCGTCGACTTGCTCGAACGCCTTCACCAAGGATTACCGTCGACTTGGTCGATCGCCTTCACCAAGCTCGCGTGATCGTACAGATCACCCTGTAAAGTAAAAAAAAAAACAACACACACACACACACATGAAACCAAAAATAATTTCAGGGAAATTGATAGATAATCAAATTTATTTGAAGAGATGAAGAGGTAACCTACTTTACTACAATTTACCTCTACCAAGTTAAATGGATTATACTTATCCAGCCATCTTGCCCGCTCTGATGGAGCAATCTTTCTTCAATTAATCTACCTTTGTTGGGCAACTATGACTGAGTTTTGGGTTGTGGATTTAAGATTTCTCTTTCGGGGAAAGGAGGAGGATTCTAGGTTGGGGAAAGCAAGGAGCAAGGATAAAAAGGAGAGTGCCCAAAAACAGCAAAACGATTTATAGGGTTTGATAGAGGAGCCTGCAGCCAGTTGAAGGAAGATTGAAGCGGTGGAAAGGAAGCAACGAAACCGTGAGAGAAAAAAATTTAAAAGGGAATGAAACTGTGAGAGCAAGATTGAAGCGGTGGAAAGGATGAACAATGAGTCGAAGAGACAGAGGGAAGAAGCTGGGAAAACCCACGCGTCCCATTTTGTTCTCCGTTTGACAGCAAAGCAAATGTTCTCCGTTTGACAGCAAGCAAAAGGGGCAAAGTTGCAATAAAAGAAAAATGGGCGAGGGCAAAATCGGAAATTCACTGTACGATGAATAGTGATTTAGGCGTTTTTCCCTTTTAGTATATATATAATTTATTCAAAGATAAACTGGAAGTATAAATTCATTACCAATGAACAATATGGTCTTGACATATCATTTGTACAATTTTGTCGATCTGATAATTAGTTCACTCTTTTACAGTTCACTTGTTGAACAATCATACAAAACATCCACTTCTTTAGAAAATAAAAGGAATAGATGACTAGAAATCCCACTTAGAGATCACATAGTAGGAGTTCCTATCCATCATCTTCATCGTTTTATCTTCAAATTACGGTTGATTCGTCAAATTAAAACTCTCGTAGATCCGGCAACCAAGTACGAGTTATCGTAGACTTTTATGTCCCAAATATTCCCTTTAATAAGGTCGCATTGACCGGTCTCTTCACCGTATAACCTTTACTCAGAAAACAAGAGCAAAATTTACCTTCATCGCTTCCACTAAAGACATGCTTAATTACAAGGAATAAAAATTAAAATCGTTTTTATTCTTGAGTTCCTACCCATGCAAAGAAATTGGTATCAAATAAAGGCACTCAATTTTTTAATAAAAATCAACAAACTTGGGAGTCAAGATCAGGGGCAGATCCATTCATGACCCCGGGTGATCACGGGACCATCCAAAAGTCCGAAGAAGCGCCTGTGAAAACATGCAAAGATCACCCGATGGTTTGGGCAGGTGGTGGAAAAGAGAAACCACCATGGTTGTGCAGATGATGTGCAACAGAAGTTTTGACCCAAGAAAAAATATCTAATTTCAGATGAAGAGAAACACAAAGAAGACCACCAAGGCTCAGCTGTCCTTGGAGCTTGGTTCCAATGAAGAAGAAAGTACTCCCCATTTTTCATATGTTTTTTTTTAATTGTTGTCCAATTAGGTACTTATTTATTTGATATACAATAAATTTATTTAAGGTTTGTTTAGACCTCTATCTAGGCGCCGTCTAGAAGCATAGACACTAGGTTCTAATCCGCCGCTTGACTAACACCTAACGTACCTTAATTATAATAACTTGATTTTAAAATCCTGAATCCGACACTGGTAACAGAACAAGGGAGAGCGTGCCTACAAGCTGGTCAAAAAGCTTGTGGATGTGAAGTCACCCCCCCCTCAACTTATTTGGATAACAAAGTGACGGGACGGGACTGGACAGTGGAAGAAATGGAGCAATGTGAAACATTATATTACCAGTTACCAGATTACAAATGGAAAAGGATCAAACTTTTAGCAGTGAGATAGCAAATGGACCAACCAATCATTCCTGAAAAAACCCAGCAGCTGATATGTATGTTGATTCTTTCCCCTCTCTCCATTTCTTATTCATCTCTCGGTTTTTTTATTAATTAGTGTTAAAATTATCCGTGCTCATCCTGGAAAAACATTCATCCTGGAAAAACATTCGGTAATCCATTTGTTTATGTTCATCTAATGAGAATTTAACCAACCCAGAATTTTGATTCTTGTTATCTGTTGCAAAAGTTTCAGTCTTTGTAGCATATTTTAGCTCTGTCAATGGCGGTTCTTGTAAATTCAGTCTCTCCAATTGCACACCCATCGCCAGAAGCCACCAGAAAGACTTGCGGCTTCTTCTCCCACATCAGGAATCTCCAACCCCTTTCACTCAGCAAGGGCTTTTCCAGAGTTTTGGCGACTACCCAGATCACGATTTCTCCGAAAGACACGGTTTTCACCTTGCCCAACTGGAGGCATGCCAAGAATGACAGAAGAAGTAGGGAGCTCAGACTCATTGATGCCTTTCTGCACTTGGAGTCTATGGTGGGGAAGGGCCAGAAGCCTGATGTGGCTCAGGCAACTCAGCTCTTGTATGACCTCTGCAAGGCGAATAAGATGCGAAAGGCGGTCAGAGTCATCGAAATGATGGTTGTTTCCGGCATTATACCTGATGCAGCTTCTTATACTTTCTTGGTGAATTACTTGTGTAAAAGAGGGAACATTGGGTATGCAATGCAGCTGGTAGAGAAGATGGAGGAGTATGGATATCCAACGAATACTGTGACCTACAATTCGCTCGTTAGAGGGCTTTGCGTGCGCGGAAACTTGAATCAGAGCTTGCAGCTTTTGGATAGACTGATACAGAAGGGGTTGGTTCCGAATGTTTATACCTACTCTTTCTTGCTGGAAGCTGCTTATAAGGAAAGAGGGGTCAATGAAGCCATGAAGCTCCTGCAGGAGATAATTGCTAAAGGTGGAAAGCCTAATTTGGTAAGTTACAATGTCTTGTTAACTGGCTTGTGTAAGGAAGGTAGGACTGATGAGGCGTTGCGGTTCTTTAGGAGTTTGCCTTCCATGGGATTCGATCCAAATGTTGTGAGCTATAACATCGTGTTGAGGAGCTTGTGTTACGAGGGAAGGTGGGAAGAGGCGAATGTGCTTCTGTCTGAGATGGAAGGCGAGGACCGGGCCCCTTCCATAGTTACGTATAACATCTTAATCGGTTCACTTGCACTTCATGGTAGAACTGAGCATGCTCTTGGAGTTTTGGACGAAATGCTGAGAGGTCGTTTCAAACCTACCGCTGCCAGCTACAATCCGATCATTGGTCATCTCTGCAAAGAGGGGAATGTGGATGGTGCTGTGAAGTGTCTAGACCAAATGATTCATCGGCGGTGCAATCCTAATGAGGGAACATTCAATGCCATTGCTGTGCTCTGTGAGAAAGGTTTGGTGCCAGCGGCATTCTCTATCATTCAAAGCCTCTGTAATAAACAAAAGTGCTCCAGTTACGAGTTCTACAAAAACGTAATCTCAAGCTTGTGTCGCAAAGGAAACACGTTTCCAGCGTTTCAAATATTGTACGAAGTGACCAAGCACGGTTTCACTCCAGATTCTTATACATATTCATCTCTGATCAGAGGGTTGTGTTTGGAGGGTATGCTTGATGAGGCGATTGAGATTTTCAAGGTAATGGAAGAAAACAACCTTAGGCCTGATACCGACAATTTCAATGCTCTTATACTCGGTTTTTGCAAATCGCGAAGAACAGACTTGTCCTTCCAGGTTTTTGAGATGATGGTCGAGAAAGGGCGTATGCCTAATGAGATGACCTACACCATTCTGGTGGAAGGAATTGCGCACGAAGGAGAACTGGAGCTGGCAGCCAGAGTCTTAAAGGAGTTGCACCTGCGACATGTTATGAGTCTGAATACAGTGGAAAGACTGGTCATGCAGTATGACTTTGAGGATTTACTGGGATAGGCACACAAGGGAAAACGAAAAGGAAACAGTGTTAAAGGAGAGAAGGGCAAGAAGTTTCGGAAACTCAGAGGGCCTTTTGAATCTTTTGTTTTGTAGATTTTGGAAATGGGCGATGAGGCAGAAAAGAAGAAGAATGGGAAAGGCACTCCTTGTGAATAATAATATCCATCGATACAGGATTTGGAAATGGGCGGAGAACGAGTTCAGACCAAGTTTTGCCCCACACTCTGTAACCTCATTTGCTTGAAGCTAATTATTTTATGAAAGGCTGTTACTCCGGTTTCCTTCTGTAAATTGAGTCTTTAACTGTTGCTCTGAGATCTGTTTCAAACCACATGCACGATTATGTTGTTTTTTTCTGAAAGAGCGTTGCTCCGAAGATTGTGTATCGGGTTTTCTCGTGTTGAAACTCAGCGCAGAGGCAAATATATTTATCGTCGAAGAGCTGTAATGCATATAGTTATTTCAGCAAAGAAATAATTGTTTGGCAGAAACTCTCATATCATGAATGTTTACGCAACTTCAAGGGCCTAGCACGAGACTGCGAAACTCAAACTTAGGACCTCTTTCAACGGGGTGATGAAATGCAAATCCATGCACAACGGAACCAATATAATTTAACATATATCACCGGGCAAAGAGGACTCTCTTCATGTCTGTCCAGTGTACACCGTATAATGCAGACTTACGTATATCCCAATTTTGCTCAAGCAAATTGTATTTTCTTGCCGAAGTTGACCAAAGTTCAAGATCAACTCAGATAAATCAGATACATGACCAAACCCAAACATCCCCACTTACCTGATACCTACGACTTGTTAGCAACCAAACTGGGTTTCTGCAAATCTAAAATTTTGAAAAACTCTCGGAGGCCTTGAGACGATAATGCATGAATGGTGAAAGAAAAAATCCATTTGGTGCTGTGAAAGGTATAATTGGATAAGTTAAGGAGCACACAGCCAAATGGTGATGGCCGTGAATGGTGACAGAGGAAAGCAGTTGCGAGACTAAAATACTAAACGCCTAGGATTTTTTATTCAGCGTGACACCGGAAAACATAAACAACCGATAAGGAGAAGAAACCAGGACCAAAGAACCTGCTGATGGTGTCCGGGGACAAGTCCTGGTTCTGCAGGTTGGCCAATGAATCCTACAGACCTTGTTTATGTGTTCTAAAACCTAAAGAACTGAATCTAATGGGCACAAAACAATGCATCATATACGATCCCAGGTCGAGCAGAGGATACAAAAGCTCTAAACATTGACATCTAATGCGACCCGGGATCCACATTGCATCATAACAACACAATCATTCAACTTAGAACAAAAAATAACAGAGGAAATCAAAGTCGAAAAACATCAAAGCAAGTAGAAGCCATTGCAATTTAACCAAATCGATACTTAATTATGTAATTAGAAGCAGAGTTAAACCAGTCATAAGAACATTAACATCCACATAGTTAGAATCCCGAAACTACTAAAACCGAAATTCAGAGTAATAAACCCTCACGAGCAACCTCCAGTCTACAAAACAACCTCACATGGGTTAGCTCACCCCATGAGAAGGCGGCGATGCGGACGACGGAGCAAAAGGCGGCTACTTGGATCTCTGCCTCATCTTTCGGCGCTTCCTCTTCAGCCTCCTCATGCGCTTCTTCTTCCACTGAAAACAACGATGTCAATAAAAACAATACAGTTTAATCACAACCACCGCACGCAATTGATTCAACCATCACCGGCAGATTTGATAGACTTTTCGATTCGAACACGGAAACAAAGAGAACCCATCGAATTCAAGGTTGAAAATAGAAATATTTCAGAAGAGGGTGTTGATGATTTACCTTGGCCCTCATGATCGATGGGAAATGCTGCTACTGTGATACCAGAACGATGGCCGCGACGTCTCCAGAAGAAAGCTACAGGGTTTCTGATGCGTCTGAACCCTAATCTCGGTGCTGCTTCTTGTAGATGTGGTCATGGGCCAAGAAGCCCAGAATGGGGGAAATACTGTTAACTTAGGCCCAAAATGGAAAAAGCCCGGTATCCCCAATTTCTAAATTTAATTTTCTGTTTGGTTGCCGAGAAAACTAAGTGAGAAAATCTATCAATCAAACTCATTGGTGAAGCTGAGAAAATGGAAAGCCAGAAGACCGAGCTGGAGTCATCAGAGGAGAAGAGTGTGACTGTGGACCAGAACGACAACGCGAAGAACAGATTACAGTCGACCTTTTTAGTTATAGCATACCAAGAATCCTCAGCATTTTAGTTATACATGGATGCAAGCACATATAGTTAACCTTTTTAGTTATTCTGATTGTATTGCTGTTTTCGTAAAGCGTCTTAGATGCCTTGATGTAGTTCTCATGCATGAACTTCAAAGTGATAGATGGTAATTCAACAACAGTAAATCTTAATCGTTTACTGGCTTGAAAACGAGAACACACAAGGCAGTTGCACGATGGAAAAGGAACAAAGTGTTTTTGTAATTTTAGTCAAAGATTAGTTTGCTGTTGTTTTGTACACAAATGTTTTTCTTCTGAATATTTTTATTCGGAAGTTAATGTTGTTCGTTGGTAAATGTATCACCTAGCAGAATGTATGACACAATCTCGGGTTAACACAATACGTTCTTCGCCATTTCCGTCGTTGTTATTAGTATTGCCATCTCAGGACGCAGTAATACTTTTGCAGTACTCACTCACTATAAAGTTATTGGCTTTCGACACAACCGCTGTCTTGCCGGAACCAGCCATTCCATAAACATGTATCGTCCCTACCTCCTTTGCCATCACATGCTTGTTAACCTCTTCAACGATACTCGCTGTCCTGCCGAGCAGTCTTGTGGTGTCTTTGACGTATCCCACCGTCCGTTCAACTTTGCGATTCTCTCTTCGATTTCTCTCAAAGTTTTATACTGTGACCAGCATCATCCTCTATAACTTCGGTCGCCCTTTGCAACCAGCCCGGAATTTTGACCACCTTGCAGTCCCCTTCTACTGCACTCACCAACTGTTTCAAACTATTCACGGTCCTTCTAAACGTCTCAAGTTTTTGTTGCGCTTTCGGAACAATTATAATCCTCCAAAAAGGGTTCAAGTATACAAGGTGATACCAGGGTAATTAACAACTACTGTTAGTGACACACCTCGATCCTAGAATCAAGGCGTGCTGGCCGTCACGTGAGCGTGACGTAACCAAAAGTGCGATGCAGAAGCAAAAGATAAGAGAAATACGAAGGAATAAAAAACCAACTACTAGCAATAATATCCAACTAACATGCTAGAGTAAGTTTAAGTGTGAAACACACAAATTCAGAGCATAAGTACTAGGTGCAGTCAAGTAGGATCATAACTAAATTACAATACCTGCAGGTGAGTCCTACATTTATGTAGTCTGTCAGTACGCCGTGGGAATCCTCGTGGGCCACCAACGCTGCTAACTAGAACATAGAGAGGCGCAAAACAAAATTGAGTGGGTCAGTAAAACCAAAGTTTTTCAAAAACATTTCATTTAAAACATTTCTAACCCCTCGCTGTAAAACATGTATACTTTCCCAAAAAATAACATAATATGCATATACTTCTTCAAATATTTCAAATCACCAATCTTTATCAAAACCCAGAAAATATGCCATGCCATAAATGTCAATAACAGATTAAGAATGCATCAATATAACAGGTGACATAATGTATCAACCGGAGACCCTGCAGTTGGTCCTATACAGTTAATTCCATAGCTCAATATCCAAACCAACCGGAGTCACCACGGTGACCTGTACGGCACTACTCTACACATAAGTCGGAACTACCTGAAGTAGTATGTACGACAAGAATGGTGTAAGAATACGCTCTAGTGCTTCTCTCATCAATCATCTGTGCACATAATATAAGGTCACCTACCAGTCGGAACCACCTCTAGTGGTCTGTACGACTAGCATGTCGGAACCCTCTCATGATCTGTACGACATCCACCTACTTGGATCCAAGGTGAGCGTACGGTGCGGGTGAATAATATAAGCACTAATACCAGGGATGCAGGTTATGAGCTCTCAACACAATTCACATGGATAATATAAAACTCACCTGATACTCACCTGTGCGTCCACAGCACCAATTTACATATATATATGCATCAATTATCAATTCCTATATTTCATAATATGCACGCATGGCATTTTAAAACATACTTTCATTTAAATTCAATTTCTGGGAAATTCAGTAGTATATAGGTAATAACAGAAAATAACTGCCCACTCACTGATAAGTCGAATGGTCGTAACCCTCGTGACGTCCTTGAATGCGCTCGTCCTCGGGATAGGTATCACCTATATGCGAAACAACTAAAACAACGTTATTTAAAGCACATAACCGACAATTTGTAATAACTTCTCATACGGTGCTCAATTTGGGTATATGAATATACCACAATGACCTACTCGACATCACAGACGTCGACATATTTTTAGAAAAAATTTTCGAGGCTCCACGCGCATCATCCCCTACCTCCAGTCGCCGAGAAAACTCGTCGGCGCCGGAAACTGGGCAGACTTGTAATCAGTCTTTTCTCACTCGATTCTCAACCATTTTCCATGAAATTTTCACCAAAACTTCACAAATTACGAGAGGAAGAAGGCTATACCTTTAAAAACCTCCAAATCCTTCGAAATCACGTCGGGAAATTTCACTAAAATCGGCCACCTTCGAACTAGGGTTTCCCGACGTCCAAAACTTCCAAATGAACGTCCCCGAGCTTCGTGGGAACTTCCTAGAGCTCACTATGAGCTTGGATTGTCCTAAAAACGAACCAATACAAAGTTAATGAATAGTGCCAAACTCGGTGCTTGTGATTTCAACATGAAAATGAGGAAAACCTTACCTGAAAATGGGACCTTTGAGTTCGTAGGGCACTCACGAACGCGATGGTGCTAATCTCCACTTCGATCCATGAAATTTCAAGGGTTTTTGGGTTGGTCTGTACAGTTTCGAGAGGGAGAGAGTGAGAGTGAACCGAGAAGAGGAGAGAGAGAGGGCACGGGGTGAGGGTATCCCGTGTGTGTGTGTGGTCCATCCCAAAACAAGTCCAACTTCTTTCCCTAACCACATAAATTACAAATAATTTTTAATCCATTTCAAATTTTCCAAACTTAGGAAAATATGCATTATTCAATAATATGTCACACACATACCTTAGCATCCGTCAAGGACAATTTCGTCATTTCACAACCTCGATAAATAGAATCTCGGGACGGGCTGTAACAATTAGACAATCAAAGATGCTGGAAACAAATGCAACCGTTTCCACAAGAAAAGAACATGCCAAAGTGAGCCAGTATAAGATCAGCATTGTACTTGCAAGTTTTGTGATAATCTCTTTTGTAATGTAATTTTTCGACGCACGTCTAAAGTTTAAAATATTCTAGGAACATGCATAATGAATGTGAGATCATGCAGATGTACTGAATGAAATAAAGAAAAACTTCACGGTGCCACTCAAAACTATAACACAATTGGTTACTAACATCATGTGTTGCTATGACAATCGTATTTAAAAATTTCTCCAACCCTATAGTCGCACCTGCCATTGCTGTGGACTTCACATCTAATTTCCAATTTCAGGTCTCCTCCATTTCCTGTAATTTACCATTCCGAAACCGCAAGCATCCTTATGTTTCCTATTAACTCGGGATAATGAAACAAGTACATGACATAGTAAAATAATTCTAGTCATTTGCCAATTAACGGTCAGCCCTACACAAGCTAAATTCGTGTTGGACTCGAGTTAAAATTCTATTGGGCCGAAAACGATAGCAGGAGCCCAAAATTGGTAGGCCGAAGCCTATCTAATTAAAATTCTGTAATCTTCATTTTGGTCTAGTGGAAAGCGAGCAAAAGTTTGGAACTTCCAATTCGAGGTTCAACCCCAACAGATGCATTTTTGAAGGCCAACGGCTCTGTTTTAGTACCATTTGACTCAAGGACTAAAATTACGATACTGCTTCATGTAGTTCCAAGACTACACGGATAAAGAGAATAGCATGTCTTCAAGTCCAGATTTTAATAACATATCAGACCAAAAACATGTGGATTTTGACTTCCATAACCACCGTCCTGCTGTTTTAATCGACCAACACCCTTTGTGGTTCTAAGTTAACGCACAGTTGGGCACTATAACCTGGCCTTATAGGAACAAGAAGGAAAAAAATGTAATGTAAATTCTAAACAGAAATATTAGACACAAATTTGTCTTTATAGGAACAAGAAGGGGCCAAAAACATATGTTCAAATACCATTGCATTTGCATGTCTTACCATATATTCCAAAGACAGTAGGCCTTCATACGCGTCTCTCTGACATTATATAGTAGTAAAAACAAACGTCCTATTTTTTTCACCATTCAAAATCTCTTTTACCCTTCAAATTTCCAACTCTTTCCAGATTATTTTTGCAAAGAAGAATAATAACTGGGTGAAAAAAGTAAAAGCAGAAAACGGAGGACAGGAGCTTGCCTTATATGGCAAAGATGGTAGGCCCTCATTCTTTTCCAGTCTGGATCTTGTAATACTGTAACTGTTTAGAGAAAGAGAGAGAGAGAGAGATATATATATATATATACACACACCAACTCTTTCCAGATTATTTTTGCAAAGAAGAATAATAACTGGGTGAAAAAAGTAAAAGCAGAAAACGGAGGACAGGAGCTTGCCTTATATGGCAAAGATGGTAGGCCCTCATTCTTTTCCAGTCTGGATCTTGTAATACTGTAACTGTTTAGAGAAAGAGAGAGAGAGATATATATATATATATATATATATATACACACACAATATACAATCATGCAGTGGTAAAAAAACTCACGTGATAAATCAGAGGAAAATGACAACAAACAGTGAAATTACAGTGGGCCGAGCAGCTGATGATGTACAGTGCGCTCTCTCTCTCTCAACAGGTACAGTCTCACCAGAACCAGACTGGAAAACAAAAGGGTTTCAAATCAATCTTCTCTCAAGCCACAAGGGGGACCCTACCTTTATCTGGAGGCATCTGTGAGGCCTAAGACCCCTGAGCTTTAAGCCCAGCCCTCTATCTCTCTCTCTTTCTCTCTCTCTCTCTCTCTCTCTCTCTCTGAGTTACTGCTCTTACTCTTCCCCCCAATACAGTCAAAGCAGCTACTGCAGCTTTCCTTACTCTGTTGTCCAGATTACAGAAACAGAAAAATCCAACACAGATAACTAAATGCAATGCATCAACGCCATCAAGGCATCAACTCATCACCCATCACTCTCCAGCCTCCCCCATCATGCAACCAATTATACACATTACACAGTTCGGGGGAATGCCTACTGGGATATTAGGGTTCAATCAATGGATGACTACATTTGATTCATCCTTTTTCAATGTCGCTTGTATTCAAATATTAATTTCTTCATTTATATTATTTCATATCAATTCAATGGTTAAATGATTCCTGTTTTGGTTGTTTACAAAGACGGATGAGTAACAGAAAATACAGACAGTTTCAATAATTAAATCGCATTGCATGATGAAAACGAAACGTACAAAGAGAAAAATAGCTAGTATTTCTTCACAATTTGGAGAGTTGCTATTGATGTAACCCTCTACAGTTTTCGTTATCATCACGTGCATTCATTGCATGATGAGAGCGCCGAGAGGTAGATGCAACACGTACAAAACATGTAGATACAAAGCGATATCTATATATGCTCACGTTCTCCCCAATTTAAACCTAATTTCTAGCTGGGTAGTGACGTCAATGAGGCGAGCTTCAAGTGCAAAACAGTGCGATTACGGTTAAGTCATATCAACATTTTATATTAATTTTTTTTATAGAAACAATAAGACAAAAAGTAATGTTAATATAAAATGTTGACGTGAGTTTAGCCGTGACCGTACAAATAACAGTGGATAAGAATGTATGGGAAGTGGGAAGGTTGAGAAGCCAGGTCAATTCTAATTGGGTAGTGAGGTGAGCTTCAAGTACTAAACAGTGCACCCCCTGATTTGTGGGTACCCTAGCCTTGGATGTAGTCCCTGCAGACTTTGGTCAAACACATTTAATGGAGTTTAGCCTTTTAGGCTTTGGAGTTGCTAAAAAACATTTAGGGCATGAGTAAAATGAATTTGCCCTGCATATAATATAATGGGGACCTTTTTTGGTCTGAAAATAATTGAGGACCGTGCCTAAAACCCTAAAGTTTTGATCCCTCTTCCCCCAAAACATTGCAGTGTAGCACATTCATAGGCGTGGAGGGCATCATGATCAAAAATGGAGCTCATTATTATTTTCTTTCTTTCTGAAAAATTAATGGGACTTCTGCAATTCAGGGCTTCCTCCAAGATATGATATATAAAATATTAAAAAGTTTGCGATAATCAATGATGAACTTTGATCAGGGAATCTGGAAACGCTGAAACTTCTGCCTTCAGGCATCGTGCCAGGAAAAGAACACATCGCTGATAGCTCTTAGTTTTGAAAAAACCTTATGCAACGGGACGTCAAGATATCTGTTGTCTTCAACGATTCACATCATGACACCTAAACAAGTTAAAATACTTGATCTTTAAAGATAGTGTTGGATATTTATCAACAATCAATGACAAAAATGTACATATAAGTAAATTCAAATATGCTAATAAACATAAATTGCAAATAATTAGTATATTGACAGAGTATGAAAAAACAAAATAAATATCAAACGGATTAAATAATGATCGAGGCTTGCTTACCGACGTTACCGTAATGTTCTTGAATCAGATTTTCTTTCCTACTATATGTTTGCAGCTTGGTGGACGTTTGCTTCACTAGGATTCAACGATCTAAGTCAAAAATCCCAACACCAGAAAACTTGAGTTTTGTTGAATGTCTTTGTGGTTCTCTCAAATAAAAGGATTTGGTAAAATTCGTAGGAAGAATGATTTCTATGTGTTTAATTGATATGCAAATGCATGTATATACAATAATCATATACCTATTGGCAACAAATATGATTTTGGGAGGCAACTGTTCAATGTAAAGGATGTGTGGCTTCATCATTTACTCATACTCCAAAGCCTAAACCTAAGGTTCAAGCCCAATTTTGTTTTCCATGGTCCATCTTCCCAGTTACTTTTAAGATGGACGTGATGTTATAAGGTATGTGAAACTTTCCAACTTGACAAATGTGGGACAAATGAGATGGAAGAAAATTTCCACTCTAGATTCAACAGATGGTTTGATATATCGCAGTTTTGAACTTTACAAATACATGTAAGTTTCTCTTCCCTTTTGTTCCTTTTAGGGCAACATATTCACTCACCATCTCAAAGTTGCAATGACCCAACTTACTTGACGACAAGGGTGATCTCTGAGTTTCTAGAAATTTTTTATTGTGCTCGGAACAAAAGTGGTACATCATGTATTTTTATATAAATAATATAAAGTTTTATATTTTAACATAAATATCATATTATTTATATAATAAAATGTAATATATCATCTTATATTTCAAGCACAATAAAAATTCTCTCCAAAGTTTCACCCTCCTCGGCTCCTTCCCTCTCTCCCCTATTCACTTTATCTGTACAACTCTCTGACTTCATCGAAGGCTCCTTATTGAACCCAATTTTTTATTTTTTATACTAGAGAAAAAAAAAAGCAACAATAAAAGTTAGTAGGGGTGCTTTTTGTTTGTTGGAGAAAAATAAACTATAAAACAACACTTTGAGGCACACCTTTTGTTGGACATGTGTAAGGTTCCTGTCCCCTTTGGAGTGTGATCAGACTCACAATTACAAATCATTACTACAAATCCTGTTTCAAGAATTTGAACACAAAAAAAGTTTTAATGCATAATTATAATACAAACAATATTTTTATATATTTCTTTTGTTCTTTTGAATGCCGCCATCTTTTTGCAGTTAGAGTGCATGTGACATTTTTTTTCTATCAGACAAGCATGACAGAATGATAATGTTTACTTTGGTTAACAAATTACATAACTAGAATGATAATATTGATAAGTTGGCTGGATATCGAACATAAAAAACAAAGATCATAAACCAAAGGACTTGTTTGTAAATAAAATATATGAAAGGCAGTTGGAATAAATTCTTTCTTTCTTTTTTCTTCTTTGGTTTATCTCTCAAACCAATTAGCCAATAGCCGACCTATTTCAATCGAGAGTTTCAAGAAGTCAAAACCTCGTGAAGCAAACTGGTTGGTAGCTACGGAACAAGTTAACAACTTTGAATCAAACAAATTGGCATTTTATTAGGATTATGTTACATGATATAACAATTGTTAAGCGGTTTCTTAGATAAAAAGTTGAACCATTTTTTGTTATGCATTTTTACGGTTCAATTACTGGTGCGAAAGTGATATCGTCGTTGAAAAAGAAATGACCTACATGTAAAATGACAATAATATACATCAGAGTTTTTCTATTTATACTTTGGTGCATGTCATAGTAGAAAAAAACTCAAGAAATCATACAATGGACGCAACTAATCATATGAAAACAAATCATACAATGAACGCAACTAATCATATGATAATAAACCAACCATCCATCCATTTCAAGTGTGAAGTGGAGGAGATAACTAGATACGATGATGTGACCTCAAGTAGTTCACATGCCCCCACAGTGTACCAAACCAAACTGAGTGATGAACAGAAAATATATGGTTGTCAATCTTAATGTCGTGTTAAGACCAACGATAAGGACAGGAATATTTCCAAGTCAGCCACCACCAAATTTTGGCCCTCCCTCCCCGTCTGGGCCACATCATCCCCAAACCCTACCCTACACTTTCCCCACCTTACCCTACACATTCGTACAGGGGCGGAGCCACCAAGGGACTAGGGTAGTCCCCGGCCCATCCTGACTTTATTTGAGGTGTGAACTTCATGGAAGAAGATGAAACAAACAACGTCGTTAAGCTGTTTTGATTTTAAATCTTTTCGGCTGTCTAATGAAACGATAAGTTTGGCAAGGAAGTTTTAAAAGAGATGCGCAATTTGAAATGAAAAAAGCAACCCCACTTCTGGTTTGATTCCCTCACCTAACAGTAATATACCCCTATAATTTTCTAAAGCAACCCACCTTCTTTATTTGCAGACCTCTCCCCCTTTTCCTTCTTTTTCTACTTCTTTGTATTTTCTTTAGCCTTCCACAACCTACCTCTTACTTGGTTGTCTTGGTTTTTACATTTTTTTTCTTCTTAGTATTGAATTTAAGAGAATTTTTTCAGTTTTGTGAGGATTACACAAATTGCATATGTCAACATGTTATGAATTCAACTTTTTACACACACATATATATACATATTTGTGAAAGGCCCATCCTCATTCAGAATTCTGACTCCGCCACTGCATTCGTATACAAACTTCCCTTCTCTCTTCCTCTCTTTCTAATCAACATAACTTATATGAAACAAGTTTAGTGTTATTTGTACAATATTGTATTATTTTGTGTAAATTTTTCTTTACGTGACAATACATTAGTAGATGAAAACATTACAGTACCAATAAAGCCGTTGCATATAAATTGCTGTCAATTCTAAAAGAGTATTAGTATTCAGCTCAGCTGCATATGAAACAGAAGGGGGTGAATTGGATTGGGAGATGGGGAATCTATTCAGAGGTATGACTGTCCATTAGCACGTTCTTTCCTTGATTCTCCATTTCCAGCCTTTTTTCCTTCATCTGCCACTGCAGCCTTATTATTCATTTTCTTATCCCACCCAACTTTTAACTTTCGGGTATTTGTCAATTTTAAGAATTTAAAGAAAATTTTGGATGTATTTTAATATTTCACTAAAAGGGTGAATGATAAGTCTGTCGGGTTGTAGCCAGAAAGTTAATTTATTTGGTAAACATGCACTTTCAAGTTGTTCATAAAATTAAATCACCAAAACGTTAACCTATGAATTAAATGGGCATGAGTGAAAGACTTGTAGCTCAATTCAAATTTTCCTACATATGGATGGGCCATCGGTTCGAACCCTACAAAGTTATGGATATATATCGTTAACCTAGTTTTTTTTAATACATTGATATTTTTATTAAGAGGAGATGCAGTTTGGTTAAACCACATAATGAGAAATCTAATTTGGTATCGAATTCGTCATCCACAAGATTCGAACTTAAGACCTCTCATTTTAAAGTGAAGAGAAATACCACCAGATCGTAATACTGAGTGACACCTGGTTATTATTAGATCATTAAAATGAAACACAATCTCACATTCTCTTGTCTTTTTATCAATGGAAATGAAAGATTTGAAAGTACATTTTCTCAGCATTAAGAAAAAAATATGAGTGTGTTTGGAAGTTCTTTTAAAATAATTAAACATCAATTATGTACTTTTTGCAAGAAAGACTTCAAGTACTATGAAAAGTACTTCTTGCAAAATAGAACAAAAAAAAAAAAAGAAACGCTTCAAGTACTTTGAAAAAGTTACTACTACGATCTTATTTGGTTAGTTAAGATTTGAGGATGCAAAATATCAAGACCAAAAAATCATCGCTTTCTATGTTAATCTAGTATATGCTTAAAATGTGTATTCTGAACATCTTTCTAATTATTTATTGAATATAAGTTAACTACGAACTTAAATTTCGTAACCTTATTTTCTCTATGTACAATGATATTTTGCTCTAAGGTGGGTTCGTCAACCAGCTAACCATAATAATTAGGGAACTTTAACGAAAAGCTCCCGGTACTGTTCACTTTAACGAAAAACCATATTTTTACACTAAAAAATCAATCTTGGTACTATTCATTTTACCCTTTATTTTGTCCTTATCGTTAAAACTCAAAATTTTCAAGCCCTTTTCATTAGTTTTCCTTAATAATTAAGCATCGAACAAGGCATCAATAACAGTTAAATCTAAAATATTTTACTTACAAGTAAAAAAATACTACTGGACATGAAAAGAGATGCTAAAAATCTTCTCTTTTGAACCTTTTTCTTCTACCATCTCCTTTCCTTTTACTGCCTTGCAATATTGCTTAATAAACGGAACCTTTGTTTTCTAAGTCATCCTTTAAAAACAAACTTTAAAAAAAAAAAAAAAAATCCAACCAAATGAGACTTTGCTTGACTCGTTCGATTAGCATTGTCATCATTTTAGCGTTTAACTAGAAAAATATGATTTGTCTATTTATCGGATGATTATTAGGTGACCAAACAATTTTAGATTTAATTAATTGTTTGTACTGAGGATCTCTAAAACTTGACCTAACCTAAACAATAAACGATTCAAATTGTTTTGCAACGTTACAAAATGAGAAGAGAAATTAAAAAAAAAAAATGAATTAAAAGGTCCAATACAAAGTTGATACCATTTCTCGACATTAACTAGCAAAGGGTTGTGTTTATGTAGTTTTCATGTCAAATTAATTATTTTAATATGTCGTGTCATGACACCTAAATTATCTTAGTGGATTTAAGAATTCAAACCCCAACCCAACCTGTTAAAATTAACAGGTTACACCCATTATGAACAATATATACTTTAACAAATAATCAAATAAAATATTTCATACGAAATTACTAAATATTAAGGAACAATACATACTTTAACAAATAATTAAATAAAACATTTCATGCGAAATTACCAAATATTAACATCAAAATTCGTAAGTTCGTTTTGATTCAACAATAGGTTTACAACAATTTCATTAAGCACTGCAAGTTTACATCTGCATGCCACATAAACATTATTTTCAAAACATGTCGTATTACTACAAATATCAAATGTTTAATGATACAACTTGTTCATAATTTTCCCTGTAATTTGGTCCTTATAAAGGTGAAGAGAACAAAATATCATTAAAAGGGTAAATGTTAATTTTTTGTTGACCTTCATATTTGTGACACGTATTAATTATTTTTTAACATGTCTTTTATTGATGGTCGATACATACACGTGAGCATAAGAAGAATAGAGTTTGAAATTAAAACGAAGATTCTACGAGATTTTTAGATTTAGTGGCTTTAAGTTTAACACGTTAAAACTAGTTACTCGTAGGTAGACTTGACCAACTCTTTAATAACAGGCTCAACTCTACTGTAGCATGATATTGTCCGTTTTGGACCCCGACCACGCCCTCACGGTTTTGTTTCTGAGCTCACACGAGAACTTCCTAGTGGGTCACCTATCATGGGATTGCTCTCGCGCACTACTCACTTAACTTCGGAGTAAGCCAGTGAGCTTCTAAAAGGCCTCGTGATAGGTAATGATGAGAATATACATATAAGGATCACTCTCCTAGGCGATGTGGGATCTAACAATCCACCTACCTTAGGGGCCCGACGTCCTCGTCGACACACTTCCGGCCAGAGATTAGCTCTGATACCAAATTGTCACATCCCAACCTGGGCCCCCACCATATCCTGGGCTCAACTCTACCGTAGCATGATATTGTCCGTTTTGGGCCCCGATCACGTCCTCACGGTTTTGTTTATGGGAACTCACACGAGAACTTCTTAGTGGGTCACCCATCATGGGATTGCTCTCGCGCGCTACTCGCTTAACTTCGGAGTTCCAATAGAACCCGAAGCCAGTGAGCTCCCAAAAGGCCTCGTGCTAGGTAGGGATGAGAATATACATATAAGGATCACTCCCCTGCGCGATGTGAGATCTAACAATTGTCCGCTTTGGGGGGTGGATTGTAACATCCCACATCGCCCAGGGGAGTGATCTTTAAATGTATATTCTCATCCCTACCTAGCACGAAGCTTTTTGGAAGCTCACTGGCTTCGGGTTCAATAGGAACTCTGAAGTTAAGCAAGAAGGAGGCCAGAGCACTTCCAGGATGGGTGACCCACTGGGAAGTTGCTCGAGAGTTTCCAAAAACAAAACTGTGAGTGAATGGTAAGTTCAAAGCGGACAATATCGTGCTTAAGTTAGTGGAATGGACCTGCGATGTGGTGGACCCGGGCCGGAATGTGACTTGACCTGATGACTCACCCAACGTGTTAATTTTTTTATTAAAAATTTGTTATTTTCATACCATTTTAGATAAAATTAATGAGTCACGCATAAAATTAATAATTAGAATTCCCAAGGGAGATGTTGAATAATAAAATGCAAGACGGTTGTGTCACAGGAGGAAGAGCGAAGGAAGGTAGTAGGAAGGAAGGCAGTCCGATCCCCAAGAAGGCCGGCAAATCTTGGTCAAACACCCACATCATTTGAAATCTAAAATTCTGAGAAACAACACCTAATAAAATATAATAAGAAATAATATAAAACAAAATAAAAGCTGGACTATCAGTGCTAGCTAGGTTTTTTATTTACTAGGGTTTAGGCAGTAGGGTTGTTGGCGTATGGTGGGTGGGTGGGTCGGTGGGTGGAGATCCAAAGTGTCGAGACAAGAACCACCCTCTGATCTGAAGCCAAAAAAGATTCCGAGGTGGCTTATCACCACCCTCAACGTACCACCATGCTGTGGGAAGCAAGCTATGATGATTGATGAGTTTTTATGAGATGTGACTGCCTTGCCAAAAAGAGAAGTGGAAACCAAAACCACATAAACCTCTCCCTCCACTCTACCACTCCCTTTTGAACGAGAATCCTCTCCGGATACTCTAAGGCTTTCAAATTTTTTTTAATTATGTTCGTTTATCATACATCGTGCGATCAGTTTTTATCAAATACTATTTATGTTAAATTTTATATAAAAATATTTAAAATAATTTCTAACTGCATAATGTACAATGAACGAAAACAATTAAAAAATAAGAGGATCCTCGTTCCTCTCTTTTTGTTTCTCCCGCCCTCTACCACCATCTCTGGACCAGAATTACAATTTAGACCACCTCATTTCTTAGGCTTTTGTTCTTGCACCAAAGTGTGACCAACTAAAAACTTTCATTTACAACAAAACTACATTTACAAACCTTCACATGACTGGTGCCGCGGCAAATTTACTGTGATTGGTTTTTATTGGAACATATTATATGGTATCATTAGTGTCGATGCAAAATTTCACCGTCTCTTAGTTAAACAAAAATGTATCTACAAAGCAATCAACACATTTGATCAAAGACCTAAACCTCACACGCCCACGAGGGGTGTTAGGCCAATGGATATCCAATGCTTAAGTTAGTTTTCTCTTAAAAGAGTAAGTGTTTAGGGCTTTTAGGGGTAGCAAAAGCTTACCGAAATTTGATAGATTTGATAGAATTGAAGTCAATCTTCAATTGGGAATGTATTAAAGATATGATTTGGGTAATTAATCATTATCTTTGATGCTTTGACTTTTTCTTGCCAATAGCAGGTGAGCTGTGGGCAGTTGTATTAAGCTACATGGACCTTCAGAGGTGTTGAGCTGCACGTGGGAGTATATGAGGAGTTTGCCTATTTAATGAGAGCAATCTTGTATTTCTTGAGCAAAAATCCACGTGTTGTCTTTAGAGTTTTTGGGATATTCTAGGCTCTACAAATACAACGTCAACATGTAACTTTTCAAACTGTCATACCATAAGATGAAAGAGATGGAGAAGGTTGCAGTTGCAAGTTAGGACAACAAGCATTATTTACAAACCTTCAGATAAATGGTGCCACGGAAAATTCAATGCGATTGGTTTTTTGTTGGAACATATTATGGTATCATTACGACGTCAACATGTAAACTTTTTAAACCGTCGTACCATAAGATGAGAGAGATAGAGAGGCTTGCAATTGCGTTTGATGATGGAAGAATAAGGAATTAGAGTTCTAGTCCATATGGTGTTTTGTGAATTAATGTGGTAATGAAATGATCATTCAGATTGAGGCACAAGTAAAAAATGGGGTATGATATCCACACCTCTTTTTACTTCTCCCACGTCGTTTTGGTTTTCGGTCGTCGGATTAAATTAAAGAAGATCAACGGACATAAATTAACATGGATGTGTGAAACGTAAAAAGAGGTGTGTGGATAGCACACCCCGTAAAAAATATCAAATTATTTGATGAAGTCGACTACTCTCGTCTTTTGGAAGGTAAAAGCTAGTTTTTTTTTTTTTGCAAGTCAGCTCCAAATCATACTGACCAATTTGAGTTTTTCTTTTCTTTTCAAGAAAATTGGACTAGACGGTGGTTTCGTCACGGCTGGAAAGACTTCACATAGGTATTTCATGTTCCTTCTGATCACCATCGTGTGATTTACTAACGCCAGAAATTGAAACGAACACATGTTGTGTGGAATATGGATCTAAAACTAGAAAGAAGTGTCACACCCAATAAATGAATGACATTTCAATCAAAGTAGACGAGTTATCAATGTCTTTGAGAAAATCATGTCCCAATCTATCCAATTTTGTAAATGAAAGTCATTTTTTGACCTTAGTAGACACAATTTAAAAAAAGGTTGAAGGGTCAAAGTGAAAACTCCTAAACTTTATGGTGCAAGTATGATCTTAACCCTTTCTTCTCTCTATTCTAAAACCGGGGGAAAATGGAAAAATGGAAAAATGAAAATAACGAAACTGGGATATGGAAGTTTATCTCCAAATCGGATTTTTTTTGTAATTTTTTTTTAACAGCTTATCAAGGATTCTATTTAACAACTTATTAACTCTTAATGTAGGAATTATAACATTCGAGAAATTTCGAAACAAAACATATGACAAAGAAATTAGCCAAATAACTTGTCACCATATTAGTGTTTTGATGTGCATGCGTTGAAACTAAAAATTATTGAGTTTACATAGAGTGCAAGCCAAGTAACTACAAGTAACTATGAGTTAACTACGTCATTTTTGTGAATGAGGGTGCATCAACTCGCATTCGAGCTTAGTCGGGCAAGTAAAATAGATGTGGTGGTGGTGTTGAATGCATTGCTAACTTCTGTACTCGAGCGATGACGGCCAAGGAAGGAATACCTCTCAACCTCGGATTTTAGAACCTAACAACAAGGTTGTTTAGATCACTGCGAAGTTCAGGATCTCCTGCACCAAGTTCGGTTGCTTGGACTGTACTTGTGAGAATATAGGTGCGCCGAATCGGTATCAGGGTGTAGGAACACAGGTACTCAAAGAGATGAGAATTTTTATTGTGAATATGCATCGGCCATTTGAATGTCGAACTGCAAAATGTACCTGAGATTAACCAATTATCGAACACTCCACTTCGCTGGAAAGCTAATGAAGTGATCTCTTTCGGTGAATAAGTTAAAAACTCTTCACTACCCTTATGTGGAAGAATTCTTCATTTACTGACTGGAAAGACCTCGTGGATGCCTAATGCTACTATCAGTTTCATCAAGGCAAGTGCATAAGTTTCCTCGAGTTGTTTTCGTTTCGATGTTTGCGTATTGCACCTGCACTGATGGTATGAAAATCGCTTGGTGTTCTGCTGGAAATTTCTGCTGTGAAAATCGCAGCACCTCCCAGACGGCAAAAGTGCCAATACCCATCACCAACCCACCCCAAAATTTTTACCCAACAGATCCAGATCCAAACCCAAATGGAGGGAGAGAGAGGGGGAGAGAGAGAGAGAGATGCAGAGGGAGATTGACGCGTCGAGAGCAGCAAGAATTGGTGTTTGGGGATGATCGGAGAAACAAACTGAGGAGGATGCAGAGGGAGAGTTTAGAAGGTTCTGGTGGAACCATGGAGGTTCCAAAAATTTCTGTTGAGTTTTAACTCTTTAAAACACATATACTAGTGTGAAATCGTATAAAAAAAATTAAAATTTGTCTATTATAAATTAAGGATATTTAAGTAATCAACCTAGTTTTCATTCTAATTGAAGTGAATTAGTAAGCAACTTATATGGACTCAATATCATTTATACTACGATTCCAGACAGTTTTAGTAAACAACTTCAACAGGAATCTGATTCTGATTCCACCTCATTTCAATTCATCCTCAATTCAATTCCTCTCAATTTGATTACGGATTAGTAAACGCGCCCTTAAATCTTTTCATAATCTTACTTCCACGAGAACTCGGTCAATCTGATTCTATTCGTAGGCCAAAAACCCCCTAGCCTGAAAGATATTTACTGGGCTGAGAACTGTGATCTTTAAGCCAACCCTTGTCGGCTTACCAATATCGTTGAGTAACAACTTTGACTAAACTTTATTCAGATTACCCAATTTAACGTCTCTTTAAGGGGGTGTTTGTTTGCCCTCACTAAACCTCGTTAGATTGAACTGGCTTAACTAGGATTGCTAAGCCGTATTTGGTGTGAAGAAGGACTAGCGTTAATGAGACCAAGTCGGATTCGTCCCGACTAAGTCCTTCGCTAGTTAGTCTTGGCGAGTCCCCCCGAAATGTATGGGATTGTTAGTTCTGTCTCCAAATCTGCTTCCTTTTTACACTGCATGGAGTCGGAGAGAATGGATGGAGTCGGAGGGAAGAGATGGGAGAAGGTTCCAGAGGGAGGTAGAGTAGGAAAAAAGAAAGAAAATGGTTAAATTAATATTATTAGATAAAATAATAAAATATTATTAGATAAGTGTTAAATAATATAATATTATAGTTTGTTTATATTCTGCTTTTTAGTCTGACACTGCACCAAACGCTTCACTAAACTAGTCCATCTTAGTCTAGTCTAAGCCAGTCCAGCTTAGTCTCTGAAGCTAGTTCAGTCTGAAACAGTCCGGTGCAACAAATGCACCCTAAGTGTCACAACTTGTTCAGGCTTCTCATATGTAAACCTTTGATTGCCTCACATTTAAAAGAAAAACCCTTCACGAAGCTGAAAATAATTAGAAACAATTTCTTAATAGGTTAATTTTCTCAGGTAAATTAAGCAAATGCATATCCCATAAGTCCATGACTTAACGTAGGAAGCCTCCCAAAAAATTAAAAGACAATTTGCCCAAAAAAAAAAACACGTAGGAAGCCTCCCACAAAATTAAAAGACAATTTGCCCCAGTAATTCATAGGTCCGTTGGGGTCCATGTAAACAAGTCTAAATAAATAAAGAAAACTAATGTAAAAGATTTGAAAACTTAGAATTTTAATCAAAATGACAAAAAAAGTGTTGTAAGTGAATAGTATCAGGTGTGACTTTTTATAGTAAAAATATAATTTTCGTTAAAAGTGAACAATACCAAAAATGTTTCGTTAAAATTCCCAAATAAAAATATAGTTTTACATTTCAGTTTAGTTTCTAATAAAGCATAAGCTGCCCTTTTGAAACTTGCCTAACCTCCTCTACCCTAATCTTCAATTGTTTAAGCCTATAATATATAATTATAGGAAAATTTAAATATCACGTGAACCATAAAACTAATTAATTCCAATATTAATGTATTCAGAGTACAAAGCCTAAAACAACACACACAAAAATGAGACTCTGACAAGCAAAAAATAAATAAAAATTTGATTCATCAATTCAGAGCTAGAGCTGGGGCCTCTTCTGAATCTTGGCATCATTTCCCAAATTCGGCAAATAATAACACTTTGAGAAATGGACACTCTTTCTGGAAAGTCCCCGAACACTATCTCCAGAAAGTCTTGATAATTTGACGTTAATTTTTATATTAATATTAGAACAAAATATAATGTGACAGTCCAAGTATATAAGGTGACATATTTTTCGCAGCACTTTTAGTAACAATTAGATATTAATAAAAGAAAGAGTGCTCTGCTAAGATTCTTATTTTGAAAACTTGCCATTTGAGATATTAGATTGATCGAAGAGGAGATTAACCTATAAGCTTAATTTATCCTATCCTTGTTTTATCTTAACAAAATATATACAGCAAATGAATTAAATTAACAAAAACTTAAAAAAAAAAAAAAAAATCTCTTCCACCAGGATTGCAATTTGTCTCGTCTTCTTCCCATGCCCTCTCTCCCCTCTGCAGTCCTCCTAAAATTTGAATTCTCTTTCAAGATTTGTAATCAAATTGTGCTCTATTGGCTTTGTAATCATAAGGAGTGGGAGATGCACATCAACTCAACACAATCATCCTTTTGGCGATTTGAATTATATCAAAGAGGCACACAACAAACGTGGTGGTGGCCACTGTTTGATGTGAATTCACTGCAAAACGGACGGCAAAATACGGGAAGTGCCTCCAATAAACTTAGGGCTTTTGATAATGTCTGCAAGGCCGCTCGTTTGGACCCGTTGGCAATGGGGGTTCGAAATCTAAGGAAACACCTCTTTTGTTGAGAGCTGTCCCACATCGGTGAGGAACAAGGTTTGCTATATGCTTCTATGGTCTTGGATTACTCCCCATATTGCCAATTAGTTTTATAATGAAACCTCATTTTCATCATGGTATCAAAATGGATTGTTCTCGTGTGAAGCCAAACGAGCACATGCTCTCTACGTCACCCAGTTGTTGTCCACATGAACATGTTACCTCAATTTCATCTTTTTTGCCAATTGAAAGGAATTTTCCCCGATGAACCTTTTCTTTTTTTTGTTATTTATTATTATTATGATATAACAAAGATAATTTAAGCTTATAAGTTAATTTACCTTTAAATTAATCTAATGACGATAATTTAAGCTTATAAGTTTAAATTAATCTAATGACTCAAATGAAAAAGGACAGCACCACCCACTGTAATAAAAATTCCAAAAAGAAAAAGAAAAACAGTACATGGATAAGTTCAGCATGTTGATTGTAGCAGTCGCACAGCCTAGTTTGCAAGTCCTACGAGCATCCATCGCGCGTGCAACCACCCGCCAAGGTCAGAGAATAGTCTTGCACTAATGATAATGGAAGAAGAAGGTGGATGGTTGGACTGGTTAAACGACACCGTTAAAGTCTAAACATGAACACAACAACGACATAGCTACATCAGGATCAGACCCTCAGAATCTGCCTCATATTTACATACAAAACACGGCGGAAAATATGAATGAAACGACGCCGTCAAATCGGGGTTCCCCGAATTCCGGATTCAGGCGGTTCGGTCTGTCCGGTTCTTACTTTGACTATGATGATGACTATAATGGATGTGCTGGCCGCGGTTGTGGCCGGAAACGCTGCCGTTTCCTTCTTTCTTCTGCGGGGCCGGACCCGAAAATAGCTGTCCGAACCCGAAAACCGACCCGGACTTGGACGAACCGCGGAGGGAGCAAACCGGAACGTTGAGAACCGGAGTCACTCTGACGTTGGCCGAGTAGGACCGCTCGATTCCTCTGTGCTTCAACCTGGGCCCACCGTTGAAGCTACTTGGACTGCTCGAGCTACGCTCCAAGCTCTGGAAGACTATTTTCCCCGACGAGTTCATTCTCGGCGAGTCCACCGATACTCCCCTGCTCGCCACCGTACCCGATTCCCCCGCCGCCCTCATCGGACTCCGTCCCACCCTCGACTGATCAGCCGCCGATCTCTGCTTCGTCGCCTCCCGAGTCTTGACCATCCGCACCCGCGCCTGCCCCGGGTTGGTCCGGTGGATAGAAATGATCGGGTTCGGTTTGTCCGAATCGAGCGAGAGCCGTGGCAGGTCCTCGTGCTCGTGGCCAGAAGACGAGGAGGAGAGCGAGAGGCGCGAAGAAATCGAGACCGATTCGCAGTCCGAGTCTCTAAGCAACGGCAAGCTCAGGGTGGCGTCGGAGCCAGAGGGGGAGGAGGACAGAGATTTCGAACTCCTGTGAAGGAAATGCTTCAGAGATTTAGGCGCGTTTGAGCTCACAAACGCCGGCGTTTTGTGGCCCTCGCTCTTCGCGTTACCGTTGGTGGTGGCGGTGCTGTTCTGGTGCTTCTTTAGGCCTAAGAGCTCCCTCCACCTACTCGAACACCTCGGGGCCTTGGGAGAAAATAGGTACGGGTCCGCACCGATTAATTCGGGTCCCCGGAGGTACTTGGCCGTGTCTGGCGATCTGGTATCCTCCGTCGAAGTGGGATCGTTGACCGCAACTTTGACTGAGGAGAACTGAAGCGGCATGAGCTTCCCGCCTGAAAAGAGCTCGTCGGCGGGAAGCATAGCCACCGGATCTTCCAACCGGAACTCGAACTCGCCGCAGTAGATCTCCGGATCTGGACCTTCCGGCGGATGCTTCACCGGAGACGAGGCCTTGGAACCGCCGCCTAGCTTCGAAGCGCCGTCGTCGCTGGGGGACTCGCGGCTGAAGGAGATTCTAGGACTCAGCCATCCGTATGACCGGAACGGCCCCGGAGGGAACTTCTCCGGCGACATCCCGATGTTGTTGACGCAAGCGGAGGCCATCTGTAAAACGACAATGTGGTAGTCCGTTTGGGGTCGGAATCACATTGCCGGAAAAGCGATGGTGGGGGGGGGAGGGAGGGAGAGATCTAGGGAGGCGTGAGCTGGCGGTTTAGGGTTTGGGGGAGTTATAAGTCGGGGAGAAAGGGTGAGTTGCTTGTTGTACTTGAATACGGAACATAAAACAGATGTGGGCATATATATAGCACAAGTGGAAACGCTCCATTTTATTTGTGGCCACGTCGGCCTCCTATCATTTCATGTTATTAGCGCTGCTGCTGCTTTCCCTGTCTTGTATTTTGGGTTTTTTTCGTTCATCTAATTCATGGTCAAATCTTGTTAATTACTTTCTTCCATTTTTTGCGGTTCTTAATTATTGAAGTTAAAAAGGGAGATTTGGTCATAGGTTTGTTTTTCGTGCGGTTCACAAATCAAAGGAATTGAATTTAGGATGTGACGTATGGAACAGAAGTTTGGAATTCATATCCAGCTACTAAATTATCCTGTAGTTAGTTACCAAATAGATGCTAGGTTGATTGTGTTGATCTTGCAATCTCATTTTTGGAATCAAATTGGCCTTCGTTGATCATGTTATAGAACATACAAAGGTCATGTAATAGTTGGTGTATATCATAAAAGATGTTTTTTTCTAAAGATTTTAAAATTTCATATTCAAAAGATATTTATATAGATGTTCAAAATAATTGTGGCTTAGTCTACTTGAATTTAATTTGGGTTACTCTATTTGATCAAAACTAGGAAAATAGTCGGAATATATTAACATCTTACATATTGTGGTTGAAATTGGATAAACAAGGCTAAATTGTAGCAAATGTTCCTGATCTATACCACAAGTTTAGTTTTCGTCTCTAAACTCTTCTAATAGTTTACACTGTCCTCGAATTATGCCATTTGCTGCATTAGTAGTCTTTTTCATTAACTCCGTCAACTTTTTCGTTAAGTTGAGTGATAAAATACGAATTTCATCGAAAAAAAAATGAATTTTTAAAGAGAAAGATCTGGCTCCTAAAAGATTGAAGAGAAACTCCTTAAAATACCTCATGATCTATTCACATAATTTCTTGCTTAATTACAATCAGAACTTCTTAAAATCGACTTAACGATCTTAGCTTAAAGAGTCAAGTTCTTCTCTTTTTAAAATAAATTAGATTTTTTTTTGTATGAAATACCACTATACGCTTAAATTTTGACAAAAAAGAAGACAAATTTGATGGAATGACCACTCATGCATCTCAGAATTAAGTTGAAAGGTGAGAGAAACTAATATAAAAGTTCAAAGATAAAAACTCGAAATGGGGTAAAATTCAGAGATATTTGCTACCACGCACTCGACAAACAATGATAAAATTGTAGAACACACACAATCATACAAAGAACACTAACTAGGTCTGGCTTGAGGGCAACGTCATGAGTATTTGTAGTCTTATACCAATTGAGTATATATAACTTATGCATCATGTAGTAAATGCCCGGTCCACTTTCAAGTAACCTTTTAATTCGCTATTGCAGAGCTCACAACGAGAGAAAAATATAGCTGTTTTTGGGCTTGGACACACTTAAACCTTCAAGCCCACCAAGTGCACCTCTTTTTGGGCTTGGAAGAACTTAAGCCCATTTTTAAATTTGCTCATCAAAGTGACAATATTATCGCCTCTTTGAAGTTTGGTTGCTTTCCGTGTGAGGCCTTTCTGATAATGTTTTTGCTACTCTATGACTAATGCTCGACGGCACAATGCAATTGAGTTTAGTTTGTTTATTGTTTAGCATTTCATTACGCTCCCAAGTTTTAGTAAACGTAATTCTTATCCCCAAGTCGTTTAGGGACGAATGACGACAATGCCGGTGAGCACGTAACGTGTTTTGATGAGATTCCTAACCAAAGTTGACGAAAGCGGTACCAAACGCGAGAGGAACAAATTCATCGGCAAAATTTTTACTTTTTCAGAAATACTGCTTATCGGGGTTATGTCGGAAAAGTCTTGAGCCACTGAAGGATATGGATGCCCATGGAATATGGAAGGAAGTTGAATCATCTGCTGTACGTTACTTTCACGCTATATTGTTGGAAATTTAAGTAGTTTAAGTAGAGATTTCATCACTTTATAAGTCTTTGTCATTTATTAAAAGTGATTGGAGTAATAGGACTTGGAGAATAAAATTGGGCTCACCCTTAGGGTTGGGCTTTGGGATCCACTAATTAATTGGTAATTAATACATAATTAATTATCAAAAGATGGGCCTTGGGGCTCTGAAAATTAAAATTTAAATAATTTCGAATTTAATTAAATTAATTTTTATTTGAACAGACTCATCTTTTCAGATAAACTTTGAAGTTGATGAAGTCTGAAGTCAATGAAAAATGCAGAGAGCACTGCACCCCATCTGAAGAAATGTCTCCCAACAATCACATCTCATTCTTATACCTGTTGCGAACAGACATAATCCCACTATATATACATCCGTTTGCATGACATTTAGTACACAGAAAACATAAATCTCCTTCTATAATCCATAACATTCTTATTGAGAGTACCACAAGGAACTTCGCTAAAAGTTAAGTTTTCCAGTGCTGGAATTCTAACTTGATCGTTGAATCCTGGTGAAAAAGACGTCCGGAAAACTACAAGCACTGAGTAGGGGTGAAATTTCTGTTTCAAGGACATTGCGGTACGCAAGCCTCGATCTTCAATATTTCTGTTTAATATTAGTTCATTGTTCATACACTATTTATTTATTAGCATATATAAATTTATCAAAGATTGTTGACATATATCCAACACATATTACTACAAAATACAAATGCACTCATACTTTCTGATACTTCCATTTTACATCAAAAGAAATAAGCCGTACTGAGACTTTGTTTGCTTATTCACATCCAAATGACATGTCACCTATACGGCTATACTGCTTGCTCCAACTTGTTTTTGAATCTCCGTTTCTGAACCAATTTGAAATCACTTCTGTTTACAAAGTTACACAGATGCTGATGCAATTATTTTGTATTTGACATGGATGATGCAAGATTAATGTAGCATTATTTTTTCTGATGATGTAAAATTAGGATAGCTCTGATGCAGATATTGCTGGGGCCTCTGATTATACAGGGAGGGCTAGGCTCCCAGAGAGGCTGTTAATATTGGCGTAGCAGGGTCGGACGGGCTTTCGGCTGTTACGTTGTGTAGCAATACGAAGGACCTATTGGCTTTAGGATAAGTTGTAGCTGTGGGAAGGAGAATCATATTTTAAACAGCGATATCAAGCTGTTCGAGAGGCTTAGCATCACACTGTGATCAAAATTTCCATGACTCTGCAAGTGTGCGGAAGTACCGGTCACCTTTTCAGCATATTTACAAGAGACTGGGCCTTGCACCAAGCCCTCACCCGTCAGCTCAACTCAGCAACCAAAAGACTCGAACAACTTCACGAGGAAGGACTCGGGGTTATTATCATTATGTCAGCCGGTTCTCACAGTCTCGGAAGTGGTCGAACTGTCATCCATTTATCTCACTCAAGCGGCATCATGCCGACATAGGTTGAAGGATCGAGTTGGGATGCAGTCAGTTGGCTGTGAATTTTCTGTTAGTATTAGAACGAACTTTTAATCCTCCCTGTGCGGTATGACTCACAGGTAATATGAAATCAAGGATGGTTTACACCAATGGAGAAGATGATGCAGTGAGATAGAGATGAAGAATGCAGAGAATGTGACTCTGCATATTGTTACTATTTCATTCCACCGAGAGTGAGTGTGCAGTAAAAATCACACTCCTCTTAATTGCTATTACAATTAAACTTGGCAGTATTCAAAATACATCCATTCAATCCTAGCCATCCATCTTACATCCTATGAGATGAAGACACATATACACTCACTTGTTTAAGACCTATGAGACTTAATAAGAAAGCATACACACAATCCTAGCAATATGAGCTAGAAACCAACTGCCACATCAGACCACAATTTACACACTAACATTTTCGCCTGAAGGGCCAAAATTGCAGATATCAAAGTGGAGGAGAGGTGGTTCAAGAAGAAGCAGGTCCAAAACTTGATGAGCTCAGTTGCCCTATTTACCACACAGCTAAGAAGAGCGTCAAATTTGGGTGCGGCCTTTCTCTTCAACCCATTGTGTACCATGTTCAAATGATCAAATCATATCCCTTTTCATTGGAGCAGTTTAGACTTTAGAGTAAAAATATCATTTATATTAAAAAAATGAGGATTTAGAACATATACTGTAGAATCAAATTAAAGACTCGTAATCTTCAACCATTTGATATAGTACTTTTGTCCTCAATTCGAACTGTTATCATGCCATATTTCCTCTATTACCTATTGATTTAAGGTGAAACCTCAACTCCAATTTTCATATTAGAGTAAGTTGACTAATATGTGAAAGTGCAACGATCAAACATATTCCATATTACCCTTATATATTATTCATGCATTTAACTTGATTAATTTGTCACATGAAATATCGTTTTATATTAGAAAATTAAGGAACTTAGCATATTTTATAAGCAGTTAGAGTGTTTTGTTGTTAGGTTTTGTTTGGTTTCTCAAAATACATCAATTACACTTTTCCATACAAAATAAAATAAATAAATACGTCGAATACATAGCTAGGTTTGGTTTTGGGTTTAAAAAAGTTAGGAAATAAAAAAACAAAGAAGGCCATCATAGTGAGACCACTATTCTTGGATTGGTTGGTTGAGATGCAGGTGCCACTGTTCTAAAAAGCGATCGAAGCAGCCATTTAGGTGACGTTGGACGGTGGACCACTGCCACAATTATTCTAAAAACGTTCAATAAATTGGTAAGGACCAACAAAAAGGAAGAGGATCCTCTCCTGAGCTTACGATGGAGATCTTCTGACCACGAAATCATGACTGTTCAAATTTAATTTAACGGTTGCAATTATTATAATTTTTAGAGGGTCCTCCTATTTGGAGTCGTTGAATTAAATTTGAACGACCCAGATTTCGTGGTCAGGAGGATCCCTATCTTGAGCTCAGGAGAGGATCCTCTTCCCAACAAAAATATATGGACCTAGAAGTGTTACAAAACCATTAGAAATAGCCTTAAAATATAACACATACTTATATTTTATAAAATATAATAAATTTATTGTTGAAAAAGGTCTAGTTAGCTCTAGTAGTCTTCTTGCCGTCCGACTAGCGTATAGTGATTTCAATAACGTTGGCAAGTGTGAAGTGACAAATCTTTCTTCTCTATATAAAATGTTAATACAAAACCATAGAAAACAAATATAAAAGTGTTGTAATGTAATATGTGAATGATCCACAAGAATAGTTTGTTACTATTCATCCAAAGAAAAATCAAATGGACTATCATTCATATGAAGAAAGTTTGTGAAGCAAATAGTGTTGCTACAATAATCTTTTGCCTATAAAAAGAGAGCATATGGAGGAAGAAAGAAAGGGAGAACGAAAAGAAGAGAGAGGAGAAGAAGAAGAGAAAGAAGAGAGATACAGATCAATAAAATACCAGTGAGCTAGGCTAGAGAGAAGAAAGAAAATAGTGAGAATTATTTTTGTACTCTTATTATTTCACATAATGAAAGAAAGTACTACTGCTACCCCGATGACGTAGGCACACTTGTCGAACATCGTAAATATTGTGTCTTACATACTTTATATTCCAGTACATATATACCGTCGATTTTACAACAAAAAGAGAATAAGGTAAAATAATAATAACAATATAAAGTAATTCCAAGAAGATTGAAAGGGCAGGGGAACAAAAACAACTCAACTGAATTTCCCCCAACCCCACCCCAATTATCAATGTACACGTCTGCAGGTTGGCACTGGTTTTGGTTTGTCCACATCATCATGACACGTAGGCAAATTGAAAGATGGGTTGTGCTATTCAAATCCTACAAAACTTTAACAGCTTTTTACACGGAATTACTAGTTGACTTAACCCCCACTTTGTTTTCCCCTCATTATTTTTCATATTTATACACCTCCCACTTGCCCTTCTTTCTCTGAGAAAAGAGATCTCTCGCGACAAAACATTTCCTCTGCTCTCTCTCTCTCTCTCTCTCTCTGTGAAAGAAAATGAGCAACATAAGCGTGGTGGAGGCAAAGTTGCCACCAGGGTTCAGGTTCCATCCAAGAGATGAAGAGCTTGTGTGTGACTATTTGATGAAGAAGGTGACTCAATCTGACTCAATCCTTATGATTGAAGTTGACCTCAACAAGTCTGAGCCATGGGATATCCCTGGTAAGTTTGAGTTTCACATATATACATATACATAGATGCATGCATACATACATATACATATATACAAACACACACATATTATGTTCCTTTCTTCCGCAGGAAGTTATACACACACACACAGATATATATATATATACATAGCGATCATGCAAAAAGTTGAGTAATCCTTATATGCATATATAAACGTGTATATATGTGTGTGTGTATATATATATATATATTAATAACCTCATTATAAACTCCCATATTTTATAATTATTAACCAGGAATAAGAGAGTGAAAAAGGATTACATGTATTGCTGTTTTCAGCTCTTTTTTTGTTGAAAATGTTTTTTCTTGAAAATATGTATACCTATTGGCAACTCTATAAATACTATTTTTCTTTGGCTGTGTTTGTGCCCAAGTTTGTGGGGTGAGGTAGTGATAGCAACCTGAATGGTTAGAAATTCATACAATTAGGGCCTTCAAAGTGGTGTGTTCTTACAGCTGCCCTGCCACAACTTTGTAATTGATAAAACCAAATGGCCTCGAGTGGACCAATTATCATGTGACGGATTGAAAAGTGATGCTGATATATTAGCATGTTCTCGCACTTATTGTGATTACAGTTGCTCAAATTTTCATCAGAAATTAAAACAGAACTTGTTGAGGCAGTACTTTGATAAATGTTCAAAAATCAAAAGTACGTGGAATAAACTTTTAATAATAATTGTACAATAATATCCAAGTTGCTTAACGAATTCTAGGCAGTTATTTTATTCTTTCCTTTTTTAGTCCTCTATAAATTGACTTTTAGCTTTCCATTTTCTTTTAGGGTTTGCTGGATTAAGCAAACATTTTAGATTGGGTATAATTAAAGTTGCTAATTAAGTCTTCGTTCATGCTTTGTAAGCTGCTTTTAATCTTTGGATAGAACAATGGATTTTAGATGATAATAATAAACGTTATGTGTGATAAGGTATCACTCCTTTTTTTGTAAGATCCTCTTGTTAGGTTGCGAATCACATATTAGTAAATAATTATAAACTATATACTTTAGTTATGGTAACAATTTGACTTTTTTCTGCTTTGTCACATGGGAGGGAATCAAATTTTGGTATGGCCTAAAACTAACTCATTTCCATATCCATCCTCATTGTGGGAGTTAACGCAGCATGTTTAACAATATTTTGATCTTCTTTGGTACCACGACACAAAAAAATTCTACACTTGTAGAAAAGGATTATTATTTCATGTGGTCCAATATATTAGTCATTTCATATATGGAGGTAAACAACTTAATTTGAACCATGCTTGATGGATGTATGGTCCATTTTTAGTGTCCATACTTATTTATACCTGTTAGCCGTCTGCGCATGTATTCAATAAATTTTTTAAATTTTGCAACCATCTGTAAATGTAATAAATAGCTACATATGCATATATATATATATATATATTCTATAGTACATTTTCCTTTCATTCACAAGTGCAACACTAATTTTCACTAATAATATAACTAGAATATATGCGATTATGTATTCTGTAACTCATGGTCCCTACCACCATCTTTGAGGAAGACAGTGGAAAAGCAAGCTACAGAATAAAGCTTGCCTTTAATCGTACGGAAGCTCCCAAATATCTATTGGCAAATTCATTTCCCATGGTCCTATCTTTACGTAGTTTGTATTATATAATACAAAAATTTCGTAATCATTCCTTTTTGAAGAAATGGAAGTTCTTGGTTTTTTTTTCCCAACCAAAATTTGTGATATATAAAGCAAACCCCAAAGTCTAGTTCCCATCCCATTGCATCCACACGCGTGTATCCAACCAGGTTGGAAAGAATTAAAACTTTCGTACTCATCCTCACCCCAACCACTAGAAGGCTTAGGGCTTGTCACCATCATCCTCTAATCATATCTCCTTTGATTTTTCAAACATATTATTCTTTAAACTTTTATGTCTTTAATTATAACAAAACAATTATCTGATAGAAGTTCTCTTGCTAACAATTTTCATCGCATAACTATTGGTCGTCATTCCACTTTATACATACATCAACAGTTGATAATTATATATGTAAAAATCTCTTTACATGCATAAATAATTAATAGTCCTCATATATGTAAAAGTGGTTTTTTATAAGAAAAAAGGTACAATTATTTCCCATGCATGATTCATGATCAACGCGCACTTCAAAGCAAAGACCTCTTTTTATGAATTACACAAAAGAAAAAAGAAAAAAAAAAAAAGAAGAAACCTGTAGGTGACTTGGGCATGCAATTGGCATTTTATGTTCAATAATTTTCTTTTGAGACTTGGATACTGACCCCTCATCAACTGCATAATAGCCGGATATCGTTCAGCTATTTTGGTCATGGATGATGTTGAGTCACCACCATTTTCTTTTTTGTCGTCCTGTTCTGGTTATCAAGAAGTCTTCGGTTGACGTCACCGCATATTAATTTAATGGAAACTGGAACAAACCAAATTCGACCTGAAAAATATACCAATGGGTATTCTGAAAACCCTCCAGCTATGTTTTGTAATTGTTCCCACAAACTATTATTCATAATCATTAAGTTTTAACCCATATTAAGAAAAGAATACATGTGGCATGTTGTTGTTTGTTTCAGAGTACGTTTAGGTTTTAGGGTTACGGTCTTTTTGTTGCATGATGTCGTTTATCTCAGAGTTTAGAATTTAGGGTTAGTTTTGCTGCTTGTACGCATTCTATCAGATTTACTGTCATAACTTATTTAATAGAGAGAGTTCTCACTCACCCATGTAATTTACGTCCCTATTAGAAAGGTGGTTAGTAAAGTGATAGGTAATTAATATGGTCCAAATAACAGTATTGGTGACTCACTAAGCGATAATGTTTTGCAGAAAGTGCATGTGTGGGAGGGAAAGAATGGTACTTCTATAGTCAGCGTGATCGTAAATATGCAACAGGACTTCGAACAAACCGTGCAACTGCAACAGGGTATTGGAAGGCCACAGGAAAAGATAGGTCAATCCGTCGTAAAGGAAGCCTTGTTGGGATGAGAAAAACCCTGGTCTTCTACCAGGGCCGAGCTCCCAAAGGCAGAAAATCCGATTGGGTCATGCATGAGTTTCGGCTTGAAGGTCCTCCTAAAATCTCTCCTCTCAAGGTATGCTACATCGATCCGTTCTTTTTCCTTGTCAGATTTTAACAGTTATAATCAAAATACTCGGAAATATTATTCTCACTTCAGGAGTTATCTTACACTTCTTGAATTTCTACCTTGTATTTTTTATAAGGAATTAGTGCCAAATAACAATTTTCGTAATACATCATGCTTTGTCTTCGATCATATTACAAACACCCTAATATTACAAGAATTAAATGCAAATAAACTCTGATATATAGTACGTAGGTCAGCCAGTATAAGCAGAAAATGTAGTCTTATATAAGGGAAATATATATATCTGTGTGTGTGTGGGTAATACTAATTTTTTAAATTAAATTATATGAACATCGTTGATTGGGTTATTACTTAAGTGTTGATTAACATGATTACTTCTCATTGGTGACACATCATTTAGTTTGCAAATTTAGTCTACCTAACATTACTCTATATATACATACATATTTCCAACTAGTAATCTGCTGAGAATTTTAAATGGGTAATTGGGTGGCAATTAGCAAGTGGGATCTTACAAAAGAATTTTCATTATTTGTAATAAGATCTTTGACTTTTTTGAAAATATTTGTTTTTCTCCATATATATAGCCAAAACCTATATTTTTGTCCACTTGTCACGACTCGTAAATTATATGCAAAATTTAATCTTGATGGTAGCTGACCCAAGCAGATCCTTCTTCATATATTATATGTAGGTTTGTAACATCTTAGGAAAATGTATTTATATAGTTAATTCACATAAACTGTACAGCATTCTAATTTCATCTATGTTCAACTTTCCTACCATTTAAATTCCAAGGACTAATTTGTCCCTTCACCTAAAGTATTGTAACTAGTGGCTGCTAGAGCTGATTGTTATAAATTGACACGTATCAAACGCAATTCACAGGTTTATTCTTGGAAATAATAATAAACGTCGTTAGTAGATTCGAGATATACCGAAAATTTCTTCTACTTCGGCTTTTAACTTTTTTTATTATTTTTTTATGCTTCACATATTAATAAAAATAGTTTCCGATGCAGGAAGATTGGGTTTTGTGCAGAGTGTTTTATAAAAACCGAGAGATAGCTGCCAAACCCAGCATGGGAGTTAGCTGTTACGATGACACGAGCACTTTAACTCTGCCTGCCTTGATGGACTCTTACATCAGTTTCGATGGCCAAACTCAGATTCAGACACACACAGAGACTCAACCCCAAGACTATGAGCAAGTGCCCTGCTTCTCCATGTTCTCCCAGAACCAAACCAACCCAATTTTCACACACGTTGACATCACCAGTTCTCAACCAAGCATACCCACCAAGCACAATAATAATACCAACACAACCACATTTGGAGGGTTGCCAAATGTGACCAATTTTCTTGACCCTTTTTCATGTGACAAAAAGGTGCTAAAAGCTGTTTTGAGTCACCTTACCAAGATGGAAAAGTCCATTTATCCTACTTTGGATGGCTCATCACCAAGCTTTGGGGAAGGAAGTAGTTCAGAAAACTACCTATCTGATGTCGGCATGCCCAAGAATATTTGGAGCCACTACTGATCTCATCATTTCATTTAGAATTCAAACGGAAAGAAAAGAAAAAAAAAAGGATATGCGATTGTTGTAAAAAAATTAAAAATTATGTAGATATATATATATATATATATGCTTGTATTTTCCTCCATGTTAAGTATATTGCTTGTTTATGCTAAAAAAAGAAGAAGAGTATATTGCTTGTTTGAGTTCCAATTGTAGTTTATTATTTTCATTGCACGAGTAATCTTTCCTCCATTGTGGAATTTTTAAGGGTTAATTAGATCATAAAACCATGCATGGGCCACTTGGAGGCTAGTATTTTTGTTGTTGGATGAGATGATATATTCTAACATCATGAGATCATACCAATGACATTTGGTAACTGTCCATCCAAAATTCAAGTGTGAAAATCAGGGACGAAAGATGCATCTTTGGTTTCGAAGCTAGTTAGGAATTTGAATTTGTCTTTTTTTTTAAAGGGTTAGATTTTAATATGAAATTGGTTGGTCGTCATTTGTTCAATGTTTTTTTTTTCGAGTGGTTCATATTAAATTCATAATGTTTATATAAAAGCTTTGTAGTCGACATGGTTGTCTCAATGAGTAGGTGGTGATGGTACCTAGTCATTGTAAATTGAAGGTTCCATCTACTCTACGACAAAATAGTCATCAATATCTTAAGATATTTATATATTCTCTAAACTAATTTTTCTTTGGGTAAATCGTCAAAATGGTCCTTGAGATTTGCATAACTCATCACTTTGGTTCTTAAGATTCCAAATCAATAAAAGTGGTCCCTGAGATTGTCCACCATCCATCATTTTGGTCATTCCGTTAAAAACTCCGTTAAGTGTCCCGAAGCTCTTGGCCGAAAGTTTGGGCAATTTTCAAAGCTTCGTAACTCAATCGTTTGTTAACCAAATTCGATCCATAATATATCAAAATGAAGATAGGAAAGTGTAGAATAAGATTATTCCATTTTGAAGCCCAATGGTTGCAGGAGATTACCGTAAAATAGCCTCAAAGTTGACTGGTCCGAGTGAAAATTTGAAAACTCGCCAGAAACTGAGTGAACTTTAAACGTTCATAACTTCTTCAATACTCAACGAAATTAAGTGATTCAAAAACAAAAATCATACTTCTCGACGAGAAAAAGAGAATGGTACCTTTTTTGATGGCTAACTAGCCGTGGTTTGGCCGAAAAACGGCTCGAAAGTGGCTGTCTTGGTCTTGAGTTAGCCACTTTCAAGCCGTTTTCCGGCCAAACCACGATGTGTTATCCATTGAAAAATGTACCATTCTCTTCGTTTCGTCGATAAGTATGATTTTTTTTTTGAATCACTTGATTTCGTTGAGTATTGAAGAAGTTATGAACGTTTAAAGTTTACCCAGTTTCCTGCGAGTTTTTAAGTTTTCACTCGAACCAGTCAACTTTGAGGCTATTTTCCAGCCATCTCCAGCAACCATTGGGCTTTGAAATAGGTATAATCTTATTCTACACTTTCCTATCTTCATTTTGATATATTATGGATCGAATTTGGTTAAGAAACGATTGAGTTACGAAGCTTTGAAAATTGCCCAAACTTCCGGCCAAGAGTTCCGGGACACTTAACAGAGTTTTTAATGGAATGACCAAAATGATGGATGGTGGACAATCTCAGGGACCACTTTTACCGATTTGGAATCTCAGGGACCAAAGTGATGAGTTATGCAAATCTCAGGGATCATTTTGGTGATTTACCCATTTTCTTTTAATACGATGAAGTGACACTTCGAATATTTTTCATCTTCCTTTGAGTTTTTTTTCTTCTTGAATTTATGTTATCTTTTTAAAGAAAGAAATGCTTGTTTGGGTTAAGCTAAGTGTGTTGACAAACAAAACATAACATTTAACAGCCAAAGGATTCGAACCACCACGAAGTGATTCAGTGGTTGAGGCGAATTTCAGGCATGTATTCCACACAGCTTGTTCTGTGTCCAATTCATGACACTGGTGAATTACACGATAGTAGTCAAAAGGTGGCTGAAATGCCTTTGTGGGTCTTTCCGGCTCCCAAAAGGATAAACTGCCATGACTTGACCACTTCCTCACCAGATAGTCCCTTTAAAATTAAAAAATTAAAAAATTAAAAAAAAAACAACCAAGGGATTCGGTCTTACTTATAGATTTTATTACTGTCTCTTTCCTCTATAAAACTAATGAGGATTAAAAACAATGAGAGAGAGAGAGAGAGAGAGAGAGAGAGAGAACCAAATCCTTGTGAGCTCAGCACAAGGATTCGCTGACAAAAATTCTTTAAGGCAGCTCGCGAGGAAGGTTAGATCTGAGCAAGGAAGATAATGATACATATAGAAACCCTAGCGAGGAAGACTATTACTGATTTGTTTATATTGTTTATATATATATATTATGCATGCATGTTTGTTGTTATTGTCCAATACCAATTTTATCCTTAAAACAAATGCTTGTAAGCTGAGCTGAGTATTTGGCTCACATATAAGGTTTGTCTTGGTTGCTATTGATAAAAAAATGCACAATTATTTATTTTTGGGTTTGTTATTAAGAGTGGAATATAAAGAGATGTGCTTTTAATATCTCAATTCTTAATATCAAATTAAATGATGGGTGATCATAACTTTTTAGTTGTCAAAAGATGACCAATAAAACGGGACTCTTGGCTCACAATGATAAACTAATGGCCGCAAGTTTATGTACAACATGACTAAATTTTAGGTAGCTAGTTACACTGTAATTTTCAAAAGTACAAAGTTCATAGCAGAAATATGCATGATAAACTAAAAGCTAAACAATTTAACACAAATTTGTTCTGATGGTTTGAGTTAGGACGTTGTCTGGGGACTTTCCTCCTTATTTTAACAACAAAAAAACACACACACACACACACACAAATTGTTCAACTTTGAAGGTTAATTAGCTAGCGCTTCTAATTAGATTTGGAGTACTATCTATTTGTTTTTGTTTAAAAGGTCGAAGTACTATGTATCAAGAGCAAAACAACTTACACAAATTTGCATAGTAAACCAAAGAAGAACCAAAAAGCTAACACAGATTTGCAAATCTAATTATTATAACAACGTTGGGTTTGGTATGCAGGGCATAAAACTAATTATAATATTAGTTCTCCAGTTTGTATTTTGTAGTGCTTTTATGAATAAAGCGTTTGGCATCCTTGAAAGCAGAAAGTTAGTATCAACTATATTCCAATATGTTGTAGACAGATGCATAAAGCATTTGCTTAATTATTTAAAAATACCTTTGTAAAAAATATATTTAAAAATACTAAAATGAAAATTAATATTTGAAAAATACCATCTCATGCATGCATGTACATTTCTAAATTAAGCGACTAAGATTCTTATGACCTAAGCCATTTATTTTTATATAATAGAAAAGTTTGCAAAAATTTTAAAAATTACCACACGTATGTACCTTTAAATCGGGGTCCTCTAAAAAATAAAATCCAATATCTTCACTAATACAAGGAAAAGTCAGCACATTATAAGGGCTGGTGCTAACTTCGGTTTGTGTCCAATATTAAACAAAAACAAATAATTAAAACTAGTATATGTCAACACATAAAATGTACGTGAACATTTTTTATTTTTATTTTTAAAATAAAAGGAGAAATTACGAGAGTGGGGAGAGAGGGGAAATAGGTTTTATTTTTATTTTTCTAATATTAGAGATATTTCAAAATCACATGTGAGTGTGAGTGAGGCTTTTGTTTTTTTTTTTTTTTTTGAGTAAATTGATATATTTTTACACTAAGAGGAGGGGGAGTTCAGTTAAGCTACACAATGGACAACCTAATTTGGTATTGAATTCGCCATCCATGAGATTCAAACCTAAGACCTCACTCTTTTAAGTGAAGAAAAATACCACAAGACCGTAGTACTGAGTGGAGCTTTAAAAAAACAGCAAAATTTTATTTGTGTGAAATTACATAATTGTCTTTTTTTTTTTCTGTTCAGTTTTGATTAGAGGGTTGGAATAATAATTTTATGAGGTTTTGGTTAACAATCATGATTCTATTAATATGTACTTTAAATAATATAACAAGATATAAGACTTATCAATGAATTTTTATATGAATTATACGGTTTCGTTGTTACAATATGCATTAGGTTAGTGGCGGAATAACTCTAACACAAGATGAGAATAACCTAGATTACCAAAATATAGGTTTCATGATTTTGTGAGATCTGTCCCACAGATAATTAACTTGATCGGACTGATCTATTATATTTTTTATCCTATCTGAAATGCTCATGCTTTTGTCATAACTAATAGATTAGGAGTCAAATTGAATAGAAACTCCAAGTTTCATTTGGAAAGCCTAAGTTTGTTTCTTCTTCCAACATGCACACCCAATACATATTTTACATAATCGAATCGTACATAACTATTGGTCTAGTAATATTTATTTCAACTTTGTTAAAGGAGTTTTCAAGTTTAATTCCCCCTCCCTCGAGATCAGGGCAAAGAACAAAAAACTTATACGCACAGACAATATACTCACCCGCCAAATTCAATCCCCATCCAACCCCGTTCTGAACTAAATAAATTCAAACAAATAAATGAAGAAGAAGAAGAAGTCCAGCTCAATATTACACCCATCAAATTGAATCCATGCCAAAACAATTACAATTAAGGTTTGCACAGAGTATTTCTTTAATGTTCTTGTTTACGGCAACTAGTTGGGACAGGCTACATAAATTACAACAACAGAGGAATAATCAATAATTTTACTGTGACAAAGCACTTGTGTTGTAGACAAGAAGGGCACCCCCTGCAAGAATGCCAAAGAGGGTAACTGCCCAGATGGCCAAGCCAGTAAGACCTGCAATTTCATGCATATTAATTTATTAATTCACTTTCATAAGCATTACTTAATTACAAACATCGGGTCAAGCAAGAAGATAATGCAACTGTAGACCTTATGAATGTTAAGGATAGTATTGTTAAAGATTCAATTGGTGATAAAATTTAGAGTTGGTTGGTTTGTTGTGGTTGTATTGTTAGACTACTAATTAGTTGAGATTGTTGTATAGGTGGCAAGGTGGTTAGAAGGTTAGAGTTATGTGAGAGTGTAGAGGGTATATATATATATATATACACACCACAACATTGTAACATTATTCTCTTAATCAATGAAATTCATTTTCTCTAACATGGTATCACTTGCTTTCTATCTACCGACTTGATCCAATCCACGCTTTCCCTTCTCCAGCTTCTTCGCTAAGCTTTCTTTCTTCCTAAGCTTCTTTGCTAAGCTTTCATCGCCAAACCCTAACTCTCTCTCTCTCTCCCATGGCGACCTTAGCTTCTCCCTGTTCCGCATCAACAACACGAATTCATCCTGATCCTCTTTCAAATTCGAGTTTTACTTTCTCCATACCTTCAATCACGATCTAGAATATCAAATCCATGGTGCCGATCAAGCTGACTCTGACCAATTATCTCACCTGGAGTGCATTGTTTGCTTCGATCTTCCGTCGCTATAATCTCACTGGAATTCTTGATGGATCGGTGCCTCCTCCATCTCAATTCATCTCTGATGCTACTGGAAATCAAATTCTGAATCCAGCATATGTTTCTTGGTTCTAGAATGATTAGAAAATCCTCATCTGGATCAATTCCATGCTCTCTGAATCGATCATTCCTTACACTGTTGGAGTTACTACATCCAGAGAGCTTTGGGCAAAATTAAAGTCACGCCTTGCGACGGCGTCTCAATCGCATATCCACAAGCTCTGATCACGTTTGCGTAGCATTTTGAATGGTGATTCCATAACTGCTCAATATCTTCAACAAATTGAAGAGATCGCTGATGTTTTTGCCAGTGTCGGTGCTCCAGCTAAGGACTCTGAATTAATATCTGTCACACTTCACAGTTTACTACCAGAGTACGAATCTTTTGTTGATTCGATACAATTCTGGCTTGGTTCTACCACACTTGATGAACTGCATGGTCTCATTCTTAGTAAAGAGATTCAGTTAACAAATCGGATGAAAACTACTTCGACAGTGCCAATTCAGGCGTACAACTCCACCGCCAACATTTTTCCTACTCCACCTTCTCAGGCCTTTGTTGCTCAACATAATCCTCCAGGTCGTGGTGGTGATCACAATTTCTCTCAAGGTTGTGGTGGCGATCGTGGTTTCTTTAACCCTAGAAACTTCTAGGGAAGAGGCAACTTCTGTTCTAACAACTATCGTCCAAATTCTTCTCGCAACAACTCTCAGCGCTACAACTGTGGTGGTCGATCATCCTTCAATTTCTCTGGAAGGAGGATTCCATGCCAAATTTGTCTTCAATTTGAGCATGATGCGATCGAGCGTCCTCAGCGCATGAATCCACATTATTCCAGCAATGTTTCTCATTCTACTATGGTTGCAAACACACATTCTCCTCAACCTACTTGGATCGTTGACTCCGGTGCTGGTACTCACATGACCAATTCTTACAACACTCTTCAAAATCCAGAGCCATATTCTGGACATGAGCAAGTTTACATTGGAGATAGCAAAGGTTTGCCTATTCTCCACTCTGGTTCTTCTACATTACATACTCCTCATCATAATTTTCAACTTCGAAATGTGTTACATGTTCCTGATTTGAAACAAAATCTGCTTTCTGCAAATCAGTTTCTTGTTGATAATTGGTGTTGTATGCATCTTTATCATTTTCACTTCATTGTGAAGGATATTTCTTCGGGGAAGATGCTTTTTAAAGGTCATGTGAGAGATAGCTTATATCCATTTCAATCACAGCCTTCTAGTTCTATGATCCACAATCACAATGTGTTTGCTGCTTTTGTTAACACATCTAGATATATTTGGCACCAAAGACTTGGCCATCATTCGGTGAAAATTCTCAATAAGTTGGCTACTAAGTCTTGTATTTCTTTTTCTAGTGGTTCTAATAAGTCTTTTTGTAAAGGTTGTGCCTTAAGCAAAAGTTCTAGATTGCCATTTGCTTCTGTACCTTGTCATACCAATAAGCCTTTGGAGCTACTTCCCACAGATGTTTGAGGGTCAACATCTGTCATTTATGTGAACAATTTCAAATACTATGTCATCTTTGTAGATGATTTTACAAAATATTGTTGGTTTTTATCCTTTGCAATATAAATTTGATGTGTTTCCTACTTTTGTTAAGTTCAAAAGTCTTGTTGAGAACTTACTGCATATTAAAATTGTTGCTCTCATATCAGATTCTGGTGGGGAATATCTTAGCACTCAATTATCTAATTTCCTTGTTGAGAATGGTATCAATTATCAACTAAGTTGTCCTTACACTCCTTAACAGAATGGTTGTGAATTGCCAAAACACTCTTAACAGTTTCTAAGGTCCCTCACAGCTATTGGGATCATTCTTTTTCCACTACTGTGTTTCTAATAAACAGATTACCTATTGTATCCATATTGTCTCCATAGGAACGTTTCTTCCACATATCACCTAACTATGCCACCTTGAAGGTTTTTGGGTATAGTTGTTTTCCATGGTTGCAACCTTACTCTAAGTCTAAATTGGATCCCAAAAGCAAGCTCTGTGTGTTCCTTGGTTACAATCTCAATCACAATGGTTACAAATGTTTGGATCTCACTACCAAGAAATTATACATCTCACGAACTGTGATCTTTAATGAAGGCAGTTTTCCCTTTCACAATATTTCAGCTTCACAGTGCTCTCTTTCCTCAGCAACATCTTCCTCTCTCAATATCATCCCCACTCACCTCACATTCACTCAACCACATATCCATTCCCCTATACCATCATCTCTATCTCCTACATGGCCAAGTAGTTATTCTCCAACAGCCTCTATACCTACATCTCTTATACCTACATCTCACTCAGTTCCTACTAATACTCACCTTATGCAAACCAGGTCTAAATCAGGTATTTACAAACCAAAAGCCTTTTCTGCAACCAAACATCCTCTCCCTTCTCATCTTTCCAATGAATTTGTTCCCATTACATATCTCTAAGCTTCCAAATATCCACATTGGGTTAAGGCAATGCATGAGGAGTTTCTTACCTTGCAACAAACTGGTACTTGGTCCTTAGTACCCAAAACTGCTTATCAAAACATTGTGGGATGTAAATAGGTTTTCAGGATTAAAAGAAAACCTTATGGTACCATAGATAGGTACAAAGCTTGCTTAGTTGCCAAATGTTTTCATCAGCAAGAAGGACTTAATTATACTGAGACTTTTAGTCCAGTAGCCAAGCTTATGACAATTTGACTCTTGCTCATTCTTGCTGCCCAATTTGATTGGAGTCTCAGTCAACTAGATGTAAGCAATGCATTTCTACATGGGACATTATCTGAATCTGTTTATATGCAATAGCTGCCTGGTTTTGAAGATGCTCTTCATCCTACTCATGTTTGTCAACTACATAAATCCTTATATGGTCTTAAACAGGCTCCCCGAGCCTAGTATGAAAAACTTCATGGAGCATTGCACACCCTTGACTTCACTTGTTCTAAATCAAATCATTCATTGTTTGTCAAAAGGGATCCTATGGTCTTTGTTCTAGTATATGTTGATGACATTATTGTCACAGGGCCATCTGCAGCAGCTTGTAAGCATGTTATTTCTCAACTTAGCTCTATTTTTCCCATTAAAGACCTTGGTGCACTTCATTATTTTCTGGGAATTGAAGTCAAGCAATCCTCCAAAGGCATCTTCATTTCATAGACCAAGTATATATTGGATCTGTTAAAGAAGGCTAACATGGCTGGAGTAAAACCATGTGCTACCCCACTTAGTACATCCAAGATGGATCATTCTTCTCCATTGCTTGACAATCCTGCAGAATATCGATCTTTGGTTGGTGCATTACAATATCTTACTTGGACTAGGCCAAATTTATCATTTGCAGTTAATCTTGTTTGCCAATTCATGCACAGTCCAAGGTAGTCTCATTTTCAAGTTGTCAGAAGGATCATTCGATATCTTAAGGGTTCTATTGACATTGGTCTTTGGTTTACAAAATCTGTCTCTGTTCCATCCCTCAAAACCTTCTCAGATGTTGACAGGGTAGATTGCACACTTGATCGAAGATCAACTGGGTTCATATATCATCAGTTGGAGTGCTAAGAAGCAACTAACAGTGGCTCGTTCTTCAACAGAGACAGAGTATCGATCTCTAGCTAATACTGCAGTTGAAATTACATGGATATGTTAGTTACTGGCTAATATTGGTTTCCATCTCCATGTACTCCTCAACTCTGGTGTGATAATCAATCAACTATCTCTCTTGCCAAAAATCCATTGTTTCATGCTAGAACAAAGCATGTAGAGATTGACTACCACTACATTTGAGAAAAGGTGTTATCGAAGGCCATCTCAGTCCATTTTATTTGCACTCAAGATCAAATTGTAGATATCTGCACAAAATCTCTTTCCAAAGACCGGTTTCAGCTCTTAAGATCCAAACTGTCCCTTGGAACTCCTCAGTTCAGTTTGAGGGGGGGTGTTAAGGATAGTATTGTTAAAGATTCAATTGGTGATAAAACTTAGAGTTGGTTAGTTTGTTGGGGTTGTTGTGTTAGACTAGTAATTAGTTGAGATTATTGTATAGGTGGTAAGGTGGTTAGAAGGTTAGAGTTATGTGAGAGTGTAGAGGGTATATATATACCACAACATTGTAACATTATTCTCTTAATCAATGAAATTCATTTTCTCTAACAATGAATTCCTAAATTTAAGCAAATTAAACAATATTCTTATGAAGTTGAAGTTTTTTATATATATATACACACCACAACATTGTAACATTATTCTCTAAATCAATGAAATTCATTTTCTCTAACAATGAATTCCTAAATTTAAGCAAATTAAACAATATTCTTATGAAGTTGAAATTGCTTATATATATATACACACCACAACATTGTAACATTATTCTCTTAATCAATGAAATTCATTTTCTCTAACAATGAATTCCTAAATTTAAGCAAATTAAACAATATTCTTATGACGTTGAAGTTACTTATATACACACACACACACACACACACACACACACACACACACACCACAACATTGTAACATTATTCTCTTAACAGAGACTTTGGATGTGGTCCCTAGCTATGAATATTTTTTTATTGAAACCTTGTTGATTTTCAATTTTTGATCAAAGTCCCTAAAATTAATGTGATAATTTATTTCTGTGTACATTACTATATTTTTTAAATTAAAAATTAAAAAATTTAGTTGTTTGTATAAATGAGATTTTAAATAAAAAAAACCATAATTTGTGGGATTAAAAATATTAAAATATAAATATACTATTGTGTGTGTGTATAAACATGGGTACATTCATCAAAATTAACCAAAAAATTATTGTATCAAAATATGGGTACGTTCTTCAAAATCACAAAAAAAAAAAGATATTAGGCTTAATAACATTAGTAAATTTCTTCGATTAAACTTGACATATATACATTTTAAAATCAAAGAAAAAAGAATGTACCCATATAAGTTTAAAAATGGATTAGAAAAAAATTGAATAGATTTTATATAAAAAAATGGTACATTTTACATATAACAATTGGTATATTTAAAAGAAGGGAAAATTTGAAATAGATCCAATTTTATAGGCCTACTTTTGAAATAAGTCTAATTTTTAGTGACTTTTGACTTTTGAAATAAGTCCAATTTTTAGTTACTTTGGACCCATATCAAAATACCCCATTTAAGAATGAGTAATAGATCCAATTTTATAGGCCTACTTTTGAAATAGGTCCAATTTTTAGTTACTTTGGACCTATATCAAAATACCCCATTTAAGAATGAGTACATTTTAAGATTAAAAATTTGAAAAAAATACATGAATGGGTACATATAATTAACATGGGTACATTTAGCAAAAACAAAATGGGTACAAATAAATAAAAAAAATATGGGTACAAATACAAATAAAACTTTAAAAAATATGGGCACAAAAAGAAATTAATATACGGGTACAAATTAAAACTGAAAAGAAAATTGGTACAAATTAAAAAAGGTTGCAAATTAAAAATGGGTACAAACTAAAACTAAAAATATATGATAAAAAATTTAATCATAAATATAAATATACTAATTGTAACATTTTTAACATTAAATGAATATATTTAGAAATAAAAAATATTTTATTATTGAAATAATTAATGATATTATTAATATCCAATGACCTTGATCAAAAATTGAAAAAGAATAGGATTTTAATCAATGGAATAACAAAATGAAGGATGAGAACCTAATTTCTCATTCTCTTAATCAATGAAATTCATTTTCTCTAACAATGAAATCCTAAATTTAAGCAAATTAAGCAATATTCTTATGCAGTTGAAGTTGCTTACCCCCAGCATAGACATCACCAGATGGAGCCCACTCATCTTTGTTGTAGATGGGACTGCATATCAATCATCAGCAATAACTTATTAACAGCCGATCGATTCCGATTGCAATAGTTTGAAAATTTATTCACTTTGAGAATGGTTAGAGGGCATCAAGCAACTAATAGGATACTCCTTGTCAAACAAAAATAAAATATACATGTAAAGAAAATTATTATTGGTACTTAAAAAATCTCATTGTGATGTGTATTTTTTTTTCTAAATATAAAAAGTTTAAAGTGCAAAATTAGATTTTTAAACGTCAATACCAGTATCCTATAATAAAAGAAAGAAAAAAAAGAGAGCTTGTTTTCTTCTAGAAGGGTCCGTAAATCTGTTGTTTTTCAAAATTTCCCCATTCTAAAATTGTTATCACGTGAATACAAAATCGGAAATGCTAGGGTTTGGAAGCATCCATAATACTAATTCTTTCTATTTTTCGGTGAAATCCATAATAATACTCTTTGAAACATCCATAATACTATTTTTCTTCCTCATGGCAAAAAAAAAAAAAAAAAAAAAAAAACAAAAACAAAAGCTAATGCTATGGATGGTTTTAAAAACAAATTGAAATAAGAGATAGGTAATCAAGTCAAATCAATGATAATTTAAGTACGTATGACGGAGACAATGAGCGAATAACCTGACTCGTATAAAAAACTAAGCAGTACCACGACAAGTAGATAATCCAAATCCAAAAGTAAAATAAATAGAGCAGTCAGAATATTCACACACACACACACACACACACACATATGGCATGAATGAAGTTTGAGAGCTGTACCTGTATCCATCAACATTAGCACCGTACTTGTCTACAAACTGGTAGACACCCTTTCCCTGAATCAAAGTTTAAAGCTCCAAAAATTACAAGCAGACCGATTGGATATGATTACATTGTTTTATATTGTCTATATCGACCTAGAACATAACCGATATGAAATTTGACGTGAAGCACACTTTAGCTATTACTTAAGTGGTAACAAAAGTAAAGAGTAAGAAAGACCAACTAATTACCGTAGGCTTCCTCCCAGAGGCATCAACACCGTTCCTCAACTCCATGCCGCCACCAGTTCCTGCAACACATTTTTATTTTAGTATTAAAACCAATCCCATCTAAGAAAAATATGGATATAGTTTTATCGCGCGAACTCTTTTTTTCTTTATATTTTAGTTGAAAAATTGTTCGTCCACGAAATTTGAACTTAGAAATTAGATTATCATGCACGGAGTGTTACCATATGGGGTGGCAGTCTTGATTTTCTTGACGCCACTGGCTTGCACCTTGAATGAAGCAGAAGACCTGGAAAGAGAGGGAAGGCCTCTCACTGCTGACTTCTGAACAGTGAAGGGAGATGGTTTTAGGCTCACGGAACAAGCCATAACTGAGGCAGACATTTTTGCCGGACTTGTGCTTTTTTCTTTTTCTGATTGGCTATCGTGTGGTGTGCGGCACCAAAGTCCCTGATAATAATAACACTAACCATGGAGGTGTGATTGCTGAGTGAACACGTGGCAGTGGTTCTGTGGGTGGTTGTGGATACGATATTGCAAAACATTATCAAAATGGGGAATAATTTTTGACCTCACCAATTTTTCTCATCTTCGGATCCATGCAAATCCACGACCCCATCTTTGAATCTGACACGTGGACGAGGGCCAAATGGGAAAGAGAAAAGTGGTTTGGAACTTTCGGGATTGAAGACCCCTTAATTCCTGTTACATTAGTGACATGTTTACTTACATAGAACGCAAATTAGATTCATTTTGGTTTTTGAGTTCTTTGTATTTGTTAAAATATGGAGTTTGAAATCATTTCAATTCATATTTTTTCTACGCACTTACTAAAATATGGAATCAGAAGTGCATGTTTATCCTTACCATTTGTAATCTACTATCTTTAAAGTTAAAATGAAGAATCAAATCAACTGGAGAGACTATTTATCTAATACCCTATCTTAACTTTCTATGTACCTAAAAGTACTTTGATTCCTTACTTCCCTATTATTGGTTCTCAATTTTGTGCAACACTTTAGTAGTAGTAGAAAATCTAGAGAGTTGTTATTATTATTATTTTTTTTTTTTGGTCAAAAGGAAATTTTTATTAAACACCAAACCCAAACTTACACGCAAAACAAAAGCCCAACTTACACCTATAAACAAACAAAAAAAGGGCCTAAAACAAAGAAAATGAGCCCAACAACAGTAAAGCCCAAAAAACAGCACAACAGTCGAGAAGCTTCCATTGCTTTCTCCACCAACAAAATTCAAGGCCAACCAACTGATTCACCATCCACCTTCGAGTATCGCTGTTAACTACATTGAAATGTTCGGGAATTGAAGAGAAAATCAAGAAGGAAGATGAAGAATGATGAACACAAAGATCAAAGAGAGAGAGAGTTTGGAGAGAGAAATTTGACTTGTATTAACTGATTGAATGAAGGGTACACATACTGTTTTTATAAGAGAAAGCCTAACTACTCTAACCAAATACTAACAAACTTACTAACTGTATTGCTAATTGTATTTCTAACTGTATTGCTAACTTGTATACTTAATACTCCCTCTCAATCTCAACTGGGGTATCCTGACTTGAGATTGCAGCAAAGTCTCAAATAGCAAACACTGAAATATGGACAAATGGACGCACTGTAGAGTTTTTTTGTTCCAATTTGACTTTGGTGATGCTTTCTGATTGAAAAAGGTTTTGTTGCCTTGAGGTTGGAACAATTGAGCTTTGCTTTTGCTCCTCATGTTCTTCTCAACTATGGTCCCACAAACATGAACCTAAATCCATACTTAAACTGACAGGTATCCATACTCAAACATGCTACTTGCACAGATGCTACTTGCTTACTAAACTGACAGGTATTCAGAATTTAAATTCATACTTAAGAACGGTGCAATTTCATCCCATTGTCATCACACATCACTTTTGCTGATACAATCTTCCAAAGACAAAATGTTCTCCAATATTTCTTTCAACATACTCAGATAGATTATGGAACCATTCTGTATGCAGAAGCCTCTTTTGAGTCACACTGCCTCTGCTTTGAAGCCCTAAATCCCCAAATCTTCTACCACTCAAACCTTTTCATTTTCTCCACTCAGAAAGCATCGATCTCAATTGAATGTCAGGAACACTACACATTATCTGCTACTTTCAGATTTTCATGGAAGTTCAACGGTGAAGCTTCTTTTATGTCCTTGGTCAATTAGGTTGCTTAGAGAGTATTGTCCTTGGTCAAGGAAGAAGAACAGACACTTGTTAAAAGGAAATAGTTGTATGCATCAGTTGCCTCTGTTTCTAATTGAATACATAATCAAAGAATAGCCTTTTATAAAGTTGTAACACACCCTCTGGTTATAACAACTTCTTCTACCTTTCGTGGGATCCTATTTCGTGGGATTTACCTGCTCACATCACGGAATTACCCTTCGTGGGATTTACCGTTAACAACTTCTTCTACCTTTCGTGGGATCCTATTCACATCACGGAATTACCCTTCGTGGGATTCACAATTTACAACTTCTTCAAACTTCATCGTATAATCGGACTTACTATAGATTCATGCTAACAACTGAGTTGGTTAGACTCGACATTATAGGCTGAGATAAGGGAAAATTACTGCACAAACTCCTCAACAGAATTGTAGAAAATCAGTGAAGCAGAGAGACAAGAATTGGACAGTGCAAAACTTCCTGAGTAATTTGACAATGAACACCCTAAAGATATCAATAGCAATCAAACCCAAGAATCCATACCCATTTAACATATCAATATGCAACTATACCTAAAACGTAACAAATTCGCCAACTTTCTAACTTCGACCTTCTTCAATTACCAACTTCAATGAATACTGTATACTTAAACATTCTTGGCATTGGCCTTATCAATTATGAATTCATAAAACTCAAACTTCAATAATTGACAACTCTCTGAACAAGCAACTTCATAAATTTCTTCAACTACCAACATTTCTTGCAATCAGCTTTAATCATATACTCAAAACCCCGAAACAGATCATATAGAATTCACACCAACACTGCATAAAATTTCATTGACCCAAAAACACAAACACCTTATGTGCAAAATTGAAGAAACAAGGAAATGTGACGACCTGATTCCAACAGTGCCACCAGAAAAGATTACAGCAAGAGCACCAATCCAAGAACAACAACTAGACTCCAAGAACTTCAAGAACCATAAAGTGGCCATTAGTATGCAATTGCATATAAGATTGGAATTGGTGAAGCCGCCATTTCTCCGAAGTTGAACAGGTTGAGAGCTTTGCCTTTGTTCTCAAGTTTCAACTTGAAGATGCAATTAAGAAGGAAGATTTCGAGGAAGCTGCAAAACATGATGCTTCGAGATTGTGTAGATACACATGAAGTAGACTTGGTGGGTTGGCTACCCAAAAGATTCAGATGATCCTTTTGGAAGATTAATACGAATAACTCCTGGCGTGGGTAGATTTGTTGGAAGGTGAAACACCCATTTCTGGAAATATCTCTGATTCCAGCGCCTCAACCGATTGCGGCGGTGGAGATGCGACTCTCTGCATTTGCTCTGCCTCAATTTTTGCTCAAAATTTTTCTCCAACTTTCAATCTCTCACTTTCGATCAGAAACAGGAGATTCATGAATTTGATTGAAAATAAATCGACCCAAAAACAAATCAACCTAAAAGAATAATCGTGGAAGCACCCAGAAATTTATCCTAACATCTAATGAAAATTTGGAAAGAAACTAAGCTAGAAACAAATGAAAATAATGGGAAGTGGAACCACGAAAATCCATGGCATGAGCCTGGTGGCTCTGATACCATGTTTACTACATTGAAATGTCTGGGAATTGAAGAGAAAATCAAGAAAGAAGATGAAGAATGATGAACACAAAGATCAGAGACAAAGAGAGAGAGAGTTTAGAGAGAGAAATATGACTTGTATTAACTGATTGAATGAGGGTTACACACATTGTTTTTATAAGAGAAAGCCTAACTACTCTAACCAAATATTAACAAACTTACTAACTGTATTGCTAATTGTATTTCTAACTGTATTGCTGACTTGTATACTTAATAATTGCCTCCTCAAACGCCACTTGAGCATAGCCATAAGTAAAAGATAGTGGGTGTAATACCCTGGAAAAATTTAAAATATATGAAATGTAGAAAAATTTATCGATAAGTGGGAAATGTCCATCGTTGATTAAACGTAATTTTACAAGGACATATTTTATCCTCGTATATTTTGCAGTATTTCTTGACATATATGGATGGAGTTCGATCCTACGAGCGCGTAGGCGAAAACCGTTCATGAAAAGGAGTTATAACAAAAGAGTTATTAACATTTGAAATTAGGGACATTTTTGGTAATTTGGCCCTCATTTAGTTGGCTCAAATTTTCTGGAGCAAAGGATTTGCCACGTGTGTGGCTGAGATGAAGAAGGAAGGAAAGAAAATAGATTGGGGGAATTGGGGGCTGCCCAATTAGAGGGAGGAAGGAAGGACATGAGGGAAAAGGGGAAAGAGGGGAACTGGATCCCTTGACCCTTTTACCCAACCAGATCGGCGGCACCCATGTTTTCCGATGCCTTTCTTGGTGTTTTTTCAGCGAATTGAAGCCATTCACCACCTGGAAAACATTCCCCATCATCTCCTCTACCAATTCCACCCCAAATTTGAGAGAATTTGGCCTTGAAAATGTGAAAACTCACACGGTGAATGCGGCGGGTTTGTGGTGGTGATCCACCAAAATTGAAGAAAACTTCCACCACCACCACCATCAATGGACTCCCATCAACCTCAGGGACAAAGCCTAAACCTTGGTTGGGGCGGCGGAGCACCGGAGGTGGCGGATCGAAGTCAACGAAATCAAGGGTTTCAGGCGGTTCGTGGGCAATTTGGAGCCTTTTCCGACCAAATTGGACTTAGCCACAGGTATAAAGTTTGGTCTAGTCTTTGAGATCTTCATTTCTGTAAAATTTGACAATTTTTTGATATAGTTGAATTTTCCGGTGAGCTAGGGCGACCAACCGCCACTCACGGCGACGCGTGGCTAGAAAGCCGTCAATATTACTTTTAGGCTAAATTAGATGTCCTGAATTCAATTTGGATATTCGTATGATGTGGGTTGATTGTTCGAACCTAAATTCACTACGATATGTTACTTGGTCAATATATAAATCGACAATCCGACTATTGAGCCGTCACCAAACTTTGATACCTTATCGTACGCACTGTTCTAAAAATCCACGTCTAGCGCCGCCTAGGCCCCAGCCCACTGCCCCAATTAATGCCTAGGCCCCAGCCCACCGCCTAGACCACCTAGGTGCCTAGGTTGCAACTTACTTAGACAGAAAATACATAACTTTCATTTTGCATTTTGTTTTTTTTCCAATAAATTGTAAGAGACTTGTTGCATACTTGAATGAACAAACATTATATCCTTATTTCACATGTTTTCATTATGTTCCAATACTTCATGATATATATATGCATTCTATTTTGTAGTTTATGATGAAATTATATATATTTCAAGTAGAAGCAGACACTTATTTACATGAAATATGATAGATTTACTTAAATCCGCATAGTCCGCCTAGGCGCCCACCTAGGCCCCGCCTAGCCGCCTAGGCGTTAGGTCCTGCCTAGCCGCCTAGGCGTTAGGTCCCAGCCCGCCGCCCGACTAGCGCCTAGCGACTTTTAGAACCTTGATCGTATGTAATATTTGAGAACCTTAGGAACTTACGGATCGGGAATCCGACGTACGGATCTTCCCGAATTGGATTTTGCAAGTTTGTAAATAAAATGTTGACCGCCACTTGATTTCGTGATTGGCGGAGATATGACCGTTAAATCGGAATGAAATTTTAGTATGTTGTTCTAAAAGCGTAAGATGAACTACGAATGGTTTGATCCCTTTGTTTAGGGTACGTAGGCGACCATGATGTTAGATCCAGCCATAAATTAAACAAAATGATTATTTTTTTGGTTAGTTAGAATTACAATTAACTATTATTTTATTGTGGCCTACCTGTGTGTTTGGCTTCCGAATTAGAAATTTCAGGTCGTTACAGTGGGCAACCAAGACATTGAAGTCAACTACCAATATGAAGCTCATGGAAACCCATAATCGATATTGCTGGAAACGGCAAACGAGAACGTGGTGGTATTGGAAACACTCGAGTTGGTGTAAACTCTAGAACTCTACAGACGAATTCAACATGAAATATGGCTGAAGATCGGAGCAAGGAAGAGCCGGGAAAAGGTATACTCGTAGGGATTGAGGAATTGGACAGGGTGGAGTGAAAAATTGGGAGAAACATCAGTAAAGGCAAAGAGAAAATAAGGAAGAGGACATGGCAACTGACCCCAACAGTAGCTAGGGCTGATGCCATCGGAGATTCTAAGATTCGAAAATCTTACACAATCAATGAGAATGACTTTCAGCTAAGAGAGAAGCTCTCTTCGATGAGAAAAAAAATCTAGAGAGTTGTTTTAGCTCTACGAAAAGTCATGATACACTGAGTAATTACATTTAAAAAAAAGTGCAAATGAGTTACTCCTACATAAAAAATTAAAAGTAGTGCTGCATTGAGCTCAGAACAAAGAACTTGAAATGAGAATTGGAATTTCTTCATCTATAGTTCATAACTTCATAATTCATAGATTATTGGACAACACATGTTCTTATACTTTTGAGATTAATTTCTTAGTAGAGTCGAACCAAGTTGTTACACACTTGAGCACTAAGTACCAAATGAAAAGAAAGCAAATTACTAATTAAAGTCCTAAGTCATAACACTAATAATTAATTATCATAAGCTGCTGAGGATCTCTGTGAGTTTTGACGCAGCAGCTATTCTGCTAGCTATAGCACCTTCAACATTAGGACTAACACAGAAATCTCCACAGATAGCAAGCCTCTTGTTCTTATCCCAAAGGCATTTCTCCTCTCTGGCTACGCTTGCAGCTGGAAAAGGGCCTTCCCTACAAACAAAATCCAACGGTATCATATAGCTTTAAACTTTAAGGCATTACAGAGTATCAAGCATGAACTTAACTATATAATTTATTTTAGACTGCGATTTTGAGACACTTTCACATAATAATTTCAGATCCATAAACTAAGCATTGTTTTCATCCTTGGCGTGGACTTTAAACTAATATAAGAGAAAAATATGGGTCTGTTTGATACTCTACTTGAATCCAACTTTTTAAACTCAAAAACAATTTTCAAGTTTCAAGCTTTAAAAAATTGTTTGGTATGATTATTTTCAAAAACTAAACTCAAGATTAACTCAAAAATATAGTATATTCTCTAAAAACATAAAAAGTGAATTTTTAGAGTTTTTAAACTTAAACTCACTCATTTATTTTCTCTCCCTCCTCCCCTCTCATCCCAAATCTATCTCTCTCCTCTTTTTTTTTTTTTTTTTTTTTACCTTTCTCGACTTTTCTCCAATCCGCTCTCTTCATTCTATCAGTTATTTCTCTCACTCATCTTCCTCTCTATCTCGTCCGATCCTCTCTCTTCTTTCTCTTTCATTCAACCATCTTTTACTTTCTTTCCTCCTCTCTCCTCTTTCTCCCTCTCACCTCTTCTTTTTAGATCTCTTTGTCTAGTTTAAGTCGTAAGATGTAAAATTTTTAAATCGCAAACCAATCAAATTTTTGAGTCTTAAAGAAAATTGTTTTCAAGAAATGTTTTGAGAAATGATAAAAATTTTCAAATAAGATACCAAACAGACCCCAAGAGATTTATGGAAAAGCTGATGCAAAGACTAATTTTAGACTACAGTTTAGAGAGAAACTAAGATTCCATGAATACCTAGAGGTAGAACGGCCAGGCTTGCTGCTTTCACAGTGAGCCCAGCTTAAAACTTCAGAACTTCTTATTGAGAAACCTTTAAGGGGTACTGATTCAGAAATTAGGCACCAGGGTCAGCCCAGATCAACATCAAATAGAAGAAAAGAGTACACAAATTAAGAATGTGATACAAATGGTTGCGGGAATACATGGAGCCAAATCCAGCATCCCGAGAGAAAGGAAAAGTTGATGAACCATGTAGCATTTTATGAATGCACGGTTTACAGATGACTATACAACTTTAAGGAGGCATAATAAATATCTTACTGACGACTGAGGCTCTGAAAATGCTATCATGAGAGCAAAGCATGGACGGACATGAATATCATTTAACTTAACAGACAACTCTGGAACTAAATTAAAGTCTAAATGCATCTCAAATGGTTAGATCCACGATGCTTTTATGCTATTCTTCAGAAAACAATGCATGTGCCAGACAAGAAAAGTGAGCATGCTTACGGGTGTAAGAACCTAGATTAAGCTGTCAAGTTCCAAGTAAACGGTCAGAAAATAGAAGGCTTTATTCGATGCATTGACACATTGTAGGCATTCCTACTGTTGTTCAGTGTGATACATCCTACTCAAATATCCAATCGATCTGGAGAAGGAAGTGATATCTTATAGTAGTAAAAATAAGTATTTGCTAACTGATGCTTAGTATCCATGTAAATAAAACCCACCAATAAGACAAAGCATGCATAACATAAACACCAACACCGGCAAGCTTACCAAGAACTGCCACTTAATATTGCGAAAATTTTCTAGACATGCTTAGAATAGAAAAACTTGAAGGAGTGTGTTCAATACCAAGAAGTGGTTGTCTTCCTGTAACACTTGTAAACCTGAGCGAAACAAGGTTTTTGTCCGTTGCAACCACTCCCTTAAACTGGCCAAGATTTTGCCCATCTGAACCTATCAATGACCACAAATTTTCATCCTCTAGCCACTACAACCTCCCAACACTCGCCCCAAACTACTTTCCACACCTAAAGAAATTATAGTGCAATTAAGTTCCAACAGATATTCAACCTTGAATAGAAATCGTGCCAACAGAAAATCAGTAGAATTTACAACTGGATTCCTGGCGTAATGCTCATGAACCAACATTCTGCATATAGAATTCATGCCCACAAAAATGATGTAATCAAGGTGAAGCATAGGTAGTCATGAGCCAACCTATTTCACAAATGAAATATGTTTCCCTGCATTATAAAATATGTTTGCTGATTAAGTACTTGCAAACCTCTTCTGGGTCAACAAATTTGTTGGAAATGTGATCAAAGAAGCCAAATTTCTCTTTCCAGCAAGCAACAAGACCCTTTGATTCCCACTCATGAACAAGACCCAAAACCTTGGTGTTGTAGGCATTGAAAAATGGAGCACAATGGTCAAACAATAGTTCCTTCCCATCCTCAACAACTTCCCTACAACTAAATTTTCAGTAATCAAAAGGCAAAAGAAACTCATATGTAACAACTCGCACCCAAGTTCAATACCTTCGTCATTTGAATTTCCAAATAATATTGACATCGAAGGGCTTTTTTTCATGAGGAAATGGTAAATGCAGTTTGTAGTTGTACAAGAGCGATAACCCAATCGATATGGCATTTCCAAATAGGCAGTCATATCAGTTTGAAAACAACTTGAATCATTTAGTAAATAAACTCTTAACTATTTCCCTAATCACATGCATTAAAACCTCAGAATTTGTCTTTTGAATTTCTTCCAATCAACAAAGGGTCAAATAATGAAGGAATTCAAAATGTAATCTTATGCTGATTGTCCAAATTTTCCCACAAACCAAACAGAGCATAACAAAGAAAACCCATTTCTGATAACCAATAGCACATTTAACCCCCAAATTATATCAAAACTTTTGATAAGAAAATGAATAATGTAAATTTTGTAAAACAAGAGTGAAAAAGGTACCTTCATTGGGACATGCGGCGGCCGGGGACTCTGGCGGACTCGAGCAAAGTTACAGACACTCCGTTTCTGCCGAGAGTTGATGCACACACTGCTCCTGGAACTGCAATATTTATATTATATGATTTAGTCATGAGATTAAAAAAACAATAATACAAATTAAGGGAATGTAAAAAAGGGGTTTTGAAATTCGATGCTTTTACTTCCACTTCCCACCACCGCAACTCTAGTGGTGTTCTTCTGCTCAATCTGCTCTGCTCTTTCCTGCCTTCCCACTGTTCGTTCCTTCATTTTCCGCCACAAACTCAAAGGTCGTTGGTGGTTGGTAGTTGGTAATTGGTAATTGGTAATTGGTAGTTGGATCCCTACTAACTCAGCTTTCTTTGTTACTGTTGGAACATTAAAGATTCAAGCTTGATCTTAACGGGCCAAAATAATGGTTCTACCAAAAATTAAGTATCAAATTTTTTTTTCCATCAAATCCGTCTCAATTCTCACTTTTTCGACTCACACTCAAAGTTCGTCGCTTATCCCTTTGGAGCCTGATTTTTGCTCAACTTTGTATGAATTGTGTATATATATTCCATGAAATTTGCTGACACGGAACTATACATTATACAATCTAAAAATGTCGTACCCAGTGCACAAGGCTCCCGCTTTACGCAGGGATGTTTAAAAATAATTTTCATTTATTTTTGTTTCAATCTATGTGGCAATGTATGATTGGATGTGTGAGTCTTCTTTTGTACTACGTTAATAATTGGCCCTACTTATGCTACATAAGTAAACAAATTTTAACTAATTTAACGAATCCATGAGATGTGAAGCAAAAATAAATAGGGACTAATGACAGGTGTTGTGACGGCACAACAAAAAATAAGTCTTTTTACTGCAGTCAAATATCAAACATTATCAAAAAAGAAAGGGAAATTTGCAACACTAACTAGAAAATAAACCAAAAGTGTTGACATTCATGATTCCCCAAGAAAAGAGGCACGCCATGGCCCTGTCCATATCATAAATTCAAACTTGAAAGTCGTAATATCAAACTGTGTCGCTGAAATGTGAATAGAATATAAAATCTTTATCTAAACCCACTAGATGATATATTTTACAGTTTATAGCTGGGATTGGGAAGCCTCTCACGTACTCAATATCATCATGCAGACTTTGTAGACAGGAACAGGAGTACGACGAGGATAATAAGACGGAAGCGTGTGAACGCAGATTTTAATAAGGTCCACTAAAACGTGGTTAGTTTGTTGAGTGGATAATCCCTCACCTGACAATTTAAATATAAACAAACTATCGCTTTTATCTTTAGGTGGCTGGCTGGCTCTGATACGATCTGAACATCATGTCCAATGCTAGGGTTTCATCTTCTCATTCAGATACGTTTGGATGCCCTCCGAATGTGAGGCAGATCTTGTTCTTATAGTTTAATTTGTTTGAAAGTGTTTTTAAAAGAACTGTTTTCAGTACTTTAAAGACGAAGAGTCTTAATATAATAATACCGCGTTTAATAAATAAAATTTAGAAAAAAATTCGTAAACACGTGTCCGCGGTAAAGTGACGCCTGTTTGATGACACTTGAAGCTTGACTTTCTGACTATTTCCACCCTTCTTCTCCGTCTACTCTTTCTACAAGTAAAATTGTAGCAGCAGTGGCATGCCTTGAAAATTCAAAGGGAAGAGGAGGTGTACGCAAACCAGATTGGACTCTGCGGAGACTTCTTAGCACCTCGCATACGCCCTTTCATATTCGTTCGCAAAAAAACCCAAATATTTGGTTTCTTCTATTTTCTCTTCTCCAAACCCCACAATTCTCTCTTACCAGCAACAACTAACGAGCAGCCAAGATCCTCTCTTTCCTTCGTTCTCTGAGCTCCTCAGGTGATTTTCTCTTCTGGCTTTTTTTCAATCTCCAATCTTCTTCTTTTTTCTAGAAATAATTATTTTGGAAGATGTTGATTTTTGTTTTCTGGGTTCAGTCTGTTTTAACTATTTGAGGTGTTTGTTTTGCAGTTGAATTTTTGTTAATTCTTTGTTTTGCTTTAAGTTGACTGAATATTTTTGTCATAGTTTTGATTGTTTCTGAAGAGAAAAAATGATTTCAGTGTCCATGCATTCTCGGTTCTTTTATTATTTGCTTGTTTCATTCTGTTCCTGTCAACTTCATGGCTTTCCGAAATCGAAACATTGGTGTTGTAGATTTTGTGTGTTACATTTTTATCTTGTTTTTGCATTTCGTACTGTTGTGTGAAGCTATACTTTATCTAGTTCGGTCGAGACAAGGACGAATCTTCACGTGTCGTGGGATTTATTAGTTCAATATTTAAAGTTATTGGATTAAGTTGGATTTGGAGCAATAAGAAATATTCTTTGAAAGTTTGCATCCAACACTCCTTCTCAAATCCTTTGAGATTGCATTTCGATACAATTGTGCTTCTGGATAACATGTATCTTACAATGTTGGCAGGTCTTCAAGCGGTTTTGTTTTAGGCATTTGTTCACGGTTGACCTTGTGGTAATTGGTGTTTCTTACAATTATGAGTTGTTTTTCCTTCTTAAGCGGTGCAAGGGTGAACAAATCAAGAAAACCCAGTTCTGATATCGATGAAGGTAAGCTGAAAATCTGATTAAAGCGGAGCTTGATATTTTTACGTCACATTACTCTTACGAGATTATTGTTCATTGACAAGGTCATCAAAATCAAATGTCCCAAAGTGCTTTTCTTATGCCTGCCCTTAAGTTTCTTGAATAATTTTTGTTTGCAACAGAAGTTTCTGGCATTCATGATGTTAAACTATTCACTTACAAAGAGTTGATAATCGCAACTGAAGATTTTAGTCCAGCCAATAAAGTCGGGGAAGGTGGTTTTGGTTCTGTCTATAAGGTATACTCAGGTTTTCTGTTTTTAATATAAGTTTTGGATACTGGTATTGCATTTGGTATTTAATTGAGTAATTCTCTCTCCTCGACATTGTGAGTGACATCTATTTGAATTGCTATCGTGAATAATCAGGGCCGGCTTAAAGATGGAAAATTTGCTGCTATAAAAGTTCTTTCAGCTGAATCGAGACAAGGGGTGAAGGAATTTTTGACTGAGATTGACGTGATCTCAAAAATCGAGCATGAAAATCTAGTTAAGCTCTATGGCTGTTGTGTTGAAGGAAACCAAAGAATTCTGGTCTACAACTACCTTGAGAATAATAGTCTTGCACAAAATCTTATTGGTAACTTACATAACTCTGTTCTTGAGCTGGAATCGGCGTTTAATCAGTACTCAATCAGTCCTTTCCCGAGATTAAAGTTTTTATTCTTGAAACTTATGTTCTTAAACTGTTTAATTCCAGGTGGAAGTAGCAGTAATCTCCACTTTAGTTGGCAAACTAGGCGTCAAATATGCATTGGGATTGCATGTGGGCTTGCCTTCCTTCATGAGGAAGTACATCCCCATATTATTCATAGAGATATCAAAGCAAGCAACATTCTCCTCGACAAAGACTTAATGCCAAAAATTTCAGATTTTGGTCTTGCAAAACTTATCCCTCCTAACATGACCCATGTTAGCACGCGTGTGGCAGGAACAATGTAAGGAACTACGAATTTGTTTCCGGGGAGCCAAGATTCATGTCGTGAACATATAGTTGGAAAATGGAAACATTATCATGATACTGAATTATATACCGTGTCAACAACTGTGAATCACATAAAACACTGGCCAGTTAGGAAATCAATAGACCTTTTGTCCCGCACGAAATGTGTTAAACAAAATATCATCTTGTTTATTATAGTTTTTGGATTTTTAGCTTTCTGGTATGGTCTTCCTTTTGTTGGTACAACAAGCAGATGATACCAGAATAAGTAAAAATAGGCTTCAACATATCTATATTTACAAGACGTACTGCACTTGAGTAGGTTTAGTCATTCGCTTCAACGTCCCTACAAACTACTCTTAGGAATGGATTAGGCGTTTAAGTTTCTCCATTTAAATCTTCCTTTGGATGTCTGCCTATCTCTTTGTTGATCTATTATAATCCAAATATTTTCTGCCTTGTAATCACATGTATATTTCTGGTTTTAGAGGTTATTTGGCACCCGAGTATGCAATACGAGGGCAATTGACAAGGAAAGCTGATATTTATAGCTTTGGAGTGCTCATTGTGGAAATAGTCAGTGGCAGAAGTAATACAAATAACCGACTACCTATTGACGAACAGTATTTGATTGAAAGGGTATAAATTTACGATATTTTCAGTCCTTACAAACTTTTTCTTTCAATCTTGTTTAAGTAAAACACATTAATGGAAATTGCATGTGTCATATGTGATTTTGGTGATGTTTCTGGACAGTTTTGTTTGTTTGATGAGGCTTCTGAAGCTTATATTCGTGTTTCCCCTTCGAGTATTTTGTTGATGGTGTTGCTGAAAGTTTTGTAGGATTGTTGTAGGTTCTGTGTGTCTGTGAGATGCTTGTTCTATCTGTGTCTGAGTTTCATACAGTCACAGCCATGTTGGCTTTGTAGTACCAAGGGTTATGCAGTGGAGATAACCAATCTATTACCCTACCACTACCAATGACAAGTGCCTTCTTTGCTGCAGACATGGCAACTCTACGAACGGAAGGAGCTTGTTGGACTGGTAGACACATCACTCGACGGTGATTTTGATGCTGAGGAAGCTTGTAGGTTTCTAAAGATCGGCCTCCTCTGCACCCAAGACACTGCGAAGCTCAGGCCATCCATGTCAACCGTGGTCAAGATGCTAAAAGGCAAGAAGGTTGTCAACGATGATAAGATAACAAAGCCAGGCTTGATAACCGATTTCATGGACCTCAAAGTACGAGAGCCTCGTGATACAAAGCCTAGTGCACAGACTACTACATCTTCCTACAATGCGTCCTCGGGCTCAGGCTCAGACAACAAGGACAATTCAACATTCTCCTTAGCAACCTCAGCTGCTGCTACTACCACCTTCATTTCAAACTTGTCATCGGAAACCTCAGCCGATAATACATCGAACTTCAGCTTCCGCACCGTATAACACATCCACACAAATTTTGATTTCATTTATTTTGTCCTACGTAGGTTTTTGCAGCCTGCTGTTGTTTCTTCTTTTTCAGCTACACCCTTCTAGCCGGAGGTGCTCCTTTGTATATGTGATCAGGGCTTGGTAATCCAAATAATTTTTGTAATTTTTTTTATTTTAAATTTTGATCATTTTAGTTTTGCTTGGCGTATCTTGACTCGGTAACAGATTATACGCAAATAATCTATCTTTGACGAATTGTCTTAACGTTATATTCATTCAATCACATCTAAATGTGCGGTCTTAGTTCGCAGTCTAAAAGTATCACAATAATTCCCGGACTGCGTTGGATTATCTGTTTATGTTGACCAAAAGAAGAATCCTTCTGTTTATGTTTTAGTATTCGATTAAATTCCCTTCACATCACGTTATTGTAAAGCTGACAATAAAATTATATAAATAAGGAGTTGGTAGGTGAGACATAATAATTACTGAATGCAGATTGTCAAAGAAACATGAAGTGGTTGCAAGAATAAAAGGGAGGAAGACTGAATACTTTGACAAAAATAGAAGGAAGTTGCAAGAATAAAAAGGAAGAAGACTGAATACTTTGACAAAAATAGAAGGTAGTTATCGAATGAAAGGGGATTCCTTCCGCCTAATTCATCAAATTAGAAGATTCGGACCATTAGAATTTGATCAATCGATTAAAGTTATTATAACTTTTAAAGTAGATTCTTGTTATCAAATTTCAATAACCTAATTTTCCTGATTTGGTGGATTATGAGGAAGAGATCCGGAGAAGATTCATTTCCATTATCAAAAGCTAAAGAACTCGTGTATGAACATTCTGACCATCATTTGTAGAATACGAGACTCTCAATGTCGTGGTCTTATTTAGGACTGTTTTGGTATTGCTGTACTTTGAAGAAAAAAAATGTTTCTGTTGTGCTGTAAAAATAAACTTATTTTTTATGCTTCACGTTTTCAGTGTTTTTTTTCACCCAAAACTATGAAAATAAGTTGTTTTTAAGTGTTTACCATACACTTTTTTAAGCTCAGTTTTTTTTATACCTACTTTTTATAAAAGTATTTCAGTACCAAACTACTACTTAATCTCGTGCTAGTCTGATTTATGAGGCACGCCAACTAACGTAATTTTATCAAAATTTCTCTCCAAAAGCATCCTCAGATACTTTTAAATCTATACATTAATGAAAATTACATGTCTAACCTTATCATTCTTAGCATCAACCCTCTATTGTAAAATAGATTTCAACACTCAAAACCGTGAAATCTCCCACAGCGAACAACAATGATGTTGGAGATGGCGACGACTTAAAACATTGGTAGGTAGTGTTAGCTATGAACTTGTGTTTGGCATAAAGCATATACAAAGTCTCAGTGTCGCATCCTGACCCAGGCCCCATCACATTCTGAGCTTGACTTTACCGTAACACGATATTATCTGTTTTAGGCTCCAACCATGCCCTCATAGTTTTGTTTATGAGAACTCACACGAGAACTTCCCAGTGGGTCTCACCCATCATGGGATTGCTTTCGTGCAAACTTGCTTAACTTCGGAGTTCCGATGAAACCCGAAACAAGTGAGCTCTTCAAAAGGTCTCGTGCTGAGTAGAGATGGAAATGTACATATAAGGCATATAAGGTTTACAGAATCCACTTCCTTTGACGATGTGGGATGTTACACTCAGTGATTTTGGTTGTTCGTTACTGAATACAAGCATAATTTTCACTTATTAGTCAATTTTTAATAAGGAAAACTAACGAAAAGTTCAAAAAAACTTCTCTTTTAATGAAAATCCCTTTTTAAAGGTATAGTAAATAGTACCAGGAAAATGTATAAATGTGATTTTTCGTTAAAAATGAACAATACCGGAAGTGTTTTGTTAAAACTTCATTTTTAATACCGCTTTTTAGCCATAAGGTAATATTTTCGGTTGGTTCCAAACTTCCTACTGAATACAGAGATTACGATGTACAATTATTTAGCCAAAAGCAACCGTATATTTCGATTATTTCAGTTGCTACCAAATTTTAAACTCATGATAAGAAATCAAAAAAGTAAGAGTAAACCTGATCTAGTCCAATTTTGTGAATGATTTGATCTAGTCCACTTTGTTATATTAGATCCGTTCACAGATTATCCACATCAGTTTTTTTTTTCTTATTATTTTTTTTATTAAATTGTTTTAAATATTATCTTTTATTTATAGGTTTATCTATATTTAAAATTTGTTTTTCTATTTTCTTGTTTCTAATTCCTATGTCAATTTTTCTACCTCGCACAAGTTAACTGTGTGTAACTAATCTATGTCGTAGATATTATATATATCAACACATAACTAGTATGAATTTAAAAATGTATAGAAGATAAAATTTTCTTTGAACTATTTTCATGGATGTTAGGTAGATTAATTTTTATTTAGTTTCGTGCATAACTTTATCACAGATTAAATTTATTTATCAATCTATGGTATATGATCATATATGATGACATATAAATTTTCTTTTAACTATTTTTCATCAAAGTGGTTAGATTTTTATATTTAAATATTCAAATAAAAAATTTGTGTATAGATGCATAAATAAAAAAATTTAATTAAAGTTGAAAATAGAAAAAATTGGACTAGATCTAACAAAAGCTCAAATTTTTAGACCTCAATCATAGTACGCTTTAAAGTAAATATCGATCACATATCCACAATACAACAATAAAAATTTTCTAAAGGGTAATGCTGTCCAAGCATAACCAAGCATATCTTTTTATGCTTTCTAGGTACCTTCTTATTCGATTCTCAAATCAAATGAATTGAAAAAAGATCAAAATGCAAAAATTAATAAAGAGTACGGCGAAATAAAAATGAGTGTGTGAACCATCCATTTTGAAAAAACTTATCATACAGAAAAAAAAAATTCCTTTTCTTTTTATTTTTTTTTTGAGTAGTGCTACACTTGCCATTTATGTGAACAATCACTTGTACCATATCTTTAATACAAGAAAAACCTGCAAACTCATGTAGGTCTTATTTCTTTTCTAAAAGATAATACAAATAGATGGTAATAATAATTTTTTTATTTATTTTCATTAGAGGAATAAAAAACAGTGGTGTCAAGTGGGTTCCATTGGGTCATAGTTATGATAAAAAAGAGGGAGGAGGATTATCCCCCTCCTAACTTTCGCATTTTCTTTCTCACGACTTGACTAAATCACGATAATATTTTATAAAGATATTTTTTTTTTTCGGACAAATAATAATATTTTATAAAGTTAAAAAGACAAAAAATGGTTTCAAAATATGAGAGGAGGAGAAGAGAGATGAGAGAATCTTACTAGAATAAAAGGCCACAAAGTGACAAAAGTGACACAGCACACAAGTAGCAGGAGTCTCTTCTCCTTCTCTCTTCCCTCTCTCCCCTCTCTCTCTCTCTCTCTCTCTCTCTCCTTTCTACACCTTTCCACACTTTGCAAACTCTCTTTTTCACGAGCAATGCCTGCAAAAAGCTAGGGTTTATCTCTCCCTGCTCTCTCTACCCCTCTCCCTCCGAATCCCCTAAGGCCTACGCCTTTAAGGCTCCAACCCCCTCCTCTCCCCTGTCGGTGGTTAAATCAACCCCCCTCTCTCTCTGTGGGTTTCCGCCATAGCCACAGCTCTGCGTTTCACTTTGTTCCGGAAGCAACTGATGCAGCAGCAGCAAAAGCTTCCTTTTGGTCTGTGAGCTGGGACTAGTTGCTGTTGGTTTTCATAGACACAGATATTCGCGTCTGAAAAGCTAGTGAGACATTATTTCAATAAAGCGGAATATTTGCGAATTTTCTATCCGTGCTTTTTAGCTTTTGAATGCCTGGTTTTTTTTGTTGCTTTATTTATTGGAAGCTTGCATGTGAAGCAATGCGGGAGCTGACTGACTCACTGAAAGAAGAACGTGATTGAATTTACTTGTTGGCTTTTCTTGGGGTGGTTGGGGATTCTAGATCGTGCTCCAAACCCGTGAATTTCAGCTGGTTTTCCCCCTTTCCCGCTTGATATTTTTGCGGATCAGGATTTGGGTTGCTCTCGGTTCTATGGACTTCATTGATGATTCAGCATCTCAGAGTTTGGGTTCTTACCAATTTCGGCTTCGAGTCCATGGTTATAGATAGCAGGGTTTGTATAGGGCGATAATCTGCTTCTCTGCTGAACCCATAAGCTCATATTTGTAGTGATGGAGGATATAGGGTTGTTTAGACAAGCTTGGAAATGGCTGCAGTCACAGAAACACATTTATTCCCGATTGCGAACTGCGATGGGTGGGTGTGGAGATAAAATCGGGATGTTTGTAGAGCGGCATTGGCCGACGGTTTGCAGTGGGTGCGCCAGGACAGGGAGGCTGTTTATCCTGTTGTTGATTTATTGGTGGGACTGCGTTGTAAGAGGCTTTCGATCCTTTATCGGGTTGGATTCTGCGGCTTTGCTCCTTATAACGTGGAGTTGCCTTCTCAGTCTGACTTCAATTTCTTGCGTGGTTTATGTACTTCTTAGTATGGTATGTTTCCTTGGTATTTCCTTTTTTACTCCTGAGCATTTAATTGTTGTATTTTTCGATGCTTGGTCTTCTGTTATAGTCATTTGATTTGACTATTGGATGAGAACGTGAGATGCAACAACATCAGACCCATTAAAGAATTATGTATCCTTTAAAGTTATAACTGGTTATAAAGATCTGAAAGATTCTTATAAGGGTAGCTTACAGTACTGTTTGCAGTAGGTGGTCCGAAATTGGGTGCGCAGTTTATGTGGATCCTTGAAATAGTGTTGGGGTTTTAACAGAAACCCAGTTAGTAAAAAGCTGACTAGTTTAATTTCTTTAAACATTTGAACAGTTTTAAGAAATTCTATTTATAACTTCTAATTGTTCTATGAGTATATGCGTGTGGCTGTGAGATAATCTTATGGAACGTTTGTGTGCAACTTTAGAGCTTAGGTTTTTCTGGAGAAGATTTTAAATGAATAGGCTGCAACACTGGTGGATGTTTGCTCATGAGGTCAACCAGGACAAGTAAATATCAAGGTTGTTGGGTATGTAGACTTACAGAAGCTTGGTTTAAGAATTCAGGTTCCAGATCTACTGTGAACTGAATATTTCAAGTTTTAGGTTGTCTCATTGAAGACATAGTAGAAAATACTTAAGGTTGCCAGAATAGGGCCTTAAATGGAAAAAATACACAAAAGAAAGTATATATCAAAAGTCTTTAACAAATAATCTAGAAAATTTTCATACTGTAGAGACCAATGCCACACCTTACTTTCGTTAACAGCATATATAGTACTTGTTCATAGGATTAGTTTTGTAACTTTGTGGAACCTTCATAGTGTTCTTTTCCTAGAATTTCTTGATGCAGGGTGACATAATTTAAAATAATGGATAGCCATGAGATGACAGTAGTGGATTTTTTCGTATGAAGGTTCTTTTCTTAGAATTACTTAATGCATGGTGACATAACTTTGGAATAATGTATAGCTATGAGATGGCAGTAGTGGATTTTTTGCAGCTCGAACATGCATAGTGATATTTTTACTCAAATGTTATTATTTACATTGCTACAGAATAAACTGAGACTTACAGTTGGGTCCAATATTTCAGGGAGCTGCTGGTGCTGCTGTCCAGTACTTGGGTTACACTCCAGGACTTTTTATTGTAGGGATCTTTGCTATTCTGATTTTGTGGATGTACGCTAACTTTTGGATAACGGGAATCTTATTTATCGTTGGAGGTATGCTAATTTTTTGTGAGACCTGTATTATAACTTGATGCAGTACATTATTCTTTTGCCTTCTTATGTGGCTATCATTGTTTTCACTCTACCCATGTTGCCGTTATTTATGCTCTATGAGATTTGCAAGGGTGCTTATGCACCACTCATTGGATAATGTGCATGAATAGGTACCTAAAAGAAAAAAATAACAAAAACAGTTCTGCCATCCATCCATAGTTGACTATAGGAGCCGTGCTGCAATCTGTTGGAATGATTTACCATTCAATATGATATCTAGGAATAATGCAAGAACCGAGAGGTATTTTAGCCTTCTGACTGCATCAACCTAGAAAATTGTAATTTATCTTAGAAATCATCATACCAAAACACATTATCATGGAAAAAGTTTTTAACTCTGATTATTTATTTTATTAGAGAAATTGTTGACGAACTATTCTTAGTATTTCAGTTGAATAAAGGATCTGTGAGTGAGAGATTGATAATGCTGATACGATTTTTTCTTGATGTTCTCACGATGCTTAGTAGGTGGCTAATGATATACATATAGATACCTGTGATTGTCATAGTGGGGAAGGTAATTTAGCAGAGGTGAGGCACAAGGCCTGAAACAAAGAAGACAAAACTTAAAGCTTTCATATTCTTGTTTTGAACACGTATCTCGTGTTTTTGCTATTTCCTCCATTTAATAAGTGTCCTCATGTGTGGGCAGTTTTGTCCTAAACAATCTTGGGGAAAAGTTCCCAGACTTAAGCGTTTAGAGGTCATATAAGTGGATCAGCATTCTGATATATTGTGGCTTTTCTATTGATGTTAAAAATACTAAAAACTGTATTACAAATGCAGGTTATTTGTTCTCCCTAAATCATGCACGGTTGCTGGTCTTGATGGCAACTGTATATGCTATTTATATTGTCAAAGTTCAGGTTGGATGGCATGGTGTAGTTATCTCAATAAACCTTGCATTCATCTCTAATGATGCATTAAATTATATGCTCCAATGGTGTGATAAAGTGAGTGAAAGCACACACTTTGAAGAGCAAAAGCAATCAGAAACAGTTATGGAGGATGATTTTTCTGGGGAATGTGAATACTCTATTCCTACTGATCAATCTGAAAGGCTGCACTCATGTAACTCATCTAGCACACCAACTACTTCGGCTGTTATAAATGAAAAAGAAGAATCTTTCCCTATTAAGGTGGTCAAAGAGGAAATAAGTTCAGCTGATGAGATGAAAAAGATTTTAGACAGTATTGATCACTATGAAGCACTAGGATTTCCTCGCCACAAAAAAGTTGATGCAGCAATATTGAAAAAAGAATACCGGAAGAAGGTGGATATTACCTTTCCTTTCTTCTGTTTCATTAATGGGAATTTTCTCTTTTTCCCTCTCATTCTAAGTACGACTTGTGAAATTATTTATGTGAAGTAGAGGAACTACTCTTTTGTGCTTTGACTATTTGGCAAAAAAGTGGTAGCATTAGTGCCTGAATACGACTTTGAAGAATCTGATGTGCAGTTGAGTTATATTATAGATGACTAAGATGCATGATTATCTCTTGTACAGGCCATGCTCGTGCATCCTGATAAAAATATGGGAAATGCATTAGCGAGTGAATCGTTTAAGAGACTTCAATGTGCATATGAGGTAATTATACAGACTTGTTTTTTGAGTTGTATAGTAATCGTTGTTGTCTTAAATGAAAATTATATGACCTAAATAATGATTCTGTATGTGCCTGTCGCAACGACGTGTTTTTAGGTTCTCTCTGATCCCACAAAGAAGAGAGACTATGATGAGCAGTTGCGAAAGGAAGAATCCAAGACTAAGAGTGTGTGCCAGAAGTCCTATGGCACTTCACATCAGGTGAGCTATGTTCTTTGATTGTAGATTCAGTTGTTTGGTGTCATGCACTTTCCTGAGATTTATCTGATTGTCATTTTGATGGAGGTCATCAATAAATATTGATATGAAATCAGTTATAATTTATATGTTGTCTTAGGAATTGCGAATTCAAAATCTATTGATTACATTTTCTATGGCTCTCAATTTCCAATTTATATCAACTATTCAATGCAGTAGAAGTTATCTTTTATTTATACCAGTCTGCTTTGTAATTATGCATCTTCTTTCCCAATGATAAATCTGTATTTCATTCGGTCATTTTTCTGAGTCAATTTACTGATATTTTTATGTAACCCCTATTCAATTGTGTATAAGCAGGAAGGTCCAGATTACTACTCTGAAGAGTCGAGACGTATACAGTGCACGAAGTGTGGAAATTCGCATATATGGGTATGCACAAACAGAAGCAAGTCCAAGGCTAGATGGTGTCAGGTGTGACATTATTCTCTATTAGTTAGTGTTCTTTTTAACTAATTTCAGTGTCAAATATGTTACATTTCTCTTTTTTTTTTCGCTTCATTGGTGTATATATCTGATTTATTGGATCCGTTTGCAATTAGGATTGCTGTCAATATCACCAAGCAAAGGATGGAGATGGATGGGTTGAGTACAAAGGATCTCTAGTCTTTAATAGGCCACATAAGGTATTTTACACAGTACTCTTTGTGTTTTCTCACCCCATGCAAATAGTTCTGCTGTCCTCACTTGCATTTATCAATGTGTTAAACAACAAAACAATTTTTCACATAAGTGTAAGTTGCATGTCAGAACTGCAGAAATTACTATATAAATAAAGGGAGGTAGGAAATGATTTGAGAGTTAGAAGTTTTGAATCAAATGTTTAAATGGTGCTCTTGTGACTTTCAGGGATGAGAGCCTGCTTCAAGGCCTCTCATGATTTTCACGTGCTTTTCCTGTTTGTTTCTATAATGCATGTTAATATCTTCATACAATACCGATATGCATGATTTGTCAAGTTGAATCATTTCCCTTACTGCAGGAATGTACATTTAAGCGTCCCTAATGATTTTTGTTGGATCTTTGTTTTGTTCTTTCATTTAGGTGGAAATACCACGGGCCTTTGTCTGTGCTGAGAGCAAAATCTTTGATGTGTCTGAATGGGCTATTTGTCAGGTAATGGTTTTAATCAAAATATAATATGTAAGTTCCGCAAGCTTGGCTTTGTTCTACAGTCTCTGCATGTTTAGCACCCTATATGGCGGTGGAACTGTGCAATAAATCAGGCAAATTGCCTCTAAAGTATCTTTCTTATTTTAAAACTTGATCTGGAAAGTAGTCAAATTTGAGTAGAACAGTGTGCAAACGGACCCTTTTATCTGTCAGACATCCTGCTGAACCTTTGTAGCACAGAAGACACTATATTGGAAAGACTTAATTGTTCCTCGGACTTGGAGAACAAGTGCCCTTGATCCGTTATTATGTTCTTGGTGTGTGCATCTCTACTTTGTGCCAGGGGGAAATGAGGTTGATATCTTATCGCTTCTACTTGTTCCATGCAGGGAATGGCATGCAGGCCCAACACTCATCGGCCTAGTTTCCACGTTAACATGATTGGTTTGGAGAAAACTCAAAGATCCAACTCAAGTAGATTCCCGTGGGGTTTGGATGCTGAAATGATGGATGAAGATGAAGAAGAATTTGAGGTTTGGCTTCAGCAAGCTCTGGCGTCTGGCCTATTTTGTGAGACCTCTAAACGCCGAAAAACCTGGAGTCCGTTCAAGTTGCCCCAGAGAGTGAAGAGGCAATCGCGAAGAACGTCATGCTGAACAGCTTAAGAGGGCTATGCCGGAAGATGTTCCCATCTCAAGAAAGAGCAAATGATTTGTCAAGATACTGATTGATAGGTTGCTTGTATCACCAAACGAAGGTTGGTGCTCAACAAAGAAGACGGGAATGGTTTGGCGTCTTGAAAATTAAGATCAAAGATCAACACGCTTTGTATCACGACTCAAAAGGGTAAGGGCCCGATTTCAGGCATCAGAGCTCAGGTTGTTGTTGCTCTTGTTGCACATTTAGTGTAACCCGATACTTTCAATCGCATTTGGCATGGTACTCAATCTCAATTTGTTCTACCTAACGGATGAAAAGGCACCACAAACTGTTCCTCTTTTTGTACATGTTTATCTTGTCAATAAAATTTCTCGTTCGTTTACTTGAAGGTGTTACTTCCATGGAATGCGTAATGGAGTTTCTCCGATTTTTTACTTTCCGTAACTTTGTTCAATTGACGACTTTCTCAGTTCAAGCAAGTAAACATGACTTTCCCCGTTCCAAAAACGTTATCGTTTTATTGGCTATCCTCCACCAAGAACAAAACAATCCAAATCAATGTCAAACATATGGGAGATTGTGTCAGCAATGTAAAGAAACCTGGAACTCACAAAATTAAGGATCTGTTGTACTGGAATACCGGTGCATAGACATCTTACTCATAAACAAATATGATTATTTCTCGTTTACATCTAAGCGTAAAAGAACGGGCGACTCGGATTCCAGGTAGGAGTAGGAGATCATGCTTCATATCGCTCACCTTCGGAATCCAGTAACAAATCTATTAATACCAGCAAAATCGGGAACCATGTTCAAATTACAAAAGCTGCCTCCAGCATCGTTTTCCATGTACTCTACGAGATACTTGCACTGCTCCTCGCCATTTGTCTGCAACATCATAAGATTGAAGAGGAAGAGAGATTAGATCAATTACAAGCTGGTCGAAAACAGTAAATGCACAACACGATGTCATTCCCGTGAGGCACCTTGTAGTCGCAATTTGGAAACACCAGTGTTTTGCTTTCACTAAGACCTCATTTTAACTCTCTAAAGTTGTAGCAAAACGAGGAATGGACGGGAACTGAAGCCGAGATTACACAATTTATGGCATACTTAGTTACTAACCGTCTATGTTGTTTGTAACATTTAGCAAACGCAAAAATAGATACCTCGAAAGCAAAGAATCCACCAGGTTTCAACATAACAGCAGCCCCTTTGCAAAGATGTAAAAGATCATCCATGCCATTGGCACCGCCGTCCAATGCAACTCTTGGTTCATGTCGTCCAACTTCAGCTTGTAGCCCTGCGATATTGTCACTTGGTATGTAGGGTGGATTACTTACAAAACCTGAGAGTTTGCCTTCCACATCCTTTAATGGTTCAAACCAAGATCCTTGCCTTAGCTCCACTACATCCTGATTGGCACATCAAAATTGGATCTTGAGCACACAAACAAATAGAAAACTTCGAAAAGTAGTATAAAAAAGAGATGAAAGTTCAAATATTTGGAACTTCCATCGTCAAGTTACTTGGCAATCAGGATGAAAGTTCAAATCTTCGCTAGTACATAGACAAAATCTCGCGAGTTATCGGTTAAACACTAACCTGCAAACCATACCTCTGCACATTAAAAGCTGCAACCCCAATTGCCGTGGGACTCAAATCGGTAGCAATGACTCTCCCACCACTCCCCAAAACCCTTGCAATCCCAATCGCAATCGCACCACTCCCCGTCCCCAAATCAGCCCACAAACCCTCCCTCAACCCCTCATTCCCCAAAACCACATCCCCCACCAAATCAACAATGAGCTCAGTCTCTGGCCTCGGAATCAAAACCCCTTCTTCAACACACAACACCAAGTCCCTCCAATGCTCGCACCCGACAACATACTGAAAGGGCCTCCTGTCCTCAACCCTCTGCTTCCACAACATATAAAGCTCCTCAATTTCCACCCTTAGCCTAACGCTTCCGTCATTGTTATCGATGTTTTTGGGTTCTTCGATTGCGTCCTCCATGAGCCATTTGAGCTCTCTGCGCAAAAGGGTCGAGTCCGGACCGTTGTCCAAGTCCACGAACGTTGACCCAACTGAGGAAACGAGGGTGTTGGCCCAGTCGTGCCATTTTTGGAGGTCGGAGGTGGTGGCGGAGTGGGCGGGCGGTCGCAGAAACAGAGGGGTTTGGGGTTTTGGGGTCGTGGGTGGTGGTGGTATTGAAGAAGCAGAGCAAACGGAGCGGTGGAGGTTTGTGAAAAGAGAGGGTTTAAGAAACGGTGAGAGTGTTGGACCGAAGCTTAGCTTCATCGTTTGTTCATGTCTCCCTCAAGTCTCAAATTACCCTCCAAAAAGCCTGTTGGGGTTTTATCCCTTTTTTTTTTTTAGGAATTTTAACGAAAAGCACCTGAACTGTTCATTTTAACGAAAAATTATATTTTTACACTAAAAAGTCAATCATGGTACTATTCACTTTACCCTTTATTTTGTCCTTATCATTAAAACTCAAAGTTTTCAAGCCCTTTTCATTAGTTTTTTTTTTTTTTGGAAGAAGAAGAAAATAGAGTTTTTATATTTTTGTACAAATTTTTTTGTCAAATATCTTTTTATATAATTATTTTTTTTGGGAAATTAGCTATTATAGAAAGGCGTGTGATATCCACACACCCCTTTTTACTTCTCTCACACCTTTTTTGTTTTCGGCCGTCGGATTGAATGATTTGAAGAATATCAACTGACAGAAATTAACAAGGGGTGTGTGAGAAGAAAAAATGGGTGTGTGGATAGCACACCCCTTATAAAAACATTACAAACCATGTTTGCTGAAATAGAAATATTGACATGAACTACATAAATGACATGGTATTGAATAACGCATGCTGATTTTTTCAAAATGTCAATAACAACTTGTGCATTAAAGGTTTTAGTTAAAATCTTGTGATTGATGTGCTGGATACCAATTCATTTCTCCAACTCTTTACCATAAATGTATGTATTAAAAAAAATCTAGAATCAAAATAATCAAATCGAGGAGTTTGTTAATGAAGGTCAAAATTCAGATTTCAATTGAAGTTTTACGTAGAAATAATATCGATTTTAATTCTGAATTATCAATTTTAATTCTGAATTATCGATTTTAATTCCTCTATGATTAGTAACACATGAACAATCCGTAACCGGAATCCAACATTTTATTTTGATTCAACCTGCCGTTAGCATTAAGCTCAATTTCCATATAGTCTTGTGCATGCATTGTAAACCCACCTCAAAAGGGGCACATAACATACATGCATGCAAATAAACAAGAAGAAAAGCTCCATGCTTAATTAGTAACAACCACACAACCTATTTGTTTCTGATCCGAAACAGGATTGACCGATAAACTTCACTGCATACGCACAAAAAAGGTCTTGGACAACAAATGCAACACGAAATACCGGTAATCCATAAATAACACGGCGGATAAGAGTTTCTTAAACTTGGATCCTAGGTGATCAGTGGTCTTTGGATACGAGATTTTCCTGCTCATCAGTGCACAACATCAACCTGTGCAAAAATCATAAACATTGCAAAATTGGAAACTCAAGAGTAATATTCCTGCAGCATAATTGAATTGCTAACAGATCGAGTGAAAAACATTTCTAAGGATAACATCAGACGTTCCGTCGAAGCTCAGAAAAATGAAGAATCCTCACTAGACTGGGATATGAAAATAGTAGCATGCAGAAGCATTGCATGACCATCCTCCCTCATACAAGTTGGAAACCAATATTGCTATTTAAGCTAGTTTCTTTGTGTTAAGGAGTAAGTAATACAACTATTATTACATACAGTGATGCATGGGTGAAGAGATAAGTTCTAAAGTCAAAAGTTATCCAAGCAAGACCACATATGTTTTCATCTTTAAGATCAGCCGTAAGTATTTGACTGACTTTGGTACGGTTGATACTGAGGGGCGGTAACTATTCACAACGGTAAATGGTGGATTGTAAAGTTACCTCTTGATAAGCAAGGAACATGTATATACAATTGGGAAGATAATATCAACCAATTCTGCTCCCTGATGCGAGAAGCTGCATTTGTTCAGTGATGTGATTCATATGTTGACTCTTGTCCCATCCATTATCCTTCCCCAACTGCAAGTCCTGATTCACGGTCACTCCATCATCAGAACTCAAACTAATTTCGTCTGTGTCACCAGGCAGTGGGCTCGCTGTAAGAAATTGTTCCCAGAAGATATCATTAATGCTTGGAAGGCTAGAGACCCCATCTGGCAACGCATCTGCATCAGGCTCAGGAGAAAACGGGTCAATATCTGTAGGCAGTCTGCCATCCAAACCTGTTGACATGCCCATGTATCCTGCATTCCCAGTCTCTGAGTTGATGAAGTTTGCATTGGGGATTTCCACATTGCTTTGTGGAACAATACCTTGCATTCGAGTTAGTTCAGGGATAACTGGATCTTGTTGAAAATTAAGCATGTTCTCTTCCAAAACTTGAGTTTCTTTAACAGAGTTGGAAACCGCGAATGGGGAAGACTGGACCTCAGAAATGCCTGTAGAATGACAACTGACGGGAAATCTAGACTCGTTGGGCATATCGCACTCTGCAGAAATTGGTGGAACCTCTGAAAGGGTCACCCCCAAAATCCGACTAGAGGTGTTCCTAGTATCTGTTGCATTGGAAGGAACATTATCAATTAGGAAAGCATCAGGATTGATCATTGATGGTTCCAGCTTAGGAGATGTATTCATCTTCAAGATCTGCCGCAGCATGGCTTTTGCTGCTTCATTCATTGAAGGCTGGTACTTCACCATTTGTCCATCAAGAACTTTGCTGCCAAGGTTCCCAACCAAAATTTCATCGTCTTGCCTTGGGAGTCTCCTTTTCTTATTGCTTCCAGTGATGAGCCTATTGTTTTCATTTTGATGCTGTACAAGCTGGGATAAAAATCCGGGACTATGCATAGCCTTTGCCAGGAAAGACATCATTTGCTGCTGCCGTTGCTCCATTCCCTGCATACGTTGCCCAACATTATGCAACTGATTATCTGTTGCTTGCTGTTGCTGCCTCAGCCTAACAAGTTCCTGCATAAGACTGTTCTTATCTCTTTTAAGTCTTTCGACCTCTTCCTCTAGCCCAGGATTTCCCACCTCTACACATGCCCCAACCTGAGAGCTCTGCACTTGAGGTGGTTGTTGTTGATGATTCTGTACATGAGCTGGTTTTCGCCTGCTTACGGTCTTCAAAAGGTGTTTTTGGCCTCTTAGAAACCCTTCATTTGCAAATTCCCATCGGTCTGGATCAACCTTTCTAAAACCCTGCAAATTGAATGCAAAAACATAAATACTAATTCTATATGATGAAAAACTAAAATTTATTTTGGAGCATAAGACAGCCAGATTCTCTCATCTCATGATCTTGTCTTAGGTAACAAGCACCATTCACATACTCGTAGTTATGGTTTCCAACCTCCAGCAGCCAAATGCTGCAGAGCAACTCCTTAGCTTTTGCCTCTTTTTCTACTCTTTTACTATCAAGTAGAACTTCTCCCCTTACGAGTAACAAGTGACAATAGGAGAATAACTATACCAAACAGTGCAGGATAAGTGATTGCAGAATGTTCACGGACTTTTGTTTAAAAAAGAAAATCAAGGGAAATAAAAAATAAAAAAGGGGCACTGAGAATGCATCTCAATACATCTCAACTTGTTCAATCTAATTTAACAACTGAGAAACAAGTTTTCAGTTAAGAACAGACACCTGATTAGAGTAATTCTACATACACACATGACTTATACACATAAAAAATACATACATATATACAAATATTATATACATACAATTTTGATGCCATATTCACCGGTCAGCATATTTACATATATCATATACATAAAAACATACATACAAGTTTTCAGTTAAGAACGGAAACCTGATTAGAGTGATTCTCAATACATCTCAACTTGTTCAATTTTAAAACCTCTAGAAGTAAGAGAAGAGGAAGGGAACAAACCTCACGTGTACATACCCGTTCATTTGAAATACTACACCCCGCTAGTTTTTATTAACAATGCCAATAAGTATTTACCAAAACTGGACCACTACTTGATACCTGTCATCTGTAAGAGTTCAGACAACATGTATCATTACATTTTGTATTATGCCATATAACTAGATCGTCCTTGTACTGAGAAACAGTTTCAACATGTCAGACTATCAAATCAGTAACTAGGTTGACATGTAGAAAGATCAACTACTCGCCTTAAAAAAATCACAATGCCTATCACCAGGTTTTTAAGGAACTGCAAGGGCCAAAAACTTTCTTTCATCAAGATAAGATGGTAATTTCGGGACATTATTAGGAAATGTCGAAGAAAATTTCCATTCCACTTTATACAAAATGGATTCATTAGAACAAAAAATCTCCACGGTCTTACTTTATACAGAAAATATCTTCATCAAATGTAAATTAATGAGCAATGCAATGCACATAAGTAGTCAGCTTAAATTTTTTATCTCAAAATAGTTCTGACCTCTTAACGTCCTTTTTCCTTCTAGGTTTTCACCTGGTTCAGAACAAAACAAAACAAAACAAATTGAAATCTTTTCGACTCGATTACATGACACAGTGATCGCCTTGGACCTAAAGGAACCCAGTGAATGACAAAGAATTCAATTCAATAACAATGGCTTAAATCGTGTGATATAAATCCACACATGCATAACTTATCTTCACAATTTACTTATTTACAGCCTCCAATTCGATAACCCTTTTGCCAAAATAACAGCAGCAAAACCTAATAAAGCATTGATCACGCATAACCACTCCAAATTTCACAGTTCCGATCGGAATCACCAAGAAAACAACAATCAAATGCAGGAAAAGCACAAAATAATGAATATTCAGGAAAGGGAAGAAATACCCACATAAGTATTCAACTGCCTGACGAAGCTAGAGAAGTTGTTGTGCTTGAAATACTTGGGCAGGAGGTCCCTGGAGAACTCGGGGACATTCCAGACGACGAAGCTGTTGTTGCTTTTGCTCCAGGAGACGACGGCGTCGGTGGAGGGGTCATCCACCATGTCGTAGGTTTTGTTCAGAAACGGCGGAGGAGGAGTGTTGGCGGAGTTGAACACCGACGCCGCGTCTTCGACTCTCTCCATGGTTGTTTGCATCAGTGTTTGGGAGAATTGGGTGTTTTGAGAGAGAGAGAGGGGGGGGGAGGGAAGCCCTAGATTGCAGGGGCTGATGAGTGAGAAGGGGATGGTGGGAACTCGCGGCAAGTTTGGGTGACAACAGCGCACACAAGTCCAATTATGTACATGGAAATTGGGTGGATTTACATTTAAATAGTTTTGCTATGCGTTGGCGCCTTGCGGTAAATTTGGGGTTACGGAGGTGAGTGCATTTCGAGATGATATGATGAATTTCAGGTTTGTATTTCATGTTGTATGTTTTGAATTTGATTATGACCGTTGGTAAATTATACGGTGATGGTTAGAGTACGCTGAAATAGCTATGTGAGTCTTCACAATCTTCAAAATAGTAGACTGAGATAGTGAAGTCACAAGAGTGAAGTCACAAGCTGATGGATTTTTTTTTTTCTTTTTCAAAACACTAAATCCTTATGACACGTGGCATTTCAATAACAATTTATAATTGCCAAATGGATTATCCTGTGAACAAGGCCCAATAGTAAATTGGGTACCCAACAACGGAAAAGGATAATTACCATATCATTTTCCTAGGAATCTCAGGGATCCTGTAATCTTAAATCGTGCGGTCAATTTTCGTTAAATATTATTTATATTTAAATTTTAAATTTTAATGATTTCTGACCACACGACGTACGATAAACTAATACGATTGCGGGATCTCTAGGAAAAGGATCCCCAACAACTTGGTCAAGAACGGTGATGTGGATCTCGACGCCGTCTCGTAGACGATGTACTTGGCCATGGGGAGTGTTACTCTTTGTCGTAGCTGTAACTATCTAAAACCTCTCTGGAACTTGAAGTCTATTTTATGCTTTTGAAGGTTGAGCTAGGCCACATATGACTAAACTCAAAATAATTAGTTGTTTAACTCATCAACTAGCTTGGCACACACGTACGTGTGTGGTAATTGACACTTTTGATTTTTTTTATTTGAAAAAACCAAAAACAGAAAAACAAGTAATTGTTGCAGTCCTATTAGATTAGGAATGTGATTGTGTAAATCCTAGTAGATATGAGAATGTATCTTATATTCCTATTAGAAGTAGATTACCTATTAAATGTTGTAATCCTAAATGGTACGGAATTAACTTTCCTTACTACTATAAATAAAGGCACAATGGGGTAGAATAACACACACTCACAATTACACATCTCTCTTCTCTCTCTATATGTTGCACCCTCTCTCTCCGTATGGCCTCCATAATTGTTTAGTAAATTATGCCTACAACACGTTATCAGCACGCTCTTGACGCTGTGCTAAAGAGAGTTTATCTTCAATAAGGGGAGTATTACGTTTTAATCATTCTTTTTATGATTAATTTATTATTTTATTGAATTGATCTACATACTATTGATTCAATTTATTATTATTATTTTTTTGTGTTGAACGTAATACAACGCATTGGAGATGCAATTCCGGCTTTCCGAGAAGGATAATCTACAAATTCAAAGGCATTTGCTGTTTTCTGCTAATCATGTACACTTAAAATAAAGTAAGATATTTGAAATGACCATGAAGCATGAAAACATTCCCCATGATGCATGAACCCCCTATGTTTATATTTTCCTTTCGATATATATATATATATATATATATATATATATTGTATATGTTCATATATTTGTTTCATGCATTACGCAATTTTTGATATGTGGAATTTGTGAATCAAAGAAACGAAATAAAATAGAAGCATAATTTTTTGGGTTCTGAAAACCCTAATACTAAAATCTGGAGGAAAAAAAAAAGAAAAAGAAAAAAGGGGAACTAACCTCGTCGATTTGCTTGGGTTTTGTTGCGTGTGCAAATCAGGCCCTAGGCCTGGGTTTGACTTGCTGGGCCTCTGCCCTTCCCAACAAACAGAGCCAATGTCTTTTTCGTTGGGCTTTCTCATAATCTAGCTCACGCCAGACCAAGCCAGAATGTGTTGGGCTTGTCCCACAAACTCGGCCCAACCAATTAGACCTGGGTTTCTTCTCCTTTTTGCTGCTGGACTGTTCCTCTTGGCCCGTGACTGCAGCAAGCCTGCAAGCTTGTTTGTGCAGATTGATGGGCTGCTTGCAACAACCTTACAAGAGCCCAGCCCGCAGCCTAATGTTGCAGGACTTTGCCTAAAGCAGCAGCCAGCACTTTCACTGTTGGGCTGCCCTTGTTTCCCGGCCTAAAGCCATTTTTTGGCTTGTTTTTTTTTTTTTTCAGCCCGCACCCATAATAATAATAAAAATATTTTGGTGCCCAATTTCACAGCCTTAACCAATTTTAGGGTGTTTCTTTTGTATGGCTTGTAGCCATCTAGCCCAAAAATATGGCTTGAAAGTTTGTATTATTATTTTACTTCTATGATTGACCTATAAGGGTCCTAATATATTGAATTAATTAAAAGTGACATACAGTCCATTAATTTGACAAGAAATCCAAAATTATTGACCTGAATATCACTTTTGGACATTAACGGTTCAATAATTTATTTTTATACTTTGAACCGTTGACATACTTTCGTAGTAATGAAGCTCTCACACTTGAGTTCCCTAAGAACCTCAAATCCACTACACTTAGTTGTATATTGCATTATATGTTCTTGCAGGAACCTCTCTTTTATGAACTAAACGTTCGTAAACTAAATTGAACCTGTAGATTCAAATTTAGTGCCTTTGAAACCCGAAGTTTCAAATTTAGTGCCTTTGAAACCCGAAGTTTTCATAAAACAATACACCCATGAAAACCGACGTTTTTCATAAAAACCATGTCTTAGAACTCGAATGTTCTAACTTTGATGCTTATGGATGATTCATTCCCATAGCACCAATCACAACTTTGTTCCCTCTAATTTAGTGGATTGTCGAACTGTCACAAGTTTGATTTTCCCTAATTGGGATGTTTCTAATAAAAACCACCACATGTGGGGTACAAGCCGTGAATCTCCACTTGACTATCAAGAAGCTGAGAAACCATTGAAGCCAATAATGGCAAGGAAGTGTTGAATAAGCCTCTATCATGATCTTCATTCAAAGACTTATGCCCGAAGCATTACAAACGGAAATACCTCCCGAACGAGGATTCCATGGCTCTTTGGTTCACTCATACAGACCGTTTAATCATGAAAGGCATTGCCTGAAGCACACCATGATTACGTCCATGAATGAGTACAATTCTGAACTTTATAAATCCGATCGAATTTTGGCTAGATAATATTTTTCTCATCCTTTCTTGTTTCTAACTCACTCTTGAAGCAGCAAGTGTAGAAAGCGTAAGTTTACCAAATTCTTGGATATGATTACTACCCCAAACATATGGTATAATCAGGGCCTGCCAAGGTGTGGCATCATGCCCGAAGCGTGATCCTTGGCACCTAAGACGTAAAACTTCAAGAATAAAAGGATAATATTCCCAAGCCTTAACCCTGCAGAATCTACTTCTGTCTTGATGAAATAGATCGTTGGTTATGCATCTGTTCATGCCCCTACCAATGTTGTTGAGGAGTACCATTCTAGTAGTCAATATGTGAGATTAATTTTGCTTCACCAAACACCGTTGGAAGAGCCGAATTTTGACATGGATGGCCTTGTTGGCCGAATCCCTTTAGTAAACTATTCACTTTGTAAACACTTTTTCCATGTTCTTGGATTCACGTTTGCTATTTGTTTTACTTATGGATAATCTTATTGATATTGTCCTCGAATATGAGTTAATTGAATCATGTTTCTTAATACATGTGACCGATTCAATTAAACATGCGATTAGGTAAGAATGTGGGAAAGTTAGTTGTCTGGATGAATGTGTTCTACGCACATTAACTTTACACTTAAATCACATCTCTAACAACGACTTCAGGTCTATCCAACCTGATTAAAAACATTGGCACACTCCTGAATGGTACTAAATTACCATTTAAGGGACCTTAAATTCTTCATGTCGTTGAGGTTTTAAGAATATTCGAGATGACAATGATCATAAATGAATCATTGAAGAAAATAGAGTGAAATACATTTGCACCACCTCCAAAAATGAGCCTGAAGCTTTGATTTGGGGCCAATAGGCTGTCTCCCAACTGGGGCACATGCCACATGTGGCCGGCCTAGAGCTGGGTGATTGAGCAGTTTACTTGTTTTGGCATGACCGTTTGGGACACTTAGGTCGAACAATAATGCTACGATGCATTTACTTACCCGAAGTAAGGATCTTGTGCCTACAAGCACACTTTGCCAAGCCTGCTCATTAGGGAAATTGATATTCTAAATCATCCCTCACAAAGATACGAAATCACCACTTTTCATAAGTGGATTCATAGGAATATATGTGGACTAATCCAACCAAAATGCGGACCATATAAATACTTATAGTTTTGGTTGATGAATCGACAAACTGGTCACATGTTTGTCCACACACATTGCTACTAAACCTCCTGGTTGATTAATGGTTCACTGCCCTATTTATCCCTTAAGAGCAAGTCCACCATTGGACCTTGCTCGGGGGACAGGCGAGAGGAAAGGGCCCGAAGGCCGATGGGTTCGGCTCCAGCGTTGGGCAGCCCGAGGGCCAGGCCCGTGAGGGATTGCCAGCCCTTCAGCCCAATGGGTGTGACGTCAGGCTGACGCCATGCCTGGCGTTGGTTTTTTTTTTTTTAGTTTTTATTGTGTCAGGCGCGTGCCCCTCATGCGCGCGTGGGGGCGCGTCAGCCGACACGTTTTTTTGTGTCAGTCGTACATACGTCCGTTAACTTCATACTTGACTTTCGGTGTCTTTCTTTGCAGAACATCGTTGAACACTGGGGATTGGGCAAAGACGTTGAGGTCATTTTGAGCTCCCGGAACCCTGAAAAAGGCGTGCCAAATCCATGTATCAAAAGATGCCACTACCTCAAAAATGATACTTTTTGCTCATTTTCTGTCTCCATAAACGCCTTACCATGCACTTGGATAATTTTTCCACGTCCAATGCATACAATCAATGCTCCCAATCATCCCAGGAAAACCTCGCATCTCGGCCTTCTTCAGAAGTCTTTCCAAGTCCATGTGAGTTGGTTTCTGGAGGTACTTTGCGGTGTAGATAGATTCGATTGCTTCGCAAAACCTCATCAGGGACTCAAGAATGGTTGATTTCCCCATCTTCGCTATCTCATCCACTTGGTCTGCAGATGCTCCATACGCAAGCATCCGCAGCGCAGCAATAATTTTTTGCTCGGGAATGAGACCTATAGCACCACAAGCATCATTCTTTTGCACAAAGTAAGAATCATGGTTGCAAACAGCAATCATGATTTTGTTGAACAAATGCCGTTCCATTCTAAAATGACATCTGAAGTACGTATCAGGAAATACACTATTATAGACAAAATAATCGTCCAACAGCTCCACACCTCGTTGTTGCCTGCTTCTATCAAGGTTTCTGAAACGGGTGGGCCTGCATATCTGTGCCACAACTTGGATGACTCGACGGGAATGTGAGTCTCTGGCCATTCTTGCTTCGTCATCTCTCCTTCTCCGCTCCTTATCATCTTCCTTCTCATTTTGGGCTATATGGAGATTGAACATTCCTTCAAATTGGTTAAACAATTTTTCCTTTTCTTGATCGATTTCCCACATCATGCTTGAAGAAGAAGACATTGTAAGTAGAAACTATGAATAATGATACAGATTTTGATTTGGTGAAGAAGGAAGCAGAAACTATGAATAATGATAGAGATATTGAGAAAATTGGTGTGCGATTTAAAAGGATGGATGATAGATTATATGGAGGATTCTGAAATGATTAGGTTGTAGATAGTGCCACGTGGCATGCCGTCATTCGTTAAAAATCTGATCGAAATCTATCCTAAAAGATTCTGAAAAGATAACGACACGTGGCACGACGACATTGAATAAAAATCTTATTGAAATCCATCACCAATAATTATCTTTTCAGATAATGACACGTGGTGCAACGAGAACGATTTAAAATCTGATCGAAATCTATCCTCAAAGATTCTGAAAAGATAACGACACGTGGCACGATAACATTGGATAAAAATCTTATCGAAATCTATGACCAATAATAGTCGTTTTGGGTAAATGACACGTGGCGTAACGAGAACGATTTAAAATATCTTATCCGAAATTACAAATAAATTTATTTAGTATTATTTTGTAAAAAAAAAATTAATAATATTTTATTGCCTATTGCCAGGGCTATTCAAGTGCAACGGTGGAGATGCAAAAGGCAGTTACTGTTCATTAAGGCAGTTACTGTTCACAGGGTGGATTGAATAGTGGATTGCCTGGGGGGAGGGCTCCAAGGGTGGAGTTGCTCTAAGGTCCAAGAGACTGGATAATGCCAGAGAGTTTATATCGATGGTTTTTCAATAAAGTATTGTATGTATTTTGGGTTTATAATTGAACATCGAATTCTCATGTTCACCCCAAATAGCCTCGCCTAGTGATCATAGAGCTCAATTTAAATGATCACCCGAATTTTGGTAAACGTAACAAGTTTTCGGTTTCTGCCTAAGGCTATTCAATCTTGTATACATTTATGTCGGTCCGCCTTGAGGCCTATTGCCACCCAACCTATATGACGTTATAGTTGGTTACTGGGTACGAACCTGACAATTTTCGTATTTACGCATTTAGGTGTGCATTCCATGTGCCAAGTTGCAGAGCCGCAACGTACCAATATGGGTCCTCAAAGAAAGATGTGTATCTTTTGTCAATCATGATTATCCTTCACACTAGCTCTTTTCGAGCCCTTGCATGCGATCTCTTTACCGTTCATTTGCGGGTTGTCATTTTAATGAGACAGTATTCCCGTCGTTAGGAGGTGATAAGAACGTCAAAGTTCCTGGAAAACGGTGCGAATTTGAGTGGACGTTGCCCACTATGTCTCATTTCGATCCACATACCGCACAAGTGTGATAAGCAAGTGCAATGAATTCTAGCTTTCAAAATGTTGCTCCATACGCATTCATTTGATCTAATTAAAGTGACAAGATCATATACCAGCTACAAACATGTTTGCAAGGACAAACGTACTTAACGGATGTTGAGTCAACATCCCTGGAGGGGTGCCGCCCTTGTTGGACGGTCCAATACACCGGCGACTAGCCAATCAATCTGTCTTGGCCTGAAGCATGACAGATCACTCGGTTTATAGGATTCATTTCCCTAGAAGAGGAAGACACGGCACAATAATGAATCTAAACTCGATCGCTGTCTCAAATCATTTCCATCTCATGAGATTAATCCAGATTACTCCCGAGACTTGAAGTTCTTGGTCCAGTATACTAGTTTGGATGAGCTAAATGAAATTGAAATGAGATTACCATCGATGATGTTTTCACTTATATGGTAGCTATCGTTATAAATGAAAAGCGATGATATCGAACTGTGTTCCGTTGATTAAGTGACAATGTAGAACTGATTGGACAACCGAAATTACAACCCAGGTCAAATTCCTTACCAAAGTGTGTTTTGGACATGTCATTCCTACACTGCCCAAGGTAACCCCGTTGTGTTACAAGTGGGAAAGGAAGCGTTATGAGATGAATGAAATAGTGCGATATGATGCACGCCTTACGGCGCAAGGTTTCTCTCAAACGTCATGTGATTGATAGCAGCATTATGAAATGTGGTTAGTATTTCTCCATGGGGATATAGATATGGAGATTTACATGTAAGTTTCCGAAGAATTACATAGACTGGTTCAAATAGTTCCAAATCACAAAACACCCTCTTAACTTGTTTAAGGTGTTCACTTACAATCCGATAAATGTGGTATACCCGTCTAAGTGATTATTTGATTAGTTAGGGATAAATTATGCCTTTGCGTGTTACACTATGAAGTCTTATTTCGAATTGCTAGAGTTACAGTTTATGTCGTTGACACGAATCTCACTAAAACTCCGGAAGAGCTTGAGAAAATTGCCGAGCACTTGAAGATGGAATTTGAAATGAAGGATCTTGGGAAAACTCGTTTATGCCTTGACCTGAAGTTGAAGCATTGTTCTGATGGTATTTTGGTCTACTAGTCGAACTACACCCCGAATGTGTCACTTTTGAGTATACCTTTGATCTTTCATACATTATATGCAAATGAGACCCTTGAAGAGGTTATGGAATCCGAAATTCCATATCTAAGTTCAACTTTGCGCTTCATTGTACTTAGCTTATTGTATTTAGACAGGATATCTCATTCGGTGTTGATTTTAGTAAAGATACAGCATAGTGCCTACACGAATCCACTAAATTGGTATTAAAGACGTACCATGAAGGTACTACGAGGGAAAATTCCATCTCATCTCGAGCGGATCCAACCCCCCTGATCATTAAAATGATGCTTGCCTTGTTGTAATGCTGACGCAAGTTGCTTATCAAATCCGCTCAAGGCAAAATCCCCAAATGGTTATATCTTTACCGTTAGGGATATCGCAATATCTTGGAGGTCCACTAAATGACTTTAGTTGCAAAATCTTTGAATCGTTCCAAGACTCACCTCACTTCACTACGCCACAAGTGAGACATGGTTAGGAGTTCTTGTTGAACATATTCGAAGTACTTGCTGTGTTTTCATCCATTGTTGAGTCCTGACAACGATCCATGAAGATTATGCTGCATGTATCAACCCGACCAAACCATGATACATCAACGAAGTCAACACCAAGACATATTGCGTCTACATCTACATCAGCAAAGCATCAAGAGATTGAAGTCATGCAAGCCGATCCCAGACAACCTTGTCGACGTCACTGCCGAAGTCAACCTTCCAAAAGCTTGTCTGAGGAATTTGTATGCCTAACTATTCATATGCAATGCTTGTAGTTCTCATTTGGAAGTTATGTCAAACTTAGGGAGAGTATCCAAAAGTATACTCACTTGATCTTAATGTACTTTTTTTCCTTACGATTAGGAGCATTTTTCCCACTGGGTTTTTTCTATCTAACTAGTTTTTAACGAGGTACCCATCATGGGCTGATCATACCCTTGTGAGCTATTCTACTTGCGTCCAAAAGACATATAGTTTTGACTTAATGCAACCTTTCACTTTTCTCCTTAGTCTCTGAGTTTTTCTCTCACCTTGGGTTTTACCATAGCGAGGTTTTGTGAGTTCTACTTTTTATGCGTCCTTCCGTTGATATGAGACTTGCATTTGCTCATTGTGCCGACGAATTTATCAACTGTACTTACTTCATCGCTGAAGACCTAATGCGCCATTTACTTGAGTATTTACACACTCAAGGGGGAATGTTGTAGTCCTATTAGATTAGGAATGTGATTATGTAAATCTTAGTAGATATGAGAATGTATCTTATGTTCCTATTAGGAGTAGATTACCTATTAAATGTTGTAATCCTAAAGGGTAAGGAATTAACCTTCCTTACTACTATAAATAAAGGCACAATGGGGTAGAATAACACACACCCACAATTACACATCTCTCTTCTCTCTATATATGCCGCACCCTCTCTCCATATGACCTCCATAATTTTTTAGTAAATTATGCCTACAACAGTAATAATATATTTAAAAAATAAAAATAAAGTTAGTTATGGAAGTGGGTTTTTTTTTTTTTTTTTTGTGACCCTGCGTAAAGCGGGAGTCTTGTGCACTGGGTACGACCTTTTTTGAATTTCTTATTTGATTTGAAAATTTTCATCATTTTTGCCTTCTCCCTTTATATATATATATAGATAGATATAGATTACACGAGTTACATTTGTTGTTTATACTGAAACGAATTATCACATGAATTGTCCATTGGATAAACTTCAAAGTTAGGTTTTTTTTTTTTTTTTTTTTTGGAATCAAAGTTAGTTCAATAACTAATTCCTCGTAGTACTTTTTTGTTCGAAATTTTTTCTAACCATTGAAAATATTTGAGAATTAGAAGAAAAAAAATAATTAATTCAACAAATGTGAGAAGTAAAGGGGAAAAAAAAGGAGAAAGTAAAAACCAAAAAAGAGGACAACCGGTATAGTGTGGTGCTGAAATATCAGCGTCATGGAGGAAGGTGCCAAAATCCCAACAACATGCCGAACAGCGTCGTCACTCACACTCTGCCTTCCTTCCTTCCCCTTTGATTTGATATTTTTATGCTTTTTACCGTCAAAGGCAAAGTTGCAGCAAAACTATAAATATTATGGGGGAGATATAGAGAGAGATGAAATTAGAAAACGTCTTATCACAAATGTATTTAGATAGGTAAAGAAGCAGCCACATATTTCTTCAATTTCATTGCTTTTTCCACCTTGCCCCACCTTATTATCCCCCCGAACTACACATCCACAACCTCTTTTGTTTCCCAACTTCCTATTTACACACACATACCCCCTCTCTCTCTCTCTCCTCACTTTCTCTCTCAACCCAACAAACCCAATTGCTGGAATTCCAATCATTGTTCTTGGAGGGAGGTAAAGCTGCTATCTTTCTCTACAAAGTGTTAGATTTTTTATTTGGGGTTCCATTTTTTGTGTTGGGAGCTATACTTTTGTTGTTAGTTGTTGAATTGGAGTATTGGGTATCTTGAATTTGCTTCAAATTGTAGTAATTGCCGTACAAGTTAACATTTTTGTGTGGAATTGGAGAGGGTTTTGGTTTTGGATGAGGGTTTAGAATACTTATGGGTGGTTATGTTCTGGGGTCTCCATGCTAGTTTTAGTAGGAAGCATGCAGGAAACAATGGCTTCTTTGGTTTCCCTTGTTAGTTGGGGAGGTCTTACACTTGCGGGTTCATCCGAAAGGTCCGGCTTGCTTGTTAGGAAAGTTTCTTTGTCTAAGACAAGTTTTAAGGGTAGTAGGAGATGGCATTGTCTAAGGTTATCAGTGTGTAAATATTCGGTCACAACTACTGATTTTGTTGCCGAGCAAGGCAATGAGGTGTCCCTTGATTCTAACAACTATAGAGGAACTAAAGTTGTTTCTGATGCCAATGCTGATTTTGTACTTAAGCCCGGTCCAAAGCCAGTTTTGAAGTCCTCAGGGGGGTCCAGTACTGAACCCCTTTTAGGTATTGATGCAGCTGACTGGGACCCCTCAAGAATTAGCGGGGATTCGGATGAAGAAGGTGAAGAAGAGAGAAATAAGGTGATTGAGTCGCTTGGAGAGGTTTTGGAGAAGGCTGAAAAGTTAGAAACTGCAAGGGTGGGTGAACTGGGTACTAAGAAAGATAGTGCCTCTGTAAATAAACCTGCACCATCCAGTACAAGTAATAATTTGCGAAATGCTACACCAGTGGACTTAGCGGCAACTAGTAAGTCTAAAACTTTGAAGAGTGTGTGGCGTAAAGGAGACACGGTCTCAACTGTGAAAAAGGTTGTAAAGGAATCACCTAAAGTTAATAATACAATTCAGAAAGAGGAAACAAAAACAGGAGGAGGGGTACAGGTAGAGTCTCAACCCCGTGCTCCTTTAAGAACCCCTCAGCCCCCCTTGAGACCTCAGCCAACATTACAAGCAAAGCCTTCTACAGCTCTTCCACCAACGGTGAAGAAACCTGTTGTGTTGAAAGATGTGGGGGCCGCTGCAAAGTCTTCAGTGATTGATGAAACCGATTTGTCCACAAAAACTAAAGAACGGAAGGCACCAATTTTGATTGACAAATTTGCTTCCAAAAAGGCGTCGGTTGATTCTGTGATTTCTCAAGCAGTTTTAGCTCCTTCAAAACCAGGAAAGGGCCCTTCCCCTGGAAAGTTCAAAGAAGGGTTTCGGAAGAAAGACGCAGCTGGACTACGGAGGCGGAAGGTTGCTGATGATATTCTGGATGAAGACACTTCGGAACTCAATGTCTCTATTCCTGGAGCAGCAAGGAAAGGGAGGAAGTGGAGTAAAGCAAGCAGGAAGGCAGCGAGACTTCAGGCTGCGAAAGAGGCGGCTCCTGTTAAAGTAGAAATTCTAGAGGTCGGTGAAGATGGTATGTTGGTAGACGATTTGGCATTCCATTTGGCTACAACTGAATCCGAAATTCTTGGATATCTGTACTCGATGGGAATTAAGCCGGATGGGGTTCAAACTCTGGACAAAGATATGGTAAAGATGATTTGTAAAGAGTACGACGTGGAAGTTATAGATGTTGATCCTGTGAAGGTGGAAGAAATGGCAAGAAAGAAGGAATTACTTGATGTAGATGACCTAGACAAACTACAAGACAGACCTCCTGTCCTCACTATAATGGGTCATGTGGATCATGGCAAGGTAAATGGCATTCATTTGTTTTTATTTCCTAGTCTATACTTTTTGGCATCCTCTTATCTTTAGTAGTTCCTGTTGTTTATTTTATTCTATTCTATATTTTGTATTTATACTTAAATATTTCTAATATTTTTCTGTTGGTCACTTGGCAGACAACCTTGTTGGACCATATCCGGAAGAGCAAGGTAACTAGGGCTTGTATAATACTCTAATTTCTTCTTTCAGTTTATTTTGCAATGACCTTAGTGGTACATGATTTGGGATCTTCGTTATTTTTGGTAAACTTATACACTTGATTCAGTGGTTTGGTAATAGTATATTGAATGTCCACATAAACTATGGAGCTTTGTGGAATTGGTGCTAATAAACTGGTATATATTCACAGGTTGCTGCCTCAGAGGCTGGTGGAATTACACAAGGAATTGGGGCATATAAGGTGCTTGTGCCAATTGATGGAAAGTTGCAATCATGTGTTTTCCTTGATACTCCTGGACATGAGGTACAATCAGTTCCCTGTAAACACATGGAAAACTCTCTCTCTCTCTCTCTCTCTCTCTCTCTCTCTCTCTCTCTCTCTGTGCATTTAAGCACCTTGTTTTATGTTTATTTTTCTGGATACAAGTTCTTTAACTTGCCTGCACTTATATTTCCTTTAGATGATATCTATTATATCTAATTCCTGTAGGCATTTGGTGCAATGAGAGCTCGTGGAACAAGGGTGACAGACATTGCTATCATTGTAGTGGCAGCTGATGATGGAATCCGCCCTCAAACAAAAGAGGCCATAGCTCATGCTAAAGCTGCTGGAGTGCCAATAGTAATTGCTATAAATAAGGTATATCAAACACGGGTAGTTTTATCTTTTAACTTTTTCTTTGAATAAAGAAAAGGAAAGAATAGATGTTTTTCTTGCTTTGCATGTGGCATCCCAATTTGTTGAATCTCAATTTTATTTATTCTAAACATATCAGATAGACAAGGATGGAGCCAATCCAGATCGAGTCATGCAAGAGCTTTCTTATATTGGTCTAATGCCAGAGGACTGGGGTGGCGACGTCCCAATGGTCCAGGTTGGTGTTTCATGCGGTGAAGTTGTGCTTGCATATTTCATTTATGGTTTATACCCCTTCTGAATGCTTTTTTTTTGCGTGGGTTTGAACAGATTAGTGCTCTTAAAGGGAAGAATATAAATGAGCTTTTGGAAACTGTTATGCTAGTTGCAGAGGTAAGTCAGATGTCTATGAACGTTGACGTATTAGCTGTTCTCCTCCTTGTATGCTAACCTTTTGCATGATTGTTCTAGTTGCAAGATTTAAAGGCAAATCCCCATAGAAGTGCGAAAGGCTCAGTCATTGAGGCCGGTCTTCATAAATCTAAAGGACCTGTAGTTACACTTATAGTGCAAAATGGAACCCTCAAACAAGGGGACATAGTAGTTTGTGGAGGAGCATTCGGAAAGGTTGGTGGATAACAATTTTGAAATCTGAGCTCTTTTTCTTATATCTAGTCCACCTTTGTGTGGCTCAAATGGCAACCTTTTGACTAACATGAAGGACTCTTTGTAATGGCCACGGTTAGGTGCGGGCCTTGTTTGATGATGGTGGAAATCGTGTCAATGAAGCTGGGCCCTCTATACCTGTTCAGGTTTTGTTCATATTCTTCTTGTACTTTTTGTTTTAATCTTCTATAATTATTTTTCTGTTCTTTTAAGAGTGGCTTAATTCAAAAGTTTTGGTGGATCAAGTGGATCCAAATGTCTAATTTTCATAGGGGAAAACTTGTTAGAAATTCATTGTAAGGGTTCTAATTGGAGAAATGGAAGGTGACATTTGCAAGATACTTAAAGTGATATACATATATAGATAATTAGATATTGAAATTTTGCGAGTTGTTTGCAATTTAAATGATAAATCAGTCAGCAACGTTTTTGTAAGTACATTGAATTGTCAACTGTAACCTGGGTTCCTTTCTAGTTTCCGTTATAAAGACAACAGATACGGAATTTGGGTTTTCCAGATGCTGTGACAGCTTTTGAGTTATAATTTCGCATAAATCAATATGGCTCTTGACATGCAATTGTTTGCATTTGTGCATGTTTATTATTTTGGTTTTCTAGATGCTGTGACTGCTTTTGAGTTATAGTCTCGTGTATATCATTATGGCTTGACATGCAACTGTTTGTATTGGTACATGTTCATTATTCCTCTGCTTGCCATTTTGCTGGTGTTATGATTCCTCTGCAAGATAAACAGCACAGCTGTCTCTAATCGTTAATGTTTATAACATCACTGTAAACACGTTTGATGTGGTACAGCTTTCTCTGGTCACTAATAGCAGGTCTACATATTATTCATTAAAGCTTATATAAGCAGCAATTTTATCCACTGTCTAAAAGTTGCTTCCACATATAACTGGAATTTTTCAAAAGATATTTTATTATGCCTTCTTTGTTGCATGATACTTGTTTTAGTGCCCTGAATGACAATCTCTGTGTCTACTTGTAGGTTCTGGGATTAAATAATGTTCCTATTGCTGGTGATGAATTTGAAGTTGTCAGCTCCCTTGATATTGCACGTGAAAGGGCAGAGTTGCGTGCTGAGTCATTGCGAAATGAACGTATATCAGCTAAGGCTGGCGATGGCAGGGTTACTCTTTCTTCCTTAGCTTCTGCAGTCTCAGCAGGAAAGCTGTCTGGACTAGACTTGCACCAGCTAAATATTATTCTGAAGGTTGATCTTCAGGTATGCATATTGAATTAACTGTCATCAGTCAATAATTAGTTTGGTAGCTGGTCCTTTGGTAATCAGTATTTATTTAAACGGTAGTGTTATTATATCATAATTCATGTGTCAATGTTTAGGGATCCATCGAGGCTGTCAGACAAGCCCTGCAGGTGCTTCCACAAGATAATGTCACCTTGAAGTTTCTCTTGGAAACAACAGGCGATGTAAGCAGCAGTGATGTTGATCTTGCTGCTGCTAGCAAAGCCATAATTTTTGGATTCAATGTCAAAATACCAGGATCTGTAAAAAGCTATGGTGATAGCAAAGGGGTTGAGATTCGCTTATATAGAGTTATATATGAACTTATTGATGATGTACGAAATGCAATGGAAGGACTTCTAGAGCCTGTTGAGGTATCAATTAACTTAAGCACCTGATCTCTTTGGTTTTATGAAGGCATTGAAGTTTAGGGGCTTAAAGTTGTTGGAGATTTCAGACTGAGATTTGCAATTGACATTATCACTTGTGTATCGACAGGAACGAGTAACAATTGGATCAGCAGAAGTCCGAGCCGTATTCAGCTCTGGTAGTGGTCGTGTTGCTGGATGCATGATAAATGAGGGAAAAGTTGTTAAAGGCTGTGGCGTTGAGGTCATTCGAAGGGGAAAAGTCGTACATGTTGGCCTTCTTGATTCATTGAAACGGGTCAAGGAAGTTGTGAAAGAGGTATTTTTTATAGTTTACTTTAATTGTATGGGTCTTTTTGTCAAATTATAGAAAATTGCAAAAAGGGGAGCAACCAAGTGCATGGGAGCTGTAAAATAGAGATACCTTAAAAAGTCACAACCTAGCGCATGTTGCATACCTCCGGATCTGCTGTCAGCCTGGATTGCAAAGTATTTGTCTCTTGCACAAATAGCTGAATGATAAAACCTATGGGCTATGGCTTCAGTTGTGTTCATGCTTTGTAGGTGTGTCCGCATTTTCATTGTGGCATAAAAGGTTTAGTTCATGATACTATATATTGTACAAGTTAGTGAATACCCGAAAACTAATAATTAATTTCGATCAAAGTACGTACTCAGTAACATCTTCAGCTTTGGCAGAGGATTTTCTATCTTATTTTTATAATTTTGTTTCTGGCGTTCCTTGAAATTGACTCGAAGTTTTCGTGGTGACCCCGTGTTCAGAATTCTTTTGGCATTGGCATATGCTTTAATGTCTTCTGTTTGCAATAAGCTGCAATTTCTCCTCTTGGCTAGGTAAATGCTGGACTAGAGTGTGGAATTGGAGTGGAAGACTACGACGAGTGGGAGGAGGGAGATACTCTTGAGTTCTTCAACACAGTTCAAAAGAAGCGGACACTAGAAGAGGCGTCTGCTTCAATGGCAGCTGCAGTGGAAGGAACAGGAAGAAAGGTGCAAGATTGAAGAATCTGCTTTTGCGCATGTTTTGATGGAAGCAAAATACGTTCACCCTCAATCCGGCATACCTCTATGATCAGTGCCTCGACAGGTTTACATCGGTCAGTACCCGCACGTGCATTTAATTTGAGTGTGAGGTGCGAAGGATCTAATGCAAAGATGAATGTACCCTTGTGTTGTATGGTATTACACTGTATATAATTCATACAATGTAGATTTGAGCTTGTTTTGTAAAGAGAGGGGAGAGGGACATTTCATCAAATTCCTTACAGTTCCAATTTGGGGAAGAAGGGCACTTGTAACACATAACGTTAAAGTTACAATCAAAAGTTACAAAATTCTTTGTGATGCTCTGGCCTTGATGCAGCATCTCATCGCACTTTCAGGTCAATGGATCTACTTTGAAAATGTCATCGGTATGAATGATTATAGTTGAAAGACTTGTACATTTCTTCCGTCGTGTCAAATTGCATTTGATAACAAACGTGGACGCTGCAAATGCGTGTTAGATTAGCTAATCAAAATGATCTAATACACATTTGCAACGCCCATGTTATAAAAAGATAAGAAGATTCTAGTGGAGAAATCAAGCCAAAAATACAAAGAATCTCTAAGATTCAAAAACAACTTGGAGAAAAAACAGAGGGGCTTGAGAAAAGATTAACGTGCCACGTGGCAGAATCTACAGTCCAGAAAAGCGATGATCACCTACGTCGTTCCCCGGCCAAGAAATTTCAAAATTCGAAAAAAAAAAAGGCAACGGTCATTTGACTCCCATTTGCCTCCGAAAAGCATAACGCAGAGAGATTGAATGCACCAACGAACGAGAAATTAACGCCTTTCCTTCTCTGTTCGTTCAGATTCAAATTTCCTACTTCTTTTACCTTTTTGGGGTTCTCCAAAAAAGATTCATCATCGTCATCATCACAGTCGGTGATTACTTCAATTCTAAACGACAGTGTTTTCAGCAGCAGAAGAACATTCGGCATTTTTCAATGGAGGAGCAGCACCAGTGCGACTCTCCTCTGAACAGCTCCACTTCCGCCGCCAATTCTCACTGCAACTGTAAGTCCACAGCTCAACTACCCAGGATTTCAGTTTCATAGGTTCTTCTATAATTACGTAACTGCCCCTCTCTTGTGCTTTGGTAGACACACCGCTTTGCTCGCAATTGCAGCGCTTGACAATGGTGGATCCGGATTCTTCCTCTTACAATGCTGATTCAAACGAAGGTAATTTCATATAAAAAAACCAACCTTTTAGTTCTTTTTGGTTTCTCAGTATTTGATTTCGGTTTTTCGCTGGACCCCATTTGTGGGAATTGAATTATGTCTCTATTTGTGGAGTTGGATATGCTTTTTACTCTGATTCAGTCAAGAACACGAAACCCGATCAGTTCCTAGGATCGTAACAGCTCTATTGATTTCGGTTTCTTGATTTTAGTTGGTGTAGATTGCTCTCGGGAAAATTATGAAAGCACAGAAGCCATTAGTACACCAAAAATCAGGGACCCAGTTGCAAATGATGGTAAATAAAACTAGTCTTTCCTTTTTTTTCTATCACAAAATTTAGAAAAAAAATCTTGGATTTGACTTCAGAGTTTTATAGAATTTGATTTATTTTGCTTGTATTTTCAGCCCGGTCCATGATGGGGTTTTCGCTTACCTCTCCTGATCTAGTGATCTGTGCCGGGTCACCCGATATACCCCAAACCAGCTATGGAGATTCCCCCGAGTTCTTGGAAAGCAAGTTCCATCAGAAGATGGATTCTTCTATTGAGCTCTCTTTTGAGAATGGAATCGATGAGTCTCAAGTTAGAGATATGCATAAAACTCCAACTGTAAAGTTCTCCACGACATTGTGCCAAACTTTTAAGGAAGATTTGTCTCCTGAAGCTTCATTTGAGCTTCTTCCTCCTCCGGCCACTGAGAACAAGTTGAAGGAAGGTTCCCTTCCTGATATGAGCAACAATGCAGGTTGCACTGATGAATTCATAGGCGATGATTCTCAAATGGAAGACTGCGGATCATTAAAAGTAAAGCCTCTTAAACATGCGCACTTCCAATGTAGTTTAGCTGCAAAATAAATTAGGATGTTTAGATACTCTCTGTAAATTATCCCATTGCAGGTTACTGGTGAGACCAACGAAGAAGGAGACTATCATAAGCTGCTAATAAGTTACGAGAAACAGAAAAAGGAATTGCAAGAGATGAGGAGTGCAATGGAGGAGTTGAAAAAGCAAAACTATTCCAAGAGTAGAGAATGCCAAGAAGCTTGCAATTCATTAAAGGAACTCCAAAATGAACTCATGCGCAAGTCTATGCATGTTGGATCTTTGGGTATGGTAACAATACCCTGTGCCTTTGAACAGTTTGAACAATCTGAAAACATGGTACATTGATGCTTGTGTGTTGCAGCTTTCGCCATTGAGGGACAAGTGAAAGAGAAGAGCGGATGGTTTTCATCATTGAGAGATTTGACGAGAAAACTTAAGGTACTAAGTTGTAAATAACAAGATGCCTTTTGACTACAGTAGATATGATTGCAGTGGTTTGAACTCTTTGATTAAACAGATCATGGAGATGGGCCACATCAAGCTATCAGAGGAGGCACGGGCCTATAAGAAGTGCCTTGAAGATATGAATGAAATGAGGTCTACCATTCATTCCACTTGTAAGTTAGACATGCTAAACGCTTTCCAGGTGACGACATTTTTGAATTTCAAGAATAAGATATTTGTTTTTCTTTATCTGATCCTGGCTGTTTTATTTTTGCAATAGTAAATCAGCAAGTAAATTTGCATAATGATCTGAAGACTAAGTTTATTGAAGGGGCCAAAGAACGGAAAGAGCTCTACAACAAGGTGTTAGAGTTGAAAGGTTAGGAGTTTGCTATTTTTGATTTGAAGAGGGCCAAGAGGGTATGAGACAGAAGGGCGTTTCTGACATTAAATTTTCTCGCTTGTAGGAAACATACGAGTCTTTTGCCGGTGCAGGCCTCTAAACACTGATGAAGTTGCAGCAGGAGCTTCAATGGCTATTGATTTTGAATCTGCTAAAGATGGTGAGCTCGCTGTCAAATCAAATGGGGTCACCAGAAGGACCTTCAAGTTTGATGCTGTATTTGGTCCTCAAGCAGAACAAGGTATGCAGACAATGATAGATGAGCTTTTTGTTTGGTATATGTATTGAAGTACAAAACCTCCTTATAGTAATATGTTTCCTTCTCTTTGTCCTATTTAGCTGATGTTTTTGAAGACACGGCTCCATTTGCAACATCAGTTTTAGATGGGTACAATGTGTGCATATTTGCATATGGGCAGACCGGAAGTGGAAAGACCTTTACAATGGAAGGGACAGAAGACGCTCGAGGAGTCAATTTTAGGACTCTTCAGGAATTGTTTCGTATAATTGGAGAGCGAGAAAAGTTACATCGATATGATGTATCAGTTAGCGTTTTAGAAGTCTACAACGAGCAGATACGAGATTTATTAGTTTCAGGGAATCAGCCAGGAGCAGCTGCCAAAAGGTAAGATCCTTACCCATCGTTCTTTTTCCTTCTTCCAATTTAACCTGGTGAAAGATTATTATACTGTTGTTTATTACTTGAAATAGGGGTTTCTTCTGAATTCCTGTGTAGAAGGAAAGCCATTTTTCATATAAGACATGCTTTTATTTTTTCATAAAATTCCACCATTTTGCTGGCAGGTAGAATACCATTATGAGCTCTGATTCTCTACATCTTAAAATGGGAAATCTTTCTGTTTCCATATTTTAACATTCATTCTTTCGAGATGTCTTGTTGATACTTTCTCACTTCTGATGATTCACCATTCCGTTGAGCTCTCTTGGTGTTCCATGTCTTTCATGAGTGCGAAGGATGGGAAGTTATGGGATCACTTCAAATTTTCAAGATAATAGCATCTCACAGTATTGCATGATTTTGTAGGCTTGAAATAAGACAAGTTGGTGAAGGTATACATCATGTTCCAGGACTGGTTGAGGCACACGTAAACAACATGAATGAAGTCTGGGAAGTTCTGCAAACAGGCAGTAATGCAAGGGCTGTTTGCTCAACCAATGCCAATGAGCATAGCAGTCGGTCGCATTGGTCTGTAATCTGTATATCTTGGTTACAGTCAAATTGTTTCTAATTTATATCCAATAGGCTCTGGTCTAAAGATAGATTGCTAAATGTTTGAGTGGTTTTTCTTTAAATGCAGCATACACTGTGTAATGGTGAAGGGGGAGAATTTGTTGAATGGGGAATGTACAAGAAGTAAGCTCTGGTTGGTGGATCTAGCAGGGAGCGAGCGTGTTGCGAAGACAGAAGTGCAAGGAGAACGACTCAAGGAAACTCAGAACATCAATAGATCTCTGTCTGCCCTTGGTGATGTCGTATCTTCACTTGCAACTAAAAGCTCACACATACCTTTCAGGTTATATAAGTAACAATTAATCCTTTGTTTGAATACTCTAAATATGAAAACTGGGTCCAGCTATAATACTGAATTATGTCTTATGTGCAGGAACTCTAAGCTTACCCACTTGCTTCAAGACTCTCTAGGTACTTCACTTGGATCACAGAAGAAGTCAAACGAACCCATGAATCAACAGTTCTTATTCTGAGTTATTTAATATTAAGTGTTCATTTTCCTTTTTCTCCGTTTTCTAGGGATGAAATTGAACTTCTGATATATATATCCTTTTGTTTTGGTCTGAGATATATCTTGGTTTAGCATAACGAGAATGAGGCTAATGAACATCTTTCGTTGTTTTAGGAGGAGACTCGAAGACACTCATGTTTGTTCAGATAAGTCCTAATGAAAATGACGTGAGTGAGACCCTATGCTCACTGAACTTTGCAAGCAGAGTGAGAGGGATAGAGTTGGGTCCTGCAAAGAGGCAACTTGACACTTATGAACTTTTGAGATACAAACAGATGGTAATTATTCTGCACTTGACACTACTGCAGATTCCAGATTTTGTTTAAAACTTTGATCTTTTGGTACCGTTCTTGTGATTGAATCAGTCATCTATTAAGTTTTTAACATTATTGGATCTTTGGTTTGCTAGTTTGAGAAAACAAAGCTAGACGTCAAAAGCAAAGATGTACAGATCAGGAAGATGGAGGAAACAGTTCACGGATTAGAACTGAAGGTAAAAGAAAGAGACCTGAAAAATAAAAACCTGCAAGACAAGGTATTTTAAGGAAAAGTCTTTTTTCACTTTATATACATAAATTATAAAAATTTCAGTTACTAATCTGGTTTATTTTTCAGGTAAAAGAATTGGAAGCACAACTCTTAATCGAGAGAAAGCTGGCACGACAGCACGTTGACACAAAAATAGCTGAGCAACACGAGCAGCAAATGAAACATCAACAGGATGAGCAATCTATTGCACCCACAAGGCCACCGTTTACAAACCGACCATTAGCAAGTCACAAGGTCCTCAGTGAAATAGGCAGCACATTGGGAAAAGACCAAGTAAACCCTCTGCAACCATTGATGGAGAAGACCAACAACAAGCCCTCAGCACCCCTTTTTCATGTATCGGATGGTTTTATCAAGCATCTTGATGCTACGGAGAAAGAAAACAACCCCGAAATGGCTGAACAATTTCTTGTTCCAAAGAAAACTGGAAGGGCCTCTACTTGTCCAACATTTCAGCGGATTCCAGTAAACACAGCTCCAAGGCGCAACTCCCTAATCCCACTCCCAAATGTACCATTTCGTGTCCAATCCCCACCACCTGCATTACCATTGGCAGCTATAGTATGCCATGCTGATAAGAAAGTTGATCCAGATGTGACTGAGACTGACTGCTTGCCGGAACAGACACCTTGTAGTAGTCCTAAAGTCATCAGAAATGGTGCCAAAAAGCTAAACAGCATACTGAGACGAAGCCTCCAAAAGAAAATCCAGATAAAATCCCCAATGCCACCGCACATGAGAAAAGGCGTGAATGTAGGGATGGAGAAAGTTAGAGTCTCTATTGGAAGTCGAGGGAGGATGGGGAACAGGGTGTTACTAGGAAATGCTAGAAGAGCCGGAACTAAAGAAGGCCAGAAGCCTAATAGTCATAGGGAAAAGGAGAGGGGGTGGAATATTATTGGTACAGCAGCGAGAACTGTTACAAAAAGCTGATGACAATTTATGTATTTTATTCAGCCATGGTGCGAGCACAGAGGTTATATTCTTGTAGCCTGCAGGTAGGGAGAGGGAGGGAGAGAACTAATCATTTGTTTATTTACTGATGTACAGAACTTCCGAATATGTTTGAGAATGTCAATGGTATGTGCTTTGTCCTGATTAAAACTGATAGGTTCTGTTTTTTCCGATACAAGTAAACAAAAACCAAAAAAGGTCATCTCGTCTGAGAATTCTTTGATGTATCAGTACTGAAATCAAACTAATCGCGACTAGTATTAATGTGACATATAAATCATTGTTAATGACCCATTATTATTTGAAGACTTGGTCATTCTGTTTTCAATTTTGTATAGGCTGACTGAGTGAAGCTGCAAAGAAATGATGGAAGTGATCACTGCAGTTGGAGTCGTTGAACCCAAAAAAAATTCCGAGTTTGAATTACCCTTCCCCCTCCCCAATCTCACGCGAGACGACTTAGGAGCCTAATTAAGTATCATTTAAAGATGATACTTCTGTATTGGAAGACTGTTTCTTGAGTGAGATTGAGCAAAGTTTTTATATAGACGTCGGCAAAGAGGAACTTTTGTGTTCGCTAGCTTAGAAAGTTCATGGCACATCCCCTAAAAATATATCAGGTTAGAATATTTGCCTTCCTGGCAGGCAGCTGGCAATAAATTAGCATTTCAGATTTGCTAGTCGCCTCCTATATAAGTGAACCTACATGGTTCACAAATCCTCCATTGCAATTTGCATTGGTGTTTTTATTTCAACTTCGTACTTTATAGGAAATCTGAGAGAGAGATGGAAGCCTTCTCTGTATGAAGCAGCTGCAACTGGTGATGTGCTTCTTGTTTCAAAGAAGTGAAAATAAATCACGAATCTCCCCAGTTTTGGGCCACCAACAAGAATGGCGAAATTCCTCTACGTGTTGCTGCAAGAGTAGGGTGTGGTGAAGTAGTAACGTTCCTCATTGACAGCACGAAATTGCGACCTATTGAAGGAGTTGATCCAGAAAAGAAATCAATTGATGGTCAAGCTTACAAAAAGCTACTGTGATGACTAATTTGGAAATGGATACAACACTGCATGTTGCTGTTCGATACAATTGTGGCGGAGTGGTGATGCTTTTGATGAGAGCTGATCCTGAGTTGTGTTATTCATGTTACGGCGCCAAGGAGTCACCCTTGTTCTTAGCTGTTAGAGCCGGGTCTATCAGCATTGCCGGTTATATTTTAAACGAGACTCCGCTCACATATGTCCTCCTTTTCAGGGAACAAATGGTGTGACAGCTTTGCACGCAGTGGCCACTCGAATATATTTCACTGCCAAAGGTAACTAACTTCAAGACATGGTGCTAGACCTTCTTATGCGCATATTCCCATCTGCATATAACTGGAGCATGATCCATAAAATCTTGGAATACTCGAAGAAGTTGATGAAATAGGGTGGACTCCATTACACTACGCATCGTTGAGATTCGAGAGGGAACCTTGAAGCAGCTCAACTACGGATTCAAAATTCCATATATCTTTTCTTGTTCGTCTCAGACAAACTTGGAATGTCAGCTCGCTACGTCGCGGGACACGCAGGGCACACCCAAACAAAAAGAACAAATACTATATTTCACACACTCACGCTCGGGCCCATGTGGCTTCTTTGTCTCTTTCTCTTCACATGGGTTTGTCTTTGTTTGTTTGTTTTTTTTAAGGCTTTTTAGACAAAATAGTCATTCAAATTTGCATAACACATCACTTTGGTTTTTGGGATTGAAAATCAATAGAAATGGTCTCCAAGATTGTCCACCATCCATTTTTTTTGGTCATTCCATAAAAAACTCCGTTAAGTGGTCCTGGAGCTCATACCGGAAACTGATATTTTTTGCCGGAAGTTTGGGCAATATTCAAAGCTTCGTAACTCAATCGTTTCTTAACCAAATTCGATTTATGATATATCAAAATGAAGATAGGTAAGTGTTGAACAAGATTATACCTATTTGGAAGCCCAATGGTTGCCGACGATGACCGGAAAATAGCCTGAAAGGTGACTGGTCTACGGAAAAACTGGAAAACTAGCCTGAAACTAGGTAAACTTTAAACCTTCATACCTTCTTCAATACTCAACGAAATCAAGTGATTTAAACATGAAAATCATACTTCTCAATGAGACAAAATGAATGATACCTTTTTCGATGGCTAGCTCACCATGGTTTTTCCGGAAAACGGCTCGAAAATGGCTAACTTGATGAGACCATGACAGTCACTTTCAAACTGTTTTCCGGCCAAACCTGGATGAGTTAGCCATCGCGAAGCTACCATTCTCTTTGTCTCATCGATGAGTATGATTTTAGGTTTGAATTATTCGATTTCATTGAGTATTGAAGAAGTTATGAACGTTTAAAGTTTACCCAGTTTCCGGCGAGTTTTCCAGTTTTCCAGCAGACCAGTCACCTTTCAAGATATTGTCCGGCTAAAACACAGTATGTTAGCCATTGATAAAGGTACCATTCTCTTTGTCTCATCGAGAAGTATAATTTTCGTTTTTGAATCACTTGATTTTGTTGAGTATTGAAGAAATTATGAACGTTTCAAGTTTACCTAGTTTTCTAGTTTCCCCTTGGACCAGTAATCTTTCAGGCTATTTTTCGGCCAAAACATGGCGAGTTAGCTATCAAAAAATGTACCATTCTCTTTGTCTCATCGAGAAGTATGATTTTCATTTTGAATCACTCAATTTCGTTGACTATTGAAGAAGTTATGAACGTTTAAAGTTTACCCAGTTTTCGGCAAGTTTTCCAGTTTTTTCACTGACCAGCCACCTTTCAGGCTATTTTCCAACCATCTATGGCAACCATTGGGCTTCCAAGTAGGTATAATCTTGTTCAACACTTTCTTATCTTCATTTTAATATATTATGGTCGAATTTGATTAAGAAACGATTGAGTTACGAAGCTTTAAAAATTGCCCAAACTTCTGGCAAAAAATCTCAGTTTCCGGTATGAGCTCCGGGACCACTTAACGGAGTTTTTAACGGAAGGACAAAAATAATGGATGGTAGACAATCTCGTAGACCATTTCTTTTGATTTTCAATCTCAGAGACTAAAGTAATATGTTATACAAATCTTAATGACCATTTTAGCTAAAAAGCTTTTTTTTTAATTCTCTTCTCTCTCCATCTCGTTCTTCTTTATCTATCATCCTCTTTATCTTTTTTGTCTCTCTTTCTCTGGTCAAAGTTGGATGAGACTTGTTTTTTTTCGGTGAAATTGGATTTAACTCTCACATTTTATAAAAATTAAAAAATTACTGTTTTGAAATTGATATAAGCATTGTTTATGAAATTGAAAAATAAAAAGTTTTCTTCTTTTTTTTAATATAATATTATTATTTAGTTTGTTCTAAATGATGGGTTGTTGTATTATTTAACTCATATGACATGATATAAACTCAAGATAAATACATAGTCACATTCAATTTTGTAAACTTACTCGTCTTGATTCTTTTCATATGTGTCTGTAAATACATAAGCCCCGCCGCTGAAGAACCTATTCATTTACTAACTATTTTGTTTATTGTCATCTCACTATTAAGAGAGAATTGGACTAATAGTCTTTGAACTTTGGCCTAATTGAAGATTTGGTCATTGAACTAAAAATTCATGAGTATTAGTCTCTGAATTTGTTATAATGTGAAGCAATGGTTATTTTGGTTAACTTCGTTAGAAGTTTCATCCATTTTTTGTCCATTTAAACTCTTTATTTTGAATGGAAGTTTTAACATAATTAGCCAAAATGATTATTGCTTTCTAACAGAGTTGGCCCAAAAGACCATTGATCCACATTATAATAAGTTCATATACTCACAAATTTTTAGTTCGGACCAAAGTTCCAATAAAACTAATGTTCAGGGACCAGTGTCCCAATTACCTCGCCTATTAATTAAACATATGGTTCCCACAGTATTCTCAAATGCAAAAGCTGCTTAATTACTCGATTAATTTGAGAAGATTTTGGGTTGGAGAGGGAGAGAGAACGAGAGAGATCAAAGCTTGCCATGGATCCTTCCTTGTATGAGGCGGCAATGTGGGGTGATATTGGTTTCTTTACAAGAACCGCGTGTAACGGCGATGAATTAATTGATCTTCTCCATCAGAAAACACCTAAAGACAACAATGTTCTTCATATTGCAGCCGAATACAACAACAACAACAACAACAACAAAGCCTTTTCCCACTAAGTGGGGTCGGCTATATGAATCCTAGAACGCTATTGCGCTCGGTTTTGTGTCATGTCCTCTGTTAGATCCAAGTACTCTAAGTCTTTTCTTAGGGTCTCTTCGAAAGTTTTCCTAGGTCTTCATCTACCCCTTTGGCCCTGAACCTCTATCTCGTAGTCACATATTCGAACCGGAGCGTCAGTAGGCCTTCTTTGCACATGTCCAACCCCATTTTGTGTACGTGTTGATGATTCACCGCCCAACATTTTGTGCCATACAGCATCGCCAGCCTTATTGCCGTTTTATAAAATTTTCCCTTGAGCTTCTGTGGCCTACGACGGTCACACAACACGCCGGATGCACTCTTCCACTTCATCCATCCAGCTTGTATTCTATGGTTGAGATCTCCATCTAATTCTCCGTTCTTTTGCAAGATAGATCCTAGGTAGCGAAAACGGTCGCTCTTTGGTATTTCTTGATCTCCGATCCTCACCCCTAACTCATTTTGGCCTCCATTTGCACTGAACTTGCACTCCATGTATTCTGTCTTTGATCGGCTTAGGCGAAGACCTTTAGATTCCAACACTTATCTCCAAAGGTTAAGCTTCGCATTTACCCCTCATGAGTTTCATCTATCAACACTATATCGTTTGCGAAAAGCATACACCAAGGAATATCATCTTGAATATGTCCTGTTAACTCATCCATTACCAACGCAAAAAGGTAAGGACTTAAGGATTGTTGATGCACAAAATCAGTGAAGACTTTGGTACAACAGAAAGTATTAAGTTTGTGAATTTCGCTAGATTGCTCTGGTCATTAGTGTGGATAAGTATGTAAATGGATAGAGACAGGAAAGCAAACACAAGATGTACGTGGTTCACCCAGATTGGCTACGTCCACGGAGTAGAGGAGTTCTCATTAATTGTGAAGGGTTTACACAAGTACATAGGTTCAAGCTCTACTTTAGTGAGTACAAGTGAATGATTTAGTACAAATGACATTAGGAAATATTGTGGGAGAATGATCTCGTACTCACGAAACTTCTAAGTACCAAAGTGTGGTATCGTCTTCACTTGCCTTATCTGTCTCATAGGTAGATTTGACATCTTCTCTGGAAGTACTCTTCCTCCATCCAGGGGTGGTATCTTTAACTGGTGGAGATGCACAAGGTAATGTATCAATTTCACTTGAAGCTTACTTGTAGTTTCAGGCTTGGTCAAGCGCGATACAAACCATGTAGTAGGAGTCCCCCAAGTCGCCGAGCTAGGGGATCTACTGAAAGAGGTGACAGACAAGGTAAGCAATTAGAGCTCCAAGCAATCAGTCCCAGATCAGAAGTTTGATTTCGAGTTCCGGCTGATTGTTCTTATTCTCCCTATCTTGCAGGCAGCATGAAGGATAAAGAGAAGAAAAAGGAGAATAGATGATATGGGATACTTTTGCTTTTGAAGAAGTAACTTTCCACAGGCTTATTTTTGAACTGGGCTGGAGGGTTTTCTGGTTTCCTCCAGAGTATAAGGCCGACTGAAGAATTTGAGGGTTAAAACAAGTCCATCAAATCTAGAGTACGTTCGATCCTACTGATATGGGATACTTTTGCTGTTGACAAAGTAGTGGATGTATCGGCACGTGTTCTGTTACGCTTGTCTCCACATGCTTCCTTGTATCTTTCTTACTTTCCCTATCTGTTCCTCAGGCAGATGTGGTATCTTCTCTGGAAGCATAAGATGTTGAAGATGAGTACTCGAGAACAATGCCAAGTAAGTAATCAGGTAAGGGGTTCCAGGTAGTCAGTTCCTGACTAGAAGCTTGATTCCAAGTGCTGACTGATTGCTCTCTTTCTCCTTGTCTTGCAGGTAGGAACAAGGCCAAAGGAAAAGACAGGGAAAAAGCATGATATGGGATACTCTTACTTTTAACCCTGATGATATGAGATATTCTTGCTCTGGTGTAGCTTGTTTGCAGAGGTATTGTCGGAAGGAAAGAAAGCTAAGTATTTCGGGAGGCTTCGTTGGGAGTGCCATCTCCGATATGAGGAAGGGTTGAGCATTTTTGCAGGTCTGCCTGTCCGTTGAGGATGGATGTCGACATATATATGAGTCTCCCTAACAAGTAGTAATGCTATTCCTTTACCCTGCTTGGTCATAGCATGGTAGTGGGAGCTGCCAGCTTCATGTGTGTCAGAGCACTTTGAAAAAATGGTCTGTGGTATATGGAAAACTGATTTGCGTGTGAAGATTACAGACAAGCTTTATCCAAGGAGATCTGGCTCTCGAAGTTGAGAAATCGATGCTTCTTTGGTTTTCGAACAAGCAATCCTGTCGGGGATCTGGCTCTCGAGATTCGGAGAACGGTGCCTCTTCGATTTTTGAGAAAGCAATCCTGCTGGGAGTCTGGCTCTCGAGATTCGGAGAGCGGTGTCTCTTCGATTTTTGAGAAAGTAATCATGTTGGGAGTCTGGCTCTCGAGATTCGGAGGGCGGTGCCTCTTCGATTTTGGAGCAAGCAATCTTGTTGGGAGTGTTTTCTCGAATGTGAGTAAAGGTTAGGCATATTTGCTAGTCCACCTTGCCACGGAGCACAGAGGTTGACACACAAGGACTTTCCAATTATCCAGCAATGGTGCTGTTCCTTTACCCTTGTGGGTAATAATATGGTAGCTAGACCTTCAAAATTTATGTGTCTAAACTTTGTTAGTGCTGTTTCTTTGCTATTCTTTTACCTTTCTTGGTCATAGCGATGTAGTGGGAGCTGCAAGCTTCACGTGTCTAAACTTTGTCAGAGATCTTTGGCAAAGTTATCTGTGGTACCCATGAGCTGATGGTGCGTGTGGAAAGTGGATGATTGAACAGTAAAATTCACGTGCTTTCTATTTCACCAGAAATCTTCAACAGAATGCCCGTAATTTCAGCAAAGCTGAGTGTGCATGTGATGCTGACAAGGCTGAAAAAAGCTGGTGCCTCTTCGATTTCTGAGATCGGACCTCGTGGTCTCTGAGCAGCCCATTTTTTGAGAAAGCAAGCGCCTCTTCGATTTCTGAGATCGGCCTTCGTGGTCTTTGAGCAGCCCAGCTTTTGAGAAAGCAAACGCCTCTTCGATTTCTGAGATCGACCCTAGTAGTCTCTGAGCAACCCAGCTTTTGAGAAAGAAAACGCCTCTTTGATTTTTAATCAGGCGCCTTTTCAATTTCCGGAGCTCCGTCGAGTGCAGATTTTTATAGAGGTTGACATTAAGTTTCAAAGCACACTTGAATCTCCACCAGTAAAAGCTCCCTTCTTGCACTTCTAAGATCTTGATTTGTCCAACCTCTTCTCTCTTTAACACCTTTGAAAATGTCTGGCCCCTCCTACTGTCGTTTTGATTTGAACCTTGTTGAAGAGGCAGCCACGCCTTCTCTAGACAACATATGGCGCCCATCCTTCTTATCCCCTACTGGTCTTCTTACCGTTAGGGATTCTGTGATGAAGAATGATATGACCGCTGCGGTGGTGGCCAGGAACCTTCTCACTCCTAAAGATAACAGACTACTTTCCAAACGGTCTGATGAGTTGGCTGTTAAGGATTCTCTGGCTCTGAGTGTTCAGTGTGCAGGTTCTGTGTCTAATATGGCCCAACGCCTATTTGCTCGAACCCGCCAAGTTGAATCATTGACGGCTGAAGTGATGAGTCTCAAACAGGAGATTAGAGGACTCAAGTATGAGAATAAACAGTTGCACCGGCTCGCACATGACTATGCTACAAACATGAAGATGAAGCTTGACCAGATGAAGGAATCTGATGGTCAGGTTTTACTTGATCATCAGCGGTTTATGCGTTTGTTCCAAAGGCATTTATTGCCTTCGTCTTCTGGGGCTGTACCGCGTAATGAAGCTCCAAATGATCAACTTCCGATGCCTCTTCCTTCTAGGGTTCTATCCAGTACTGAGGCTCCGAATGATCCCCCTTCGGTACCTTCTCTTTCTGGGGCTCTATCGACTGCTGAGACTTCTCCTAAGCAACTTTTGTGAAGGCTCCCTCTTGTTTGTTTATTTTGACTCATGTATATGTACCTATTTGTAACTTATCGGAGATATCAATAAATAAGCTTTGCTTCATTTCAACGTATTGTGTTAAATAAACAAAAACCTTCTTCACTGAGTGGGGTCGGCTATATGAATCTTAGAACGCCATTGTGCTCGGTCATGTGTCATGTCCTCCGTTAGATCCAAGTACTCTAAGTCTTTTTTTAGAGTCTCTTCCAAAGTTTTCCTAGGTCTTCCTCTACCCCTTCGGCCCTGAACCTTTGTCTCGTAGTCGCATCTTCTAACCGGAGCGTCAGTAGGCCTTCTTTGCACATGTCCAAACCACCGTAACCGATTTTCTCTCAGCTTTCCTACAATTTTGCCTATTCCTACTTTACCTCAGATATCCTCATTCCTAATCTTATCATTTCTCGTGTGCCCACACATCCAACGAAGCATCCTCATCTCCGCTACACCCATTTTGTGTACGTGTTGATGCTTCACTGCCCAACATTCTGTGCCATACAGCATCGTCGGCCTTATTGCCGTTCTATAAAATTTTCCTTTGAGCTTCAGTGGCATACAAAGGTCACATAACACGCCGAATGCACTCTTCCACTTCATCCATCCAGCTTGTATTCTATGGTTGAGATCTCCATCTAATTCTCCGTTCTTTTGCAAGATAGATCCTAAGTAGCGAAAACAATCGCTCTTTCGTATTTCCTGATCTCCGATCCTCACCCCTAACTCATTTTGGCCTCCATTTGCACTGAACTTGCACTTCATATATTCTGTCTTTGATCGGCTTAGGCGAAAACCTTTAGATTCCAACACTTCTCTCCAAAAGTTAAGCTTCGCATTTACCCCTTCCTAAGTTTCATCTATCAACACTATATCGTCTGCGAAAAGCATACACCAAGGAATATCATCTTGAATATGTCCTGTTAACTCATCCATTACCAACGCAAAAAGGTAAGGACTTAAGGATGAGCCTTGATGTAATCCTACAGTTATGGGGAAGTTTTCGGTTTGTCCTTCATGAGTTCTTACGGTAGTCTTTGCTTCTTCATACATATCCTTTATAGCTTGGATATATGCTACTCGTACTCATTTCTTCTCTAAAATCCTCCAAAGAATGTCTCTTGGGACCCTATCATACGCTTTTTCCAAATCTATAAAGACCATGTGTAAATCATTTTTCCCATCTCTATATCTTTCCATCAATCTTCGTAAGAGATAGATTGCCTCCATGGTTGAGCACCCTGACATGAACTCGAATTGGTTGTCCGAAACCCGTGTCTCTTGCCTCAATCTATGCTCAATGACTCTCTCCCAGAGCTTCATTGTATGACTCATTAGCTTAATACCCCTATAGTTCATGCAATTTTGTACGTCGCCTTTATTCTTGTAGACACGCATCAAAGTGCTCTTTCGCCACTCATTTGGCATCTTCTTCATTTTCAAAATCCTATTGAAAAGGTCAGTGAGCCATGCTATACCTGTTTCTCCCAAGACTTTCCACACTTCGATCGGTATATCGTCTGGGCCCACTGCTTTTCTATGCTTCATCATCTTCAAAGCTACAACCATTTCTTCCTTCCTGATTCGACGATAAAAAGAGTAGTTTCTACACTTTTCTGAGTTACTCAACTCCCTTAAAGAAGTACTCCTTTCATGTCCTTCATTGAAAAGATTATGAAAATAACATCTCCATCTGTCTTTGACCGCGTTCTCTGTAGCAAGAACCTTTCCATTCTTATCCTTGATGCACCTCACTTGGTTTAGGTCCTTTGTCTTCTTTTCCCTTACTCTAGCTAGTTTATAGATATCCAACTTTCATTCTTTGGTATCTAGTCGCATATACATATCGTCATAAGCCGCTAACTTAGCTTTTCTCACAGCTTTCTTCGCCTCTTGCTTCGCTCTTCTATACTTTTCACCATTTTCATCGGTCCTGTCCTTGTATAAGGCTTTACAACATTCCTTCTTAGCCTTCACCTTTGTTTGTACCTCTTTATTCCACCACCAAGATTCCTTTTAGTGTGGAGCAAAGCCCTTGGACTTTCCTAATACCTCTTTTGCTACTTTTCGGATACAACTAGCCATGGAATCCCACATTTGGCTAGCTTCCCCCTCTCTATCCCACATACACTGGGTGGTTACTTTCTCTTTGAAAATGGCTTGTTTTTCTCCTTTTAGATTCCACCATCTAGTCCTTGGGCACTTCCAAGTCTTGTTCTTTTTTCTCACTCTTTTGATATGTACATCCATCACCAACAAGCGATGTTGATTAGCCAAGCTCTCTCCCGGTATAACTTTGCAATCCTTACAAGTTATACGATCCCCTTTCCTCATTAGAAGAAAATCTATTTGTGTTTTTGACGACCCACTCTTGTAGGTGATCACATGTTCTTCTCTCTTCTTAAAGAAGGTGTTGGCTAAGAAGAGATCATATGCCATTGCAAAATCCAAGATAGCCTCCCCATCCTCGTTTCTCTCCCCAAAACCATGGCCACCATGAAAACCTCCATAGTTGCCTGTCTCCCTGCCCATATGTCCATTTAAATCTCCTCCTATAAATAACTTTTCTGTCTGGGCAATTCCTTGCACCAAGTCTCCAAGGTCTTCCCAAAATTTCTCCTTTGAACTTGTATCCAACCCTACTTGAGGTGCGTACGCACTAATCACATTGATGAGTTCTTGTCCTATTACAATCTTGATTGCCATGATTCTATCTCCTACCCTCTTGACATCTACAACATCTTGTGTCAAGGTCTTGTCCACGATAATGCCAACACCGTTTCTCGTTCTATTTGTGCCCGAATACCAAAGTTTAAACCTTGAGTTTTCTAGATCCTTTGCCTTAAGACCAACCCACTTAGTTTCTTGTAGGCACATAATATTTATCCTTTTCCTCACCATAACTTCCACTATTTCCATAGATTTTCCCGTTAAGGTTCCTATATTCCACGTTCCTAAACGCATTCTACTATCTTGAACTCTACCCTTCTGTCCTAACTTCTTCACCATTCCCCGTCCAATAGGATCAAAGTACTTCTTTTGTGTGTCCTGTGTAAAGTTGATAGGAGCATATGCTCTCAAACAACTTTGAGTGGAGTTGTTCGAAAAGAAGTTTCTATGGTCCCCTTGCTCATTTAACACTGCATCCGGGTACCGATGGAGATACAGCGATCCTTGCTCACTTATCACTATGCTCGGGCCACACAGCGCGCCACTTACGGGTGACGCCCTAGCTTTAGCGCGATTTCGTTCTGGATTCATTTTCATAATTATTCGACGTAATTGAGGAGTGCCGGCTGTCGACTACCTGACGCCCTCCCCCTCCTCCTTTACCCGGGCTTGGGACCGGCAATGTAAGATAAACTTATATTGCAGCCGAATGCAAGCAAAATAAATTCTTCGAAGAAATCCCGCTTGATAGATAATCACCGTTGTTTTGGGCCACCAACAAGAAAGGCGAAACTCCCCTGCTCATTGCTGCCAGAGTAGGCTGCTCTGAAGTAGCTGAGTTCCTCATTAATCATGCCAAAATGCTACAATTTAGAGGAGCTGATCAGGAGAGCGGCGAAGCTGACAGTGAAGCTCATAAAAAGGTACTCCGAATGACTAATTTTGACAGGGATACGGCATTGCATATTGCTGCTCGATATGGACGCGGTGGAGTAGCAATCCTCTTAATTGAAGCTGACCCTCAATTGTGTTGTTTTACTAATAGCACAAATGAGTCGCCATTGTTCTTAGCTGTTGGCTATGGCTTTCAACTCATAGCTGCTTTTATCCTAAATCGTCCAGTATCCCCTTCCTTTCAAGGAATCAACGACGTGACAGCTTTACATGCAGCTGTTACTCACTCAAACAGAAAAGCAAAACGTAACTAATTATAACTACACATGAATCATAGTCAACATCTGGTATTTCTTAATGCCATATATTCATGCAACAACCAACCTTTTATCGAAGAGATATTGATACACGAAGTGATTTCCTCACACAACGTTTTCTCCCCATGGACACCCTGTTTATTTTTGGCCCTTTAATTGAAAAATCAAAACAGAATCAAGTGACAGAATTAAATACAGGTGTGAATAAAATGGTGCGCGGAAATCAATTCCCTTCAAATCTTCAAATCTCTCTCGTTCTCATTTGCAGTGGCTTTAACTCTGCCTGGAGGTTATAAAAGTAATGAAGCTGCAGTTTTACAGGAAAATAGATTTTTACAAATGTTCATGGTATTCAACTGTTTCTCCTTCTATTCATCAACTTCTGTGATTTTAGCTACATTCTTCGCAAGTTTTTCTATCCCTCTCTGTAAATACAGACATAACTGCAGTGCTCCTCCCCATGTCCATTGGAGGAATGATGGCCGCGTTTGCTTCAGGAACTTTTGCGTTTCTATCCAAAGGCTCCACTCAAAATTTTGCTGTCATTATTGTCACTCCAATAGCAATGTTCTTTGGATTGATTGTCATCATCCGGTTGGAGACTCTGTCAACTTTTACACGTCGACAAGAAAAGATCGGTTGGCTCCGAAGGGCCTCAATTTAATAATGGTGTTTAATTACTTATTAGTTGCTTGAGTCCCGTTTGACTTGGTGATCAAAGATTTTTGTTTACCATTATGGATTTGGGGTGTGATATTCACATACCCCTTTTTACTTCTTCCACATATTTTTAGTTTTCGGCCGTCGGATCGGATGAATTGAAGAAGATCAACGGACATAAATTAACAAGAGGTGTGTGAGAAGTAAAAATAGGTGTGTGGATAGCACACCCCTATGGATTTTATATAAAAAAATGGAGAATAGATAAGTTTGATTTTTTTTCAATCCTCGAAATCTAGTTGAATGATAAGTAGTCATGATTTCTTATTGGACTTGATCACAGTGAATATTAGTGTGGTTTCTTGGTTGGGATAGTTGTGGCAACGAGGAAGGGATCACTGATCAGTTTAAATTTTGGGCTTCCACGTGAGTAAATGTTGTATAACAGTATAGCTACAAGCTTAATTTCACTTTTATATTTTGTCAGTCTCTCGGGAAGTAATCTTTTTCTTTGTTTTAAAAACTGTTTCTATGGGATTCATAACATGAGAATACAGTACAACATTTTACAATCACCTTAGAAAATGTACTTTCGAAACAAAATTGATAAGACATGGATCGTACAATTTACAGTTGAAGCGCCCGTTACTTCGACTTATATCTCTAAGGTATAAAGTCAATGTTTTAAAAAATCACTAAATAGTAGTCGGGTGGTAGATAGGGGCTAGGCAGAAGCCTAGGCTTTTTTTTTTTTTTTTATCATTATTATATAACATATAAATAAGTATCTAGTTATACTTAAAAAAATACATAATTGTATTGAAAAATTTAAATTGCAAAATAGAATGATAAAATAAATAATATAGTAATAGAATATGTTGAAAACATGAGGAACAACCATACAATGAGCATTCATCCAAGTATGCAGTAAGTCTTTCACAATTTATTATAAGCATAAAATGAAAAAAGAATGTTATCCATTTTCTATCTAAATGAGAGTCGTGACCCTACGTCATTTTCTATCCAAGTATACTTCAACGCTATTGCATTACACTAATAATATTCAGATATACCGATACCTTTTTTATTAAAAGTTCCTACAGAATTTTCCTTAAAAGTATATGAATATAGAGTCGTATAGGAGAGAAATATCCATGTACATGTGCCAGATCAAGCATACTATGAAAATAAAACCCAATATCAAGCATCATCGATTCATTGGTCCAAGCACTCGGGATCTCCTTTTATCATTTTATTGTCATGTTCTTACTTTTTGTTTTTTCATTTATCGGATTACTTCTTAGTTAGTTCTCTCTTGATTATTAAATAGCCTAACATTAAATAAGTACCAATATAATATATCCTTCATGTCTGAGAATATAATAGAAATTGATTACCCGAAGTACCATTTGCTGAAGACTTTTCAGCTCCAGTCTTTTTCGTTTTCGTATCGTATATGACCTGGTGTTTGAAATGTTATAGGTTACCTTTATTTTTATATTGTATATTTTGTTTATTTAAAAAAAATATGTATTTCCTTTCCACCCTTACTTAGAAATTTCTTTTAATAAAATATTTTTGACGTGAACTACAAAATGTGGTCTCGCATTTTTTAAACTAGATTACTACACTTAAGGAGGACATACTGTGTGAAATGTATTTTATTTTATTTGTTATAACGTCGAAGTTGCAGGTCACAAACCGTGTGAGACTTTTACATATCCTTGAGAACGGTGTGTGGTCCCTTTGAGTGCATTTGGAGGTTTTCTTGCTAGTAATTTATTTGATTTGTTAGTTGACTGCAAGGATGTATGTACGTACATAAGTTGAAGATATGGAGATATATATAGTTAACCACCGGTCCATACTTAATTACGGAGACATACTTTGTAGTCCTCCATCCTTGATTCCCTTAACTGGTGTCTAATTTGATTGTTAAAGGCTGAGAGAAGAGATCAAAACCATGGATCCTTCCCTCTATAAGGCGGCAACATCCGGAGATATTCGTTTCTTGAGATCAGATCGTTTCCTCGATCAGAAAACACCTAAAGACAACAATATATTTCATGTTGCTGCTGAGTTCAAGCAAGCAGACTTCTTCAAAAACGTCCCACTCGATGTTCAATCTTCATTATTTTGGGCCACCAACAAAAAGGGCGACACTCCCCTGCACGTTGCTGCAGGAGTTGGTTGTCATGAAATCGTAAAGTTCCTCATCCAACACGCGAAGGAAACGCAAATTCATGGAGCTGATCAGGAAAGCGGGCCAGCTGATAAGGATGCACACAAAGAGTTGTTCCGAATGACAAATTTGCAAAAGGATACAGCTTTGCACGTTGCTGTCCGCAATGATCATGGTGGAGTGGTTATGCTTTTGATGGAAGCTGATCCTCAATTGTGTTGTTTCACTAATGGAGCCAATGAGTCGCCGTTGTTCCTGGCTGTTAGAAGTGGGTCTCCTAGCATTGCTATTTATATTTTGAACCACTCTGATCCCGTACTTCCTTCTTTTCATGGGACTAATGGTGTGACAGCTTTACATGCGGCAGTGACTCACAAGCACCTTACAGGGAGAGGTAAAGCATGAAATAATTTGTTATGTCTTATTTTCGTACATACGAATACATATACAAAGAAAGGATTTTTTCCATTTTGTTGCCTGAAAAATGCTTTTGTAAAATAATTATTATGATTAATTGTTCAAGTTCACATTCTGACAACATAAACTTAATTGTTTTAAAATAAAATAAAAGTCTAGTAATTAAAGGTATAGAGAGAACTCCATTTCTACCCAATTTTCTTCTACTGCGATCTCATTAATTTATTCACATGGTTGATTATATAGGTATAGAATAGTTATTTAAAGGGAGTTTTGAATAAAAAACCCGTGGTACGGTTCACTTTAACGAAAAACCATATTTTTACACTAACAAGTCAAACCTGGTACTATTCACTTTACCCTTTATTTTGTCCTTATCGTTAAAACTCAAAGTTTTCAAGCTCTTTTCATTAGTTTTCCTTTTTAAATCCCAAAGTTGACACTTCAAACCTAAAATTGAAGGGATTAATTAATCCGAGACTAGAGACCTGAAGTTTAAGCTCTACATGATTATGCACTAAAGTTCAATAAATGGAATCATATATAGTTGAAGAAAATTGAGTACAAATGAGGTTTTCTCAATGCGTAGTTATGTAATGTCTACTATTATTTAAGAGATTCTCTTATCCCTCAACCAGCTCGAACTTTTCTACATTGATATTGTGTCAGGCATTGTGGAGATGATGGTGTCAAAAAATCCAGATGTGATAAGAAAAGCCGATGCACTTGGGTGGACTCCCTTACACTACGCAGCATTGAGAGGGAACCTTGAAGCGACTAGAGTGCTCATGCAATATGATAGTTCTGCATCTTACATCCTAGACAAATCTGGAATATCAGCTCTCCATGTCGCGGCCTATGCTGGGTGCATCAGAGTAATGGAAGAGATGATTCGACATCGACCTGATACTTGTGATTTGCTCAATGACAAAGGCCAAACGATTCTACATGCTGCAGTTTTGGGCGAACAAATACATGTCGTCAGTTACATATTAAATAACCCTATGTTTGCAGGACTTATAAATGAAGCAGATAAAGATGGAAACACTCCATTGCATCTAGCTGCCCGTTACCAAAATCGTGAAAGTATAAGAATTTTGACAGATGACCCTAAAGTGGACAAGACTGCTATTAATGAAGAATTCTCAAGGGCCATCGACTTTTTTCTCGGAGACAATAGTGGAGAACAGGTATGCAATATTATATATATACTCCGCCACTTAGAGTCCTTTGATCCATGTCAGCAGCTCTTCAATTTTCTTTGGCAGATGTTGGATTAAAGTAAAGGGCTAAATGTCGGAGTATTCAATACTCCGGAATATTGTAGATTCCTCACATGCATATATATAATATAATGATTTTAGGGTGCCAAAGTCATTCTTTCAAGGCGTTAGTTATAACCAAGGAAACTTGTAATAATTATACAAGGTACCAAGTCAATCTTCTCAAAAGTTTATTTTGTTCAACAAGCTTGTCTGTGAGAATTTGGACTCAGGAATATGTTGGTACATAATGTTAAAATATATAGAATCATGCAGTCAAATTGTTCACCTTAATCTACAATTAATCTCTTTTACTTAATTAACTAGTTACAAAGCATCATTTTCTTCCTCTCTGTATATATATGTATTTCAGGAAATCTTTGATAACCAAAGAGTCTTGCACCACCTGGGGCGTTCCACTGGCGTGCCATTTTTCCAACAACAAATCAACCGTGATTTCAAGAAATTGATATGTCCGGATAATGATACCTCTTGCACGCCAGCCATTGCTGCAGACAAGAGAGAAAAACTGCAAGCTCATTCAGATTTAGCCTCAAAAAGGCTCGACACCAACTTACTCGTAGGGGTGCTTATCGCAACTGTCACATTTACAGCGGCGTTCACCCCTCCCGGAGGATTTAAAAGTGACGGAACACCAGTTTTAAATGAAAATACATATTTTCAAGCGTTTCTGATGTTTGACTTTATCTCCTTCTTTTTCTCATCTCTTGCCATTCTAAATGATTTCTTGGTGGCAACCGTCTTACCAATCCGTCTTGCAGCACCTGCAAGTCTCATTCAGCTTTCCATCGGAGGAATGATGGTTGCATTTACTTCGGGCGCCTTAGCAGTGCAGCCTAAACGCCAAACACTAACTCTGGGCGACATTTTGGTGTCAATAATATTCGTCATTTTATTTTTGGTAGCTGTCCTCCCTATGGTGAAGTCTTTGTTTCAAATAATAATGCGAAAGAAGTACCCATTGACATTGTAGCTAGTTGACATTTTGATTCGGAATCGCATAAATTAATGTCATGTTGACATGTTGCGTGCGTAATTGAAAGTTACTAGCCTAACACTCATTGTAAATTCACACAATTTTTTTACTTAACTTTCACAGCTTGTTAATTTATGGTGTTTGATCATCTTCTATTCTTTCAATCTGATAGCCAAAAATTGAGAGGTGTGTGTAAAAAGTAAAAAATGTTGTGTGGATAGCAATATCCTACTTATATGTGTAACCTCTTAGGATGGACGACACGTTTTAAAGATGGACGACACGTTTTGCGGTTAATATGTGTAACCTCTTAGGATGGACGACACGTTTTAAGGGTTATAAGGTTTTTCAAAAGGGTTTTCATAAAACTTAATGAGTCTTGCATATTCACATTCGATCTGGACGCCATGGACGGGTTGCATGTTAGATATACGTTCTATGTTGGAGGTTCCAAGTAGGGCATACTTTAGGAAAACCTAACCTTTAAAATATGCATGTATAATTCATAAGTAATTGGAAGAACTACGTATGATTGTTAAGGTGACGGCGGAACCCTAGTACTTTCTCACTTTGAATTCTAAAATTTGTTTCCTTTATCTTTCTTTAAAGTTGCAGTTTTTAAGTAATCTTTTTAATTAAATTCGTTTTTCTTAATTTAGGTCATTAAATCACCTCTTTCAAAAACTTTGTTTTAATTAATTAATTGAGAATTGATTTCGCTTTAATCTTTTTAAATGAATCATTGTGGAGAATGACCTTACTTGAGCCAACTATACTACAACAATCTAGTTTCTCTTGCAAGTAATTTAGGTGTTTTTAACCCTTTTGCGCAGGTGGTAAAAATCCTATCAATGCTCTTAGAGGTATAGAAACTAGAACCATTATGTGGTATCTCAATGGTTGGGGCGAATTCTAGCTCCGTATTCCAAACGGCTCGTATTGAGTTAGATTTTTTGTGCTGGTGAGAATTACACGATGGTGGCTAAAGACAGACTGAAATGCCTCTGTGAATTTTCACGGCATCGAAAGGGTGGAATGTCGAGACTTGGCCACCTGCTGGTCCTTTAAAAAAAAAAACGTATAGAAACTAGTATATTATGTGCCAAAAGAATTTTTGGTTAGTTCATTCCTATGGTTAATACAGACTATATTAACATGAAAGGTGGAGGGACTTAACAGAAAATGTTCTTGTATAACATAGTTTAACAATATATTATATTATGTTGATCATTTTTCGACATTTAAAATATTGGACAGAAAATAATTATTGACATTCTATAATAGTCATTATGTAGTCTTCCCTAATTGTTTTATAAAAAAAATAAAACAAACAAGTGTATGATAATTGTTTTGAAATTGCAGTAATACCAGTTTATTGCAAAACAACATTTTGATGACGCAACACTTGCAATATTTTCTGAAAACGCTCATATAAATGTCAAACTCAAGAAGATCCTGTATATGGACTAATGGGCACTCATTTTACCATGTCCAGGTCACTAAACAAAACGTAATGAGAAATAAATACAATCGAAATTGCCATGTGTTGGTACATGTACTTGCCACATGGCCCTACTAATTGGCACTGTAAATTCCGAAGGATTCTGGAGCTGCACCCCAGTAATATACCATTTTGTTGGTCACGCTCGGACTTCCAGGTTGAAGGGAAAAAAAAATTATTATTTCGCTGTCGTTAAGTATCCTTCTTACGCATTTTTGTTTAATTATTGAATACGTCAAACATAAATATAATAACAAAAATAACAAAAGTGCACGTATAAGAAAATTGAGTGTAGAAATTATTTCTCAAAAACAAAAGAAAAACTCTCGTGATCATGATTTCGGCTAGGGTGATTAGGAAATAAAACTAGCTTCTTTTGTACATATTCTGTATTCAGAAATATTTTTATTGATGATGCCTTGAGATACTATTATTTTTGGACAAGGATTGTCTGCCTTCTTTTTTTCCATGTCCTTCTATGCCCTATTGTTTGTGTAGTCACAGTTAAGTCACGTTAACATTTTATATTACTATTCATTTTTGTCTTATTATCTTTATAAAAAAAATAATATAAAATGTTAACGTGGCTTAACCGTGACCACACAAAACAGGAGGCATAGAAGAGTATGAAAAAAGGGAGGGCAAACAATCCTTGTCCATTATTTTTTGGTGCTAATATGTTAAATCTTAAATGATTGATTGGTTATTCGAATAACGGTAACTCAGTAGCTGGATTTGTAAGGTGTGTACTGTGACGTGCCACCAAATTATATTTCTTCTAATTAACTTGTGTTTTAGAAGTAAAGTTTTAAATAAAATTAAGTCAACTTAACCATAGTTTTATCTATATATATAATGTGAGAAGGACAAAAAGGTGAAACATTTTGTAATGCTAAAAATGTCCTCACTTCATACACAAAGCTACTGCTCACAAAAACAAGGTCAAAATCATAATATGATGCAATAAAAAGTGAAATTATATGCTGTGAACAATATGATGCAATTAAAAAATGTCTCTTCCATGCACATGAGCACGTGCAGAGAAGTTAGTATAACATTAACCTACTACATATACCTCATTGCAAGTTCTTCAACAGTTCCCTAAACGACTCTAGGATGCTTTTTAGAAAAATTCTGTAAAGTATTAATAAGTTGATAACCTTTGTAATTCATGTGTCATCACATCAGTATCATTTGACGGTAAAATTTGAGTTAAAACTAAAAATATATATTGTTATCAATAACATCATTTTTTTATTAATTATATAATGACACTTAGTATATTAGACAATATTCTAGACACTAAAAAAATCTTTACAACAACAGCTCCATCTTTCTGATTTCGAGAGAGAGGACAGAAACATTATTTCTCTGCCTACATTATTATTATCATCACTTAAATACCAGTTCGGATGGTGAATTACATTATTGGTGAATTGTTATATAAATAATTAATAAATATCATGATTTCATAAGCTTCACAAAATTAAAAAAGGGATTGAATTAGGGAGTCAAATTTGAGAGCAAGTCCAGCCTTGCTGGTAGCCCGGGGGACAGGGGAGAAGAAAGGGCCCGAGGCCCTGTGAATCACCTCCAGCCATGAAGAGCCCGAGCTCTTGAAGAAGGCCCGAGCAGGGGGCCTGTCAATTTGTGACAGCCCAGCAGCCCGAGCTCCAACCCTTTTTTTATTTTTTTTCTGTCAGGCGCGTGCACCCCACTCGTGCGTGGGGGCGCGTCGCCCGACACCTTTTCAGAAAAATCAGGCCACTTGCAGCAGCTGTCAGTTACCGTTGGGAAGCCATGTGGCTTCCCGCGGTCCGTTCGATCTCAACGGCTCCTTCACTTGGACCGTTGGATCTCAACGGTAAAAAAAATAAAAAAAATCTGATTTAATATCAACCATTCGATCTGAGATCAACGGTCGATATTAATATGCTTTATAAATAAAGAAAAAATAGTTTTAAAATTAAGAAAAGTTACCGTTGTGACACGTGGCACAATCTGGAGTGTTGGAATTCAAATTTTTTTAAATCCAACGGCAGAAATTAATTATTGGAAAAAAAATATAAAAAATGGAAAAAATCCGAAAAAATTTTAAAAAATCTGAAAAAAAAATTGTAAAAAATTGTTTTTACTTTTCTATAAATACCACTTCTTCTCCATCTACCTTACACCACAATTTCATATTTTCTCAACCACTTTCAATCAAATTCTTATCTTTCTCTCAAAGTTTCCATCCAATTTTTTTTTTCCACAAAATGACTACTGATGCAGGTACGAATTGGTCGCTTCTTGAAGATGTTGCGTTGTGCACTAGCTGGGTTGAAGTTACTCATAATTCCCTTACGGGTAATGAGATGCAGTTGCGAGAAATGTGGAGTTTAATTCATACCAAATTTCTTGAGCAAATGAGTGGGAAAAGAACCAAAGAATTGATGTCCAGTCATTGGAAAATACTTTGCCATTCCTTTAGTACGTGGAGAGATGCCTTGACACAAGCTAGTAGTAATGTTCGAAGTGGGACAAATTATGCGGATGAGGTAAGATTATTTGTTTGTATTATTTATTTGTTACCTAATTTCATTATTATTATTATTTGTGACCTAATTTCATTATTATTATTTGTTTGTATTATTTATTTGTTACCTAATAATTTCATTATTATTATTTATTTGTATTATTTATTTGTGACCTAATTTCATTATTATTATTTGTTTGTATTATTTATTTGTTACCTAATAATTTCATTATTATTATTTGTTTGTATTATTTATTTGTTACCTAATAATGTCATTATTATTATTTATTTTTTACCTAATAATGTCATTATTATTATTTATTTGTATTATTTATTTGTGACCTAATTTCATTATTATTATTTGTTTGTATTATTTATTTGTTACCTAATAATTTCATTATTATTATTTATTTTTATTATTTATTTGTGACCTAATTTCATTATTATTATTTATTTGTATTATTTATTTGTTACCTAATTTCATTATTATTATTATTTATTTGTTACCTAATAGTCTCAATATTATTATTTGTAGCAACTTCAAGCACAAGCATGGTATGGTGCCAAAATCAAATCAAGAAACAAATCATTCACCCGGTGGGAATGTTGGAATATTGTTAAAGATTGTCCTAAATTCAAAGTTGTGCCTGTTGGTCCAAAAGTATGCATGAATAGCATCCCTCTACACAGCACCTTTGTACACATCACCCCTCCACACTCTACACCCGATCATGGCTCCCATGTTGATGAAGAAGATGGAGAAGAAGTGCCTGAAACGCCCATTCCTGAACAAGCGTCGGGGTCGACCCGTTATCCAATTAGGCCTCTAGGTAAGAAGGCTTCAAAGAGGAAAGGGAGTGCTTCCAAGAATGATTATGGAAAGTACATGCAAGAACTTGCTAGTCAAGGTGAATTGACGTTGGCGCGGGAATTGGCAAAATATGAGGCTGACAAGGCTAGAGATGAGGTAAAAGCTGCAACTATTCAACAAGCATTTCAAGCTGAACAGAGGGAAAGAGATCTACTTAGGCAAGAAAGGGAGTTGCTTAGAGAAGAAAGAATTGCACAACGAGATCGTGACATTATGAACACGTGTTTAGAAGGGATGTCTCCAAATTCTAAATATTTTTGGCAGTCGGAGAAAGCGGATGTGGTGCAAAGGAGGCGTGCAAGAGAAGCGAGATCAAGACAAGATGATCCTAGCACCACAGAGTGGTTAAGTGGTGAGGAATAGGGTACTTTTGTAATCGGAGCCCATAGTTTTCCAATCACTTTGGGTTGTAATTTATTATTTATGTTGTTTCCATGTAATCGGAATAGGGTACTTATGTAATTTATTATTTATGTTGTTTCCATTTTATTGAAGTTAGTACTTTATTAAAAGTGAGAGTACATGTATTTAATTTCGTAATATATTTATCCTAATAATAGAATCTTTATTCATCAAATTGTTCACGTATAATGAAATTATAAAACACACCAAATAAAACTAAAAAACTCACCAATTGGAATTACATAAACACACCAAATAAAATTACATAAACATACCAAATAATAAAAAACTCACTACAAAAAACACACCAAATACAAACAAACATACTAAATAAACTTAAGTATCTTCAACTTGTTTCAATGCCCACTGGTGCTCTATCAAGTCAATTTGCCGATCAATGTGCATAGATGACCTTTGAAGTGCAGTATATCGTTGAAGGACCCTTTCATTGTAACGTCCATCCCTTTCTAATGGATCGTGTTGCACGGGTTCTTCGGTGGCATCATGCGCACAATATATCCGTGTTCTTGAATTGTTCATCGTGTTTGCCTCTGGCTCATATTCATCAATCGCATCATAATCGAACTCATCTTCCACAATCATGTTGTGAAGAATGACGCACGTCATCATGATGGATCGAAGTGACTCTACATCGAACATTCTGGCAGCACCCCTGACGATCGCCCAACGAGCTTGAAGGATACCAAAACAACGCATCCTTCCTGCACCCCTCTTGACAGCTTGCAAAGTGTTTTTCCTTTGCACTTCGCGGACGTGGCACTGTTTTGACAAATGTTTCCCACCGTGGGTAAATGCCGTCGGCTAGGTAGTATGCCCCTTCGTACCTACGTCCGTTGACAACGTACGTGACTTTTGGTGCCTTTCCTTGCAGGACGTCGTTGAACACTGGGGATTGGGCAAGGACGTTGAGATCATTTTGAGCCCCTGGAACCCCGAAAAAGGCGTGCCATATCCATGTATCAAAAGATGCCACTGCCTCCAAAATGATAGATTTTGATCCTTTTCTGTCCCCATATGCGCCTTGCCATGCACTTGGACAGTTTTTCCACGTCCAGTGCATACAATCGATGCTTCCTATCATCCCAGGAAAACCTCGCATCTCGCCCTTCTTCAGAAGCCTTTGCTAGTCCCAGCGAGTAGGTTTTCGGAGGTACTCTGCGGTGTACAAAGATTCGACTGCTCCGCAAAACCTCATCAGGGCCTCAAGAATGGTTGATTTCCTCATCCTCGTTATCTCATCCACTTGGTCTGCAGATGCTCCATACGCAAGCATCCGCAACGTAGCAGTGATTTTTTGCTCAGGCAGGAGACCCATAACACCACAAGCATCCTACTTTTGCACAAAGTAAGAATCATGGTTGCAAACATCAGTCATGATTCTGTTGAACAAATGTCGTTCCATTCTAAAACGGCGTCTGAAGTACGTATCAGGAAATGCACTGTTATGGACAAAGTAATCGTCCAACAGCTCTTCACCCCGTCGTTGCCTGCTTCTATCAAGGTTTCTTGAATGGTTGGGCCTGCATATCTGAGCAACAGTCTGGATGACTCGACGGGAATGTGAGGCTCTGGCCATTCTTGTTTCGTCATCTCTCCTTCTACGCTCCTCATACTCTTCCATCTCATTTTCGGCTATCTGAAGGTTGAACATTCCTTCAGATTGGTTAAACAATTATTCCTCTTGTTGATCGATTTCCCACATCATCCTTGATGAAGAAGAAGACATTGTAATGATGGATGGTGAAGAAGAAGCAGAAACTATGAATAATGAGATAGAGATGTTGAGAAAATTGGTGTGAGATTTGTGAGGATGGATGGTGGATTATATGGACGATTCAGAAAGGATTGGATTGTAGATAAGGCCACGTGGCATGCCGTCATTCGTTAAAAATCTGATCGAAATCTATCCTCAAAGATTCTGAAAAGATAATGACACGTGGCACGATCGTATTGGATAAAAATCTTATCGAAATCGATCTCCAATAATTATATTTTCGAATAATGACACGTGGCGCAATTTTGAACGAGTTAAAATCTGATCAAAATCTATCGTCAAAGATTCTGAAAAGATAACGACACGTGGCACGATGACATTGGATAAAAATCTTATCGAAATCCATCGCTAAATAATTGTTTTTTTTATAAAAAGACACGTGGCACAACGAGAACGATTTAAAAAATCTTATCCGAAATTACAAATAATTTTATTTTGTATTATTTAAACAAACAAAAAAAACTAATATTTTATTGCCTATTGCCAGGGGGAAGGGCTCCAAGGGTGGAGATGCAAATGGCAATTACTGTTCATTAATGGCAGTTACTATTCATTAAAGGCAGTTACTGTTCGAAAGAGTGAATTCAATAGTGGATTGCCACGGGAAAGGCTCTATGAGTGAGTTATTATTGAGGTGTGAGCGACAATGTAGGGCTAGTGTTGAGCACGTGGCAGACAGAATCCTCTCTTCATTTTCCACGTGGGTCCCAGCGCTCAGAGTGAAGAAGTGATCTTGGCCCATCACAATGGGGCCACATCCATGGCTTCCCATTGACCATTTCTATATATGTTTGGTACGAACTTTGCCCTATAAAAAAGACATTAGTTGATCATCAAGTGATCAATTAATTGTCACTTTATATTACATTTTAATGGTATTTATCTTCACTTATAAGTGAGAAGTATTAAGTTTGAGAATTCTTGTCAAAGGTAAATTTGAATCACATTACTGCAACTTATTATGAGACTTACTCCACTCATCTACCCCTCATATTTTCTTATGTGTCACTAATTCATTAAAATATATTTAGGTATGGACATTTCATTACATTAGTTCAGTAAAATATATTATGGTATGGACGTTTAGGTACACTATAGAGGAAGTTAAACATAAACTTTTAATAATAAATTTAAAATTTAATGGAGAGACATTAAATAAGTAATCTTTTTTTTTTTTTTTTGAGAAAATAGGATATCTATTAATTATTAAAACAAAAATATAATATAAATTTGAATTAAGTACATATTAAAGGACTAAAATGAATATGTAATCTTACACTAAATTTTTATTAAATTTTAATCTTTTTCAAGAATTAAAATTCAAAAACCCTTAAAAGATCCAGCTAGCTTTTGAAGAAGCGCATTTGGTGTGTACTAAAACAATTGGTGGAAACCGACCTACCCCTCCCGCAGAAACAAATAAAAAACCATATCAGATCACAAAGTATAAACTATTCACAGTTCACATTCACAGTTCACCCACCGCGTAAACGGAATCATACTGCCAAGGTCATGACTGACTGCTCTCAAAACCTAATTTAAGTGCATTACTGAGGGAAGAATCTTATGAAACAAGTTTACTGTCATCATGACATTTTTAATAGAATTGTTAACATAAATTTATATTTTTATAGTACGCTACAACTAAGGTAAACAACTATATACAAATCTTTCTCCACGAGCCAGAAAGGAGGATACAATAGTAAATAATTATCTATATTATACGTAGCCGTTCGTCCCAGTACTAAATTCAATTGTTTAACTCGTTAAACGTCCCTCGGTATAAACGCGGCTCCTAATCCTTTGGCAGCGCCTTCAATTCTTCATACCACCATCGTGGTCGCCCTCCTGCATGGGATTCAATTAAAGTTAATTTGATCCTCTGAAATTACAACGAGCGTGTGGTTTCTGTATTTAAAACAATATTAGTCACCCAACTAATTCAATAAACTCTTCATAAAATTCGCAATAAGCAAAAAATTATTATGTAGTATTGAAACATCATATGATACTGTGATATAAAAATGTGGTTTTCCGAGTGTTAATTATAGATGTTGCTCTCTTCCATTTTCCCCCACTACTAGACACATACATGCAAAAATGCTCAGTTTTGGGTCAACGAAACACCTTAATTTATCACCCCACCAGGTCCCGCATATATAAGCCCCCAAATCCCCCAAATATCAACTTGCATATTTCGATTGCATCTTCAAAATATCCAGTCATCAAAGCGCATGCGCCACCGCAACCTCACCATCCAACACATGGCGAAGAAACCCATTTGGCCCGTTTCCCATCCGATTACGCAGATCTCGACCTCAGCTTCACCAGCTGCACCTCCACCTCCACCGCTCACACAGACCGCACCTTTGCAACTTCCTGCTCAAGCGCTCGCTCCAGCTTAGCCCGCAGCAGCCTCAACCTCAGCTTCAACGACAGCCTTTCCACCACCTCCACTACCTCCACAACAACAACTCGCCTCCACCACTGCAAGTTAGACCCGCGCTAGTCGGCTATCAAGGCTGCCACCGCTATCTCATCCGATCGCACTCTCCACCTTCGCCACCTCAAGCTACTCCGCCATGTCGGCACGGGAAACCTTGGCCGTGTCTTCCTATGCCTCCTCCAAGACTACCGTGACAACCCTAACGCCTCCAAATTCGCCCTAAAAGTCGTCGATAAAGATTTACTCACCCCGAAAAAACTCGACCACGTCAGCACCGAGGCCGAGATCCTCTCCATGCTCGACCACCCTTTCCTCCCCACGCTCTACGCCCGCATGGACGTCTCCCATTACACCTGCCTCCTCATCGACTACTGCCCGAACGGCGACCTCCACAACCTCCTCCAAAGACAGCCACTAAACCGCCTCCCTGTCTCCGATGTCCGCTTCTTTGCGGCGGAAGTCCTCGTTGCCCTTGAGTACCTTCATGCGCTGGGAGTCGTCTATCGGGACCTGAAACCTGAAAACATACTCCTGCGCGAGGACGGACATATTATGTTGTCAGACTTCGAACTCTGCTCCAAAGGAAACGTGAATCCCACCTTGCAACACCGTCGTGTCTAGGAGACGGCACTTGTTTGAGTTAATATTTAAACTTTGGACCGAAGGAAAAAAGACCAACAAGAACCAAGAAAACATGACTCTGCCCGAAGGCCCAACATCAAACCCATTCGCTCAGCCCAAGGCAAAATGATGATTCTACATTTAATGCAAAGGCTAGTGGCTTGAAAGAAGTGACACTTGATGGAAATCAACCTACTATTAGCCCAAAAGCACTTTCTGGATTGCAAAGTATGTAAATTACTAATGAGTCACTACCCCTCAGTTGCTTTCAGGCAAGAACCGAGCTGCAAGCGGTTAGGCTATTTCGCCTATAAAAAGAGGAAGAGGGCCCAGAGACAAGGACACTCAACCAATCAAACAAACAAATACACAAACTCTGCTTAAGCCATATTTGAATACGAAGTTGTAGTCAACCCCCAACCTCAATCCTTTTCAGGATCAGCCCTCACAAAAGCCATATTTTGTCTAGTTTAATAGCTCTGCTTCTCACCAAGTAGTATCAATTTCTCTTGTAACTTTATTTGTCATCTATTCTCCCTTGAAACCTTTAGACCCCTGTAGTGGCAAAGAAAAGAAATGACGAAAGGTCCAGCCTTGTCCGACAAGGTTTAATCTTGCCCGATTCCCTTTATTTTGTCTTTTATTTAATAAATCTAGTATTGTAATGAATTCCCTAGTATGTATTCAAATCATTTTAGGTCTTTTAATGATCCAAAGTTCAGCTTACTCTTGGATCTGGTTTTAATTAAAGGATTTCACTATCTTAGGAGTAGATCCACTTAATGCCGTGATTAGACCTGGACTTCTGCCCTTTTACCATACAAGATATACAAAAGTCCTTGATCTCAAGGCATAGAAAAGAATCTAATGTGGACTTAACTCATCTACGATAATCCTTTGATAATGAGAAGTTAGAGTAACTTAGGGCGCAAGTAATCAACTTAAACCACTCATTTCACATCTGCCATATTGAGATGGCAGTGGCACGCCTCAGCACTTAGGTTAGTTTTGACTGTGAGCCTCACGGCTTATATCTAAAGCCCGACAAAGGCACATTTCAAAATTAACTCTGTCTTCTTCTTGCAGCCCGACGAATAAAGCAAGAACCCGACAACCAACCAAAGTGCCAACTCCATGGGGAGCTGTGTGCTCGAGCTAAGAACGCCCATAAAAGATATTCCTGCCCGAACATAGTTTTGGCATGCCCAATGGGACCAATCTTGTATGCCAAGAAGGCGAATGAAGGAACAAACCTTCAGGTGGGGAGCAACACAGAAATCACCTTACTACACACCAACATCTAGCATGGCAAATCTCCCCGAAGACTTGCAAGCACTCGTCTTAACGAAATGCCCAACTTTTTCTAAGAAGTTATAAGGAAAGGTTACAAAAGAACATTTACAGGCTACCCTGATGACTATCTTGGAAAGCTTGGAAATGAGTTATCTAAATATGGAGAGAAACTTTGGGGGAGCTAAAGAAGAGATGGACAAAGGCTGTTCCATGAATTCACAAAGAAGGTCAGATCTGGAGCACTATACTATAGAAAATGATAACGTTGGAAGGATAACAAACTAGTTTAGCCCTATGAAGGAACCAACTATTTCCTTGTTCCCTTTACTAAAAGAAGAAAGGGATAAGGAAAAGAAAGAAGAAGAAATCGGAGCCAGCCAATTAGCTTTGAATGAGATCAAGAAGCTCAAGTTGTCCAACCCCTTGTCATTCTCACTAAATAACAATGGGCAATACGGGCTAGAGATAACGCAAACATTGGGAGGATCTCAAACTAATGCAGTAACAGGTGCTGGTCATTTTCTACAAGCCCCCGTAAACATGATCAATTTAACGTGGGCAGAGAAAGGGAAAGAAAAGGCTACCGAGGAAGTAAGAGCTGAAAGACGACAAATTGATAGGCCGACGAAATGAGCTATCAAGTTGCCTGAAAAGCCTAAAGTGGCAATAATCAAAAGGGTGGTTTTGTGCAATAAATGTCAATGTGAGTGCGAGTTGGAAGTACCAGCTGCAGGAGCCATCCTCAATCAGAAATTGATCAAAAGAAGAGGAAAAGAAGAGCAGAAATCCTGCAAAGATATCACACAGACATCTAAAAACGAAACCTCTCGGAGTGTCTTCCAGAGGTTGGGAAGAGACTCTCAACCAAAGAACTTGTCAGAAGTATTTAGAAACTATGAAGCTTCAGAAGAAGTAGAGGACAAGAAGAACGAGACACCAAGGTGGGTAGATGTAAGGCCACCTCAACCAAGTTATGCCAGTGATGCTAAGATAAAAGAAAAGACCGTGAAACCAGTCATTATAAAGAATGTTGCCCAACTTTGGCTGAGATGGTATATAGTTGGAAGAGACGGAAAGCCTGTGAAAGAGATGAGGGCTTCCATGATTAGGAGAGTTCAAAGGCAACATAAAGCCCACATGAACTCATTGAAAGTCCTCACCACTTCGGAAACCTATAAAAATTGAGAGGTAAAAAAAGTATCTGATGAAGGAAAGAATCAAATCCACTGAAGAACCAAGAAGGAGGTAGAAAGAGACAGTAGCAAGACTGAAGGGGAAAGAGAACATGCGCCACCGAGCCTTCACCCAGGAAATAGAATCCTAAGGAGAGCTCAAGAAGATATGGTGATGATGCCAACACCTAAGTGGAGCCCAGAACCAAGTTGTTTTGGGACAATCTCGCCCAAGGGAATGATACCCTCACCATTGTTGGTTGATACACTATGTGAGAGCCTAGTGCAAGTGCAGAACTTTGGCATAACTTGAAAAGAGGAGATACCCGAATTAATATTGCCAGAAGAAGCACAAGCCTAGTTAGATGGATTTATGAACCACATAGGGGGCAAGGAAGGAAATGTACCTGAACCCATTGACTTCCACGTAAACATGACATATGTTTTATCAGCCATGTTTCGCGTCGAGCATGATCAACCTCTCATCATGGAAGGTGATTATCTAGCGACAGAACCCATGATAGCGCATGTTAGTGTTGAAGATACAAGACACGGATGACATGACCAAACTGGGTTTCCTGAACCATCAATAAAGAAGCCTGAGAGGATATACTCAGACAAAATGGTTTTTGTCTGCCCAAGTTCAACCCTGGCCAATCATCTCAAGCCCATATATGTAACTGCACACCTAGAGGTAGTACCCTTCAAAAGGATCTTGATCGACGGTAGGCTGCAGTTAATGTGCTGACATACAAGCAGATGAAGAAAATGTGTAGGAGTGAAGGGGATCTTATTCCCACCAATCTTACAGTTTCTAGTTTTTCCAAAGTTATTACCAAGACGCATGGGATACTGTCGTTGGAGGTGGATTTAGGATCAAAACAGATTATGTTGGCCTTTTTTTGTTATGGACAACACTTCCACTTATGGAACTTTACTAGGCAAAGATTGGATTCATCAGAGTCTCTCTGTGCTATCTACTTTACACCAACAAGTGGCTGTCTACCATGAGGAAGGGGAATCAGGACTTGGATTCTGGGAGATGGTAGAGGCCGAATCACGGCCATGTCTCCCTACAGCCAACGTTGCAGAAACCAACTTTTATAATCCCAATATTGGGATTCTTCAATGTTCAGGAGCTGATAAGAACGGCCACTTGACCAAGGTGATGGCCCAAAAACTTTTGGAACAAGGGAAGAATGAGGTCGACCCTATATTATCCCGACTCCCCCAACACCTTTAAATGTCAGAGTAGAAAATGAGAGATCAAGTGATCGCAATCAGGTCCTTAATAAAAAGATTGTTGGTGTATGAGAGAGAGAAGAAACAAGAAAGCGAAAACTCAGTCAAAGAAGAAAATGATTGGAGCAGAGAAGCCTCAAGTAGCCAGATGACTAAAAAAGATTGTTTTGGGAAAGAGCTAGAAGCGGTCATCCAAATGGTTGAGTGTATATATGACTTGGACAGGCTAGAAGATCTGCCCGAGAGTCTAGAGCTAGTTGAGTTTTTATGTGCAGAGCTTGATAAACCGGCCCCAGAGGTGCAAGATCCCTTGGAGACTATTGACCTAGGGACGGGGGAAGATCCAAGACCTATACAGATCAGTGGCTTGTTAAAAACCGAAGATCGGACATAGATTGTCAACCTTCTACATGAATTCAAAGATTGTTTTGTTTGGCATTACACTAAGATGCCAGGTTTAGACCCAACCTTAATAGAACACAGAATGCCTATTAAGGAGGGGTTTAAACCTGTCAAGCAAGCACCACGAAGAATGTCAAAAGAGATCGAAGAGAAGGTTAAAGAAGAGATCGAAAGGCTAGTAAAGGTCAGATTTATTAGGCCTGCTAAGTATGTTGAGTGGTTGGCCAACATTATTCCTATATTAAAAGTTGTGATTAAGCAGTTAGGTGTTGTGTTGACTATAGAAACATTAATGGAGCCATGCCTAAAGATGAATATCCCATGCCAATAGCCGACCTATCTATAGATGTAATAGCCAAACACAAAGTTCGATTTTTTATGGATGGAAATACAGGACACAATCAAATAAAAATGGCTAAAGAAGATATACATAAAACGACTTTTAGATGTCCGGGTCATGTTGGAGCATATGAATATGTGGTGATGCCATTCGGGCTCAAAAATGCTGGTGCCACTTATCAAAGAGCAATGAATGCCATTTTTCACGACCTAATTGGCCATAGCATGGAAGTATATATTGATGATATTGTGGTGAAATCCAAGACTAATGAACAGCGTTTGGAAGACCTTAAACAAGCTCTAACAAGAATGAGGGTCCACAAGTTAAAAATGAATCCAAAGAAATGCGTTTTTGGAGTAAGGTCGGGCAACTTTTTGGGGTTTCTCGTTCATCAGAGAGGAGTGGAGGTTGATAAAAATAAAGCTCGGGCAATAGTGGAATCACCTTCACCCACCAATAAGGTACAACTGCAAAGGCTGCTAGGAAAGGTCAACTTCCTGATGAGATTTATTGCTAATTTAGCGGACAAGATTCAACCGCTAACTCCTTTGTTGAGACTAAAAGATAAGGAAGATTTTGAATGGGGCCCACAACATCAAGAAGCTTTTGACAAAATAAAAGCTTATTTAACCTCCCCACTATTGCTTATGTCACCTTAGAGGGGAAAACCATTAAAACTTTACATCTCTGGCTCGGAGAGATCAATTGGAAGCTTGCTAGCCCAAACAACGAAGGCGGAAAGGAACAAGTCGTATACTACCTCAGTAGAATCCTTACAGAAGTGGAGACAAGATATACCTCAGTGGAGAAACTATGTTTGGCTTTGTACTTTACTGCTTGCAAGTTAAGACATTACATGTTACCTTGCCACATCCATATCGTCGCCAAGACCGACGTGATCTAATACATGCTGGCAAAACCTATGTTGACAGGAAGAATTGGGAAGTGGATTCTAGCATTGTTCGAATTCAGTTTTCAGTATGTGCCTCAGAGGGCAATCAAAGGGCAGGCAATTGCAGACTTTTTGGCCGAGCATCAAGAGTCCCAGGGAGAAATAATCAACATCTCAGGAACCTTGGAGGTGGCTAACATCTTGATCCCACAAAGTCAAGCCATCTTGGGTAAAGAAGAGTGGATTCGGCATGAGGTAGAAAGAATATCTAGCCTTTGGGTTACCCCATGGAAGCTGTATTTTGATGGATCTTGCACCCAAAATGCTGCTAGAGCTAGGATCATTATTATTGATCCTAAAGGTACTCACCATTGTTATTCATTCTTCCTGGATTATCAAGAAACTACTAACAAGCGGGTAGAATATGAAGCCTTGATAATTGGCCTAGAAATCTTGATAGAATTAGGGGCAACTGAAGTTGAAGTGTTTGGTGACTCAGAATTGGTAATCAATTAGTTAACTGAGGAGTATAGATGCAGGCAGATTACCATGACCAGTTATTACTTAGTAGCCACCCAATTATTGAGCTATTAGGGCATAGAAATATCAGTTGGCTATATACCTAGAAAAGCAAATGTGATTGCCAACGAGATGGCACAATTGGCCTCGGGAGTACAGATCCAAGAAATGAAGTTTGAAAGAGACATAGAAGTCCAAAGAATAAATCTGCCTTCCATTGTGGATAGAGGATTTAGCTTGGATATAATGATTAAAGAAGTGGAGGCTGAAGACTGGAGGACACCTATCTTTAGGTATTTAAAAGATCCTTCCTTCTTCACAAGTAAGAAGGATAGACAACAAGTGACTAAGTACGTTTTGTGGGAAGGAAATCTATTAAGGAAGACTCCATACGGGTTAATGTTAAAATGCCTAGGCCAGGAAGAGTCTATGAGAGTCATGGTCGAGGTGTATGAGGGAATCTATGGAGCTCATCAAGCTGGAACCAAAATGAGATGGCTGCTTAGGAGATATGGTTATTTCTGGCCCGAGATGGAGAAGGATTGTAAAGATTATGCCTAAGGATGTGAAGAATGCCAGAGACATAGGCCACTCCAACATATGCCTTCAATACCTCTGAACCCTGTGGTCAAGCCTTGGCCCTTTAGAGGATGGGCAATGGACTTTGTTGGGCAGATTCATCTAGCTTCTAGTAAAGGACACACATTCATAATCGTGGCCACAGATTACTTCACCAAATGGGTGGAGACTTCAGCCGTCAAGAATATTACTTCAACCACAGTTAAAAAGTTCATTGAAACCAAAATTTTGCATAGATTTAGAGTGCCCGAGGTAATTGTCACAAATCGTGGACCATCTTTTATTGCAAAAGAAGTAGAAGAATTTGCCGACAAATTTAAAATAAAGATGGTTCAATCTAGTCCTTATTACCCTCAGTCAAATGGGCAAGCGAAGGCCAGTAACAAAATTTTGGTAAGCATCATTAAAAGAACAGTAGCCGAGAATCCAGAAAAATGGCATGAGAGGTTGGGGGAAGCTTTTTGGGCATATAGGACGTCCAAAAAGACGACTGGAACAACCCCTTACGCTTTGACTTTCGGGCAAGATGATGTGATTCCCATGGAAATTAATGTGAGTTCGTTCGTTCATAATTCAAAATCAGTTTGGGCTACACAGTGAAGAATATGTTCAAGCTATGTGTCAAGAGATTGAAGATCTTGATGTAGCCAAAATTGAAGCTTTAAACAAGATTCAAGAATGAAATGAAGCTGTTGCCCGAGCATACAATAAAAGGGTAAAATTGAAGAATTTCAAAGAATGAGAGTTAGTCTGGAAAGAAATCCTCCATTTAGGAGTACAAGTTAGGAGCTTCGGGAAATGGAGCTCGACTTGGGAAGACCTTTTTATTGTTAATCAGGTATTAGGTAAGGGTGGATATGGAGGGAGTATTACAAAAACATCCAATCAATGTTAAATTCTTAAAAAGATATTATCCGACCTTATGGGATGCCAGAGATTGCTACATAGAAGAAGAATAAGCAAAGTTTGGGGTGTAAGAGGTCAGTTTTTTCATTCATCATACATAAACCTCAGAAAAATACAAGATGAAGCAATATGAGAAAATCTTATTCAGTTGAGCGAAAAACAAAAGTTACATCAAATCTAGCTCAATGACTTCATACTAATACAAATCCTAGAATAGGGATGTTACATTCTTGCTCAACCCTTTTAATGGTATCACAACTCTTGAGATTCCCCTGCATCTTCATCCACGAAATCCAATCGAGTTGTGAGGCCAATTAAGGCCTGATGATTGACCCAGGAACATACCCTCATAGAGGTGATGGTGAAGTCTGACTTACAGGGGCAGCAGGTAAAGTGGTGATTACTCGACTAGTCTGCAAGGTTTCAGCAAGCTTAAAGTGAGAAGAGCACCTGACGGAAGTTGTTGAAAGCAGTGATTGTTCCTTAGGCTCATTATTTCCAACAGAAATGAAGGTTAGAGAATACCATGCCGATCCTAAGGAATACAATTCCCCATCTCTAGAAGAAAATCTAGAAAACAAGGTTACCCGAAAACAATGAAGACCATAAAGAGGGAATGACTTAATGGCAATCATTTCAATAAACATGAGAGAGTAAGTTAGGCTCGTGGAGCTTCAGATATCGTGGTGAAAAACTAAAGGAAGAAAGGATAAGGGGAAACTGAAAAGGGATCACAGAACATGTTTGGGAAATATTCGAATGCTTTGAGGGGGAATTCTGGGAATATGAAGAATCAATCGTTTTGACCCAAAACTTGAAATCGAGCCAAATTTTATAAAGAAGACCAGGTGACGATTGGAATTCGCGGGAAGAGGAAATGACTCAAGTTTGCATTAATAACGACAGAAAACGCAAGTTCCGAGTAAAGCGTGCAAGGGTATGACGCATATTCAAATCATTATTGACGCCTCAGTTTGAAGGCTTAACAACGATTGAAGGGGGCACTATTTGGGTTAATATTTGAACTTTGGGCTGAAGGAATAGAAGCCCAACAAGAACCAAGAAAGCCTGATTCTACCTGAAGGCCCAGCATCAAACCCATTCGCTCAGCCCAAGGCAAAATGATGATTCTACATTTAATGCAAAGGCTAGTGGCTTGAAAGAAGTGACACTTAATGGAAATCAACCTACTCTCAACCCAAAAGCACTTTCTGGATGGCAAAGTACGTAAATTACTGGCGAGTCATTACCCCTTAGTTGCTTTCGGGCAGGAACCGAGTTGCAAGTAGTTAGGCTATTTCGCCTATACAAGGAAGAAGAGGGCCCAGATACAAGGACATTCAACCAATCAAACAAACAAATACACAAACTCTGCTCAAGCCAGATTTGCATACGAAGCTGTAGTCAGCCCCTAACCTTAATCATTTTCAGGATCAGCCCTCACGAAAGCCATCTTTTGTCTAGTTTAATAGCTCTGCTACTCACCAAGTAGTATCGATTTCTCTTGTAACTTTATTTGTCATCTATTCTCCCTTGAAACCTTCAGACCCCTGTAGTGGCAAAGAAAAGAAACGGCGAAAGGTTCAGCCTTGTCCGACAAGGTTCAATCTCGCCCGATTCCCTTTATTTTGTCTTTTATTTAATAAATCTAGTATTGTAATGAATTCCCTAGTGTGTATTCAAATCATTTTAGGTCTTTTAATGATCAAAAGTTCAGCTTACTCTCGGATCTGGTTTTAATTAAAGGATTTCACTATCTTAAAAGTATATCCACTTAATGCTGTGATTAAACCTGGACTTCTGCCCTTTTACCATACAAGATATACAAAAGTCCTTGATCTCAAGGCATAGAAAAGAATCTAATGTGGACTTAACCCATCCACGATAATCCTTTGATAATGAGAAGTTAGATTAACTTGGGGCGCAAGTAATCGACTTAAATCCACTCATTTCACATCTGCCATATTGAGATAACAGTGGCACGCCTTAGCACTTAGGTTAGTTTTAACCGTGAGCCTCACGACCTATATCTAAGGCCCAATAAAGGTACATTTCAAAATTAACTTTGTTCTCTTCTTGCAGCCCGACGAATAAAGCAAGAACCTGACAACCAACCAAAGTGCCAACTCCACGGGAAGCTATGTGCTCGAGCCAGGAACGCCCACAAAAGATATTCCTGCCCGAACAACACCTACTAAAAGAAAAAGCACTTTTTCCTGTTATGGATCGAGGATGGAACAACAAGAGGAAATGGTGGCGGAGTTCGTGGCGGAGCCGACAATCGGGCTTTCAAAATCCTGCTTTGCGACTCAGGAGTATCTGGCCCCGAAGTTGATCTCAGGTAACAACCACAGTAACGGGGTTGACTGGTGGGCTTTTGGAGTGTTTAGCTACTAGCTCCTCCACGAAACAATGTCGTTTAAGGGCGTGACTAAAGAGAGCACCCTGTGTAATTGCAACCAGCAGCAGGGTGAAGTTCCACGTGGCGGAGGAAGAAGATGATGGAATGAAGGAGTCGAGGGATTTGATTGAGAGGCTGCTGGTGATTAGGGATGGGCAAAATACCCGCGGTTATGGATAACCGTGGTTACCCGCCCATTTAAATTTCACGGTTACGGTTATGGGTAACCGTTTAGATAATTAAACGGTTATGGGTATAACCGTTTACCCGTGAAATTTAAATGGGTGGTTATGGGTATTAACCGTGGTTATAAACGGGTAACCATTTACCCATTTATTTTATATATGTAATGTTGAATATTTAAAATAAATAAATAAATAAATAAATAAATATATATATATATATATATATATATATATATATATATATATATAGACACACACATACGGGGCTGTTTGACAGGGGATGATAATATATATATATACACACACAAACACATACGGGGCTGTTTGACAGGGGATGGAAAGTTGGGTTATTAACCCAACAATCATCTCTCTTCAATTTGAATACTGCATCTTTCTATTTTTTTTTTTAATTTTTTTTTGAAAACTGGAACAACAAAACTTGGGCTAAGAAGCCAACCAAACAGAAAGGCAACACAAGGCAAACAGCAAGCAGAAGCTAGAAAATCCTTGGAGGGATTAATATTATGACAATTTTTTTTTTTTAAATTTTTAAGTTGTTAAAAAACATGTAGACGGGTGAAAAATGAGTTATGGTAAAAAAAAAAAAAGGATAAATGGGTTAAAAAGGGTAAATGGGTAAACAGGTATTAAACGGTTACGGTTAAATGGGTATGCGGTTATGGGTATGGTTAATCGTTTATAAATGGTTATGGGTATGGATATAACCGTTTAGGCAATTACCCAACGGGTAAACGGTTATGCGGGTATGAGCATAAACGGTTATGGGTAAATTAACCGCGGTTACCCGCCCGCATAACCATTGCCCATCCCTACTGGTGAGGGACCCACGGATGAGGCTGGGGTGCGCCAAGGGGGCCACCGAAATTAAACAGCACCCGTTTTTTGGTGGAATTAATTGGGCCTTGATACGGACTTACAGGCCACCAGAGGTTAATAGGCTCAGAAGGAAGGCCAGTAAGTCTCAAGGAAGTAGGCAGACACAGAAGAAAAGGAAGTTTTGGTGGAAAGCACCAGGTCAATTTGTGAGGACTAGATCATCTAATTACAAGAATAATAGCCACAGTAACGGTAATTACTATCAGTTTGTCATTAATAAAGTGGTCAACAAAAACTAGTCAAGTTTGAAACGAACGATACCCTTTTTTGGTTGTGGGGTAAAAGGTGAATATTCACTGAAGTTTGTAGGATTTGGATCCTCTCCAGATCCCCTCCCTAGGGATCCCGGGGATCAAGGCACAAGGACCGTTCATCAAAGATCGTGCGGCCACAATTAAATACTTTTTATATTTTTAAAAGTAAAATAGTCTCGTTTTGAGTAAAAAGTATTTAATTGTGACCGCACGATCTTTGATGAACGGTCCTTGTGCCTTGATCCCGGGATCCCCAGGGAGGGGATCTGGAGAGGATCCAAATCCAAGTTGGATTTGTATATATAGGTAGTGCAGCAGCAGCAGCAGTTTCGGCCGAGATGTGATTTTGTGAGGGACTTTTTTGTGAATTTAAATGTATATGAATCCGAGTTATACCATGAACATTTATATTTTTATTTCTAAAAAGAAATGAAGATTTATATTTTAGTTTTTTGAAGCTTGGATTCTTGTTTAATTTATTCAACTCAATTAAGGTACTAGCATTCAAATTGTGTAATTGGAAATGTCTCTGGTTTTGGTACATCTCTAATCCAGAATTATATGTTTTCACTCATGTTATGGAAACATATCTTGTATATCTGTATTGTTTTTCACTTAATTTTAGAGTTGTGCAACAGATAGTCGCTCATATCTCACTCGAATTATATAGCTAATTTTGATATGTGTCTCATATTATATACCATTTCATTGTATTATTACTCACACATCGTGGCTATAGCATATATAGTTTTGTGTACTTAGTCTTGATCAATTGGCTAGAGCAATGCGATCTCTCATTTGCACCCGAATTCGAATTTCCTCTGCGTAATTTTGAGGAACTTAGTGACCAAACATTTATACGCGCGCCATGCTAATACAAGGATCATACACAATTTCTTTCGCACCATATAGTCTATATCTCTCTTTCCTATTTGCTGAAAAGAACCACACTAATCCAATTTTTTTTCTCTCTACAATTACCCTCTAATGAGTTTTTAGTGAATGAATGAACAAACCTAGGACCGCCAGAAGATTGAAAGGTCAGTTAAATGTTCAATTCCAGCGAACGATTAAATCTTGAATAAAACCCGTACTATTGAGTTGAGTGGGGCGTAACATTGTAGTCAAACCCACCCTTCTTAATTTTCCTTTAAACCCTTATGCTAGCTTTTCCAACCACTAATTAACTACATACTACAAGTAGGATGAGAAAACAAAATTTACAAGAGTCATAAATTGTTGGTTATCAGGAATTAGGTTTTGCAGACCTATACCATAGAAATATAGACTGATCCAATGGAGAATTAATATGCATTTGTCAAATTTCCTTGCATATATGCAGGACCATATCAGCCGGCTCATAGGATCCTCTTGAATTCTGCATTATTTACTTATTTTATATCTTGTGTTATACAATTCAACAATATTTAACCAATTAGTACTGATCTCACATCTTGATATAACATGCAAAATTATTTATTTACCAAAATAAATAAATAAAAATCATGCAAAATAATTGCCTCCTGCCAGTTGGTTAATTAGTGTAAATGGTTCATACCACTAAGTCAAATTCCTGGTTGCTTGTGTTTGCCATGGCTACTAGCAGGAGGTTTCCTTCCCATCTTGAAAAGTGCAATCCCCTCAGCAGAAAATTGACAGAGTTAATAACAACTTATATTGAATGGTTCCATACTTAATTGCACCGAGCCTTTTTGCGATAGAACTCTCTTTTCTCCAACATCCTACAATTAGAAACAATGATATATGGGATAATAGAAGAGAAATTAAATATAGAGTAGAGACTTGATAAATTTTGGGATTACGTCAAAGTGGTGAATTTTCTTTACAGAAAAAAGATAATGCTTCTAAACCACATCGTAATACAACTGATCGAGCTGGAGTAGATGGTAGTAAAAATAAAGATCATTGCTGATAAAATCTTTATTTTCTCAAGCAATCCGAGTGCGAATGCAGATCACTCGAATAGTATGTACTGTGTAGTAGTATATGGGAGGACATGCAGAGTCCAAGCACCCTTTCATGAAGATGATGAACTGAGCCTATAATTCCACACAATCTGCAAATTCTCATAATAATGGCCAGTGTCAGTTCTCCAAAAATTCAGATTAACACTTGATTTAATCGTGATCTTATGTAATATTTTATTCTAGTAACAATGAAAAAACAAAAACTTCTAGGGTTGGATGCTTTAATTGTAACATGAGGAAGAAAACAAGTTATATATACATTCCAGCCCCAATGATCATACGTTCTCCTACTTCATTTGATATACTATGTGATGAGGTAGTTTTAAGCAATGTTTTAAAAATCGGCCTAGGCGGCGCCTAGGTGCTAGGCATCGTTGTGCCAATGCGATTCGGTCCAAATCGTTAGGCAAAATCGGGGACCTGTAAGTCACCCGCCTAGGCGCTCCTAGATGGCCTAGGCAGTCTAGGTGGCCGTCTAGGCGGCGGTTTAGGAGGAGGAGTGAAGGGATTTTGGGAAGAAAGTTCAAATAAAACCCAGAATTGAAAACACTATCGCCGTTTCAACTCCCTCTCTATGCACCACGACCTCCTCTCTCTCGCCGTCGTGACTCCCTTTCTCTCTACACTCCATCGAAGAAGGGGAATTATAGAGCAAAATAGAAGAAGAGGAAACGGAAAAGAAAAAGAAGATGAGTAATCAGAGGAGAAGAAGAATAAAAAGGAAAAAAATCCAAAGTCATAATGCTTTTCGCTTTCCAAGGAAGATGATGAAGGGAAAAACCAAAAAAATAATGTTATGTGCTCTCCAATGCGCAAAATGGCACACCGTTTTGAGAATCCTACCTAATGTGAGAAGGGTGGGGTGAAGGGGAGGGGTCACACCTCACACGTCAATTTTTATAAAATAGGGACACACCTCATCAAGCTGAGTTTTGTTTTTTTTTTTTTTTTTTTTTTTTAACAAAACAAGCCTTGTGATTTGGAATACTACTATTACAAGGACGTGGTCGTTGTATATCGGGAGATATGCGGTGATCAACCATGAGCACCGTAGTAGGGCGTAAACTTGTCTTAAAGACAAAGTGTCCAACACCTGTCTCGACCGTATTTTTTAGGTTTTTCTAATCCATTATATCAAGTTCATTTAACATTGGTTATTCATGTGCATGCATGATTGTGATATATAATTTCATGAATTATTTCTTGATTTTCTATGTGATTTATTATAGTAATTAGACCCAATTTTTCCAACAATCTTAAGACAAGTTTTATGGTTTGATTGCTATGTTTGTTTGAGAATTAAATGATTCGTGATATAATAATGCTTGGTCCTAGAGGCATAATTTCTTCTTGTTTAATTTTGTGAGAGAATGGTATGGTATCTAATCTTTGCATAAAACTATGATTTTGTTTCCATATAGTCATGTTAAATTTATTTGGTTTGGTTGCTACATTAATTGGTGCATGATTCGGCTGTAGACACAAAAAAAAAAATTCCAATCACATATTATTTCGAAGAACATGACAATTATGTGTTAATTCTTGTGTTTGCTATATTTGTTTGTTGAACTCAAATCTATATGTTCATATTAAATTGGACATGTCTTTTCTCACTTGGTGCATGGCGGCACGATCGTTTCCTTCCATTTTCAGTATATCCAATTATGAGTTACAAAATGCAAACTTTAAAAATTTGATCGTTTTATTGTGATTAAATTTGTGTTTTGTATTAGAATCTTATCAACTGGAAATCTGGGTATTAAAATCCAGTGCATTCTTCTATACGAGTCACACCATTTGATAACGGGATCTTGATTAGAAGTGGAGGGATGAACAAATTCTGGTTCAAGAATGGATGAACCATTTTGACACAGCAGAATTGGTTTGCGGAATCTGGAAATATCAAATTTTCCAGATAAAAGAGTTTGGCATTTCAATCAAAGACCAAAGATTGCCTAAGGGGATGCAATTATTAGACTTGCATACGTCAAAGTCTGAGTAACTCTTAATGAAGAGTTGTGACTCAAAACACAAGTGGCTGGAAATTGCATCTTTTTGTCAAAGCCCAAATTGTTTTAATCCGAACAAATGCGCGAAAGACTCATCCCTCTTTCCAAAAATGCTGGAAAGGTATCATGACTTACTGGTCATTAAAAGGTTGTAAGATATATTCTGAAATTACAACAACAAGACATTAGGATCACGAATAAATCAAATCAATATAAAATAGAGATTAACTAATTATATTAAACTTATCTGTAGAATATGGAAGACATTGCAGATTTATAGGTTGTCTTCTACTTCCAGTACTTCAATAATATCTCTCTGCTATATGAATAGGGTTCAGCGTATATGAGAGATTAAGCGTATGGAAGCAGAGACTTAACTATAGTATTTATATCATTAGGGTTTAATCACAGCCAGCCTATTATTGGTTGTGAAAGTCAAACCCTATCACTTAAGTGTTTAAGTCCCACCATGATACTATATCTTTGTAGTGAAATCCATCAGATTTCTTTAGGTCAATTGCAAAGGATAAGACTCCATTATCAGATTACTTAAGTTGTTAACAACTCAATAAACAAGTGGCCTACAACATAAGTAATCCAATACATCATTCATTGTCATTCACAACCTTACAAAGGTCTCTTATCAGACTGTAACAAGTCGGTTACAGAGATGGTGTGGTTATGAACATGATCTTTTATTTTTTTTCCAGACCGAAGAGATCGATGATGCTGTTTGAGTGGCATCGATTAGTTAGCTTTGTTGTATATGTGAAAAACCACTGCATGCATGGCAATTGCAGATATCTTTTCTTTACTGTAAAAGTGGAGATGTAAATGGTGGTGCGTCTTGGACTGCAGAAAATAAGATGCAGTCAGTTCTCATGAATAAGTTGGAAGTTTCTGGGCATTTCATGGAATGGTATTTTTATTACCATTTTTTATACGCGTTATTTTTACCCTTGACTTGCGTTATTACTATGTTTGTTTTCTGTGAGAGAATTTTTTATTTTTTTTGGCATGCATGTTTGTGCTCTATGTGAGCGATTACAATCTTTCAAATGGGAAGATGGGTCTCTTGGAAAGTTTCTGGAAAACATGAATGGAGCATATTCTCGTTCATGGAGAAACCTATGGTGAAGAGATACTTCACCGGACATGTCTTTGTTCAATTTCTTACCTTCATCATGTATGTCCCATGCCTTGAAGCCAAGTGGGCAATACGCAGATCATGGCAGTTTCTCTTGAAGGCATGTCAGTTGCCATTAAGGATATGACTACCTGTATAGTGTGAAATAAAGCATTTACACTAGAGAGAGAACTATATACCTTCTTCCATGTTAGTCATGGTGAAAGTTTGCACATGTGTTATAAAGAAAGTTGTGGTCTTTAGTCAAGGAGTGAAGTCCTAACTGTGAAATCTCGGTAACTTTAAAGGCTAAAGGCAAGAAGTGCCAAAAGTGCTTCTCTAGAAAGCCCTTGTGAGGCTTGAAAGCCTAGAAGTGAAGATATGAAGAGTAATTGATAGCATTAAAAAGCAACCACAATGTGAGCGAATTGTGGGGGAGTGACATAGTTATTTTTGGACTATATGTCAACTTAGGTAGAATGAACAAGTAATTTGCTTCTAGAAAGAGATAAAGATTATCTCTTGCGGTATTTTAAGGTATTGAAAGGTTATAAACTTTTCGATAAATACCTTAAACGTGGGGGAGTTTACCTAGGCATACGCAAATTACTTAGTAAGTCCCCATATATGTTTGGAAGACTTAACATTGAAAAACAACTACTCTCGAATGAAATAATTTCCATGTATGGATATAAAGTTTGTGATGGCCATATAGTATGAGTAGTCAACTTAGTGGTACCAATTTTTTAAAGGTTTTACTAGAGAGTAAGTTGTATCATCAAGGGGAATGAGTTAAAAGCCTACGTCTTTAAGAATTGCCATAATGGCAAACCTAGCTGACTAGAGATCCCAAGATCTAGGTTCAAAGGGACAACCGAATTGTGGATGATTCAATGGGAGCACTGCAGAGATAATCTCCTACCCATGTCCTACGATGAAATAGTGTTATCTGCATCGTATTTAGGATAAGCTTTGTTTTTAATGATTCCTATACTTGAAAATAACAAGTGGGGTATTGCAAGATACTCTTAATGGGAAGTCACCTATCTTGAGTGAGGAATGGGACCATTCCTGCGAGAATTTTTTGAATGGCTTAGTTCTCTAAAAGCACTCATGAGAAACCAAGAATTGTTCAGGGCCAAAATGAACACAACCGAGCAACCACGGGGTGTCTAGAAGGGTATTGTGTGATTACTATTGTCTTGGTTTACACAAACGGCTAAGTAGTTCAAAACATCGCGTTCACTGATTAGCCAAGTAAATCCGGTAGTAATTCACTATGGAAGGTTCAAAGCCAAAAGCCACCTATCCCGATGCGGTATTTTCCTACTGAATTCTCTCTCTAGTGTCTGCATTGTCATCTGAATGGTATTGAGTCAATTTCCATTCATGTGGGGGATTGTTGGAAAATTTAATAATAATATTATTATAATAAATTTATTAATTGAATGGAAATTAGAAGTAGAGCCTTCTGGTAAAAAGATGTGTCTACTCAAATGAAGAGTTGCAACTGATTTTCTAGGTTTTTCTAATCCATTATATCATGTTCATTTAACATTGGTTACTAATGTGCATGCATGATTGTGATATATAATTTCATGAATTATTTCTTGACTTTCTATGTGATTTATTATAGCAATTAGATCCAATTTTTCCAACATTATCAATAGAAAGTAAACCTCTAGAATTATCTTTAAAAGAATGAACTCCTTTTCAAAGATGTGGTCTCAAAATATGCATGCATGGTTAGGGATGGCAATGGTTCGGTTTGAGGACGGAAATGTTATACCATCCTCATAACCATGAAAATTAATCATATCCATAACTGCAAATTAACCATCGGAGATTATCCATAACAATACCCAATGAGTAACAAATTCCCCATCAGTTAATGATTATATTCATCTTCGTCGAAACCAAAAATATATTCGTTCAATCGACACATTATAATATAATAGATACTAATTTTGTCTTTATAATATAATAGATACATTGGTGTTTAATTTTTCTCATAAAATGCTACTTTTGTAATTCTCAAGGTAATAAGTTCGGTGCATATACATACATACATACATACATACATACATATATATATATTGTATAATACTATATTTATTATATATATCTAACTTCCAACAAGGAAAGTAATGGCACCTTCGGGAAGTAGCTAGGTGGAAGCAGTTTCACGTCACACCCTCCCAAAATCCGCCACATCCTTATTAGCCACATGCAACATCAAACACGTATGTGTGTGTGTGTGTGTACATATATATCCTCTTCTGCAAGTGTGAATATCTATCTGGAATATTTTAGCATCAGGCTAAACACTATAGCCTACAGCTAGAAGTAGTTTTGTGCGTGTGTCAAAAATGGCGGATGAGGTTGTTCTTCTGGACTTCTGGGCAAGCATGTTTGGCATGAGGGCCAGAGTAGCGCTGGCGGAGAAGGGCATCGAGTATGAGTACAGAGAGGAGGACTTGAGGAACAAGAGCCAGCTGCTTCTGCAGATGAACCCGGTTCACAAGAAGATCCCGGTTCTCATTCACAACGGTAAGCCAGTCTGTGAGTCACTCATCATTGTGCAGTATATTGATGAAGTTTGGAGTGATAAAGCTCCTTTGCTTCCCTCTGAGCCTTACCAGAGAGCTTGCTCTAGGTTCTGGGCTGATTTCATTGACAAGAAGGTAATTTAACTTGTCTAAGTTGTCTCTTACTCTAATTAATTGTTTGCCTTTTAGTTTCATGTTAGGATGTGATTTGGGGTTTTCATGAATTTCATCGCAAAATTAATATATATGCGGTAGAGCCCACATTCTTTTCTTTTGGATGATTAGTTAGATGAGGGACAACCTTCAAGTCTGTATCCTTAGCATAAACAAGAGTTTTACATGAGGATCAAAATATAAGTTTTGATAGGCTATGTGTAGGTGAGGATTTCTAAGTCACGAGTTGAAGTCAAATTATAAAGGAAAATATCACAAAGTGTGGGATAAGAGGGACTAGGAGTAGGAAATGTATCATATAAGCATTTCAAAGGCATAAGAGATACAAGAGAGCTAGTCCGTCCTTGAAAAGTGTCTTTTGTCACTTTCAAATCTCTCTTACATGCATACCTTTGTAATTTCATGAACGGCTTTTGTAATCTCTGCTATATATTTTTTGTGATCCATTTCTTACTACTCGAGTTCAATCATTGGAACTTACAAAACCCTACCCAAATATAGCCGCAGGAAATAGAAATAGAAGTCAAAATTTAATTAATCCCATTGAACTCGCTATAGCAATGATCTGATGCAATCTTGTCTTAAAATTGCAGCTATATGATGCTGGGAGGAAGATATGGTCCACAAAGGGAGAGGAACAAGAGGCAGCTAAAAAGGACTTCATCGAAATCCTGAAGCAGCTGGAGGGACAGCTGGGAGGCAAGCCATATTTTGAGGGTGAGAAATTTGGGTTCTTGGACATTGCTCTCATCACGTTCTACAGCTGGTTCCATGCATATGAGACCTGTGGAAACTTCAGCATCGAGGCCGAGTGTCCCAAGCTCATTGCATGGGCCAAGCGGTGCAAGCAGAGGGAGAGTGTTTCCAAATCCCTTGCTGACGAAAAGAAGGTGTATGAGTTCGTTCTTAGCATTAAGAAGATGCTTGGTGTGGAATAGAGGGGGAGATATCGATAGGCTGCTAGCTAGAATGTCGAAGTCCTAGAGTGAAGTCTCAAGCTGTGTCCAGTTTAATTCGTCTAATTTCTTTCCTTTATGTATCTTGTTTTAGTTTCTAGTGAGATATTATGGTGAGAAACTTTGATGCGTCTTTCGAATCTTGTGTGAGAAAGAGTCTAGATGTATGAGTCCAAGGGTGGAAATCAATATTTGGTGCAGGTCCACTAACAACCTTTTTGGACATGATCTGGTATGGTGCATTATAAAGTTGGGGACTCAAATGCTCCTCCATTGTCATTGGAGGAAAAAAATAATTGACCTCATACATATAAATGAATAATTAAAAATAGTGAGAGTCAAATGTGAGTCTCTCTAGGTCAATTTCTGAGTCCATTATCATAAATTGAGGACTCAAATTTGAGTCCATTATCATTTGTGAAGACTCGATCATCAAATTGCAAGAATAATAGCCACAGTAACAGCAATTACTATCAGTATTTCAGTAACAAATTGGTCAGTAAAAGTAGTCAAGTTTGAAACGAACGAATTGGTTGTGGGGGTAAAGGTGAAAATTCATTGAAGTTTGTATAAATAGGTAGTGCAGCAGCAGCAGTTTTGGAAGAGATGTGATTTTGTGAGGGATTTTTCTGTGAATTTGAATGTATATGAATCGGAGTTAAGCCATAAAGATTTATATTTTAATTTCCAAAAACAAAAATGAAGATTTTTTTGTCGAGTCAGTAAACTCAATTCATGAATCTTTATGGAAACTTATCTTGTATATCTGTATTGTTTTTCACTTACTTTGAGAGTTGCGCAACAGATAACCGTCCATACCGCACGTAAGTCGTATAATTAATGTTGATGTGTGTCTATTAGTCTTATGGTGTGTCAACTCATTGTATTTATTACTCACGCACCATCCAGATGTCGTGATTATAGTATATTATCGCATATTTAAGCTTAATCAAATTGGCTAGAGCAATGCACTCTTTCCTTTACGCCCGAATTCAACTTCCCTCCGCATAATTTTGATGAACTAGTGACCAAATATTTATAGGCGCACCATGCTAATGCAAGTACCATACACCATTTCTTTTGCACCCTATAGTCTCTTTCCTATTTGCTAGAAGAACCACTCTAATCCAGTTTTTTTTACCCTACAATTGGCCTGTAATGAGTTTTTAAATTAATGAAAGAAAAATCTGATAGCAGCCCGTATGCAAAGAGTCCATTTTTCAAAGTATTTTGAGAGAATAAAAACCGGTTTTGCAGCCGGCCGTTCGTTTTTAGAAAAAAAAAATTAGTTTTTGATCATTGGTTTTTCCTGCATTAAGTAAAACTCAATTATAAAAATGTGCTTTGTAACTTTCATAATTGATTGCTCTTCAAAAATTATTTCATCATACATAAATTCTACATTATTAAGTTAGTATTCTGCAAAGTTTGAGAATATAGTGATTGACGGACGCATTAGTATTGTGCCACTCCCACTCAAGGATTGGAGAGATCGAGTAGCAAAAGTGTAGAGACAAAATTGTTTTCTTGTTGTGAGTCTAGTAAGATGAGTTTTGTAAATCTTTTGAATTCATTTGTCTTAGTACTGTTTGTCTTGGCTTAGGAGCCTAAAGATTTTTTTCAGGATTTTACCTCGTTAAATCCTACATCTTGTGTGCACATTTTATTTATCTTTTTAATTGCATATGTGTAAAATAGTTTGGTATGTGATGTGCATGTGGAAGTTAAATTGAAAATTGAACTTGAACTGGACTTTGAACTGGACTTTTAATTTGTCACTACGATCATCCTAGAACTTCCAGTCATAAATTGTTGGTTATCAGGAATTAGGTTTTGCAGACCTGTACCATCGACATCTAGACTGATCCAATGGTGAATTGATATGCATTTGTAAAATTTCCTTGCTGGATCATATGATCCTCTTGTATTCTGCATTATTTACTTATTTTCTATCTTATGTTCAAGGTTTTAAAATACGCTAGGCGCTAATTGGACGGCGGTTTAGAATCTAACGCCTAAGTGAATTTAAGTAAATCTATCATATTTCGTGTAAATAAACGTCTGTTTATATTTAAAATATAATTTCATCATAAACTACAAAATAAAATAACATATATATTATGAGGTATTGGAACATAATGAAAACATAGAGAACAAGCATATAATATGTGTTCATTTAAGTATTCAATAAGTCTCTTATAATTTATTGAAAAAAAAATAAAATACAAATGAAAATTATCTATTTTCTGTGTAAACAAGTAGCAACCTAAGCTGGTGTCTAGACGGGTTTGGACGGACTAGGCGGGCACCTAAACAAGTCTAGACGCCTTTTTTTTTTTTCTTAAACATCTAAGCATTAATCGGGACGATGACCAGCCGCCTAACGCCTAAGCAGGTCCTAGGCGGGGATTTTTAGAACAGTGCTTGTGTTATACAATTCAACAATATTTAACCAACTAGTACTGATCTCACATCTTGAGATAACATGCAAAATTATTCATTTACCAAAAAATAAAATAAAAATCATGCAGAGTTTTGCCTCCTGCCAGTTGATTAATTAGTGTAAATGGTTCATACCCACCACCAAGTCAAATTCCTGGTTGCTTGTGTTAATTTAGCATGGCTACTAGCAGAAGGTTTCCTTCCCATGTTGAAGAGTGCAATCCCCTTGGCAGAAACTTGACAGAGTTAATAACAAGTTGCTCTTTGATGGAAATTAGAAGGTAAATGTCGTTTGGTTATGCAGTTCATCACTTTTAATCAAAATATTTGGGGCATTATAGCATCAGGAAATGATAATGTTATTGGTGCGTTTAGAATGATAATATTAATGAGAAACACTAAGAGACTCGAATACTGCCATTTGAACAACTCTTTTTTCCTTGTTTTGTTGAAGGAGCATTGCTCAAGCCTATTAGCTTCAGCAGCACCTGCACCACCAAAGAGAAGTTGAGAAATTACACGCACAAAAAATGCATGCATGTCCCCCGTTCCGTTTTTAGATTATACTAGTAAATATGCCCGACATTTCTACTTAAATACACCAACCTTAACTACATGAATAAGACAAATTTAACCTGAAAAAAATTCAACATAATCATGAACTAACAAAAGGGATAGATGAGTGAACGGTGTCGGTAAGATAAGCAGCTTGACTTTTATATACATTCAACCGAGCTAATTACAAAAAGATGTGGTTGCAAAAAAAAATGCTCTGTTTCCCTAAGCAACATGCATTTTACACATATATTACCCTTGAAGTTAAGATGGCAAAATATATGCCATGCAGGCCAGCCACCTGTATTAGCAGTTAAACAAAAAAACATAAAAAGTGTTTCGTTGTTGTTTCAGCAGCTAAGCAACTAAGTAGAAGAATGTTTGTTCAAGTTGATGCAATGGGAGTTCTCCTTATGCATCAACACCAAGCAAAATTAACTGGGTTAGTATGTGGATATGCAACCCAAAATTAACACTAATAAAAATAGCACTTGAATCAAATGCATAAGCAAAAGCAGATGTTAAACATGAGAAAAATTACATGGAAAAGAAAACAATGTTAAATATCCTTGGTGCTCCATTTATAATTATTCTTTATTTCTATATATTTAAACTACCAATTATCAGCACAAATATTTCATTTCCTTGCAACTACCACAACTACATATAAAACATACTTGATAGAGCATGTAATTGCTTTAACTACGTCTTTATTAAAAAATTCATTGGGTGGGAAATGCAGAGTGTTGAAATGGAAACATGAAGACCGAATATAGGAGTGTGAATTAAGTGTGCCGTATGCTATATCAATGTCAACATTTCATTTTTACTTAAAATAGCCCCAAAGATTATATAATAATACAGAACTCACCAAACCACTTACCCTAACAAAAAAATGCTGAGAATAAACCTGTGTCAATATGTAGCCAAAGGGAGACATAAATTACAAATCAACGGTGACTAAAAACAAAATCTCAGAGACCAAACATGCACAAACATGCACGCAAAAGAAAAAAAAAATGTTGGAAAAACTGACCTTTAATTGTGATTCTCACAAAAACAGCGAGGTTGATTGAACCTATAGATCATGCGCAACCCTCTCCTAAAACCAAACCAAACCAAACGCAAGATAAGCTAAATAACAAATGACTTCATTCAATAAATTTACAAAATTAACTCCAAATCACTAAATTAGCCTTTTGAATTCAGAGAACTCATTAGGAAACCCAACATTTTTTTAGAATATGATTAAGCATTCTCACCTGTCATTTTCAATGTGAATTTCACACTTGGTTTCGACTCTTGCATTGTCAACCACTTTTGTTCCATATCTCGTATTCCAGTAACTGGTCCCAACATCTTGCAATTTAATAAAAGATCATTGTAAGATTGTAGAGATGCATAGAACAGATAAAGCTAATGACAGAGAGCTAAGCTACTTCACCTCTTCCATAAGTCCACGTCTCCACCTAAGCCTAAACATCCCGACATTGCCCCGATAGGTGTGTCATCCTGATCTGCAAGATTTACAAAGAAGAAGCAGAGAAATTGATGCATAACCACAGATTAAAAAATTGCAGACAGAATAAAAGGAACAAATTGAAAATACTAAAAAGAAAACAGCCAACTGACCTTAGAAACCTTTACTTGTGCTTCTCTTTTACATGCTCCTTCTGCATAAACTGCTATAGTGCTTGTTTTTCCTTTCCGATTTAGAAATCTGCAATTCTGCTATAGAAAATGAGAGAATTGAATTACACATATTTTAGAATGACATTCCACCCCTCCTGCCAAAATCCTTTTAGAATGATATTCCTACCCATTTGCAAAACAAATTACAAAAAAATCATAAGAGTATCTTCATTCAGAAAACCTCACTTCTAAACATGTCATGTCCAAAATTCTCCCATTTTCAACATGTACGTTTCAAGAAGAGACATACACTGGCACACATACAATGAAAATCATATGAAAAAAAAAAAAGAGCCAGGAAATCACATAAAAGTATCAATCTTTGAAATTTTATTTTCCTTTCCCCCAATTATCACAGCCACCAAACAAAGGGTAAGTCTACAAATGTCAATTTTCATGCCATAAATTTGTGATACATTACAATCTAAAATCACACACATACATCATACATACACATACATCAGATGAAAGGAAGCAAATATTATCAACAAACGCGATGGAATTCGTTTCCTGGGAAAGGTTTGGCCCGGTGATGTGTACTATCCAGACTTCGCACATCCAGAAAGTGAAAAATATTTTCAACAAACGCGATGGAATTCCTTTCCTGGGAAAGGTTTGGCCCGGTGATGTGTACTATCCAGACTTTGCACATCCAGAAAGTGAAAAATATTTTCAACAAACGCGATGGAATTCCTTACCTTCGAGTTGTTAGAAGCTCTGATGGGTGTTTCTTTTCATCCAGCCCTCAAAACAGAACCCACAATTGTAATATAATATCCAATCATAGGTGAAGAATCAAATTAACCCAGTCCTGTGTATAGAAAAATTGAACAAATTTAGACATTTATATGTATGTATATTCCAGTAAAAAAGATTGAAATGCACTGAACCCTAAATTGCAAAACTACGTCAGACTGATTGAAGAAGAGAAACAGAGAGGTAGACGGAGAAAACCCTAGAAACAGAACCCTCTCGCAACCTAATACAAAATCAAGCCAACAAATTCCATTTCAATTTTGACAAAAGAAATCGAAGAAGAATAATGAAAAACTAAACGAATTACAGAGGAACTGATGGGTTTATGCATCAGCAACGTGAACTGAAGATGAGAATTAGAAGGGGAAGAAAAAAACGACATACCTTCCCGACGCCACCTCAACCCCTCACGTTGTCCCCATCACCTCGATCCGATCGAATCATAGACGCTCGGCCCCATCGAAACGAAGCACAGCCTCTCTCCCCCCTTGAAATCTGAAATCCCTAACCCCATGCTTTTCTCTGACTGTACCCCCTTTCCCACTCATGAAATCGAGGATCCCCTCTCCTCCCTCAGACCCGGCTTCTCTGCCCTCCCGCTTCTCTGCCCTCTCGTCCCTTATTTTGTACGTTCACGACGTTAACCTTTTATATTTATTTTTTTATAAAAATAATAAGACAAAAAGCAATAATCCTCTTTCTTTGTCGCTCTGTCTCCCCTCTCCCACTATCTCTCTATATCGTATAAATGTTGAGAAATATTCATGCAAATCGGTCCTAAACAATAAACATAGGCTCCATCTTTCATCAATACCTTACCTTAGCCGATTTGCCATCACTTTCAACCGCAATCTGTTGTGGTATATCGAAAGGATGTGTAGAGCTCTGGTGTTCCCATCGGCACGGTTGTTCGCACCACCTCCTTCTCTTGGTCTGCCTTTGTTGGCAATGTCGCAAATGGGGATCCCACTAGCTTCCTTCGTTTTTTCTACCTGGTGGCTGCATTCGGAGAGGTTTTCTTTGATGGATGATGGCATCTTCCTTCCTTCAACCTCTGAGGCGTCGGTTGGTCGAATCTATGGATATTATATTACAATTTTTTTTTAAATATTGAAATGTGGAAAAAGAAAAGAAAAAAATTAATAAAAAAAGAAAAAGAAAAGTGTGTCTCTGTCTCCTACCCTTTTTAAGCAATGACTCAGTGAATAAAATTTTTTGCACACTTTGCTCTATTTTTATTAAAAAATTAACCTTTAATATTGTGATCAGGGCCGGTCCATAGATTTTTGAGGCTCGGGGCGACGTCAAAAAAAGTGCTCTAACTTCATGTAAGAAAATTATTTATTTTCACACATAAGACATCGATAAAATTATACTTAGAAAAACACTTCAAATTCAATAATTTAGAAACACAGAAAGACTAATTTATTTTGTATTGAGAGAGGGAAACAAAAAAACTTCGGGCTTACAAGTAGATAGATGATGAGTTTTGTTTTCCATCTGAACTTTGAATGTGTTTTTGAATAAATTGTGAGGTGTTTTTTTTTTCTTATTTACTAACCTTATCAATATGGTACTAAAAATAATGATGTTCTCGAGTCTTTAATTGATATGTATTATTAATGAATGGGCACTAAATTAAACATTTTGATGACACGTCTTATAATTTGGAAATTTGGTCTACATATTACTCTTTGTTGAAGATTAGACTTGAATGAAAACAAATATTTAAAAATAACAACCCACATAGCTAATAGATAGTAACTAAAAATAAATTAACAATCAAACAAAAATTTTAAAAAATTGAAAAGAATAAACATGCACATAGCATTTCAAACTTAGAACCTCTTGTTAATTTTAAACAATAAAAATCATTGTTTCTAATTAAATTTCTTGATCATTTAAACAAATTTTATAAATTTATACTCTTATAAAAAGAAATTTGTAAAAAATGGAGAGTAAATAAGCACACATGGTGTTTTGAACCCAAGACCTTCTCATTATTTTCAAATGACAAACCACCATTTCTAGTTAAATTTCTATGTCTTTGAACCAAATTTTATAAATTTATACTCTTATAAAAACATATATAAATATACCGTCCTAATAATTTTGGTGCCCCTAATTTTTTTGGGCCCCGGACGGTCGCCCTGCTTGCACTGGGCCTGGGGCGGCCCTGATTGTGACCCTAATTATTTAAGGGATGTGCTATCCACACATCATTTGTTAATTTCCGTCATTTGATATTCTTTAATTCATCTGATTCGACTGTCGAAAATTAAAAGGATGTGAGAGAAGTAAAAATGATGTGTGGATATCACACCCCTTATTCAAATCTTGAATCTACCACTATTGACTAACAATAACTCATCGCATATTTCAAACATTATTTATTTAAATAGTGTTGCTTGTTACTATCACATAAAGTTGATGGTTGAAAAAAAAAAAAACTAATGAAAATAGTTTGAAAATTTTAACTTTTAACGAAAATGACAAAAAAGTGTTATAAGTGAATAGTACCATGATTAATTTTTTAATGTAAAAATATAGTTTTTCGTTAAATGAACAGTACCATAAATTTTTCGATAAAATTCCATTGAAAAAACCAAAACAAAACAAATAATGCATGCATGACTTTGTTGTGCTTTTCACATAAAGCTGTAGACTCTTTGTAAAAAGGTTTTTCTCCCCCTACTTGGCACTTTCATAAATAAAGTGAAATTTGAATTCAAACACTACACATTCGTACAGTGTAATTTCTTTTATTACAAAATTAATCTTTAACATTGAAACCCCAATTATTCAAATCTTGAATTTGCCATTGTTGACTGAAAGTAACTCATCGCATATTTCAAACATTATTTATTTAAATAATGTTGCTTGTTACCATCAAATAAAGTTGAAGGTTGAAAAAACCAAAACAAAACAAATAATGCATGCATGACTTTGTCGTGCTTTTCACATATAGCATGCCACGTCACCGAAAGTAATGGCATACAGCATGCCACGTCACACCCTTCAAAAATCAGCCACACCCTTATTGCCACGTATGTGTATATACGTAAATATATTACCGACCCTCTTCGGATTCTTTTAACAAGAAACTTGAAAAATTATGAATTATATATGTTTATTGTATTTGCGAAATTTAGAAATTCTTACAAAAAAAAATCTAGCGAGAATCCGGATTCCATATATATATGTGTGTGTGAATATCTATCTGGAATATTTTAGCATCAAGCAAAACACTATAGCCTACAGCTAGAAGTAGTTGTGTGTGTGTCAAAAATGGCGGATGAGGTTGTTCTTCTAGACTACTGGGCCAGCAAGTTTGGCATGAGGGCCAGAGTAGCGCTGGCGGAGAAGGGCGTCAAGTATGAGTACAGAGAGGAGGACTTGAGGAATAATATTAAGAGCCAGATGCTTCTGCAGATGAACCCGGTTCACAAGAAGACCCCGGTTCTCATTCATAACGGTAAGCCGGTCTGCGAGTCACTCATTATTGTGCAGTATATTGATGAGGTTTGGAGGGATAAAGCTCCTTTGCTTCCCTCTGAGCCTTACCAGAAAGCTCACTCAAGGTTCTGGGCTGATTTCATTGACAAGAAGGTAACTTAAATTGTCTGAGTCGTTTCTTATTCTAATTAATTGTTTGGTTTTTTAGGTTCATGTTAGGATGTGATTTGGGGTTTTCATGATTTTCATTAAAATTTGATATATATGCGGTAGAGCCCACTTTCTTTTCTTTTGGATGAATAGTTAGATGAGGTACAATCTTCAAGTCTGTATCCTTAGAGCACCTCCAGCGGGGGAGGTTGCTCGGGGGCCAGTGGGTCAAACAGTAGCAAATTGCTGGGGGGATGACCTCCAGCGTATGGAAGCCCGAGCGACAGGCGAGGCCCGAGGAGCAGGCCCGTCGAGGATTGCCAGCCCGAGAGCCCGAGGGCTGCGTCAGGCGCGTGCGTTTCACGCGCGCGTGGGCGCGAGTCGTCCGACAAAAAAACAGGGCAGGGGCCCGCGATTTCAGTTTTGAAAAGTTACCGTTGGGGAAGCCACGTGGCTTCCCCATGTCCGTTTGATTGAAACGGTCCTATTTTATGGGCCGTTGGATTTCCAACGGTAAAAAACATTTAAAAATCTAATTTAATTTCATCCGTTTGATCTAAGATCAACGGTCCACGTTATTAGGCTTTGTAAATTAAAAAAAAAAAAAGAAAAAACAGTTTAAAAATCTAAAATGTTACCGTTGTGACACGTGGCACAATCTGGAGTGTTGGAATTTAAATTTTTTTAAATCCAACGGCAGAGATTAATTAGGTGAATAAAAATTAAAAAAAAATGTAAAAAAATTCTTAAAAATCCGAAAAAAAATTATGAAAAATTATAAAAAATTTTGATTTCACTTCACCTATAAATACCTTCTCATTATCTTCTACCCTACACCACAATTTCATATTTTCTCAACTACTTTCAACCACATTCCTATCTTTCTTTCAAAGTTTCAATCCAATTTTTTTCCAACAAAATGACTACTCAACCAGGTACGAATTGGACGCTTCTTGAAGATGTTGCGTTGTGTACTAGTTGGGTTCAAGTTACTCATGATTCGATTACGGGTAATGAGATGCAGTTGCGAGAAATGTGGAGTCTTATTCATACCAATTATCTTGAGAAAATGGGTGGGCAAAGAACTAAGGAATCGATGTCCAGTCGTTGGAAATTACTTAGTCAATCGTTTAGTACGTGGAGAGACGCCTTGGCACAAGCTAGTGGTAATCTTCGAAGTGGGGAAAATTTAACGGATCAGGTAACAATATATTATTTATTTGTTAGCTACTTTCATTATATTTATTTGTTTGTATTATTTATTTGTTATCTTCTTTCATTATAATTATTTGTTAGCTACTTTCATTATATTTATTTGTTTGTATTATTTGTTACCTACTTTCATTATAATTATTTGTTAGCTACTTTCATTATAATTATTTGTTTGTATTATTTATTTGTTACCTACTTTCATTATAATTATTTGGTTGTATTATTTATTTGTTACCTACTTTCATTATAATTATTTGTTAGCTACTTTCATTATATTTATTTGTTTGTATTATTTATTTGTTACCTACTTTCATTATAATTATTTGTTAGCTACTTTCATTTATAATTATTTGTTTGTATTATTTATTTGTTACATACTTTCATTATAATTATTTATTTGTTACCTATTCTCATTATAATTATTTGTTTGTGTAGGAACTTCAAGCACAAGCTTGGTATAGTGCCAAAACCAAAAGCAAAAACAAAACATTCACCCGGTTTGAATGTTGGAATATTGTCAAAGATTGTCCTAAATTTAGAGTTGTGCATGTCGGTCCAGAAGTTTTCATGAACAGCACCCCTCTACACTCTACACCTGAGCATGCCTCGCATGATCATGATGAAGATGATGAAGAAGTGCCTGAAACGCCCCCCGTTGAACAAGCGTCGGGGTCGACCCGTTATCCAATTAGGCCTCAAGGTAAGAAGGCTTCAAAGAGAAAAGGTAATGCTTCCAAGAATGATTATGCAAAGTATATGGAAGATCTTGCCCGCCAAGGTGAATTGAATTTGGCCCGGGAAATGGCTAAATTTGAGGCTGATAAGGCTAGAGAGGATGCAAAAGCTGCAGCTTTTGAGAGAAAATTTGAAGCTGATGAGAGAGAAAGAGAACTACTTCGGCAAGAAAGGGAACATAGAAGAGAAGAAAGAATGGCTGAACGAGATCGTGACATTATGAAGGAGCCTTTAGAAGGGAAGTCTCCAGACTCTAAATATTTTTGGAAGTCAGAGAAAGCGGATGTGTTGCGAAGGAGGCGTGCAAGAGAAGCGAGAGCAAGAGGAGATGGTCCTAGCACCACAAGAGAAGATTATCCTAGCATGACAAGAGAAGATCATCCTAGCACCACAAATTGGTTAGGTGATGGTTATCATCCATTCACGAACCCATAATTTTCCAATCAATTCGGGTTGTAATTTCTTATTCGGGTTGTAATTTCTTATTCATTGAATAGAGTACTTTATGTTGTTTCCAATTTATTGAACTTAGTACTTTATTCAAAACACATTTAAACACACCAAATAAAATAACATCAACACACCAAATAAACACACCAAATAAAAACAAACACCAAAAAAAATAAAATTACATTTCAACTCACTAAATGAACTAAAAAAACACACCACATAAAATAAAATAAACACACCAAATAAAAACAAACACCAAATAAAATAAAATTACATTTCATCTCACTAAATGAACTAAAAAAACACACCACATAAAATAAAATAAACACACCAAATAAAATAAAATTACATTTCAACTCACTAAATGAACTAAAAAAACACACCACATAAAATAAAATAAACACACCAAATAAAAACAAACACCAAATAAAATAAAATTACATTTCAACTCACTAAATGAACTAAAAAAACACACCACATAAAATAAAATAAACACACCAAATAAAAACAAACACTAATGAACTTAAGTATCGTCAGCACCCCTCAATTCCCACTGGTGCTCTATCAAGTCAAGTTGGCGGGCATTGTGCATATTTGACCTTTGAAGTGCAGTATATCGTTGGATGATCCTTTCATTGTAACGTCCATCCCTTTCTAATGGCTCATGTTGCACGGGCTCATCGGTGGCGTCATGAGCACAATATATACGTGTTCTTGAATTGTTCATCGTGTCTGGCTCATATTCATCAACGGCTTCATAATCGTACTCATCTTCCACAATCATGTTGTGAAGAATGATGCACGTCATCATGATGGATCGAAGTGACTCTACATCAAACAATCTGGCAGCACCCCTGATGATCGCCCAGCGAGCTTGGAGGATACCGAAACAACGCTCCACATCCTTCCTGCACCCTTCTTGACATCTTGCAAAGTGTTTTTCCTTTGCACTGCGCGGACGTGGCACTGTTTTGACAAATGTTGACCACCTTGGGTAAATGCCATCAGCTAGGTAGTATGGCCCGTCGTACATACGTCCATTGACCTCATACGTGACTTTTGGTGCATTTCCTTGCAGGACATCGTTGAACACTGGGGATTGGGCAAGGACGTTGAGGTCATTTTGAGCTCCCGGAACCCCGAAAAAGGCGTGCCAAATCCATGTATCAAAAGATGCCACCGCCTCCAAAATGATACTTTTTGATCCTTTTCTGTCCCCATAAGCGCCTTGCCATGCACTTGGACAGTTTTTCCAAGTCCAGTGCATACAATCAATGCTTCCAATCATCCCTGGAAAACCTCGCATCTCGCCTTTCTTCAGAAGCCTTTGCAAGTCCATATGAGTAGGTCTCCGGAGGTACTCTGCGGTGTAGATAGATTCGATTGCCGAACAAAACCTCATGAGGGACTCAAGAATGGTTGATTGTCCCATCCTCGTTATCTCGTCCACTTGGTCTGCAGCTGCTCCATATGCAAGCATCCGCAAGGCAGCAGTAATTTTTTGCTGAGGCAGGAGACCCATAGCACCAAAAGCATCCGGCTTTTGCACAAAGTAAGAATCATGGTTGCAAACAGCGCCCATGATTTTGTTGAACAAATGTCGTTCCATTCTAAAACGACGTCGGAAGTATGTTTCAGGGAATGCACTGTTACGGACAAAATAATCGTCCAAGAGCTCCTGACCTCGTCGTTGCCTGTTTCTATCAATGTTTACAGCACGGTTGGGCCTGCAGATATGAGCCACAGCTTGGACGACTCGACGGGATTGTGAGGCTCCTGCCATTCTTGATTCGTCATCTCTCCGTCTACGCTCGTCATCCTCTTCCATCTCATTTTGGGCCCAATCCCTAACATTGAACATTCCTTGTGATTGGTTAAACAATTCTTCCTCTTCTTGCTCGATTTCCCACATCATCTTTGAAGAAGAAGAAGAAGACATTGTAAAAAGGAAGCAGAAACTATGAATAATGATAGGGATTTTGGTGAAGAAGGAAGCAAAAACTATGAATAATGATAGGGATTTTGGCGAAGAAGGAAGCAGAAACTATGAATAATGATAGAGATCTTGAGAAAATTGGTGTGAGATTTATGAGGATGGATGGGGGATTATATGGAGGATTTAGAAGGGATTAGGTTGTAGATAATGCCACGTGGCATGCCGTCATTCGTTAAAAATCTGGTGGAAATCTATCCTCAAAGATTGTAATCGGATTGTGACACGTGGCACGACGTGATTGGTTAAAAATCTTATCAGAAATCCATCACCAATAATTGTCTTTTCAGATAATGACACGTGCCTTGACACAACGATTAAAAATCTTATCGGAAATCCATCACCAATAATTTTCTTTGCGGATAATGACACGTGGCGCAACGAGAACGATTAAAAATCTTATCCGAAATAACAAATATAATTATTTTGAATTATTTTATAAATACAAAAATACAAAAATTTTATTGCTATTGGCTTTTCGGATAATGACACGTGGTGCAACGAGAACGATTAAAAATCTTATCCGAAATTACAAATAAAATTATTATGTATTATTTTATAAATAAAAAAATATTAATATTTTATTGCCAATTGCCAGGGCTATTCAGTGCAGGGGTGGAGATGCAAAAGGCAATTGACAGGGGAATGCACTATTCATTAAGGGCAGTTACTGTTCACTAGGTGGATTAAATAGTGAATTGCCTGGGGGAGGGCTCCTACACTGGAGTTGCTCTTAGCATAAACAGTTTGACATGAGGAGCAAAATACAATTTTTTATGGGCTATGGAGGCATTATTCTAAAAATTCTCGTTTAATGCTATCTAGCCCACTTAAGCGTTAGACCCTTAGTCATCATTCTGATTAGTTTTTAGATGCTATGCGGCCGTTCACCGTTCTAATTAATTTTTAAGCATTTAAAAATTAATAAAAAAACACATAGACCCACTTCAATAAGTTGGATCAATCTCCATATTGCTAATTGATTTTACGGTGGAATTTCAATTTTTTTCATGGTAACAAAGTATGGTCCTTGTGTGAAGTTAAACGGGCACACACACTTCACGATATCTTGTTGTATTGTTTATGTGGTAAGTTTATAAATGTATCACACGTAAAGAGCGTGTTGAAAATGAATTCTAAATTAATAAAAGAACTTGCGTGGGCTTATAAATAAATTGAGCTACTTTCTATATTATCAATTAGTTTTACGGTAGAATTCCTGACTTTCTTTACAAATCTATCTTGCATGCCTCGTTAATTTTCATGAACGGCTTTTGTGATCTCTGCTATTTTGTGATCCATTTCTTGCTACTTAAGTTCAATCATTGGAACTTACAAAACCCTAAACAAATATAGCCGCGGGAATTAGAAAAGAAGTCAAAATTTAATTAATCCCACTGAACTCGCTATAGCAATGATCTGATGCAATCTTGTCTTAAAATTGCAGCTATATGATGCTTGCACGAAGATATGGATGACAAAGGGAGAGGAACAAGAGGCAGCAAAAAAGGACTTCATCGAAATCCTGAAGCAGTTGGAGGGACAGCTTGGAGACAAGCCATATTTTGAGGGTGAGAAATTTGGGTTCTTGGACATTGCTCTCATCACGTTCTACTGCTGGTTCCATGCATATGAGATCTGTGGAAACTTCAGCATCGAGGCCGAGTGTCCCAAGCTCATTGCATGGGCCAAGAGGTGCATGCAGAGGGAGAGTGTTTCCAAATCTCTTGCTGACGAAAAGAAGGTGTATGAGCTTGTTCTTGGCCTGCAGAAGATGTTTGGTTGGGAATAGAGGGAGAGATATCAATCTAGAACGTCAGAGTCTTATAGTGAAGTGTGAATCTGTGTCTTGTTTAATTTCTTTCCTTTATGTATCCTGTTTTAGTTTATAGTGAGATATATTATGGTGAGACACTTTGATGCGTCTTTGGAATCTTGTGTGAGGAGAGTATAGATGTATGGCTGTGTCCGGTTTAATTTGTTTAATCTCTTTCCTTTATATATCTTGTTTTAGTTTGTAGTGAGCACTACTAGAAAATGTGCTATAGGCAAGGAAGAAAATATCGGTAATATCGGAAATATCGGTAGTCCGAAAACACGGAAACATCGATGGAAATATCGGGATAATATCGATATCGATAAAAATTACATGGAAACCACGGAAATTGTAAGAAAAACTTGGAAATTTTTAATGAAACTTTGTAGGATGTTTATTTAGTCAATTATCTATTAGTTTATCACAAAAAATTGGAAGGAAATGCATTGCATGATGGATTTAACTAATTTAAGTTGATTATATACAAGCTGGCAAACATTGTGAGTATAGAAAATATGTAGTAATTAATGAAAGAAGTTTAAACACACCATAATCATTTATATATAATTAATTAGTACAATATTTGGAGGTTTTATTTAGGATATTAAAAAAAAAAAAGGGAAGTGAATAAAATGATGAAGAATAATGTGCCAAATTTGACACTTTAAATTTCTTACACATAAGCATGCGTCTAGGCGTTGAAGTTCCAAATTATAGTATATCAATTAACGATTGAAAATCAATACATTGAATAAGACTAAACTTTAATTTGGATGCCGATTATGTTTTTTCAAGTTTATATAAAGTAAAAGAATTGAATTTTGGAAGCCAGGAGTGTGTCAATTGAATTTTGGTCGGCGTGCAAGGTATCAATCTCCTCGTCGAGTCGAGTAGTACAACTTTCCTTTTTGTTTCACTCAATTTCGTTGAGTATTGAAAAAGTTATACTCATTTGAATCTTACCCAGTTTCCGGCGACCTCAGTGGCTTTCGAGGCAATTTCCGGCCAAACCACAACGAGTCAGATGTCGTGTGAGGTACCATTCTCTTCGTCTCTTCGAGGGCTACAACTTTCCTTTTTGTTTCACTCAATTTCGTTGCGTATTGAAAACGTTATACTAATTTGAATCTTACCCAGTTTTCGGCGACCTCAGTGGCTTTCGAGGCAATGTCCGGCCAAACCACGGCGAGTTGGCCGGCATACAAGGTATCAATCTCTTCGTCTCGGCGAGTAGTACAACTGTCCTTTTTGTTTCACTCAATTTCGTTGAGTATTGAAAACGTTATACTCATTTGAATCTTACCCAGTTTCTGGCGACCTCAGTGACGTCGTGTGAGGTACCATTCTCTTCGTCTCTTCGAGGGCTACAACTTTCGTTTTTGTCTTGCTTGATTTCGTTAAGTTTTGACAAAGTTATGGCCGTTTAAAGTGGGTGTAAATTTTCGGCCGAAATTCTGATTTTCTCTCTCATTGGGCGAGTCCCACATCGCCCATGCGAGAGCAGTGAGCAAGCAATTTGTCCTATAAAACCCACATTCCCCTGCTGAGAAAAACATAGCTTGTTCGGCCTTTGGGCTATGATCAAGTGAAGTATGTGTTGAGTTTTCTCAACATATTTAAGTACTTTTTAGTATTATATTGCGATATTATCGATAATTTTGAAAATATCGCGATATTATCGATAATATCTTGATATTTTGACGAAAATCATTTGGATAGTTAAAAAAATATCGGACCTCTAAAAAAACGATAATATCGGCGATATTTCGCCGATATTATCGATTTTTTCTTCCTTGGCTATGATCAAGTGAAGTATGTGTTGAGTTTTCTCAACATATTTAAGTACTTTTTAGTATTATATCGCGATATTATCGATAATTTTGAAAATATCGCGATATTATCGATAATATCTCGATATTTTGACGAAAATCATTTGGATAGTTAAAAAAATATCGGACCTCTAAAAAAACGATAATATGATATTTCGCCGATATTATCGATTTTTTCTTCCTTGGCTATGGGGCACCATTTTGAGGACACCCTTCTTCATCGGTGGCTTTGTAAATTGAAGTGTCACTATTGTCAAAATTTGGTGTCTTAAACTTTTGTAACACCAATGGTTTTAACCCTTATAACACCATTCATTGGTGTCAAACTATAAAAAAATTTACACCAAAGATACGTTATGTGTTTTTCAACTTTGGGAGCTGATTTTTTTTATTTTTCTTTTTCAGTTTTCTTCTCCTTTTTTCTGTCAAAGAAATTTTTTTTTTTTTTTACTAACGATATTATCTGCATTAAGGAGGAGGGGGTGGGTTGTGCCTCACAATGAGCTAGCAATAATATGGTTCAACTTCACATTTGGCGAGACTCGAACCTAAAATATCTCACTCATAAGCGAAAATGAATACTACTAGACCGTGGTACTAAATGACTTATTTTTCATTTAATAATGCTATTCTACAGTACTTCACCCCTCATATAAATACAAAGTTTGCCCAACCCTAATTTTCAACTAGCCTTTCTCTCTCCCCTCCCTGCACTGAACTCCTCGCCTTCTCCCTTAACCCTAGCTCCTTAACCTTTCAATTGTAAAGCTTTCTCAACCCAGAAATTAAAATCCATTTTATTTATCTTCAATTTTTTACCCCATTTCTACAAGAAAACATGGTATAATTGACGGAATTGTAAGGATATAGACAGTGGCTAGGATTGTGTCACTTGTCACACGATTGTAAGCCTTAGTTAGTTTGTTAGAAAGTGTGTTCTCTATATAAATGCATCATTGTAATAGCTTAATGATTAAAGAAAAAAACCAATATAACAATTATGTAGATTTTCTCTCTCTTTAAAACCTTTCTCTATCTAGTTCTTGAAATTTTGATCTTCTCTTTCAATCTCTCCCTCTCTACATTAACATGGTATCAATCGCCATTGTTGCTTACGCTGTTTTCTCCGATCCTTCGGCCACTTCCGCTCGACTTCTCGATCTCTAATTCTTTTTGTTTCTCGACGAAAGTATATTGTTGTGTTATTGGATGAATTTTGGTATTTTCTTCCTTTGTGATTTCTAGATTTCTTCATCTCCTTCTTTCTGCGATTATAAGATTGTGCACACCAGGTATTTGTGATATTTCCTCTATGACTTTTCCATCTCAATTATGCAAATATGGTTACTACATCTCAATTACAAATTCTCCAATCGCCTATTACTGGTCTTATATATACAATTTCTACAGCTGTGAATGTTAAGCTTGATGATTCTAATTACTTGAATTGGCAATTCCAAATGCAATTGTTGCTTGAGGGACATGGTATCATGGGATTTGTTGATGGCTCCACTCTTGTCCATCTCGCTTTATTACTTGTTATGCTACTTCCAATGCTTCTGGTGTTGATGCTGCACATTCTTCTACTCAAACTGAGAATGAAGATTACATTGTTTGGAAGATGCACAATCGTGCCCTTATGCAGTTGATTACTACAACTTTGTCATCTGTTGCAATTTCATGTGCTATTGGAAGCATAAGTGCTTATGATATTTGAACTCGGTTAAAGGAACAATTTTCTGTTGTTTCTAGGACTAGTATTTTTCAGCTCAAGTCAAATCTTCAAACTATTAAGAAAGGGGCTGATTTTGTGTCTCAATATCTACAAAAGATTAAGGAAGCTCGAGATTATCTCTCTGTTGCTGGAGTTACTTTTGCAGATGAGGATATTATTATATTAGCACTCAATGGTCTACCTCCTGAGTTCAATACTTTTCGTAGTGTTATACGGGGTCGTGAAAGTGTTATTTCTCTCCAAGAATTCAGGGTGCAACTTCTTACTAAAGAATTGATTGTTAACAGCAATGTGAATTCTCAGTTTATGTCTGCCATGGTGGCTAATAACGTTGGTGGTTCTAAATTCTCTACATCTCAACATCAATATGGTGGTGCTAATCCTGGTTTTTCAGTTCATAATTCTGGTCCCTCAGGTGGGTATCGCTCTTTCCACAATAACAAGAAGGGTAAAGGAAAATACAATCAGGGATATAGGTATCCTAATCCTAATTCTAGACAACATTTTCCAAATCATGGTTCACATTCAGCACCTGTATTCTCTAGTGTTCTTGGACCTTCTCCATCACAGTATCTTGAACACTCTTCTACACAGCAAGTTCCTTGTCAATTGTGTAATCAGCTTGGCCACACTGCTCTATTTTATCATTCAAAATAGTTGGAAAGCCAGGGATGCCAAATCTGTGGCAAGACAAATCATCCTACCTGGTATTGTTTTTTCAATGATAAAGGTCCCCAACTTGGGTGGTCTATATTATCCTCAAATGTCAAGCAATGCTTATGCTCCTTCAGCACCAACTTTTTCTCCTCAGTCCAATATCCAGGCTATGCATACAGTCTCTTCTCATTCATCTTTAGCTACCACACCTCATCATCAACCACAAATTTGGCTCACTGACTCAAAGGCCATAAACCATATGACTCCAGATCTCAGTAACTTGTCTTTGACATCTCCTTATCCTTCTAATGAGATAGTGTAAACTAGGGGTGGGTTCAAAAAACCGAAATCCGAAAAAAATAAAAAACCAAACTGAACCGAAGCTGAAAAAAATTGAACCGAAACTACCAAACCAAACCAAATCTGGCTGGTTCGGTTTCAGTTTTTGAGGTCCAGAAATCGAACCGAACCGAAAAAAAATATCATATATAAATACGAAAAACGTGTTGGCGTCAAGGTTTAAACCCCTTCCCTGCATGTTGGGGTTAATCGCTGCAAGCTAACTTGACTGTAGGCTTTGAGTTGTTATAATTGCACCAATAAGTTATTTATAGGTTTCTTAAATTTAATGCTTTATAAAATTTCTTAACTTTACAAACCCTAGCCGTCTCACTCCTATCCCATTTCCCATTTCCCATTTCCCATTTCAGATCTCAAACACTCACACTCTCTCTCCCCTCCGCTGCTTCCTCTCTGCCTTTGCTTCCTCAGTCTCTCTCTCCTTCCTCTCTTCATCCAAATCACTCTCTCTCCAGTCTTCAGTCTTCTCCTATCCTCATCTTCTTCTTCCAAACCATGATTTTCCCTTCTTCCAAACCATGATTTTCCCTCGCCCCTTTCAAATCGGAACCCCCTCCAAATTGGAAGGTTCTAATCCAGGTTTTCCAATCTCTCACAAGTAATTTTCAAAACGAAGCACAGCCCCTCTCGTTGTCCTCATTACCTCGATCCAATCAAATCATATAGGCTCGGCCTGATCGAAACGAAGCACATCCTCTCTCCCCCCTTGAAATCTGAAATCCCTAACCCCATGTTTTTCTTTTACTGTACCCCATCTCCCACTCATGAAATCGAGGATCCCCACTCCTCCCCTATCTCTCTTTCTCTCTCTCTCTCTCTCTCTCTCTTTGTAACTCTGTCTCATTCTCCCTCTGTCTATCCATATCGTATAAATGTTGAGAAATATTCATGCAAATCGGTCCTAAACATAGGGCCATTAGGCTCGTCTTTGAAAACTAATATTTTAAATGATTTTAAAAGTGATCAATTTGATAGAATTTAGAATGATTTAAGACTCCTACAAAATTTATATAGATTTTAAAGAATTTGAATGGATTTAGTTTGTAGATTTGGTGGATTGTGGTGGATTTTCATATAATTTTTTTATTGAAAATAAAAAAAGGAAAACTCTTTCCCCTTGCCCTATTGTACTCGATAGCCACTTTATCTCCTCCCTTTTCGAATCCCCTTCACACAACCACGGCTCCATCTCTTTCTCAATTGATAGATCAACATAACTTTGGTGAGCTTTTGAGCACTACACCACCAACAACCATCACGACTGACTACCCTTTTGCCACAAATGTAGGTTGTGGTACTTTAGCAGTGCTTGTAGTACCACAGACAGTAAAAAATCAGAATGGCGAGAGAGTAATATTAACCAAAATCCTAGATTGATCATGTCCTTCAATGATCCTAATTGAGGTCTAAGAGTCACAATAATACATGAAGCTAGTATCAAAAATTGTTACATGCACCCTTGCACACCTTGCAGTCAACCAAGCCTATCTCTAGCTTTATTTTTCCATTTGTTTGTACCATACTTGACCAATCCCGAAACTACCGAGCACCGGCCAACGCTATACTGTCAAGGACCCAGAAGAGTTCCCCTCCGACCAGGAGGCCAATCACTACTCGACACGTGTCAAGATTAGAAGCCAATCAGAGTGCAGCACGTGTCGACATCAAGAACCAATCATAACATGACACATGTCAATGTGACAAAGCTACAAGTTTTTCTATAAATAGGGGTCATTCCCCCACAATATTGGCTAATGCCATTTGTGTTAAATCATTCACAAGAACTCACTAAATTGAGAGCTTGATCCCTTGTACTTGTGTAAGCCCTTCACTACTAATAAGAACTCCTCTACTCCGTGGACGTAGCCAATCTGGGTGAACCACGTACATCATGTGTTTGCTTCTCTGTCTCTATTCATTTACGTACTTATCCTCACTAGTGACCGAAGCAACCAAGTGAAGGTCACAAAACCTGACACTTTCTGTTGTACCAAAGTCTTCGCTGATTTTGTGCATCAACATTTGGCGCCGTCTGTGGGAAACGACACTTATTCCTACTCTCTTCAGCTGTGTCAAGCTGGTTTCTATCATTCGTACACTTTCTTTTGATCAGGCATCCCTCTCCAGCATGGGAAGCGAAGGAAGCCACAGCACACAGAATGACACCCCCCTTGCACATAGTGCGAAACAACGAAAGAAGGAAGGAAAACGAGTTCTTCTTCAAGCTAAAGTCGATGAGTTGGAAGCTCAGAACAACAAGATAGCAATGAGGAATGAGGTCCTCCAGGAGCAATATGAGAAGCTCTTCGAGACACTTCACGAAGCTAGGCAAGCTCAGACACGCGAACTTGTTGCCCCCGTGGAAGTCAACCATCAACTGGGTGCCCTCCAACATGGAGGGTCACATGCATTCGACATAGATATCCCTGATAGGGAACAAATTACCCTTCGATTTGATAATCAACATGAGGCTTCTCTTAACCCAGTTGCTTCGACCCGAACCATGAGAAGCGGAGGGAGACACCTCTTTGCTGAAGGGGCAGAAGGATCGAAAGCCGTCTTTCGCGATTGTCGGGATTTCCTGAAGCAACGTCGAGAGAATTCCATCCATATAAGCTCAAAGATCAATGACCCAAGGATTTCTGAGAGACTCGGTCCCCTGCCACGGCCCGAGCCAGCCACCAACTTGGGGAAGGTGCAACAAGTCCTAGAGAGACATGAGGGTACAGGGGACTCAGAGGTGTTCCGACAGACATACCCTGGAAGCCAGTACAGCGAGTCCAGGGAAAAATCACATGCCCTTGATCAAACCTTCCTAATTCCAAGAGGAGATGGAGATTTACGAAAGAAAGCTCCAGTGGCACATAACTCCGCTCAGGACCCTCTTGTCCTACAACTTCTTGAGGAAGTAAACAAGTTGAAGGCTGAACGTCAGGCTGAAATACCTGACTGGAACCAACCTAGGCCGGGCCCTCTTACAAGGAGGATCCTCAACACCCCCCTTCAAGCAAAGACAAAGCAGAAGCTTGGCTTGCAACTTTATACTGGAAAAGAGGACCCGATTGAGCACCTTAACCTCTTTGAGTCCACCATGGCATACCGGATGCACATCGACGAATAGCGATGTCTTCTCTTCCCCTCCACCCTCTCTGGCGGAGCTCTAAATTGGTACTGTCATCTTACACCTGAGACGGTAGACTCATTTGAGGAATTGAGGAAACTATTTGTTTCCCAACACATTTTCCAAACCGATCGCTTGCACTCTGCAGATGACCTGTACACTATCCGCCAGAGGCCAGACGAGTCATTACGTATGTATGCTGGCCGCTTCAGCCATGAATACTCCCGGTGTGCCGAGGCAGACGACAAGACTGCCCTCAAAGCCTTCACGGCAGGCCTACGTGATTGTTTCTTTAAATACATGATCAATGCCAATACTTGGAAGACTTACTCTGAGGTGATGGCGCAGGCTTATAACCATGCCTCCGCCGAGGCAAAGACATATCAGGAGAAACCCCCTCACCCAACGCCATGGAGGAAGAACTAGCAATAGCTAAAGTTTGACGGTTGGGAAGATCATCCAATGTTTCTCTAGTACAGGACTCTAACAAAGACCCTGAAGACTCCGACATTGCAGACTCAGACTTAGAGCTAAAGCTAGAAGAGCCCTCATCACTAGAACTTCCAGACTCTGACATCTACAATAAGAAGAAACAAATTCTATCACTACATGCATGATCAAAACATAAGGAAGTTCCTATATTACCCACATGAAGATGGTGCAAAGCGATGCCGGAACCCTTCTCAATCAGAAAGCAATCCGTCTTCCACAGTCACTACAAAACAAGCAAATGAAGACCGTGTCAAGCGCCAAAAAAAAAAAAAAAAAAAAAAAAAAACAGCTTCATCCAAAAAGCTTCACCCGAAAAGCTTCACCTCCAAAACTTCACCCAAAAAGCTTCATCCAAAAAGTTTCACCCAAAAAGCTTCACCTAAAAAAGCTTCACCCAAAAAAAAAAACTTCACCCGAAAAGCTTCACTTAAAAAAGCTTCACCTACACAGCTTCACCTAAAAAAGCTTCACCTAGAAAGCTCCCTCTACATACTTTCACCTACAAAGCTTCACCATCAAAGCTTCACCTCGAAAGCTTCATCTACAAAGCTTCATCTACAAAGCTTCACCATCAAAGCTTCACCCAAAAAGCTTCACCTAAAAAAGCTTCACCCAAAAAACTTCACCCGAAAAGCTTCACTTAAAAAAGCTTCACCTACAAAGCTTCACCTAAAAAAGCTTCACCTAGAAAGCTTCACCTACATAGCTTCACCCAGAAAGCTTCACCATCAAAGCTTCACCTAGAAAGCTTCAACACCAAAGCTTCACCTACAAAGCTTCAACACAAAACCTTGCTCCAAATAAACAAATTTTGTTCACAAAACCCAAGATGCCCTTGAACTTGTACAAAAACACAGGTCAACACAAACATTTGTTTTGTTCTACACCCACAACATCCCTGTCATAACCAAACAAGCAATTATGTATATGTTTCCAAACATATTATAATAGATCCAACAACAAGCCAAAGTCCCAAGTTTCATAATGGACAAAAGTACAAGCAATTCATCAATAATGAAGGTGCTACAAAACTTGGAATCTGCCCCAAAATAGAAATCCAACCCAAGAGACTTTTTCTCTCTCTCCCTCTTCCGCCTCCTTTCATCTATCAAATTTCTGCAACCTCTGCTCTTCTCCAATGGAGCTGAATTTTGGACACCCTATAGTTTTTGAGCATATGAACAACTTTCAAGAAGGAACCATTTCTGTTTGAGCGACGGAAATTAAAGTGTTGAAGCTCCAAACATGACAGTCGGATTCTTGCAGATTTCGAAGCTGCTATGATGTTTCGAAGATCTGGAAATATTTAACCATTAGTTCATTCTGAATTTTTGATATGTTATGAAAGAGACGATGAGGCACAACTTCAATGAAGAAAGCATGCTGATCTGAACAATAGAAAATGGAGTTTCGAAGCTCACAACAAATCTGACGGGTTGACAGAAAAATAATAACCAGTCATTCATCATACCTGAATTTCTGGAGTTGTGCTACTCCGAGGGATCTCAAATTTGGATATGTTGTAGTTCACAAGCTGAGGAACAACTTCAATGAAGAAAGCATGCTGATCTGAGCAAGAGAAAATAGAGTTTCAAAGCTCACAACAAATCTGACGGGTTGACAGACAAATGATAAACAGTCACTCATCATACCTGGATTTCTGGAGTTATACTGCTCCGAGGGACCTCAAATTTGGATATGTTGTAGTTCACAAGTTAAGGAACAACTTCGATGAAGAAAGTATGTTGATCTGAACAAGAGAAAATGGAGTTTCGAAGCTCACAACAAGTCTGACAGGTTGACAGAAAAATGATGAACAGTCACTCATCATACCTGAATTTCTGGATTTGTACTGCTCCGATGGATCTCAAATTTGGATATGTTGTAGCTGACAAGGTGAGGAACAACTTCGATGAAGAAAGTATGTTGAGATGAACAAGAAAAAATGGAGTTTAGAAGCTCACAACAAGTCTGACGGGTTAACAAAAAATTGATGAACAGTTACTCATCATACCTGAATTTCTGGAGTTGTGCTACTCCGATGGATCTCAAATTTGGAGATGTTGTAGTTCACAAGATAAGGAACAACTTTCATGAAGACGACTTTGCGATCTGAGTTATAGAGAATGGTGTTATCTTGCATCCACTCAGGCTGATTAGTGGAAACGAAAAGCAATTCCACCAAAGAAAAGATGAAAAAGAGAGAAAAGCTACTAATTGCACTTGATCTTGTCTAGTCAATAGCATGCAGCATCAAACACACAAAAGTTGGAAATATTTTTAGATAAGGCATATGCGAATGTGTGACATCGAAACAAGGATTCGTTACTTTGACAAATTAGTAACAAGCGAGACACCTCATTCGGCAACTCTCTTCGCCTGAAGACTTGGGGGACTCCCACCATATGCTACTGCACCTTAATACTCGGCAGTCTCACAACCACTCAGTGACTTGGATTTTTCAAGTCTCCAACCGAGAAGTTTTCCTCACTCGGGAAATTAAGGGAACACTACCTCAAACTACATGCTTCACTCACAAAGCTTCAACAATACAGGTTTCAACAAAAGCAAAAATTCAAAGAACTTTATGAAGAAGGCTTTGGTGTATTTAACACAATATATTGAAATGAAGCAAAGCTTATTTATTAATATTTTCGATAAGCCACAAATATGTACATATACATGAGTCAAAATAAACAAACAAAAGGGAGCCTTCACAAAGGTTGCTTAGGGGAAGTCTCAGCAGTCGGTAGAGCCCCAGAAAGAGAAAGCACCGGAGGGTGGTTATCCGGAGCCTCAGTACTTGACAAAACCCCAGAAGGAGGAGGCATTGGAGGTTCATCATTTGAAGCTTCATTACCAGGTACAGCCCCAGAGGACGAAGGCAATAAATGCCTTTGGAACAAACCCACAAACCGCTGATGATCAAGTAAAACCTTACCATCAGATTCCTTCATCTGGTCAAGCTTCCTCTTCATGTTTGTAGCATAGTCATGGGCGAGCCGGTGCAACTGCTTATTCTCATGCTTGAGCCCTCTAATCTCCTGTTTGAGACTCATCACTTCAGCAGCCAATGATTCAACTTGGCGGGTTCTAGCAAATAGGCGTTGGGCCATATTAGACACAGAACCTGCACACTGAACACTAAGAGCCAGAGAGTCCTTAACAGCCAACTCATCAGACCGTTTGGAAAGTAGTCTGTTATCTTTGGGAGTGAGAAGGTTCCTGGCCACCACTGCAGCGGTCATATCATTCTTCATCACAGAATCCCTAACGGTAAGAGGACCAGTAGGGGATATGAAGGATGGGCGCCATATGTTGTCTGGAGAAGGCGTGGCTGTCTCTTCTCCAAGGTTTAGGTCAAAACGACGGTCGGAGGGTCCAGACATTTTCAAATGTGTTGAAGAAGGAAGAGGTCAGACAAATCAAGATCTTAGAAGTGCAAGAAATGAGCTTCTACTGGTAGAGATTCAGGTGTGCTGTGGAACTTAATGCCAGCCTCTATAAAAATCTGCACTCGACGGAGCTTCAGAAATCGAAGAGGCGTTTGCTTTCTCAAAAGCTGGGCTGCTCAGAGACCAAGAGGGCCGATCTCAGAAATCGAAGAGGCGTTTGCTTTCTCAAAAGCTGGGCTGCTTAGAAACCACGAGGGCCGATCTCAGAAATCGAAGAAGCACCTGCTTTTTCAGCCTCGTCAGCACCTGTCACATGCACAATCAGCTTTGCGAAAATTACGGGCAATCTGTCGAAGATTTCTGGTGAAGTAAAAAGCACGTGAATCTTACTGTTCAATCACCGCTCTCCATATGCACCATCAACTCCTCGGGTACCACATATAACTTTGTCAAAGATCTCTGACAAAGTTTAGGCACGAGAATTTCGAAGTTCCAGCTACCCTACTATTACCCATAAGGGTAAAGGAACAGCACCACTGCTTGACAACTGGAAAGTCCCTATGTGTGTCGACCTCCGTGTTTTGCGGCAAGACAGGTTGGCAAGAACGTCCAACCTTTACTCACATTCGAGAAAAGACTCCCAACATAATTACTTTCTCAAAAACCGGAGTAGCACCGCTTTCCGAATCTCGAGAGTCAGATCCTCGACGGGATTGCTTGTTCGAAAACCGAAGAGGCACAACTCTCAGAACTTCGAGAGCCAGATTTCCTTAGATAAAGCTTGTCTGTAATCTTCACACGTAACATCAGCTTTCCAGATACCACATACCACTTTTTCAAAGTGCTCTGACAAAATTAAAACACGTGAAGCTGGCAGCTCCCACTACATTGCTATGACCAAGAAGGGTAAAGGAATATCATTACTACTTGTTATTGGGAAATCCCTATATACATTGACCTCCCTCCTCAACGGACAGGCAAACCTGCAAAAATGCTTAACCCTTTCTCGCATTCGAAAAGGCACCCTCAACATAACCTCTCGAAATACTCAGCTTTATTTCCCCCCGATAATACCTCAGCAAATAAGCCACACCAAGAACAAGAGTATCTCATATCATCAGGGTCGAAAGCAAGAGTATCCCATATCATGCTTTCTCCCTATCTTTGTCTTTGTCCTTGTCCACACCTGCAGGACAAGGAGAAAGAGAGCAGTCAGTCGGAACCTGAAATCAAACCTCCAATTTGGAACTGACTGCCTGGAGCCTTTGCCTGGTTGCTTACTTAGCATTGCTCTCGAGTACTCATCCTCAACTGCTGTCAAGGTCACGAATTCCACCGGCAAATACCTCATGACAGTTGATCAGATATTGGCTCTTTACACTGAAGCTGCCAAGCGTGGATGAGTCACTATGAAGGAATGTTCTGAAGGACCATTTAAATGCAAAGGTTGCACACCACTTCTGCCATGCAAAAGATTGAAGCAGAAGGTTCAACGGTGAGCTGAAATAGATCACTACAGCACGACACCTTTCCATACCACATTCATTATTCCGTCAACAGCAAAAGTATCCCATATCATCAAGGTCGAACGTACTCTAGATTTGATGGACTTGTTTTGACCCTCAAATTTTTGAGTCGGCCTTATACTCTGAAGGGCACCAGAAAACCCTCCAGCACAGTTCAAGAATAAGCCTGTGGAAAGTTACTTCTTCAAAAGCAAAAGTATCTCATATCATCTCTTATCCATTTGCTTCTCCTTATCCTGGCAGTTGAATGAGAGACAAGGAGAAGGAGAACAATCAACCGGAAGCCGAAGTCAAACCTCTGATCCTGGGTTGCTTACTTGGAAGTTTGACTGCTTACCTTGTCTGTCACCTCTTTCGGCAGATCTCCTAGCTCGGCGACTTGGGGGACTCCTACTATAGGGTTTGTATCACACTTGACTAAGCCCGAAACTACAACTAAGCTTCAAGTGAAATTGATACATTACCTTGTGCGTCAACATCAGCTAAATACACCATTCCCGGATGGAGGAAAGGTACTTCCAGAGAAGGGCAGATGAAGATCAGACCACACTTCGGTACTTAGAAGTTTCGTGATTACTCAAGGGATTGGATCTTGCAAGTCCCCAACCGAGGAGTTTCCCTCACTCGGGAACTTAGGGGAGCACTGTTTGTACCATACTTGACCAATCCCGAAACTACCGAGCACCGGCCAACGCTATACTGTCAAGGACCCAGAAGAGTTCCCCTCCGACCAGGAGGCCAATCACTACTCGACACGTGTCAAGATTAGAAGCCAATCAGAGTGCAGCACGTGTCGACATCAAGAACCAATCATAACATGACACATGTCAATGTGACAAAGCTACAAGTTTTTCTATAAATAGGGGTCATTCCCCCACAATATTGGCTAATGCCATTTGTGTTAAATCATTCACAAGAACTCACTAAATTGAGAGCTTGATCCCTTGTACTTGTGTAAGCCCTTCACTACTAATAAGAACTCCTCTACTCCGTGGACGTAGCCAATCTGGGTGAACCACGTACATCATGTGTTTGCTTCTCTGTCTCTATTCATTTACGTACTTATCCTCACTAGTGACCAAAGCAACCAAGCGAAGGTCACAAAACCTGACACTTTCTGTTGTACCAAAGTCTTCGCTGATTTTGTGCATCAACACCATTGTTGCATACTACACATTTTGTACCACGTACCGATCGCAAGTCTCAGTGATTGAAGTGGAAAAATGTTCAAAGAAATAAAAGAATTACTAAATGTCGAAATAAAGAAGCATAACAAATGATGTATATATTCGTATTTTATATGCACTACTAATATTTTTTGTTTGTAGCACTGTGATCCTAATCCTATGTATGATATATCCTTGAATGCTTCAAACTAAAAGTGAGAGAAAGAGAATTATGCAAAAGAAATGGTGGAGATCCACTACAGGCTGTTGACAAAGAGAGCTGCAGTGTGACACACCGTACCCGATCCCCTCCTCTTACCTTTCATCACCATGAATTCCATCTTTCCGCCAATCGAAACTCTGCTAAAAAAACCAGAAACGAATGCGTTGCATGTAGAGCTCGATTGATATATGAAGCTTTGAGAGTGAAATTACAAAATTGCCTGAGAGGGTTGCGGTGTTGAACATTGGATTAAGTTCTAACCGTTGAACATCAATGTGATTCTCCTCTGACTCGAGAATTAGAGAACTCGTCCAAAACCTAGTTCAAAGTGTGTATAATACTGTGAAATGCTTACAAAAAGATATTCCACCAAAGTATATGATGGTTACCTGTGTGTGGCTGGGGTTGGTAGAGATTTGAGAATTGCCCAGATGGAAAAGGATTTGAAATCCTAGGGGGTGAGGTTGGATTCTTTTTAAAATCCTCCAAAATCTTAATTTTTTTTAATACACTTAGATTTGGATAGATTTTAAAATCCTTTAAAATCTTTTAATTGACTACACATATATTTGAATGGATTCTAAAATCATTTAAAATCTTTTAATTGACTACACTAGAATTTTAAAGTCTTTTAAAATCCTCTCAAATCCAAGTTTGACTACACCCCCTAAGCAAACCAATCGTTAATTTTCAGAAAAACAAATAAAATGCATTAATTGATAAAAAAAAATAGTAACACAATCCATTTATTTTTAGTGTAATGCTAGGGGATCAAATTTTTAGACTAAATTTCGAAGAAAATTTTCATTGTGGCAATAACACAACTTAAAACACCAAGTATCATAATACATTTGGTTGAAAAAAAGCACAAAAGGTGAAAACGACAAAAGGTGGAAAAATGATAAGGAGAGAGGAAATGTTTGTGGCACCATGTGGAAAAAGAAACGGAAAAAAAATTAATAAAAAAAGAAAAGATTTTTGAAACTGTTAAAATGTGGAAAAAGAAAAGAATTTTTTTTAAAAAATAAATAAAAAAGTGTGTCTCCTGCCCTTTTTCATCAATGACGGAAGGAAGAAAAAAATGTACAAAATGTGGAAGAAAACGACAACAAGTGAAAAAGAAAAGAAAAAAAATAATAAAAAAAGATTTTTTTTTTTTGAAATACTGAAATGTGGAAAAAGAAAAGAAAAAATTTAATAAAAAAAAGAAAAGAAAAAGTGTGTTTCCTGTTGTAGGCATAATTTACCGAACAATTATAGAGGCCATAGAGAGAGAGTGCGGCATAAAGAGAGAATAAGAGAGATGTGTAATTGTGGGTGTGTGTTATTCTACCCCATTGTGTCTTTATTTATAGTAGTATGATAGGTAAAAACCTTTCCCTTTATGATTACAACATTTAATATGTAATCTACTCCTAATAGGAATATAAGATACATTCTCATATCTACTAGGATTTACACAATCACATTCCTAATCTAATAGGACTGCAACACTCTCCCTTGAGTGTGTAAATACTCAAGTAAATGACGCATCAGGTCTTCATTGATGAAGTAAGTACAGTTGATGAAGTCATCGGCACAATGAGCGAATGCGAGTCTCAGATCAACGGAAGAATGCATAAAAAGTAAAACTCACAAAATCTCGCTATGGTAAAACCCAAGGTGGGGAAAAACCCATAGTCTAAGGAGAAATGTGAGAAGTTGCATTAAGTCAAAACTATACGTCTTTTGGACGCAAGTAGAAGAGCTCACAAGGGTATGATCAGCCCAGGATAAGTGCCTCGTTAAAACCTAGTCAGGTAGCAAAAACCCAGTAGGAAAAATGCTCCTAATCGTAAGGAAAAAGAGTATATTAAGATCAAGTGAGTATACTTCTGAATACTCCCCTTGAGTTTGACATAACTTCCAAATGAGAACTACAAGCATTGCATATAAATAGTTAGGCATACCAATTCCTTGGATAAGCTTCTGGAAGGTTGACTCAGTGACGTCATGTAGAGGTCGGCAAGGTTGTCTGGGATCGGCTTGCATGACTTCAATCTCCTAATGCTTTGCTAATGTAGATGTGGACGCAATATGTCTTGGTGTTGACTTCGTTGATGTATCATAGCTTGGTCGGGTTGATACATGCGGCATAATCTTCATGAATCGTTGTTGGGACTCAACGATGGATGAAAACACAACAAGTACTTCGAATATGCTCAACAAGAACTCCTAACCATGTCTCAATTGTGGGATAGTGAAGTAAGGTGAGTCTTGGAATGATTCAAAGATTTCACAACTAATGTAATATCATGGACCTCCATGATATTGCGATATCCATAATGGTAAAGACATAACTATTTGGGGATTTTTCCTTGTGCGGGTTTGATAAGTAACCTGCGTCAGCATAACAAACAAGGCAAACATCATTTTGAGGATCAGGGGGGTTAGATCTGCTCAAGATGCATTGGGATTTTCCCATGTAGTACCTTCAGGGTACGTCTTTAATACTAATTCAGTGGATGCGTGTAAGTGCGGTGCTGCATCTTCATCAAGATCAACAACGAATGACCTATCTAAATACAATGAGCTAAGTACAACGAAGTGCAAAGTTGAACTTAGATATGAAATTTCGGATTCCATAACCTCTTCAAGGGTCACATTTGCATATAACGTATGGACGATCAAAGGTATACTCAAGGGTGACACATTCGGGGTGTAGTTCAACTGGTAGACAAAAATACCGTCAGAACAATGTTTTAACTTCAGGTCAAGGCATAAACGAGTTTTCCCAAGATCATTTATCTCAAATTCCATCTTCAGGTGCGAGCCAGTTTTCTCAAGCTCTTCCAGAGTCTTAGTGAGATTCGTGTTAACGACATAAACTGTAACTCTAGCAATTTGGAATTAGACTTCATAGTTTAACACGTAAAGGCATAATTCATCCCTCACTAGTTAATCCGTTAGATTTTTCAATCCATAAGTGAACGCCTCAAAACAAGTTAATAAGGTGTTCCATGGTTTTGGAACTATTTGAACCAGTCCATGTAATTCTTCCAGAACTTACATGTAAATCTCCGTATCTATATCCCCACAGAGAAACATTAACCATATTTCATAATGCTGCTATCAATCACAGGACGTTTGAGAGAAACCTTGCGTCGTAAGGCGTGCATCATATTGCACTATTTCATTCATCCCATAACGCTTCATTTCCCATTTGGAACACAACAAGGTTACCTTGGGCAGTTTATGAACGACAGGTCCAATACACACGTTGGTATGGAATTTGACTTGGATTGTAACTTTAGTTGTCCAATCATTTCTACGTTGTCACTTAATCAACGGAACATGGTTCGATATCGTCGCTTTTCATTTATGTCGGTAACTACCATATAAGTGAAAACATCATCGATGATAATCTCATTTCAATTCCATTTAGCTCATCCAAACTAGTATACTAGACCAAGAACTTTAAGTCTCGGAACAAATCCGGATTAATCTCATGAGATGGAAATGATTTAAGACAGCGATCGAGTTTAGATTTTGTTGTGCTGTATCTTCATCTTCTAGGGAAGTGAATCCTACGAATAGAATGATATGTCACGTTCTAGGCCAAGACAGATTGATTTGCTATCCGTCCTTATACCGGACAGTCCAATAGGGGTGCCCAAACCGTCCAACAAGGGCGGCACACCCTCAAGGGATGTTGACTCGACGTCCGTTAAGTACGTCTATCCTTGCAGGCATGTTTGCAGCTGGTATATGACCTCGTCACTTTAGCTAGATTAGAGGAATGCGTCTAGAGCAACATTTTGAAACCTAGAATTCATCGCACTTACTTATCATACATGTGCGGTACGGGGATCGAGATGAGACATAGTGGGTAATGTCCACGCAAATTCGCGCCGTTCTCCAGGAACGTTGACTTTCTTATCTCCCCCTAACGGTGGGAAGACTGTCTCATTAAGGTGACAACCCGCAAATGAGCAGTAAATAGATCGCGTGCAAGGGCTCAAAGATAGCTAGTGTGAAAAAGAATCATGATCGACAAAAGATACACATCTTTCTTTGAGGATCCATGGTGGTACGTTGCGGCGGCGCAACTTGGCACATGGAATGCTCACCTAAATGCATAAATACGAAAATCGTCAGGTTCGTACCCAGTGACCAACTATAACGTCGTATAGGTTAGGTGGCAATAGGCCTCAAGGCGGACCAACATAACTGCGTACAAGGATTGCATAACCCTAGGCAGAAATCGAAAACTTGGTATGTTTACCAAAATTCGGGCGATCATTTAAATTGCGCTTTATGATCACTACGTGAGACTCTTTGGGGTGAACATGGGAATTCGATGTTCAATTATAAACCCAAAATACATGCAATACTTTATCGAAAATCGTCGATATAAACTCTCCGACATTATCCAGTCTCCCAGACCTTAAGAGATAAGTAGGGTGGTGAACCCTTAATCGGCTAAGAGGTTTAGCAACAATGTGTGTGGACAAACATGTGACCAGTTTGTCGATTCATCAACCATAACCATAAGTATTTATATGGTCCACATTTTGGTTAGATTAGTCCACGTATATTCCCTTGAATCCATTGTGAAAAGAGAGTCGTGTCGTATCTTTGCAAGGAATGATATAAAAATCAGTCCCAAATGAGCGGGCTTTGGCAAAGTGTGCTTGTAGATACAAGATCCTTACTTCGGGTAAGGACATGCATCGTAGCATCATTGTTCGACCTAAGTGTCCCAAAAGGTCGTGCCAAAGCAAGTAAATTGCTCAATCACCAGGCTTCAGGCCGGCCACATGTGGTGTATTCCCGGTTGGGAGACAACCCATTGGCCCCAAATCAAAGCTTCAGGCTTATTTTTAGAGGTGGTGCAAAGATATTCACTCTATTTTCTTCAGTGGTTTCATTTATGATCATTGTCATCTCGAATATCCTTAAAAACTCAACTTTAGGGAGAATTTAAAGTCCCTTAAATGGTGATTCAATACCATTCATACAACGAGGAGCGTGTCAATGCTCTTAATCAGGTTGGATAAACCTGAATTCATTGTTAGAGATGTGATTTAGGTGTCAAGTTAGTGTGCGTAGTACGCATTCGTCCAGACAACTAACTTTCCCACATTCCTACCTAATCACTTGTTTAATTGAATTGGTCACATGTATTAAGAAACATGATTTAATTAACTCATATTCGAGGACAATATCAATAAGATTATCCATAAGTAAAACATACACCAAACTTGAATCCAAGAACATGGAAAAATGTTCACAAAGTAAATGGTTTACTAAGGGGATTCGACCAACAAGGCCATCCATGTCAAAATTCTGCTCTTCCAATGATGTTTGGTGAAGCAAAATTAGTCTCACGTATTGACTACTAGAATGGTACTCCTTAACAACATGGTAGGGGTACGAATAGGTGCATAACCAATGGTCTATTCCATCGAGACGGAAATATATTTTGCAAGGTTAAGGTTCGGGAATATTTTCCCTTATTCTTGAAGTTTTAGGTCTTAGGTACCAAGGATCATGCTTCGGGCATGATGCCACACCTTGGCATGCCCTGATTCTACTAGATGTTGTGAAAACAAACTCAAAATTGGATTGTGAGAGAATATGCCATTTGATGTATCCTTGCTGAAGCAGTGCATCACCATTCGGTAGGCTTTGACCGAACTGGGTTGAGCTATTCGGTAGACTCCAGTCGACTAAGTCCATACCGTTCTATCACATTTGTGGTAGTAATCAGGTTCGAGAATTTGGTAAACTTCCTCTTTCTACACTACTGCTTCAGGAGCTAGGTAAAAACATGAAAGAACGAGAAAAGTATTCTCCAGTTAAAATTTAATCGGATTTATAAACTTCAGAATTGTACTCATTCATGGACGTAATCATGGTGTGCTTTAGGCAATGTTTTTCATGATTAGACAGTCCGTATAAGTGAGCCAAAGAGCCATGGAATCCTCGTTCAGGAGGTACTTCCGTTGGTAATGCTTCAGGCATAAGTCTTCGAATGAAGATCATGGCGAAGGCTTATTCAGTTTTTCCTTGCCATTGTTGGCTTCAATGGTGTCTTAGCTTCTTAATAGTCAAGTGGAGATTCACGTCTTGTACCCTACATAAAGTGATTTATATTATAAACGTCCAAATTAGGAAAATCGAACTTGTGATAGTTCGACAATCCACTGAATTGGAGGGAACAAGATTGTGATTGGTGCTATGGGAATGAATCATCCATAAGCATCAAAGTTAGAACATTCGGGATTCTAAGACATGGTTTACATGAAAAACGTCGAGTTTTCATGGGTGTATTGTTTTATGAAATCTTCGGGTTTCAAAGGCACTAAATTTGAAACTACAAGTTCAATTTAGTTTATGAACGTTTAGTTCATAAAAGAGAAGTTCATGTAAGAACACAAAATGCAATATGCTGATTTAAGTTTAGTGGATTTGGGTTGCTTTAGGAACTTAAGTGTGAGTGCTTCGGGACTACGAAAGTGAGTCAATGGTTCAAAGTATAAAAATAAATTATTGAATCGTTAATGTCCAAAAGTGGGCTTCAGGCCAATAATTTTGGATTCATTATCAGATTAATGGACTGCATGTCACTTTTAATTAATTCAATAAATTAGACCATACATGGTCGATTGTAGAAGCAAAATAATAATAAAATAATATTATTGGATCGAAAAAATAGCATAGCCCAAAAAAAGGTTGGGTGTCGTGAGTCGGCAAGGCCCTATGGGTATATGGGCTCAGGGAAAGGCTGCAAAGGCAGTCCAAATATGGATGCAGGCCACGACCGAGAGACATAGGTAGGCCCAAAAGCCTACGGGGTTGGGAGGAACCCCAACCTCAGCTGGGTTCCTGTTTTGGTCAAATGGAGGGGTAGGGGCAGGTCCAACAAGACGCTGGCCTTGGGTCGCGTGGGAAAGAAAACCCAGCCAACTAGGCTGGTTTAATATGTTGCCGGCTAGGGAAAAAAAATCTAAGCCCAGCAAGCGTATAGCTTTGCTGGTGAGTCAGGCCGAATTACAGGTGGTGCTCGGGGCTTCAAGCTCGTCGAAACTACCCCAGGCCGAAGCCTAGTTCTTGTGTGCAGGAGCAGGAAACCTAAAGGGCTACTGCGGTGATCCATGCAGCTGGGCTTCAGGCCATCGACTGTGCATGGGTGGCCGATGCCGTATCATGTCCACTTTTTTTCCTTTTTTTTTTTTTTGAAATTTCTAGGGTTTGAAAAACCCTAACATGCTTCTAATTTAAATTTGTACTTTGACTCACATATTCCACATAGCAAATATAATTGCGCAATGCATGAAACAAATATATATATTAACAAATATATGAACATATACAATATATATATATATATATATATCGGAAGGAAAATATAAACATAGGGAGTTCATGCATCATGGGGAATGTTTTCATACTTCATGGTTGTTTCAAATATCTTACTTTATTTGAAGCGTACCTAATTGGCAGAAAATTACAAAAGCCTTTGAATCTGTAGAAGATCCTTCTCGGAAAGCCGGAATTGCATCTCCAATGCGTTGTATCACGTTCAACATAGAAAAATTAAATTGAATCAATAGCATGTAGATCAATTCAATAAAATAATTAATTAATCATAAAAAGAGTGTAAAACGTAATACTCACCTGATTGAATAATAAACTCTCTTGTTAGCGCAGCGTCAAGAGCGTGTTAATAACGTGTTGTAGGCATAATTTACTAAACAATTATGTAGGCCATAGAGAGAGGGAGAGAGTGCGGCATAGAGAGAGAAAATAAGAGAGAGATGTGTAATTGTGAGTGTGTGTTATTTCACCCCATTGTGCCTTTATTTATAGTAGTAAGATAGATAAAAACTTTTTCCTTTAGGATTACAACATTTAATAGGTAATCTACTCCTAATAGGAATATAAAATACATTCTCATATCTACTAGGATTTACACAATCACATTCCTAACTAATAGGACTGCAACATCTCCAACCTTTTTCTTGAAGAAAAATTGCACAAAAGCAGGGGCAAAGAGACTCAATGAATAAATTGAATGTTTTGCATGCTTCGCTCTATTTTTATTAAAAAAATTAATCTTTAACACTGTGACTCCAATTATTCAAATCTTTTTTTTTTCTTTTTTTTTTTTGTCAAATGATGGATTATTTCAAATTAGATGTTAGATTAGCTACCAACGGAGTTTGAACCCACGCTGTCATGCAAGAGCTTAACATATTTCCACCACTGTGGTAAAGAGCCACTTGCAATTATTCAAATTTTGAATCTGCAACTGTTGACTAACAATAACTCATCACATATTTCAATGAGGCAATCGGAAGATAGCCCATGTGGTAAAAAAAACTAGGATTTAAACCCTCGTGGTGTAATCCGTTAGCAAATTTAGTCCAAAACTAATTTTTCTGTTAATTGTCCTTTAAATGCAGAGATAAATATGTATTTTAACGTGTTCTTCTTCCTTGTCTCTACTGTTTTATCTCTCACCAAGAAAATAATGAAGATGGTGAAGATGTTTATAACTCATCTTTATATAGCACAAACATCATAGCATCTTGTAAATTTTGAGAAGTGTGTCAAAACAAATCAGAAAATGAATGAAAACCTTGTTAACCAAATCAATCAACAATAACCAAGGTATAAGTCTCACCAATCGTAGCAACCCAAAAACCAAACCAATCCGACATAGCGAAATCCAGTCAATAAACAGAAAATTACTCTGAAACCCATCAGCCAATATACAGCATGTAGAAGCAAAGCAGCTCATGCACCCTCCCTATCTTGTCAGTGTTCCGTCTAGGGATGGCCTCCCTTGGCCCTCTTCTGTATAATTCCCAAGTTGGGGTGGGACTAAATAACCCATCCATCTCGGCTGTAGGTAGATTTTATTTTATTTTTTTTGTAGCTTTTTTGGCTTGATAGTTATTCATCATACTTATGGGAACATGCCTGTTCCTGTTCTACGTAAGAGTTGTGCTTATCTTCTCATTTCCTAAGGAGTCTTTTTGTATTTTTCTTCTCCCTACTGTTTGTTAATGGAATTCCTATTGACAAAAAAAAAAAAAAATCCTAAAAAACCCAAATTCACAATGATCCAGCGGCAAAGTGGCCATTGCAGAAAAGCGCAGCTGGATCTTCCTCATTTACCATCGCTTACTCCCCCAACATAATCAAAACCCAACTAGACGAGGAATCGCAAAGAGAAGAAGAACAAGTGAAAAGTACATTTTTACCCCACAGTTAACGAACAACTAACGGAAAAATCACTTGTGAACTAAATTTACTAACGGACTACACCACAAAAGTTTAAATCCTATTTTTTTTTAACATGAGGACTATCTATCCGATTATGCCAAAACCAAAACAAAACAAATAATGCATGCATGACTTTGTCGTGCTTTTCACATAAAGCGGTAGACTCTTTGCAAAAAGGTTTTTCTCCACCCCTTCCCCTACTTGGCACTTTCGTAAATAAAGTGAAATTCAAATTCAAAAACTACATATTCGTACAGTGCAATTTCCCCCCTTACTTTTAGACTAAAGTAATTAATTACACTATCATTTTTTTTTTACTAGAATAATCTTATTAAAAATGATAACTACTAATATGAAATTCAAAGTTGAATTTTATGAATTTCTGCATTCTAAATGTTTCTTTTTCATATAGAATATATAATCTCTCTTTTTTATTTATTTTATGAATACAATGAAAGAAGAATAAATTGTAGCAATGGTTCCTCAATTTTAATCTAATTGGAGTAATGGTCCCTCAACTAAAAATTCATTGTCATGGGTTCCTAAACTCATCAAAACATGTAACTATAGTCATTTTCATCAACTCTGTTAGAACTTTCGTCAAAATGAGGCACGTGTCATGCAAGTGAGGCTAAATCAAAGGGCAAATATGGAAAATCAAATAAGAAAAATTGTATCAATGGTCTGTTAACTTTAATTCAACTGGAGAAATTGTCCCTTAACTTTAACCCAATCAGAGCAATGGTATCTCAACTTAACCCAATCAGAGCAATGACCTCTCAACTTTAACTCAATTGGAGCAATAGTCATTTCAATATAACTAATTTTGACAAAATTCTGACGTAGTTGAAGAAAATGACCATATCTAAACATTTTGATGAGTTAAAAGACCAATATTAATAAATTTTTAGTTGAGTGATCATTGTTTTAATTTAATTAAAGTTGAAGGCCATTAAGAATTGGGTGTGGTAATTGGTAAATCAAATACTTCTGTCACAATTCCAAAGATTATTACCTATAAAAGGATGTGTAATCATGTTTAGACTCTAAGAATGAATTATATATAAGAATGAATTCCTATCAAAAGTAATCCTCTAGAATTATCAATAGAAGGTAATCCTCTAGAAAGTAATCCTCTAGAATTATCTATAAAAGAATGAATTCATTTTCAAAGATGTGGTGTCCAATTTCACCAAGAAAAAGAAAGAACATATGGTCTCCAAATATGCATGAAAATATCAAAAGGGGATATTCGTCGGATTTTTTTATGTGAGAATTTCTAAGATCTTTCAATTATATGTATTCATCGTATATTATGCAGTTAGGTTTTATTAAGTATTGTTTATATTCAATTTTAAATAAAAAAAATTATAATAATTTCTAATCGTATGATGAATAAATAAATTAAAGAATTTCCAGGATCCTCACAAAAAATAATCAAGCCAGAATACTCTCTCGAAAATATCTAACTTACATCACCGAAAGTAATGGCATACAGCATGCCACGTCACACCCTACAAAAATCAGCCACATCCGTATTGCCACGTATGTGTAGATACATATATATCTTACCGATCCTCTTCGGATTCTTTTAATAAGAATCTTAAAAAACCGTGAATTACATACGTTTGTTGTATTTGCGAATCTTCGGAATTCTTACAAAAAAAAGATCCAGCGAGAATTCGGATTCCATATATATATCCTCTTCTGCCCGTGTGAATATCAATCTGGAATATTTTAGCATCAAGTAAAACACTATAGCCTACAGCTAGAAGTAGTTGTGAATGTGTGTGTCAAAAATGGCGGATGAGGTTATTCTTCTGGACTACTGGGCAAGCATGTTTGGCATGAGGGCCAGAGTAGCGCTGGCGGAGAAGGGCGCCAAGTATGAGTACAGAGAGGAGGACTTGAGGAATAAGATTAAGAGCCAGCTGCTTCTGCAGATGAACCCGGTTCACAAGAAGATCCCGGTTCTCATTCATAACGGTAAGCCGGTCTGCGAGTCACTCATCATTGTGCAGTATATTGATGAGGTTTGGAGGGATAAAGCTCCTTTGCTTCCCTCTGAGCCTTACCAGAAAGCTCACTCAAGGTTTCTGGGCTGATTGCATTGACAAGAAGGTAACTTAAATTGTCTGAGTTGTTTCTTGTTCTAATTAATTGTTTGTTTTTTAGGTTCCTGTTAGGATGTGATTTGGGGTTTTCATGAGTTTCATTAAAATTTGATATATATGCGGTAGAGCCCACATTCTTTTCTATTGGATGAATAGTTAGATGAGGTACAATCTTCAAGTCTGTATCCTACATGGGAGTAGAATACAAATTTTTATAGGCTATGTGGAGGTATTATTCTAAAAGTTCTCGTTTATCGCCGTCTAGCCCACCTAGGTGTTAGATCGTTAGCCATTGTTTTGATTTGTCTTTAAATTTAGCCATTGTTTTGATTTGTCTTTAAATGTTAGACGATTGCTCACCGTCCTAATTAATCCTTAAGTATTTAAAAATTAATAAAAAACACTTAGACTCACATAAATTAGTGGGATCAATCTTCATATTACCAATTGATTTTACGGTATAATTTCAATTTTTTTCATGGTAACAAAGTATGGTCCTCTTGTAAAGCTAAATGGTCACGCGCTTCACATTATCTTGTTGTATTGTTTACGTGGTAAGTTTATGAATTTACCACATGTGCAGACCTGTTGTCACTCCGACTTTCTTTACAAATCTCTCTTGCATGCCTCGTTAATTTTTATGAACGGCTTTTGTGATCTCTGCTATTTTGTGATCCCTGCTATTTTGTGATCCATTTCTTGCTACACTTAAGTTCAATCATTGGAACGTACAAAACCCTATCCAAATATAGCCGCCGGAATTAGAAAATAAGTCAAAATTTAATTAATCCCTCTGAATTCAAAATTTAATTAATCCCACTGAACTCGCTATAGCAATGATCTGATGCAATCTTGTCTTAAAATTGCAGCTATATGATGCTGGCTCGAAGATATGGTTGACAAAGGGAGAGGAACAAGAGGCTGCAAAAAAGGATTTTATCGAAATCCTGAAGCAGTTGGAGGGACAGCTTGGAGACAAGCTATTGAATTTTGATGTATATTTGCTTGATGAAACAATTACAAGATGAAACATATATATAGGGAAGAAAAAGATCATAAGCCTAATTTTGCCTAACTTACCTATCTTGCTTGACTAACCTAACTTGCCTAACTTTGAACAAGAAAGTTGACTAGCCTAATTTCACCATTATTCCAACATGTTTATTTCATGCATTTTAACACTCCCCCTCAAGTTGGAGTGTGAATGTCGATGACACCCAACTTTCTAATTAAGACCTCAAATTGTGCCGAGCTTAGTGGTTTGGTGAACAAGTCTGCAGGTTGATTCGAGGTCCGTATGTAAGCTGTTTGCACCATTCCCATTTGAATCTTCTCACGTACTAGGTGACAGTCTATCTCTATATGCTTCGTTCGTTCATGAAACACTGGGTTCGAAGCAATGTGCATGGCAGCTTGATTATCACAAAACATTGTGACTGGTTGTACATGATTTACTTGCAAATCCTTCAAAATGTTTCTTAGCCATATAACTTCACAACAAGTAGTAGCCATAGAACGGTATTCTGCCTCTGCACTAGAACGAGATATTGTGCTTTGTTTCTTCGTTTTCCAAGATATCGGTGCTTGTCCAAGGAAGATACAATAACCGGTTATTGACCTTCTAGTGTCTTTACACCGAGCCCAATCAGCATCACAAAAGGCTTGTAATTGTAGTGAACCTGTAGAAGGCAAAAGAATTCCCTGTCCAGGAGATTGTTTGATGTACCTGAGAACCTTATGCACCGCTTCAAGGTGTGGTTGTCGTGGCTTGTCCATGAATTGGCTCAACATATTAACCACATAAGTCAGGTCAGGCCGCGTGATGGTTAAGTAAATCAGCCTCCCTACGAGTCGCTTGTATGAAGAAGGATCATGTAGGAGCGTCCCATCAGTTTGTGTAAGGGACAGGTTTGGTTCCATTGGTAATCGTGAGGGCTTCGCACCAAGGAACCCAGCATCTTCTAGTATCTCCAACGCATATTTGCGTTGGCACAAGGCAATCCCTTGTTTAGATCTTGCAACTTCTATCCCCAAAAAGTATTTGAGTTTTCCCAAATCCTTTAGTTTAAAATGTTGGGAAAGGAAGAGTTTAGTCTCTTCAATTTCTCTCAAATTGTTACCTGCAAGTATCACGTCATCAACATACACAAGTAATGCCATAAAACTGCCTTGACGGTTTCGGACGAACAATGAGTAATCTGACCATGATTGATGAAAACCAGCAGTCTTGAGAGCACTAGACAACTTGATAAACCATTGTCTCGAGGCCTGTTTTAAACCATAAATGGATTTGTGTAATTTGCATACTCGTGTCTCCCCCTTTCGTCCGAACCCAGGAGGCAAGGACATATAAACCTCCTCGTATAAGTCACCATGCAAAAATGCGTTGTTCACATCAAGTTGATGAAGATGCCAGCCTCGTATGGAGGCAATACTCGGGAGGACGCGGACGGTGGTGAGCTTGGCAACTGGAGCAAAAGTTTCCCGATAATCAAGCCCCTCAATTTGACTGTAGCCTTTAGCAACGAGACGAGCTTTGTAGCGTTCAACACTGCCGTCAGGTTTAAGCTTCACCTTATAGATCCATTTGCAACCGATGGGATGTTTGTGAGGTGGTAAGGGCACAAGAGTCCAAGTGCGATTGTCATGAAGGGCAACAATCTCTTTTTGCATGGCGTCACGCCATTTTGGATCCTGAACAGCTTGCGAAAAACTGGTGGGTTCTTTGATAATGGTGAGGGTGGTGAGAAATGTTTTGTGAGTGGGGGATACATGGTCATAAGATAAATAACGAGATATGGGGTGAGATGTACCTGATGACTGGACCATGCTTGTGGAAGATGTGGGAGCAACACGGGAAGGGAGGGCCACCTCAACATGAAAGTCCTGCAAAAATGTGGAAGTTTTGGTCGGTCGAGTGCTACGACGGAGTGGAGGTGGTTGGTCTGGTGATGGAGTTGTTGGAGGTGGTGAAGAGTGTAGGGTATGTGAAGGTGTTGATAAGGTATCTGGTGGTGGAGTTGTAGTAGGTAAAGGAGATGAGAGTGGTGTGATGTTGGCAAGTGTGGGAGAGGTGATGTTTATTTCTTCGGGTGCAAGGCTTGAGTGCGACTCAATGGGAGAGGTCAAGTCAAACGTGATGGGTGAGGGTGTAATGTTTGATGGAGACGGGGCAGCGGAAGTGGTATGATTTTGGAATGGAAAATGATCTTCAAAAAAAACAACATCCCTAGAAACAAAAGTCTTATTGTGTTTTATATCAAACAATTTATAACCCTTTTGACCATAAGGATACCCAAGAAAAATGCATTGGATTGCACAGGGGTCGAATTTAGAGGGCCTTTGGGCGTGTGTAGAAGAAAAACATAAACTACCGAAAACCTTTAAATGGGAATAGTTAGGTGCTTTGTGAAACAGTTTTTCGTAAGGTGTTTTACCTTGGAGAAGTGGAGTGGGTGTTCTATTGATGAGGTAGGCTGAGGTTAAGATTGCATCCCCCCAAAAACGTTTTGGCAAACAAGCTTGAAAGAGCAAAGCCCGAGCAACGTTGAGCAAATGCCGGTGTTTACGTTCGGCAACACCATTTTGTTGTGGTGTGTTGACACAACTAGATTGATGTATGATGCCTTTGAGAGCATAAAATTGCTCAAGCTTAAACTCAAGGCCATTGTCACTTCGTATGATTTGAACTCTGGTATTGAATTGAGTCTCAATCATTTGAATGAATCCGACTAAAATGTCTTTTGTGTCAGATTTATGTTTCATCAAATAAACCCAAGTGCTTCTAGTGTAGTCATCTACGATGGTAAGGAAATACTTGGCACCTGAAATAGAAGCAACTTGATAACCACCCCAAATATCAATATGCAATAATTCAAAACATGATTTGGTAGAAATAGAGCTCAAAGGAAAGGGTGATCTTGTTTGTTTGGCCAATGGGCAAATTAAACATTTTTCCAAATCACAAGCCTTATTGTTAAATAAAGGTAATAACGAAGTGACTTTATGAGATGGGTGTCCTAGGCGTTGGTGCCAAAGCTTTGGTGAGACGGTTTGAATATTGTTGCATGTTCCTTTCTTTGATGGGTCGAGGTAGTAAAGTCCATCCCTTTCAGTTCCTGTCCCAATCATCTTCCCCGAGCGAAGGTCCTGAATGACACAAAATTGGGTGAAGAAAATGGTGACATATAAGGAATCATAGGCTAGTTTACTGATAGATATTAAATTCAACCTAAAGAACGGCACACATAGGACATTTTCAAGGATAAGATTATGAGAGAAAACAACTTGTCCAATGTGAGTGACTTTGGCAACGGAACCATTTGGCAGTTCAACTGTATGATTTTCAACAGCTCGTGAGTGTGTAAAGAGACTAGGACTGCAAACTATGTGATCCGTGGCACCACTGTCCAGGATCCAAATACTTTTGGTTCCTTTACATGAAAAAGAGAAGGCTTTACCTGAAAGTTCTTCATGACTAGGAAGATTATTGACTTGATTGGCAAATGATGAGTTGTTCTTGTTCAACATCTGAAGGATTTGCTTGCAGTCTTCCTGAGAGAACGGGAAATTAGGCACTGTCTCTTGCTTGTTACTTTGTGAAACTTGATTCCCCTTTGAAGAAAAGAGACGATTGGATTCGGTCTCTGTGGCTGCTTTCCGTTTTCGACAGAAATCGAAGGTGTGGCCTTTCCATCCGTAAAAAGTGCACTTGAGATGTGCACGACAATTTTTGGTGATGTGACATCGCATCTCCTTGTCTTCAGGTGTAGGTTCTCGCGACAGATTCTTCACTGCAAAGACAGCAGTTTCTAGTTGTGTGCTTTTCCCATTGGAAACCTCTGCCTGGCGTTCATGTCGAATGACCAACGCATATGCCTTGTTCATCGTAAGCAGTGGTTCGAGAAGAAGAGTATTGCTTCGAACCGTAGCATACGATTCGTTCAGTCCCATAAGGAACTTCATGGTTTTCTGAGTTTCAACATATGAGTTCATCTCATTCTTTGTTCCACAACTGCATGCTGGAATGGAACACAAAGTATCACGTTCATCCCATAAACTTTTAAGTTTAGTGAAGTAAGAACTTACACTCATATTGCTTTGGACGCAATCATGGATCTCGTTCTCAACATGGAACAGCTGAACTATATTCACATGTGAGAACCTCTCCTGCAGATCGGTCCACATTTGTCGAGCATCCTTGTAGTTGATGACACTCCCTGAAATCTCCTTTGACATGGAGCCTAGTAGCCATGTCTTGACCAAGTTGTTGCAGCGATTCCATTGCTGCAGCTCCTCAAAATTATCCTCACTTGGTTTGTTGATCGTTCCATCAACAAAACCAAGTTTGTTCTTGACCGTTAAGGCCATACTCATGGATTGAACCCATGTGTTGTAGTTGTCTTCCACCAATGGTTGTGGTACGAGGATTGCACCAGGTTGATCCGAGTGGTGGAGATAGAGCGGGTGGTTGGGATTTTCCCATTTTGAATGAGAGGCCATGCCTAGAATGGTTGACCTCGTGGTTGCTTTAGAGATGTGTTTTGTGGTTTTTCCCAGATCACAGCTCTGATACCATATTGAATTTTGATGTATATTTGCTTGATGAAACAATTACAAGATGAAACATATATATAGGGAAGAAAAAGATCATAAGCCTAATTTTGCCTAACTTACCTATCTTGCTTGACTAACCTAACTTGCCTAACTTTGAACAAGAAAGTTGACTAGCCTAATTTCACCATTATTCCAACATGTTTATTTCATGCATTTTAACACAAGCCATATTTTGAGGGTGAGAAATTTGGGTTCTTGGACATTGCTCTCATCACGTTCTACTGCTGGTTCCATGCATATGAGACCTGTGGAAACTTCAGCATCGAAGCCGAGTGTCCCAAGCTCATTGCATGGGCCAAGAGGTGCATGCAGAGAGAGAGTGTTTCGAAATCTCTTGCTGACAAAAAGAAGGTGTATGAGCTTGTTCTTGGCGTGCAGAAGATGCTTGGTGTGGATTGAGGGAGAGATATCAATAGGGTGCTGGCTAGAACGTCAGAGTCCTAGAGTGAAGTGTGAATCTGTATCTTGTATAATTTCTTTCCTTTATGTATCCTGTTTTAGTTTCTAGTGAGATACTAGATAGTAATGCCTGCGTGTTTTTGCGGGATTACAAATAACACGAACAATTTTGTACTTCAAATATTTCCGCCAATGACTAGACAATTTTATTAAACAGGGAATAAGATGATTTTCTTGTCACAAAATTAGCGTTTTCAATGCATCAAAGCAAGTGGTAATTATTAAAATGAATATGCTAACATATATGATAAAATTTAGTAACCTGAATATCAACAATCAGAAACATAATTGTAAATATAAAGTTAGGTCATTTAATGGTTACAAACCAGGTAAATCACCTAGACATTAAGAAACAAAAAGTAGATGAAAATTAAAAGGATTGAGTTCCTTGTAATGAGATACTCTTCTCTAATATGAATGAAACTGAAGCCCCGGATACCAAATTGATAGTTGGAAAGAAAGGAAAAAACATGCATGAATAAAATTCTAATTTTCAACCATCCTTAATTTATAATTAAGCTAAGCAAATACACAACAAGCACAACACAATCACAACAATAAGAATTTTCAATAGCATTATATTTATCAATTAATTTGTACATGAATTTCAAAAAATTATGCAGTTTTATAGGTCACTAAACCCAAATTACAAATTATGCAGTCAACCTCACCACCCTTTTTATTTATTTCCTCCAATTGCATTAGAACATACTTTGAAGTCCATTCAATCAAGAAATTCAAACATATCATAAAGAAATTCAGTCCTTAATTAGCAACAACAACAACATGATATTAAGATACATCAGACCCCCAATAATCCATTAAATACACAGATTAAGTATAGACAGTCAAATCTCACAGACTAACCAAACGGCATTAAGTAATGATCCACAATGAAGTAGCCAAAATGAAAACAATTAAGAGATATTTAGGTGATAAGAAAAAAAATATGAAATATTGTGATTAAAATATTACGCACAATTAAGCGAGTGAAAAATGAGCTGATTGTAAATTCAAACCCACCATGGAATCAAATTGAAATCAATGACAATTGACAATACATAGACCCAAAATCACCCGGCTCCTGCAAAAACAAACATAAGATACTTGTTAGACATCGAAAGTTAAAAAACAAACAATATTGAAAGCCTTCTGGAAGCACTGCCAGACCTTTTGGAGCATCAGCATCATTATAGGTATGAAATATAACCGTTAGAATAAGGGATTAAATATGTTGTAAGCATTGAAATGTGTAAATATTATTTACATAAAATATATTAGGGCTGGGCAAACGGGTCCTGGACCAGCGGGTCGGGGCGAGTAATGCGGGTACGGGGCGGGTACGGGCCGGTTCTTAATTTTGTAAAAACAGATCGGGGCAGGGCGGGCTGGGTAATTGAAGTTTTCGATTCGGGCCAGTTCCAAAAGTATAGGAACCGCGAGTACCTGGACCGGCCCGTTTGTGTTACAATAGATGAACGAGATTTAAGATATCATCCCTAGCCAATCTTAACCGTCGGTTTCAACCTTAGCCAATTCCACCTCCGAGTTCCAGAAGCACCTTCAGACTTTCAGTCTTTCGGATTCTCGGATTCTCACTCTCCCTCGACTCGCAGTGCTCACCGCCATCGGGACCAACGCAACAGCACCACCAACTCCGCCGTCGCGACCACCATCACCACTGTTGAGCTCCAACCTCAGACTCTCACAACGCTGTCGCGACCAATACAACGGCACCACCTCCGCCGTCGCGACCACCATCATCACCCAAACAGACTAGTTTTTGCCACCAAAAACACCAACAAAATGGGACCTTGTTCCACAACTCAATCCCTCACTCCCCAAAACCCTAATCCTCTCCCCAGAGTCCCACTCTTCATCCCTGCAACTCTCAAATCTCAAGAGACTGAAATCCACCATTACAATGAGAGATAGAAGCAACAACCCACGGCCGTTGTAGAAGGGGAGGTTCCTCAGCATCGAAGCCATCCAGACCGTGTAGGCGTTGAAGAGGGCACAGAAAGATCAGAGCATTTTGGGCCAAGTTTTCGATTCCAAGTTCCGGCGGTTGTTGAAGCTCGATATGATGGCTGTCCTCCGCGACCTCCTCCGCCAAAACGAGTGCATCTTGGCCCTCAAGGTTTGCTCTTGCAGTCTTACTTTCAGTTCATGTTTGTTTTCGATTCGTTTTTCCATGAATTTACCTTGAATGTCGAATTGGGTAGTCTTCAATTTCAACCAGTTGCATAATTTTGATGCAAAAAAGCTATCTTTTTGTTTTTGTTTTCTTTAATTTTGATCATATTTACATAGAATCCCAATAAACCAGTCCGACTTTGTGTTCCATGTCCTGTCTACACGTTGAGAAAGCCTCAGTTCGTCTCAATTTTCTTCAACTTTGATCCCATTTATTGACATGGTTTATTGTTTTAGGATGTGGAATCGTCGATTCAAGCTTAGACCTATGTTGTCGGTTGGTTAATTGCTTCGTTTTAGGTTTTAAACCCAAAGCTTGATACTTAAAACCAAAATCAAAGCTCTAGAGGACCATTCCATACTCAAAATAATCAACATTGTCAATAAATGGGATTAAGGTTGAAGAAAATTGAGTAGACATGAGGTTTTATCAATGCGTTTTGTACTTTAAAAAGAACCAACATCTTGCACAGAGAATCATCTGCTGCTAATTTACATGGCTCATGATGACTGATGGTATTTCTTGTTTTGACCATTACCCTTTTCATTTTGGGTTTTGTTTTGCATTTTCTTAGAAGAAGGATTCATGTTTTCAATTTGTTACTTTTGTGATCGATTTGATTGGCTTCATTGCTTGTTGCATGTCTTTAAAGACATTCAAAAGGAACATTGGTACAGGCCACATGTTTCATTGTATTCCGATATGATTAGAGTATGGCTAGCAATGGATTATTTGAACAAGTTGAACTTCTTTGCTTGTGCTTGAAAAATGAAACGAATTTACAACCTGAAATTGAGGCATTTAATGCTCTAATGACAACATTGATAAGTTTTAACCTCCCTAAACTTGCAATCGAGTGTTATTACTTGATGAAAGAGGTGGGGTGTGAACCTGATAGGCCATCCTTTAGAATACTCATTAATGGTCTAGAGTCGATGGGAAAGACAGGTCGTTCGGGTATTGTAAGGCAGGATGCTCAACAGATTTACAGGGAATCTCTGGAATCTATGCAAACTGTAAACTTGAATCTGTGCAGTTTTTTTCAAACTGCAATTTGTGCAGCAAACATTTTTAAACAGCAAAAAAAAAAAAAGGACCCATGTACCCGGACCGAACCGGCCCGTTTTAACCGGGCCGGGTAAGGTTCGGTTCCTATTTTCAGAATTGTAATGCCCGGCCCGACCCGCCCCGTCTCCTTTAATTCCGGGTCCGGTCCGGTCCCTTCAAAAATGGGCCCGGCCCAGCCCGTGCCCAGCCCTAGCAGAACCTCAACGCATGGGCTTATAAGAGGTTGCGGCTACTCATATTGCCAATTGGTTTTATGGTGGAACCTCAACTTTGTTCATATCCTCCTTCATGTGAGAATCGTAGCTAGCATGTTATGATTAATAAGGGTTCTTTAGAAAAATACCTTTGAAACTCCTATTTTCCAAACAAAAACCCACATAATATTAAACATCCAAATAAAACCCAAATTTCAAATAGAGTACCATGTAGACAAATATGTAACCAATTATTATCACATATTTACAACTTATGCCACAAAACTCTAATTATGTCAATAAATATTATTACTCACCCTAATTATGATTAGCAATTAACCCCATATGGAAATTTTACCTTTCTTGTATGATAAATATTAGAAATATATATATATATATACACACACACATACATTTAGTCATGTTCATAAACAATTATGGGCACATTTTTCGTATGGAAAAAAAAAATCCTTTGTACAATTAGTTATTTTGCATCAAATAATAATATTATTTGATAAAAACAACAAAGAACCAATTAATATTCTTTTATGTTGTAGGTAAATTATTTTACCTAGATTATTACATACATTAGGCATTTTTTGTTTGTTATCATATATGCTTGTTAAAAATCATTTATCTATATTTATATGTAAAATATAAGAAAATTAATTTTGAATCAAATAGCATTTATTTTGTAGGTAAATTAAAATAGTAGCTCCATTATTTTGGTAAAGTTAAATAGTGCCTAAATTATTTCGTTAAAACTAAACCAAGACAAATTATCTCCATTAAAATAAAACAGTACATATTCGACAAAAAAAATAAAAAATAAAACAGTAGATGCATTATTTTCTTATAAGATTAAACAATAGGTAAATTATATTGTAGGTACATTATGTTTGTAATATAAAAAAAAATTGAAGTTCATAAACAAAACGTAGTAGATATTTTATTTTTTAATCAAATTTTCTTATTTGTAGGTGAATTATTTTCATGTATTATTATGTATATTGGGCACATTTTACTACTAATATATATGTGTGCAATAATTTACCTATATTATTATATAAAATATGGATGAATTTATTTTGAATCAAATAACATTTTTAATTTTATAAGTTTTTTTTTTTTGAGTTGAAACGATAGCAATTTTATTAATGTCAAGAAGACGACATACAATCATCCAAGAGGGTACCCTAGAGTTAATTATTTTGCGTGTATCATTACATATATAGGGCAAATTTATTACTAATACACATGTCCAAATAATTTACATATATTTTTTAAATATAGGTAAATTATTTTATAGTGCTCTTTCAGATTTTCATTTGGTAAGAAAATGACAAGATTAAATTAAAATTGTCTAATTTTATGCAAATTTTAAAAAAAATTACAAAATCTTAAGGAAAGTATAACATTATTAGTTCTTTTTTACCTTAACATACAATTTGTTTTGATATATTAATGCAATGATTATAAACATTAATACATTTTTTTCATTAATCTCTCCCTTCAAATCTGCATAGAATTAAATGTCTACATCAAAACTGTAATTAGGGGTATTTTAGGCATCTGAAAAATGCAAAATGTGTAAAGGCAAACAAAATTAATGAATTTGCTTATGTGGAGCCTAGTTATTGGGTTTTATTCAAATAAAAAGACTATGTCGGATTTTATGTAAAGAAACTTGAGTTTCAGGGGCTAAAGTTATATTTTCAGTTAAACAAAGTCCAAACATAAATTAGTAAATGAGTAAAATTACCTTATTGTCAACGAAGTCAACCCAGAACCTAGCTTGGGCTCTAAGGTAAGCATCAGAAGGCAACAGTGGAGCTTCATCCTTCCAAACTTCATCAATGTATTGAACCGCAATGAGAGACTCAGAGACCGGTTTGCCATTGTGAATGAGAACCGGGATTTTCTTGTGAATCGGGTTCATCTACAGCAACAGTGGACTCTTGTTGCTCACGTAGTCCTCCTCTTTGCACTCATACTCGATGCCCTTCTCAGCCACTGCAATTTTCACCCTCATCCCAAATGGGCTTGGCCAGAAGTCTAATAATACCGCCTCATCCGCCATTGAAGATTGAACGGTTTGAACTGATTAATTGATAAAACTTTAAAGTTTTACAAGCGAATAATTACAACAACAAAAAAAAATTAATTTTCAATATGAAGCTGTGATTGGTGATGGGGTGTTTCAGGGAGACCAGTATTGATGGACAGAATGTCAAGCATTCAAATTAAGGCAGAAGTCGGACATGGAGACCAGAGTGCTGATGGAGAGATTCTATTTTGCTTCATCTTTGTACACACATATATATATATATATATATATATATATATATTCTGGTCGAGGCCAGATAACAGTGTGTATTTTGATTAAAATATAATTAGTATGTTTTAAGTCTTAATCTTCGGTGGAAAGAATTTAGACCCGATCAAAGTTCATTATTTTTTTGGTAAAAAACCTGATCAATTGTACGTTGACCAACATGAACAAGCAAAACAAAGGCCCGAGACTAGAAAAGTAAACCAACATCAATTGTACGTAGCTCTTATGGCATGTCTTCTGTTCATGTTATAGAATTAGAATTATTTTGAAATATGAATTTCTTTGCGTTTATTAATGCATTGGTATTGAAATTATTCTAATTTTGAACTTCTCATGCGTTTAACAATAGATAATGAAATCAAACGATTACATTAAGATCTGCAATTTAAACACGAAAAATTAGAAATTAATAAGGAGTAATTAATTGCATATCACAAAACTATCGTAATTGAATCGATATACGGACGTAGAATTTGAATCAAACTAAAGCACCAGAAATCTATTTTCGCACGTAATTCTTTTTTCATATAATAAATTTAGCAGACAATCCAGTCAAATTAAAGAATAAAAAAATCTTTAGTGCAATATGACGATAGCAATGACAATTCCAAGCAGTAGAATTAGTAGAATATTACTGGCTAATTCCACATGACGATTGGTTTAAAAGAATCCAAAAGGATATTTTTCGGATATTTTTTGTGAGAATTCAGTTGAATATCAGAGTGCGTCATTAGAAAGACTACAAAATAGAATATTATTAAATAAACGAGAATGTCGGCTAAAAAACTCCAAGAGGCTACAAACAATATTTATAGAGAACTAAACCTAAGAAACTCTAACTCCGATAGGCTAGGCCCAATTCCTAAACTAACAAGGAAAACTCAAATACTAAAATAAACATGAATACTAATATTTTCCAACACCCCCTGTCAAACTTATGACGGTAAACGACATGATTTTGCCAACAAGCAGATGCGGATGCAAACTCCATTATGCTAATTTCCAATGCCAATTCCAATATGAAATTCCATCAGTGCAAGTGCAAGTTTCCAATGCCAGTGCCAATACAAGTTTCCAATGTCAGTGCCAATACAAGATTCCATGCCAGTGCTAGTGCAAGATTCCATGCTAGTGCCAGTTCAAGATTCCAATGCTAGTGTCAATGTAAGATTCCAATGCCAGTGCCAGTTGCGAGCTTCCAAACAAAAGACAAATCCAATTCACCACGTTCACAACATCAATTAAGTGGCCACCAATTCAAGCACTCCAAGCACTCGAATAACCGTTACGGTCAACAACAACAAACAAGTCAAACATCATCAACAAACTCATTGTGGGCCTCCAAACCAGGCGCAACAGCAGCTTCAAACAACCAAGCTTTTCATGCCCGTGTGGGCCTAAAACCTCAACTTTTCAATTTTTTTTTTCTTTTCCTCTTTTTCTCGTATTTTTTCTTCTATCTTTCTCTGTGCGAATTGAATCTTCAGATGAACAGTACGGGAAAGAATAGAATCAACAGATGGAAGTGGAGTCCGATGTAGGATAGAGCTACAAAGAGTCTCAAACTTATCTCGAAGAGGCATCAGAAACTAAACGAGACGTTGTTCTTCTCTATATTGAAGATAAAGCCTCACAATACCAAGTCCTTTAGGTTCAGTCAATGCAAGTTGGTCCCAGAGACTGGTCATTTCGTTATAAAAATTTTGAATACTCTTATCACCTTGCTGGATTGCACAAACCTCCATTTCTAATTGATATTGCTTAGCAAAATTGGCCTTGGTATACAACTTTTCTAAGTGATCCCAAACTTCCTTGGATGTAGAGAACTTAGCAAGTTGTATTCCAATAGCCATATCAACAGAGTTATTAATCCAAGTAATAATCTTTGAATTATTCATCTCCCAAGGAGCAAGCAAGTCTTCATGTTTTTCATCTTTAGGGTTATTTGGAATGGAAACTTTTCCAGACACATAGCCCCATAATCTTTTTCCAATTACAAAGTTCTTCATCACATACGCCCAATACACATAATTATTTCCATTTAATTTCACACCAATAGCTTGCAAGGAATCATCTTTTAAAGATGACATATTCACAATGACAGTCGTAACAAGGAGATACCTGATGTGTTGGTTGTGCAGACTGGTACGATTTCAAATCTGGTGAAGGAGGTTAATCAGGTAGTAGCAGCAATAAGTCGACAATTGGTTCAGACGGGCAGTTTCAAGAAGAACAGTGAACATAACGGAGACGGCAAGGAAGACCAAATGGGTCGTCAAGGTAGTGTGATCAGCGACCTGGGCTTCGTCAGAGAACAGACAGCGGTGCAGTGCAGTGATGTTCCGATGGTGGTGGTGCGAACTTCCGAACAGCGTGATGCGGGTGGTAATCTGATATTGGGCAAACGGGATCACTGATCTGACTTTCTAGAATCAGGTAGGTACATGTTCAGGCTAAGCACAATGGTTCAGAGATAGGTCCAACAACCTTGCTCTTGATACCAAGATGAACAGTACGGGAAAGAAACATATTATTAAACAGCTTGATACAACCTAATTCAAAGCACTGTTTAAATAGTAAAACCTCAAGCAAACCCTAATAAACAAAATAACGAAAATACCCTAACAAAGAAAATACCCAAAACAATAACTCAAATAAAAACCTAAAATTCCAACATCTTCCTCATACCAATAATAAATAAATAAAAAATCACGAAGGAATAGATGTGTTGCGGGTAGAGGTCAAAGTGCAGTTGCGGTGCGGCAATGGGTGCAGACGGTTCAGTTTTTCTTTCTACTTTTTTTTTTTTAAGACTACCGCAATTTGACAGTCAATACGGAAATCCAAAGACAAAGAACATAAACAAAAATCCAAAGACAAAACGAACAAAAACAGAGTGACCAAGAACAAAGGATATAGACCAAAGCGGAATCGAAAGCCTAAACGAGACCAAAACTAAACCAAAAAACAAAAAGCGACAAAACAAATTGATACCATACAAGAGTGGATTGAACCCGTTCTGATACCAAGTTAAATATTAGAGTGCGTCATGAATAAAACTATAAATAGAATATTATTAAACAAACGAGAATGCCGAAACGGCTACAAAACTCCAAGAGACTACATTATAAATGACTTATTTCTCAAACTAAATTACAACCAATATTTATATAGAACTAAACCTAAGAAACCCTATCTTGGATGGGCTAGGACCAATTCCTAAATTAACAAGGAAAACTCAAATACTAAAATAAACATAAATACTAATATTTTCCAACAGATTCTAAGAATTCGTAAATCGTATTCATTCATCATACATTGTGCAGTCAATTTTTGTCAGGTGCTGTTTGTACTTAATTTTAAATAAAAATATTTAAAATAATTTTTTACCGTATGATGTATGATGAACGAATATGATTCACAGATCATCACAAAAAGATGCGGCGAGGATCCGGATTCTAGAAAAATAATGTATTACGACAGTAAACACATGATTAGTTGTTAATTGGCATCAACCACTGTATCCAGTAATCTTTTTGTTCCTTTTGCAGTACTCGCGAGTGTCAGCTAGCCTGTCAAATATCCCCCAGCACAAGAAGTTTGCTCGTCAACAATGGCGGACGAGGTTGTAGTTGTGAGCTTCTGGACCAGCATGTATGGGTTTAATACTGCTTCGGAATGCCACTCTTCTTTTGTTATAAGAACACGTGGGTACTGGTTATAACATATGGTCGTATTCTGGTATTGCACAATAATATTTCGAGCACATGATGTTAAAGGGAAAATTGGAGATTCAAATGTCTTCCCAAATCGAAGGAATTCTAGACTTAATGAAAACAAAATGATAATTTAAGTAACTCAAATTCTTTGCTATAACAAGTTGACAACAATGTGACAATTGAACAACAAAAGCAAACTACAAAGATAAGAACATATTAACAACAGAAGCACATCACAAAGGGCCGCATACTGTCGGAATGACATTGATGATCACCTGCACATGCCCATGCATATGCTTCCACAAAAAGATATTATAACTGGCTGTGGCTAATTTCATATGGATTATTGATTTAGAAGAATTATATGTTACAACATTAGTAGACATTATTAGTTGTTAATTAACATAAACCAATGTATCATATAACTGGCCAAAATCCCAAAACGAAATTGTGAGCCTGAACTGAAAGGCTGAAACCAAGTGTCAAACATGCCACAGCACACACTGACACACCCATCACAATATAACGGCCTCAATAGTCAGTAGTACCTCACGCTATTCTTGCTCTAAGTCTTTGATTTTTGCAAGAAGAACATTCAGCTGCAAGAAGCTTGTGCATCGACAATGGCGGGCGAGGTTGTAGTTTTGGGATTCTGGACCAGCATGTTTGGGGTGAGGGCCAGAATAGCCCTGGAAGAGAAGGTGTAAGTATGTGTACAAAGAAGAGGACTTGGGAACAAGAGCCCTCTCCTTCTGCAGATGAATCCAGTTCACAAGAAGACCCCGGCTCTCATCCACAATGGCAAACCGGTCTGTGAGTCACTCATCATTGTGCAGTAATTGATGAGGTTTGGAAGGATCAAGCTGCTCCTTTCCTTCCCCTTGATCCTTACGACTGTGCTCGGGCCAGGTTCTGGGCTGACTTGATTGATAAGAAGGTCTAAGCTGTTTTGTCTAAATTTGCTGTTTTTCCCTTCGAGAATGGTTAATAGCACTCTAAAATAGCAACCATGTATTCCTCTCGTTATATTTATTTTCACAACAAAAAAGTGCACGATGATTTTTTTAGAATGCTGATTTAAGTATATATATATTAATTGCAGTTCATTTTTTAAAATTTGTATCCGACTTTTCATCGCATCGAATGATGTCAAAACATTGTTTCCAAAAATTGTAGTTTCATGTTGCTGGGAGGAAGCTATGGAGCACAAAGGAGAAGAACATGAGGCAGCAAAGAAGGAATTTATTGAAATCCTGAAGCAGTTGGAAGGAGAGCTCGGAGACAAGCCTTACTTTGGGGGTGAGAGATTCGGCTTCTTGGACATTGCCCTTATCGGATTCTACAACTACTTTTATGTATTTTAGAGCCGTGGAAACTTGAGCATGGAGGCAGAGTGCCCTAAGATTATTGCATGGGCCAACAGGTGCTTGCTGAGGGAGAGCGTGTCAAAATCTGTTGCTGACCCCAAAAAAGTGTGTGAGTTATTACTTCGTTTTTTAGCGTAGTAGAATAGGCTAGCTGCTAGCAGTGGCGGAACCAGCTGGTGCATGAAAGAGGTTGGGGTCTAGGCCAAATTGTAGGCGGAAAATGAGAATAGTAAATAAAATTAGGCCAGGCGGCTACGTTCCAGCTTGCCTTCTACATGATTCCGCCCCTAGCTGCTTGCACAGTATCACCATGTTTGAAAGTCCTTCGATGAATTCTAGTATGTGTTCTTCTAGTTTTTTTAATTCCAGCTTGTTTTTCTGTTGAGATGTTCAGGTAAGATCTTTAGGTGTTTCTGCTGCAAATGAGCTTGTATGCCTGAGGAAAAGTAACTCAAAGTTTGGATAAGGAGAAAATTCGCCCTATAGTCGATTGCGTACAACCATGAGCGTTATTCATGGCGAGATAGACTCATGGTTGCATGCAACCGGTGGCACCAAAAAGTCCATGCTTTGATATGAAGACTTGATCACATAATAAGAAATTTGATCGAGTAGATTTAGATTCCTTACTATAACAAGCTGACAACAGAATGATAGTTTGACTACAGAAGCAAAATAAACATATGAACAGAAGCACAATAAAGTGCCTAAATACAGTAAAGGCTTGGTCAAGTGCCCTTTTATTCTAATTCAAAACAACCCAAAACAGGTTGAATCTTGAAATTACATTGATCATCACTAGCTTCTTCCCATGATTCCTCCAAAATCTACTCCATTCCAAGCTTTTTCCTCATAAGCATGACGAAATCGTAGACCTTTTCCTGTTCGGGGAGCGATTTGGACACGCTCTCCTTCTCCATGCACCTCTTAACCCAGGCAATAAACTTTGGGTGCAACGCCTCAACACTGAAGTTGCCAAATTTCTCATACAAAAGAAACCAGCTATAGAATGGAATAAGCGCCACGTCCATGAATCCAATGGTCTCGCCCCCAAAGAAAGGCTTGTCTCCGAGCTCTCCTTCTAACACGCCCATGCAGTCAAGGAATTCCTTCTTTGCTGCGTCCTGTTCTTCTCCTTTCGTTGTCCAAAGCTTCCTCCCAAACTCATATATCTGCATTTCACATCCCAAAATTGCAGAAAGATTAATATACATTATTTTGAGCAAGTTCAGATCCTCTGCTTATATTTTTCTAATATATACATCACAAACCCTAAACTGCAAACCCGAACTGTAACAAGAAATCTTAATCGAAACCTATGTAGTAAAATCATTATTACCCTAAACACTTACAATCTTAAAATTTTAAAACATTGTTTTATTTACCAGCTCAAATATCCGTAAGCATTTAACTTAAAACCAATTGGCAACGCTTGCGATTTTAAGCAGTTAAGCTAGATACTCGCAACAATTTAAACATAAAAAAAATATAACCGTATAATATATTTCCCATGTTTTCAATTGTTTCAAACCAAACCTATTCAAAACAAATAAAACAAGACTACAAATAAGTAAATTAGTGAGTAAAACTCACCTTCTTGTCGACGTAGTCAGCCCAGAACCTGGCCTGGGCTCTGAGGTAACAGTCAGAGGGCAAGAGTGGAGCCTTATCATTCCAAACCTCATCAATGTACTGAAGCGCAATGAGGGACTCGCAGACTGGCTTTCCATTGTGAATGAGAACCGGGATCTTCTTGTGAACCGGGTTCATCTGCAGCAACAGCGGGCTCTTGTTCCTCACGTCCTCATCTTTGTACTCATACTCAACGCCCTTCTCAGCCAGAGCAATCCTCAGCCTCATCCCAAATGGGCTAGGCCAGAAATCCAACAAAACTACCTCATCCGCCATTGAAGGTTGAAATCTGAACTCTTTGATACAAAATTGCAAAATGGTTGCAGACAAAAGTTGTGGGAGTGGTGGTGGTGGTGGTAGTGGTGGGGGTGTGCGTGTGCGTGTGTATTTGTAGACAAAAGTTGAATGAAAAGACTAAAGAGGCAGTAGTCAATGGACTGCAGGATTCTTGGAGATATTCTATTTTTCTTCCTTATTGTACACATTAGGGAATAATTGGATCTGATTATGTCACTGCTTTCGACATAAAAAATCTTGATATCCTTCTATATTCTTCCTTCCTTTAATTGTGGAGAAGAAATTTTTGTAACAGCAACGAGATTTGTCGTGTAAGTGGATGAGAGCATCTATTCGAGTCTCTGAAATATTGCTCGAAAAAAGGTGTAACAAAAAATAAAGGGTAAATTACACTAAAATATCTCAATTATAGCTCGAATCATAATTTCATACCTCATGTTTTAAAAACTACAATATCATACCTTATCTTATGAATTTGTTACAATGTTACAACTCTGTCAGTTTATCTGTTAATTTCTCTGTTGGCTTGAAGCGGAGCCCACTCCTTCAAACAACTGAATAGATATATTAATAAATTAAAGATTTATATAAAAAAAATGCGACCCACCCCTACAAGTGCATCACCCTCACCGTTCTTCCCCAGTTCATCTCCCTCCCCCAACCCCCTTCCTTCACCATCACAACCGACTCCCCACCGCTGCCAATGTCCAAGACTAGGCTCACCACCACCACCACCCCACCCGCCTATTTTCCATTTAAGGAACCCACGTGGGTGGCCTGGATTGGCACCCTCTCTTCTTGGACCAATCCCACAGACCCTTGTGTCTGCCGTGATCGGATCTTTGCCTCGACCCATTTCCTGGGCGAGCTTCCCAGGTGAGTTTACCACGAACTTCGGCAACAAGCACCGACGCCGCCACCACCATTTCGCTGTTCTCGATGCCACAAACAGGGCCCACCCAGAGTTCACGCTGTTTGGTCGCCGTTCAAATCGAACCGTGAATCTCAGGACCAAGCAAATCAGGTAGTTGCCACCAGCGTTGACAATCGAATCGAGAGGATTACGAATCACGGTTCGGCATAGCAGATGGGTGACGATGAAATCACTGGAGGAATGAAGTGGTTCATGACAGGATTTTTAGAACCTACGCAAATAAGGTTAAAATGACACGAAATACTTGCAAGAATACAAGGATGTTTTAGTAAAGATGCTCATGCAAGGTCGTTCTCTCAAGGACTATTTTAATAATTTATGTAAGAGTAATGTTATTCCCATCCCATTATCTTATCTTTTCACCCATCTTTTATTAAATTTTTTAATTACAAATTTGTTTATTTGTAAAATGACTGATAAGGACATAATTATCCTCTTTTGCATTAAAAAAAAAAAGTTGGGTTGCACACTCAATTTATCTTAAACCCTAACTCATCTTTCCATCTCTTTTCATCTAGAGGAAGAAAAAAAAAGGATTTAGATGACTTTTTCGTTGAAGAAGTAGAAGATGACACTTCTATGGAAGAGTTAGAAGATTATGTTTCTATTGAAGAGGTAAAAGAATAATTTTGTATGTGGGTCATTTGCATTTGCCGTCGAAGTTTTCCTTTTGAATTTGGATACCTCTGTGTTTTCCAATTGAATTTGCATACTTGTGACTTCAAGATCAGCAAAAAGGATTTGGGCAACATATCCTTAATTTTATTGCTTATTTGAATTTGGCCAACGTATGTTGAGAAACACAAAACTCACCTGCGAAAATCTTTAAGCAAATCAAACAATCCTTTCCTTTTTTTGTTGTTTCATTGTCGTGTGCATTTTAGAATGCTTGGAATAAATCAACAGCACCCTGGCACGAGAGCCAGTTGAAATAACACGTCTGTGATGCATTATGAAAATTATATGTTGTTTTATAATTTCATATGTATGCATATGTTAAAGGTTATTTTGAAAATAATAGTGGGTGGGGAAATAACATTTTAATTTTTTAACTTTTTAAGGAGGGTGGGATTATAACGTGGGTGGAAAAATAAGACAATGTGGTGGGTCTAGTAGCTCTCTTTATGTAAAAACAATTCCTAATTAACTACTTATAATTAAAAATTGAGAAAAGGGATTTTAGAATTGGATAATATTAAAAATGAATTTTAATTAAAAATAATTATGATAAAAGAAAAGAGTTTTAAATACTAATTTAGAAAAGCACTAGGGTTTCATCATCACCTAGCAATCCTATGAATTTTTACCAATTACTTATGATCTACACATGCCACATTGAAGGTTAGGTTTTCCTAATATATATTCTACTTGGAACCTCCAACATAGAACGTATATCTAACATGTAATCCGTCCGGACGTTTGGATCAAATCTGAACATGAAAGACTCATTATGCTTTATGAAAACCCTTTGAAACACCATGCAACCCTTAAGACGTGGTGTTCATCTTAAGTGAAATTACAATTATTAATCACAATTCACAAGAAGCTAGCATCAATTTCAGGGAACCTTCCGACTAAAATTGCATCAAATTACTTTTCTAAAGATCCTAATGTTGGCCAAGTATTAAGACAATTAGATAGTTTAAAATAGTGATTAATAATTCAAAATATCAATCATAAGCAATTAAATAAAAATTACATATTCATGCTAAGGTTCAAGGCTTTGCCCTAGCAAAACGGTAGTTACGCACAATCATAATTAAAATCATAGAAAATATTATTATAAAGAAATTGATTGAATACACTTTAAAGAAGAAAATCCTCAAGAACCCAACCCTAGCAATTCTCTGTCTCCAAGATTGCATAAAAGAGAATGTAGCACCCCAAACTAAGGCCGGCCAAACCTTTTTAAAACCCATCTAAAAGGCATCGCACAATCCCTAAAAACCATGTCCTTTATTCCAACTAGGAAACTAAGAATAATAATAAAATATCTTAGAAAATAAAGTCTTAAATAAGCTAAGAAAATCTGCCAAGTATTTGTCCAACCACGTTTTAGCCTCAAACACCCTCCAAAACTGGCCCATAATAACTTGTTTTGAAGATCGGGACGTTCTGAACACATCTCCAGAAGGCCACGAACCAATCCGAGGTCAACTTGAACTCCAGAAACATAATTCAAGCCCAAAACGTCACTATTTCAGCATCGCACATTGCTCTTTTATTCTATCGCCAGAAAATAACCGCATGGTAAAAAAATTTGATATTTTGATACAATCAAGCCAAATGACTCACGAACGTCCTCCAGCTGGAATTACTCCAAAATTCGTCCATTTGATCCTGTTTTACCTCAAAAGAAGTCAAAAATCCTATATTGAAAACACAATTCAAAATTTCAAAATTCTTCTAAAATATAGAATATGATTAAATATATAATATAAAATCTATTCATCACTTCAGTAATAGGATACTCCGCCGCCGGCTGATAACGCGAACACGGGATATTGATATTGTCGTCGCGTGTCCACGACGACGTTGTTTTCACCAGATGGGGATCGACGGTTTGATTGCCTCAATCTTCTCCCTGTTAGCTAGCCACGGTCTCTCCGTCGACATCGGAAAATAACAGTGTCTCATCCCTGCAACCAAAACTGGGCAGCAGCTCAACCACAAGAAGAAAGGGGCCCACACAATGAACCCGAAACTTGCTTGAGAAGAAGTGGCGACTGGGCAAAGCAGCAGCTGCGCTGCGGGAGGAGGAAGAAGGAAAAAACAAAACCCTGGGCCAACTGTGTCGCTTGCTCCGACGCTCTCCAACCTTTTTTTTATTATTAAATTCAAACATAACAATTTTTTATTAATTTCTTGCCACGTGGCTCAAACATGATATCCATATCAGCAAAATGTGGGGTTTGAATGTGCCACGTCAGCTAACAGAAAAATTAACAGAAAAGTTGACGGAGGTATTACATTGAATTCTTAAGTTGATACATGACATTGTAATGTTTAAAATATAAAGTATGAGATTGATATGCGACACAAAATTGAGGTAGTAAAATGTAATTTACCTAATAATAAAACAAAAAAAAACAACTTACTAGTGGATACTCACAGGGCCCTTCAATCGACTTCGATACATGCAATGAGTTGGACCCATAGATTCCAGGAGGCCTATATATTGGGTCGGGCTAGGTTGACACCTGCATGGAAGTATTGGCCCAAGTCCTATTAGACCGTAAACCTTTGGGCCGTAAGAGTTAAATGGGTAGGGTAGATTGTCCAGTTTAGCCCATTTTTGGTCCCCAATTCCTCTTTTTTATTGAACTAAAAAAATTAAAGAAAATAACTAGAAAGCGGGATCCTAAAAATGCCTTTCAACAAACTTTTATACGTGTGATAAGTTTGATCCATAGTTTACTTTTAAGGAAAATTAATGGAAGAGTTTGAAAACTTTGACTTTTAATTAAAATGACAATAAAGTATTATAAGTGAATGGTACTAGGAGTAACTTTTTAAAATAAAATTGTTTTTTTTCGTTAAAATAAACAGTACCGAGAGTTTCATTAAAACTCTCTTACTTTTAAGCGCAATGAGATTGATTCAAGACAAATATAATACTTTATAAATTTCAAACTCCTATACACCGCTACTTGTCTTACATAATATGCGTTTTGCTTATAACAATCTGAACTGTTGTTTTCAATAAATTATAAAACTCGTTATGCTAATTTTAAAGTTATTTGCAATATTGTACCCTTTCTTGCTTTATGTGTGTCATCTTTGCAATGGACGGAGTCTATCTCCTAAAAATCTATCTTGATACGAGCACATAAATTTTATAATTTGTAAACCCTAGGTAATATAAAAAGATGAGAAGCCTAGGCATGAATGCTTTATCTAAATTCTCAACATCTGAAGCTCTTTGTGAGAAGAAAGGGAGCATTTTTTTTCTCACTGCCATAACTATGGTGTGTGCTTATCATACTTAACAATCTGTCACGTATTATTTTACTTCATTCTAATTAACTTTCATATTAAATACTATTTTTTAAATTTAAAAAAAAATTAATCAAATTAAGAAAAATAATACATAACAGATGATTAGATAGTATAATAAGCATACAACATAATTGTAACGAGCAAAAATGCTCCCGAGAAAAAACCAAGTCGACCAAAACATGTGATGCAGCTGGAATTCCCTACAACACTCCAATATATGGTCCAACCTAAAAAACTCCTTTTTGTAATTTAACTCCATTTCCTACCCATCCACGTTTTGTAATTAATTGGATTTTGGTTTTTTATATTTCTAATTTTTTGAACTCGAATAATGCAAAAGGAAACAAGCTGCGAAGCAGAAAAACGAAATAAATAAATAAAAACCACACATCAAGCGGAAATGAACTTGTAGATGGGATGTCCAAAATATATGAATGGTTAGAGCATCTCAAAAGAAAATATTAAATTCAAAATATCAAAATAATATTTGATGACTTATGTGGCATTTTGACATTTTTTACAATTTTTTGTTTCACTTGATATGTTAAATAATGGGGTCATTTTATAAATTTTTTCATCTCTTTGTGGGGTCCCATTATTGAGATACAACTAATCAAATACTTGGAACACACAACAACATTTATTATGGGAAGTGTTATTGGCACTCCAAAAATCTCATTTACACTCCTCACAAGTGTATTTTTCTTTCCAAATATATAAAGTTTGGAGTGTAGAATGAGATTTTTGGAGTGCCAATAACAATTCCCTTTATTATATATTGCATCATATTTACTAAAAATATTATTAAATAAATTTGACAACAGAAGCCTTTGCCTTCAATTGACTCAATGCCACATAAGAAACTGAAGACCATTCAGGAGAATTTGTTGTTATTTTTTACTGTTATATATCTATGTGGTAATTTTAATATTTCTTTTAGAGATGCTATTATTGAGCTAGATGTGTGGAAATGAAAAACAGGTTAACAAGAATTTGCCAACAAAATCAAATCAATCGCAAAGAAACATGACAGGAGGCACAACACAGGTCCAGCGCCTTTGCTTGTAGCTAGATGTGAGGAAAATCCGTACAGGTTGAGACTTGAAAGACAGCTTGTGGACCTAAAGAAATCGAATGTATAACTGAATCACTTTCTTCTAGCTAAGGATGACAATGTTTGACACAATACATTACACGACTCGAAATTCATAAGAATTTCAGACCTAATGTGTACGTTATTAAAACACGATTAACATTTGCTCCTTTATATATTTATAAAATGATAACTATTATCACTCTATCTGACACATAGTATGAGTTATATATTATAATCATCATATTATTATTTTTATCATTTTACACGTTGATCATGGATTGATATGAACATGTCACGAATATAAATAGCCAAACTCGAACACAACCATTCGCATCCCTACTTGTAGGTAGTCTTGTGCATGTATATTTTTCCTCCAACATACTACGCTATTCCAAGCTTTAAACCGTCATAGAGCTTTACCCTAAAAACCCCGTCATAGAGCTGGTCAGGAAGTCACTTGGAACACTTTGCATGCACCTCTTTATCTTAAGAGGACTTTGACACTCTTTAACCCTAATTATAAGTAGGCTAAATGATGGGCATAAAAAATACCTTATTATAAAGTTTGCATTCAACCTACTTTATGCATGCATGATCTACCGTTGCCAAAAGAAATGAAGTCTAGTCACACATGAGATGGTGCAACTCTATTTTCCTTGGAGAGCAATTTACATAGAGCAAATTATCGTCATTGTAATAGTTTGGTTTGAAAAACTTATATTTAGTAATATATTATTAGATCGAAGCACTGTGTGACGATGAATTCATTTCATGTAAGCTTGTCGTGTTGTTTGAAGAGAAAATTACAATAAACGTTTTTTGGTGGAAAACTACCTCTCATAAGTTTTGCACTTGTCTGCAGCTAGAAGCCTAGATGCCGTGCTGATGCTGCTACACTTTCCAACCACTCACAGCCAACTGGTCCCTCCTAAAAACAAACGAACCTTACACTTCGTACTCAATTCATTTTTTGTAATGAATTAGTTTCCACTTTTCTGTTTTCTAACTATTCGGTTGGAAACTTGGAATACAAAGGCTATGTGCTTCTCCAGTTTGGTGTTTGAGCAGAATCCAATCCTCATTTGTTTCTACATGTCTGTTTGCTAACTATAATTAAAGTGGACTTATCGTGTTATGATTATTCATTAGCAAAAGGTATATTTGGTAACCATAATTAAGTTGACATATCATGTAATGATTTATAAATTAACTTAACGGTTTGTTTAGTAACCATTTTGTGTTTAGCTTATTGGTTTTGAGGAAAAATAGAAGAAAAGAGAATGATGTGAAAGAATCAAGAATGTATATGGAGAAATACATTAAATGATTCAAGTTTTTGTTCCATGCATATTGTCCTTCATTTTCCTTTCTTCGTCTCACCACCGTCCCTCCTCTACCATAAATGTTTGTCCAAAAAAACTCTTATTATGCTGTTGTGAGTAAAACTAGTTTGTCAGCTCTCTTGCATCAAAGTTTGAATCCCCTTCTTTATATACTAAACGAGTTTAATTACAACATGATTGCATTAGTTAAATATCAATGGTGGATAGAGAAAAGATATTGAATTGTCCCTTAGACGTAGCCATCAAGACAAAAGTGACAGCCTAAAGTTTTGACAATAGCTTAAAGTAGGCAAACCCACATACTTGCTGCCCATATGAAAGCTACAGCCAAACTTCAATCTCTAAAACCCTATAATCCCCAGAAAATTGATCAATGTATCATATACTTTCTCAAGCTCTCCATCTTCCTCTACCTAATTCCCAATTTTCCCTCTTTAGAACTGCATTTCATAATTCCATATCTTCATTGCAATGGAAGGAATTGTAAAGTTCCAAACTGATAGACTACTCGTTACAGAAGTGGCTGTATCACAGTTCATTTCGGAGACCAAAAGCGAGTCGACAAAAATGCTGGATACAATTTTTGAGGAAGAATGTGATTTTGGGGTTGATCCAACTTCGCGTCCATCGATTTACAAATCATCTTCATGTCATCTCTCCCAGGATTACAGAAGTCAGTCTTGTTAAGCAGCTCGTAAAGAGTACTCGGTACCATATGGCGGTCTAAATTTCCATTGAGATTAGAAGAATAAATAGCCTTGAAAGTGAAGTCATTGCTCATTTTAGGGAGCTACTGCGTTATGTTGTTTTTGCATTTTGCATTTGGCGTTCTTTTCCTGGAACTGTTTTTAGCTTCCAAGGAGATTGAGACTGCTGTAATTTATTTGTTTCATTGAAGAAAGCAAATAAAGAGCCATCATCGTGGCTCTGTAGCCAAAACGGATAAGCATTACGAAGTTAAAACGCAACCATTTACCATAAAACTAACGTTGGCTAGCAAAAATGCGCCACACAATCACAAGCTGCAGCATGTATAAACTTGTGAGTATTTGAGTACTCAAACAGGCCTTTCTTTAGCTGGTGTCTAAACCGAATGAACTTCAGCCACCCCAAGCTTCCCTGGTGGTGGCAGCATTATGGAGCAGTTCCATCGACTCCCTCTAAAAATATCTCACAATTGATCCCGTAATAACACAGTTCCTCAACGGAACACAACAACAACAACAACAAAGCCTTTTCCCACTAAGTGGGGTCGGCTATATGAATCCTAGAACGCCATTGCGCTCGGTTTTGTGTCATGTCCTCCGTTAGATCCAAGTACTCTAAGCCTTTTCTTAGAGTCTCTTCCAAAGTTTTCCTAGGTCTTCCTCTACCCCTTCGGCCCTGAACCTCTGTCCCGTAGTCACATCTTCGAACTGGAGCGTCAGTCGGCCTTCTTTGCACATGTCCAAATCACCGGAACCGATTTTCTCTCATCTTTCCTTCAATTTCGGCTACTCCTACTTTACCTCGGATATCCTCATTCTCAATCTTATCCTTTCTCGTGTGCCCACACATCCCACAAAGCATCCTCATCTCTGCTACACCCATTTTGTGTATGTGTTGATGTTTCACCGCCCAACATTCTGTGCCATACAACATCGCTGGCCTTATTGCCGTCTTATAAAATTTTCCCTTGAGCTTCAGTGGCCTACGACGGTCACACAACATGCTGGATGCACTCTTACACTTCATCCATCCAGCTCGTATTCTATGGTTGAGATCTCCATCTAATTCTCCGTTCTCTTGTAAGATAGATCCTAGGTAGCGAAAACGGTCGCTTTTTGTGATCTTCGCTAAATTGCTCCGGTCATTAGTGTGGATAAGTATATAAATGGATAGAGATAGGAAAGCAAACACAAGATGTACGTGGTTCACCCAGATTGGCTACGTCCACGGAATAGAAGAGTTCTCATTAATTGTGAAGGGTTTACACAAGTACATAGGTTCAAGCTCTCCTTTAGTGAGTACAAGTGAATGATTTAGTACAAATGACATTAGAGTACAAATGACATTAGGAAATATTGTGGGAGAATGATCTCGTAATCACGAAACTTCTAAGTATCGGAGTGTGGTATCATCTTGACTTGCCTTATCTGTCTCATAGGTAGATGTGGCAGCTTCTCTGGAAGTACTCTTCCTCCATCCAGGGGTGGTATCTTTAACTGGTGGAGATGCACAAGGTAATGTATCAATTTCACTTGAAGCTTACTTGTAGTTTCAGGCTTGGTCAAGCGCGATACAAACCATGTAGTAGGAGTCCCCCAAGTCGCCGAGCTAGGGGATTTGCTGAAAGAGGTGACAGACAAGGTAAGCAATCAGAGCTCCGGCTGATTGTTCACCTTCTCCCCATCTTGCAGCAGCATGAAGGATAAAGAGAAGAAAAATGAGAAGAGATGATATGGGATACTTTTGCTTTTGAAGAAGTAACTTTCCACAGGCTTATTCTTGAACTGAGCTGGAGGGTTTTCTGGTTTCCTCCAGAGTATAAGACCGACTGAAGAATTTGAGGGTCAAAACAAGTCCATCAAATCTAGAGTACGTTCGACCCTGCTGATATGGGATACTTTTGCTTTTGACAGAGTAATGGATGGATCGGCACGTGTGCTGTTACGCTTGTCTCCACATGCTTCCTTGTATCCTTCGCACTTGCCCTATCTGTTCCTCAAGCAGATGCGGTATCTTCCCTGGCAACATAAGATGTTGAAGATGAGTACTCGAGAGCAATGCCAGGTAAGTAATCAGGTAAGGGGTTCCAGGCTGTCAGTTCCTGGCTGGGAGCTTGATTTCAAGTGCTGACTGATTGCTCTCTTTCTCCTTGTCTTGCAGGTAAAAACAAGGCCAAAGGAAAAGACAGGGAAAAAGCATGATATGGGATACTCTTGCTTTTAACCCTGATGATATGAGATATTCTTGCTCTAGTATAGCTTGTTTGCAAAAGTATTATCGGGGGGAAAGAAAGCTGAATATTTCGAAAGGCTTCGTTGGGAGTGCCCTCTCAGATATGAGGAAGGATTGAGCATTTTTGCAGGTCTGCCTGTCCGTTGGGGATGGAGGTCGACATATATAGGAGTCTCCCTAACAACAAGTAGTAATGCTATTCCTTTACCCTGCTTGGTCATAGCACGGTAGTGGGAGCTGCCAGCTTCACATGTTTTAACTCTGTCAGAGCACTTTGAAAAAGTGGTATGTGGTATCTGGCTCTCGAGATTCGGAGAACGATGCTTCTTCGATTTTTGAGAAAGCAATCATGGTGGGGGTCTGGCTCTCGAGATTCGGGGAGCAGTGTCTCTTCGATTTTTGAGAAAGTAATCATGTTGGGAGTCTGGCTCTCGAGATTCGGAAGGCGGTGCCTCTTCGATTTTGGAGTAAGCAATCTTGTTGGGAGTGTTTTCTCGGATGTGAGTAAAGGTTGGGCATGTTTGCTAGTCTACCTTGCCACGAAGCACGGAGGTTGACACACAGGGACTTTCCAATTATCCAGCAGTGGTACTGTTCCTTTACCCTTGTGGGTAATAATATGGTAGCTAGACCTTCAAAATTTATGTGTCTAAACTTTGTTAGTGCTGTTTCTTTGCTATTTTTTTACCTTTCTTGGTCAGAGCGATGTAGTGGGAGCTGCAAGCTTCACGTGCTCAACTTTGGCAGAGACTTTGACAAAGTTATCTGTGGTACCCATGAGCTATTGTTGCGTGTGGGAAGTGGGTGATTGAACAGTAAGATTCATGTGCTTTCTACTTCACCAGAAGTCTTCGACAGAATGCCCATAATTTCCGCAAAGCTAAGTGTGCGTGTGACAGGTGCTGACAAGGCTAGAAAAGAAGGTGCCTCTTCGATTTCTGAGATCGGCCCTCGTGGTCTCTGAGCAGCCCAGCTTTTGAGAAAGCGAGCGCCTCTTCGATTGATTCGGAAAACGATGCCTCTTCGATTTTTTAGAAAGCAATCATGCTGGGGGTCTGGCTCTCGAGATTCGGGGAGCAGTGTCTCTTCGATTTTTGAGAAAGTAATCATGTTGGGAGTCTGGCTCTCGAGATTCGGAGGGCGGTGCCTCTTCGATTTTGGAGCAAGCAATCTTGTTGGGAGTGTTTTCTCGAATGTGAGTAAAGGTTGGGCATGTTTGCTAGTCTACCTTGCCACGAAGCACAGAGGTTGACACACAGGGACTTTCCAATTATCCAGCAATGGTACTGTTCCTTTACCCTCTCTTCGATTTTTGAGAAAGTAGTCATGTTGGGAGTCTGGCTCTCGAGATTCGGAGGACGGTGCCTCTTCGATTTTGGAGCAAGCAATCTTATTGGGAGTGTTTTCTCGAATGTGAGTAAAGGTTGGGCATGTTTGCTAGTCTACCTTGCCACGAGGCACAGAGGTTGACACACAGGGACTTTCCAATTATCCAACAGTGGTACTGTTCCTTTACCCTTGTGGGTAATAATATGGTAGCTAGACCTTCAAAATTTATGGGTCTAAACTTTGTTAGTGCTGTTTCTTTGCTATTCTTTTACCCTTCTTGGTCAGAGCGATGTAGTGGGAGCTGCAAGCTTCACGTGCTCAACTTTGGCAGAGAACTTTGGCAAAATTATCTGTGGTACCCATGAGCTATTGCTGCGTGTGGGAAGTGGGTGATTGGACAGTAAGATTCATGTGTTTTCTACTTCCCCAGAAGTCTTCGACAGAATACCCATAATTTCCGCAAAGCTGAGTGTGCGTGTGACAGGTGCTGACAAGGCTGGAAAAGTAGGTGCCTCTTCGATTTCTGAGATCGGCCCTCGTGGTCTCTGAGGAGCCCAGCTTTTGAGGAAGCGAGCGCCTCTTCGATTTCTGAGATCGGCTTTCGTGGTCTTTGAGCAGCCCAACTTTTGAGAAAGCAAACACCTCTTCGATTTATGAGATCAACCCTCGTGGTCTCTAAGCAGCCCAGCTTTTGAGAAAGCAAACGCCTATTCGATTTCTGAGCAGGCGCCTCTTCGATGTCTGAAGCTCCGTCGAGTGCAGCTTTTTATAAGGCTGGCATTAAGTTCCAAAGCACACTTGAATCTCCACCAGTAGAAGCTCCATTCTTGCACTTCTAAGATCTTGATTTGTCCGACCTCTTCTCTCTTCAATACCTTTGAAAATGTCTGGCCCCTCCGACCGTCGTTTTGACTTGAACCTTGTTGAAGGGGCAGCCCCGCCTTCTCCAGACAACATATGGCGCCCATCCTTCGTCTCCCCTACTGGTCCTCTTACCGTTGGGGATTCCGTGATGAAGAATGATATGACCGCTGCGGTGGTGGCCAGGAACCTTCTCACTCCCAAAGATAACAGACTACTTTCCAAACGGTCTGATGAGTTAGCTGTTAAGGATTCACTGGCTCTCAGTGTTCAGTGTGCAGGTTCTGTGTCTAATATGGCCCAACGCCTATTTGCTCGAACCCGCCAAGTTGAATCATTGGCGGCCGAAGTGATGAGTCTCAAACAGGAGATTAGAGGGCTCAAGCATGAGAATAAATAGTTGCACCGGCTCGCACATGACTATGCTACAAACATGAAGAGGAAGCTTGACCAGATGAAGGAAACTGATGGTCAGGTTTTACTTGATCATCAGAGATTTGTGGGTTTGTTCCAAAGGCATTTATTGCCTTCGTCTTCTGGGGCTGTACCGCGTAATGAAGCTCCAAATGATCAACCTCTGATGCCTCCTCATTCTAGGGTTCTGTCCAGTACTGAGGCTCCGAATGATCCCCCTCCGATCCCTTCTCTTTCTGGGGCTCTACCGACTGCTGAGACTTCTCCTAAGCAACCTTTGTGAAGGCTCCATCTTGTTTGTTTATTTTGACTCATGTATATGTACATATTTGTAGCTTATCGGGGATATCAATAAATAAGTTTTCCTTCATTTCAACGTATTGTGTTAAATACACCAAAGCCTTCTTCGCTAAGTTCTTTGAATTTTCTTTTGTTGAAGCTTGTATGTTGAAGCTTTCTGAGTGGAGCATGTAGGTTGGGGTAGTGTTCCCTTAATTTTTCGAGTGAGGAAAACTTCTCGGTTAGAGACTTGGAAAATCCAAGTCACTGAGTGGGATCGGCTATATGAATCTTAGAACGCCATTGTGCTCGGTCCTGTGTCATGTCCTTCGTTAGATCCAAGTACTCTAAGTCTTTTCTTAGAGTCTCTTCCAAAGTTTTTCTAGGTCTTCCTCTACCCCTTCGGCCCTGAACCTCTGTCCCATAGTCGCATCTTCTAATCGGAGCGTCAGTAGGCCTTCTTTGCACATGTCCAAACCACCGTAACCGATTTTCTCTCATCTTTCCTTCAATTTCGGCTACTCCTACTTTACCCCGGATATCCTCATTCCTAATCTTATCCTTTCTCGTGTGCCCACACATCCAACGAAGCATCCTCATCTCCGCTACACCCATTTTGTGTACGTGTTGATGCTTCACCGCCCAACATTCTGTGCCATACAGCATCGCTGGCCTTATTGCCGTCCTATAAAATTTTCCCTTGAGCTTCAGTGGCATACGGCGATCACACAACACGCCAGATGCACTCTTCCACTTCATCCATCCAGCTTGTATTCTATGGTTGAGATCTCCATCTAATTCTCCGTTCTTTTGCAAGATAGATCCTAGGTAACGAAAACGGTCGCTCTTTGGTATTTCTTGATCTCCGATCCTCACCCCTAACTGGTTTTGGCCTCCATCTGCACTGAACTTGCACTCCATATATTCTGTCTTTGATCGGCTTAGGCGAAGACCTTTAGATTCCAACACTTCTCTCCAAAGGTTAAGCTTTGCATTTACCCCTTCCTGAGTTTCATCTATCAACACTATATCGTCTGCGAAAAGCATACACCAAGGAATATCATCTTGAATATGTCCTGTTAACTCATCCATTACCAACGCAAAAAGGTAAGGACTTAAGGATGAGCCTTGATGTAATCCTACAGTTATGGGAAAGCTTTCGGTTTGTCCTTCATGAGTTCTTACGGCAGTCTTTGCTCCTTCATACATATCCTTTATAGCTTGGATATATGCTACTCGTACTCCTTTCTTCTCTAAGATCCTCCAAAGAATGTCTCTTGGGACCCTATCATACGCTTTTTCCAAATCTATAAAGATCATGTGTAAATCCTTTTTCCCATCTCTATATCTTTCCATCAATCTTCGTAAGAGATAGATTGCCTCCATGGTTGAGCGCCCTGGCATGAACCCGAATTGGTTGTCCGAAACCCGTGTCTCTTGCCTCAATCTATGCTCAATGACTCTCTCCCAGAGCTTCATTGTATGACTCATTAACTTAATACCCCTATAGTTCATGCAATTTTGTACGTCGCCCTTATTCTTGTAGATAGGCACCAAAGTGCTCGTTCGCCACTCATTTGGCATCTTCTTCGTTTTCAAAATCCTATTGAAAAGGTCAGTGAGCCATGTTATACCTGTCTCTCCCAAAACTTTCCACACTTCGATTGGTATATCGTCTGGGCCTATTGCTTTTCTATGCTTCATCTTCTTCAAAGCTACAACCACTTCTTCCTTCCGGATTCGACGATAAAAAGAGTAGTTTCTACACTCTTCTGAGTTACTCAACTCCCCTAAAGAAGCACTCCTTTCATGTCCTTCATTGAAAAGATTATGAAAATAACCTCTCCATCTGTCTTTAACCGCGTTCTCTGTAGCAAGAACCTTTCCATCCTCATCCTTGATGCACCTCACTTGGTTTAGGTCCCTTGTCTTCTTTTCCCTTGCTCTAGCTAGTTTATAGATATCCAACTCTCCTTCTTTGGTATCTAATCGTTTATACATATCGTCGTAAGCCGCTAACTTAGCTTCTCTGACCGCTTTCTTCGCCTCTTGCTTCGCTTTTCTATACCTTTCACCATTTTCATCGGTCCTCTCCTTGTATAAGGCTTTACAACATTCCTTCTTAGCCTTCACCTTTGTTTGTACCTCCTCATTCCACCACCAAGATTCCTTTTGGTGTGGGGCAAAGCCCTTGGACTCTCCTAATACCTCTTTTGCTACTTTTCGGATGCAACTAGCCATGGAATCCCACATTTGGCTAGCTTCCCCCTCTCTATCCCACACATATTGGGTGATTACCTTCTCTTTGAAAATGGCTTGTTTTTCTTCTTTTAGATTCCACCATCTAGTCCTTGGGCACTTCCAAGTCTTGTTCTTTTGTCTCCCTCTTTTGATATGTACATCCATCACCAACAAGCGATGTTGATTAGCCACGCTCTCTCCTGGTATAACTTTGCAATCCTTACAAGTTATACGATCCCCTTTCCTCATTAGAAGAAAATCTATTTGTGTTTTTGACGACCCACTCTTGTAGGTGATCACATGTTCTTCTCTCTTCTTAAAGAAGGTGTTGGCTAAGAAGAGATCATATGCCATTGCAAAATCCAAGATAGCTTCCCCATCCTCGTTTCTCTCTCCAAAACCATGGCCACCATGAAAACCTCCATAGTTGCCTGTCTCCCTGCCCACGTGTCCATTTAGATCTCCTCCTATAAATAACTTCTCCGTCTGAGCAATTCCTTGCACCAAGTCTCCAAGGTCTTCCCAAAATTTCTCCTTCGAACTCGTATCCAACCCTACTTGAGGTGCGTACGCACTAATCACATTGATAAGTTCTTGTCCTATTACAATCTTGATTGCCATGATTCTATCTCCTACCCTCTTGACATCTACAACATCTTGTGTCAAGGTCTTGTCCACGATGATGCCAACACCGTTTCTCGTTCTATTTGTGCCCGAATACCAAAGTTTAAACCCTGAGTTTTCTAGATCCTTTGCCTTACTACCAACCCACTTAGTTTCTTGTAGGCACATAATATTTATCCTTCTCCTCACCATAACTTCCACTACTTCCATAGATTTTCCCGTTAAGGTTCCTATATTCCACGTTCCTAAACGCATTTTGCTCTCTTGAACTCTACCCTTCTGTCCTAGCTTCTTCACCCTCCCCCGTCTAATAGGATCAAAGTACTTCTTTTGTGTGTCCCGGGTAAAGTTGATAGGAGCATATGCTCCCAAACAACTTTGAGTGGAGTCGTTCGAAAAGAAGTTTCTACGGCCCCCTTGCTCATTTAACACTGCATCCGGGTGCCGATGGAGATACAGCGACCCTTGCTCACTTATCACTGTGCTCGGGCCACACAGCGCGCCACTTACGGGTGACGCCCTAGCTTTAGCGCGATTTTGTTCTGGATTCATTTTCATAAGGATTCGACGTGATCATGTCAGTCGTAAACCTAATAACTCGCATTTTCAGATGATACATGCATTTGAATGAAACATGCATCCTTTTGTAATGGTTGTAAACTTCTCAAGGATGATACATGCATTTGAATCTAACAAAAACAATACTTCTCAAGGTTGAATCTAGCATCTTTTTTGCAATGGTTGTATACCTCTCCCCAGTAGCAACAGGTTATATTGACTAATATTAATGTAATTTCTCTGCCTCAGGGATGCTGTATACTTCTCTTTCAGAGGTTTCTTTGGCTTACCAGTCTGAGAAGTACACAAATGATTAATCAGATACCCAGACTAATGATCGGTGATCATTCCATCGCTTATCATAAGTCTTCACTGGTCCCTGCTAAATGCGCTTTAGTCCAATCGGCACCCAATTCATCCCTTAGACAACATGCCGATGAATCAGAATCTGAATCCTTGCACACTCTCTCAGCAGTGTTGGAGTTTTAATGGATAGGCAATGAATTGACTGCAAGAAGTTGAAGTAAGCATACTTAATATCATACTGCATATCATACCCTGCCAAATATAATGGAACATCAAATACTTAACCATACAAAAAGTGGAACCTGAAAGGTGAGAGAAGCGTTTTAAGTTCTTGATCCCTTACAGTAGTTCACAGCAATAGTGCATTTATCCGGAGTTTGTCTAACGTGATGAAACCACATACTTGGCCTGCATTAACTCTACCACATCAGGCCTTGGAAAATATTATGAGTCATATAGGAGTATGAAAACAACACACAATCATGCACATTTTTTTCATATGTTGCTTACCAAATAAAGACAATATACAAAGAGGAGGGACTAGGCATCAAAGTAAGCAATGAGAATGCCCGGAATTGTACAAAATTTGAAGTGACTGAAGTCCGATCATATGAACATAGCCAAAAGAAGGAAAAAACAAATGAGCAAAAATGAAGGCAGAAACTTACAAGTAAAGAATCTCTCCAGGGTTGAGAGTACAGTGAAAGGGCTTAGGACCGTCAAAATACAAAGGAAAGTTAGAGAGCTGCTTATCTCTGTCCTCGGGAGAAGGGTAAGGATTGACACTGCACCAAGGCACATATCTGTCTGGCTTCTCCAGTTCCAACGTGAACTCTCCGGTGTCATGAGAATATGAATATTGAGCAGATGGGTAGTCGCGGATGTCCATGAGATGCACATCAGTGGGAGGAAGGAGGAGAAAATGCCTCCGCCCGGTCACGACAGCACAGAGATTCTCAGAGTGCTCCTTTTGAAATGATGTTGCAGACAGATGGTTGCCAATCCACATGTTGACTGCACCAGGGAGGCAGCCAAGGGCCTCACTGGCCTATGGGATTTGGGGGTCGCAATCCCCAGCTAAAGCCGAGTACTCTGACGGAAAGCAGTTGTTCTGCTGCTGCGCATAGGCCACCAATTTTGATGGGGACTCATCGTTGGCGACCAGGCTGAGAGCTACCGGGAAGGACACGCGCTCCACGTGAGCAGAAGCGAAGCAAAGAGAACCATCCAACGGGACAAGGGCATCGGCTTGTCCGCGTGGGGTAAGGTGAAGGGAGATGTCAATAGAGGAGAGGGCTCCAGCGAGGTAAGAATCGTCGGTCCAGGAGTGAGAGGGCCGGCCAGTGGAGGTGGCGTTGGATATGATGCAGGGCTTGTTTTGGTTAACGTAATCTCTAAGGAATTGGAGAGGGGTAGGTGGGAGCTCCAACCGCTCCACTCTTCCCAACTCGCCTACACTTAGCTCTCTCCTTGTTTCCGCAATGCCTCTAGTTCCTCCCAGTACTCAACTCTACAAATGTACTTGTAGCTCACGTGGTTAAAAATCCCGCCATTTCCAAGGTATCGCTAATTCCCTCACCAAATCGCAAGTAAAAAGCTTAAACACAAAGCTCTCTTACTGATTTTTTTTCACTTTCTACCATTGATCTTAGTATCGTTGAAGACTATTTGATTCTGAGGTTTGAACTCATCAATTTGTTAATCTTTCATGATTAGGTTAAGCCACCTGCTAGGCACCAATGAGTTGAAGAAGTAGAAAACATACAAACCAAATTACTCATAAACGCGCACAAGTTACAAACTCGGAGAAACTAAATGTTGAAATACAATAGGATAAAGAGGCGCGCATTGCATAGATGATCCTCTCTTGGTGATGCCAAGGTTCTGGATGTCCCCAATGTCAACTAAAATGCACTGTATATGATAAAAAAAGAGAGAAAGAAAACACTACTTGGCACTTGTTCAAAATGTTTCATATAGCGGAACTACGGTCTAATAGGAGACGCCTTCTTGAACCTGTCATAAAGAAGGCACTGGTAAAAGATTAGACATGTAGAGAAAAAAAATGACGCAACATGTCAATGCTCCACCAGGCCCTTCTTTAATCAGTTGTCTGAACTGAATCAACTTCAGCCGCCACGAGCTTCCCTTCTGGTGGCATCATGCAGCAGTTCAACATCGACTCCCTCTGGGGGTAGTTGAACGTATCTCACAACTGATCCCCTAATAAAACAGTTCCTCACTGACATCTGCAAAAGTACATTATCATACACTTGTCAAACCGGGAGGGTAACATATTGTTAAATAGTAATTTTCAATTTCAGTGTACATAACATGTTCTTTAAGCATGGGGCAGAAAACAAAATCAGCATAAAAGATAGACAACAACTAGAACAAACAAAACAAACACAAGAGTACGGGAAGATCCAAAAGGTCCAACAAAACCAAGCAAATCAGAGTCAGAGTCAAGAGACCAATGACCTATGCTCTGAAAAATTTTACCCACAGCCCCAAAAAGAAAATTTGATCCCTGAAATTAAAATCATAAAATGCCTTTGCAATGATCAACTCCCCACAAGCTAACAGTGAAAAGCCAAGCTCCGTCATAAACGATTGGCACAAACACTTGGCATGGGAGATCTTACCATCAGTAAAATCTCAGAGTGCTCACCGATCTAATCACAGGGACAGTTTTATAGCAATAAGGTACCCAGCACACCATGGAAGATCGAAGATAATCCCCAAACTCCACGTTTACAAGTTTCATTGTGAGCATTCATGTCACAAGAACCATAAGCATAATAAACTCACTTCCATATCAAACCCAAATCGATAATAAGTACATGGACTGCATAAATTCAATACAAACACTGGAGGAGTAATAGACACAAAATCACTCATAAACCATGAAACTAGAGTACAACACCTCAACTATAAATCGTTTTGTCACAATTAAGTTACCTAAAACGATGAAGTGAATATTCAATTGAGACAACGAAACCATCTCAGATTACTCTCTCACTTTATCTTTCGCAGGTGCTATCCCCAAATTTTATGCTTGGTAACATTTCCACATGCCCATCATCTTAAAGTCTGCATCCAGCTACATTTATTTCTTATATAGCTTATAGGACAGTGTTCTATACATTACAGTGGTCTTACATAACTTTCCCTTCAAATAGTCTTAAGAACGACTGTACTCCACACTCAATTCAAATATTCTAAGAATGGATGATTTGAATCGTCCGTTCGACTAATCATCATAATTCAGTCTTTTTTATCACATGATAAACTTTCCAGTATACAATTACACCAATGAGCAAAAATCCTCCATCAATACTTAATCTGCAAAAAATCACTCAGGAGTCTGGACATACTAAAGCATCGATGGCCTATCACTAGCATTGTTCTTCTGCTAAAACCCGCATAAATTATTACTAGTTCCAAAAACTTAAAAAGGGGAAAATTTTCAATATCAAAACAACCCATTTGAAACCCTAAACCCTAACTTCTCATCACAAACTCGAGCAGTAGGATTACCCCTTCCAACACCAAACCCTAGAAATCAAGTAAACAACCAACAGGCACAGACAAGTACATAGAATAGTCAAACGTTAATAAGAAAAAAGACAAAGACAGCAATGGTTACCATGTGAGGGTACTTGTCCTGGTCGACAACCCTAGTATTCTCGAGCTTAATGTTGAGATATTGATCCACCGAGTGCAGTGTTCCTCTGATTGCAAGGTCATTCTTCAGCTCCACCGTCACTTCTCTCCCCACCAACTCCTTGAAATACGAGAAGAACAACTGCACACACACGAAACCCAGTTCAAATTAAGGGTTGAGGGAAAAATTAGGAGAAAAAAATTGAAAAAGTTGGTGTAAATTAGCATAGAAATTGAAAGTTACCATTTTTTATTTGCAGGTTGAGAGAGACAGCAGGAGATGGTGAAGCCCTTTGGGGTTCTGTAGGATCGAAGTCTGGAGCTGGTTTTGCAGAGACCCGAAGGAGGAGGATGTGGAGAGGCAAAAACAGCGAGAGAGGTATTTGGCCGCCGGCTGTGGGTTTTCCCAAGTTTTGGGCTTTATTGGAGCTCACATGACGTGACTGGGCCTTCAATTAGGTTGTTGTTTTCGTTTCTGGGCCTAATTTTCTCTAGACTTTGTAAATTTTTTTTTATTTTTATTTTTTGTCAAACTATAAAATTTATTAGATTAAATGTTAAATTAGTAAGATTAGAATCCTACCTAAGAGGAAAACATATCACCCAGAAAAGGAAAATAAAAATCCTAATTCATCGAGAAAACTTAAGAAGATAAATGAGAAGTTAAATTTCCAAAAGGAAAAAAGTGACTTTCCGTTTTCTTTCTGGTGCCTGTTTGCGTTTTCTTTCAAAGCCTTTATGTTTTCCCAATCCATTCGGGTTTTCTGTAATTGGTTGCAAACATCTCCTTATTTGTGTGTATAGGGTTTCCTAGACGAGATGTGGGATTGTCTTCACAAACCAGGTTTTATACGTGCAGCTGCATGCATATACATACATAACCTAAAATATCCTTCGCTGTGTCTCAGACTCTCCGACTCTCAGTAAGCAATCTGTGGATATGACTATTCCGGAATTGGGTATGTTGCTAGAAGAATACTTCGGTACTAACATGCGCTCCTCCACTCTCTATTTTACGACCCGTACAGGCTGCTTCCGGCGATGTCCAAGGCTGCCATCGACGCCATTCTGACGCTGAAAGTGACGGAGGAAGTGAAGGAGTGTTGTATCTGCTTGGAAAACTTGAAGGTGGGCGTTGAAGCCAAGGAGATGCCATGTAAGCATATGTTTCATGGCTGCTCCAGCGTCCTTCCTGCCCGCTTTGCAGGTTCGATGTGGACGTGCCCATCTTTCCCCTACAGGACGATACATTTGACATGTTTAGCGATTTGTTATCATCACCTTGTTCCGATCCAAACTGGTGGTCATCGGATAAGTTTGTGTACATTCTGGTTACATGCAAGTGTTCGATTGATTTAAATTGTTATAGAAGACTTTTCTTTCTTTTTCTTCTACTTAAAATATATATATCCAACTATATATAGTTTTATTCATATCATAGTTGAAACAAAATCATTATATGGATGCAAACCAATAAAAGAACGAAAGCACACTGCCTCGGACAACCCACTAGCTTCCCTCTGCATGCATCTCTTTGCCCAACCCACCACCCTTGGGCACTCCTTCACCATGCACAGGTTTCCACAGACCTCCAGTGCATAGAACCAACTATAGAAAGGGATAAGTGCCACTTCGACTATGCCAAAACTCTCACCCCCAAAGTAGGTCTTGTCTCCTAGCTCGTGTTCCAGCTGCAGCTTGAATTACTCAGTTCCTTCTTTGCTGCATCTTGGACTTCACATTTGGTTCCCCACACCATCCTCCCTGTTGAATAAATCTACAGCAACCAAGAAAAAAAAAACCAGTTAGAAATTAAGTATTGTCACAATTTCTATGTTTTATGAAAAAGACTGACTTCTTACATTACGTACAAGTCACTGTTTGACATAAATTGTATATAACTAGTTGAAATTACAAAAGAGAGAAGTTTGATGAACCCATTCAAACTGTGAATTGCAAATAAAGATGAATGACTTTATATCTCATAAAGATATCATCCAAGTGTTTTTTTTTATTTTTTTGTGAAAAAGGTAAATAATTAATTAAAAATCGTAGTTTTACACATTACAAAATAAGTGACCTTCTTGTCAACATAGTCAGCCAAAACCCTTGCAAGGGCTCTATGGTAAGGATGGAGCTTGATGACTCCAAACCTCATCAATGTATTGAACAATGATGAGTGGTCTTCCCTTGTGGATCAAGACTGGGATTTGCTAGTGAACATGGTTCGTCTTGAGCAGCAGAGGCCTCTTGTTGCTCAAGTCTTCTTCCCGGGGACTCGTACACGACACCCTTCTCCGCCAGGGCAATCCTCACCCTCATTCCAAAAGGGCTTGGCCAGAAATCCAACAGAACCACTTGATCTGCCATTACTAGCTTGTGTGCCTGCTGCTTGCTTTTTGGTTAGTTTTCTTTGACTGCTTATTTGTATGCTACAAAGGCAAAGGGAAATGAGAGTTTCTATGTAATGGTAGAAAAAGTTGGCTAATGTATGTAAATTTTCTAATAAGGTTGGTTTGTGTAGGCGCTTCTCGAGTCTCCTGTCACCGGCTTGAGTAAGAACCCACATTGCTAGTATTTCCGAGAGGCAAGTGACGCATTTGACTGTTTTACCCCTTTTTAAAGCTTGACATGTTTACTTACATAGATATCGAAATTATTCTAATTCTTGTTGTTTGTGTTTGTATGACAAATGGAATTAAAAAAAAAAAAAAAGGTATTTGTGTTTCATAGTACAATCTGTAATCCAAACCTGAAAAACTTAGGATTTAAATCAAGTGAATAGTTGTTTCGTTACTCGTATAGGTACTTCCCTGGACTTTCCCCGTTTCAAGTTAGGCCCTCGCGAAGTAACTCCTCTCTCTTAGTGAAGCAGAAGGAATACAACATGCTTAGTACTACACAGTTGTGGTATTGCTCTTTTAATAAAACGTAATGCCTAAGGTTCGAATTTCTTGAATGGAAAATTCAGAGTTGAATTTGTTCCCCACCTTGTAACGTAAATATGTTTGTCTATAAAAAAAAATGACACCATGAATTCCACTCTTTTTCCTTAGGGAAGTGGAGATAACTACGAAAAAAAAAAGGATTACCATTTAGAAGGTCGAACTCAATTGTCCACATTTGTCTAACAAGAAAATTTGTGATGATCCATGAAATTACACTGCCAAAAGGATATCGAACATAATGAATAGAATTATCGACTTGTTCTCAGCCCAGAACCAATTACACAACCTCAAAAGAAGAAAATTTTCAGTAAGATTTGAATCGGCATTTTCATCTCAACTTGACATCTTCAACGGTACAAAACTATATCGCCATTGGCAAACCGTAACTGCTAACACTGGCACTCGCTGAATTGGACTTCGGTTTACATCGCCAATCCTCTACTTGCTCGGGAGAAATCTTCATCACTACACTGACAATAGTATACATACGATCACGCACCCGAGTCCTGCCACTTAAAGAGTTAACAATAAGACGCTGTCATGCCACCAGCCTATTTCTCATTCACACATCTTCAATCAGTATAAGAAAAGGTTACTTTAACATACCATCTTGTGAGTTAATGAAGGACCAAATTAGTGTCGCTATTTTTTGCTAAATGATTGAATGCGCTTGACTAAGTCCCCTCTTAAAGACGAGGGTATCTGTGAAAGAAAACTTGATTTGGCATCCATGATCAACATCTTCCTGCATTGCATAAGTAGACACAGATGGATCAATGTTTCATATTAATGCAAAGTAAAAACCCAAATAGCCGCTTGGCCAATTAATACAAGCAAAGTAGTGGAAAATATATGTAAAAATCAACTACAGAACTATTATAACGGTACTAATTTCAGTTAGTAACAAGGTAGACTAAATACAACTCATCACCAGAAGTTTAAACAGCAATGTTACCCAAAATATGTTGGACAAAATTCATGCAGTGAATCCTTGTTAAACTTAACCTAGATATGTCGAGTTGTATAAAGATATGCCAAAGGCCTCTTAGACACGTGAATATAACAATAATGTTTCCTCAGTTTGATGTTTGATTGGTTCATGCATGCTTATTTAATGTATTGTCTCTAGAGTTCCAATAATCTATATGTGATGGGTATACAGAGGTGACCAGCTGTAGGAGAGGGAGACTGTTCAAATTGGAGAAAAGAAACGTTCTCTACAAGCATTCTTCCTTCAACCAATAATTTGGCCTGATAAAACTGAGAGTGAGTCCATGATTCGCAACGTTTTTCTATTATAATGAGGCAAAACTTATAAAGATGCATATAGACTAAATGAGCAATAAATGAATGCACTTAAAGAGTTGGAAGTAAATTTTCAACAAAATTTGAAAATCAGCACCATGACAGCTTAAACTGCAGAAATTTAGGAAAAATCTCTCATTAGGAATCATTTCCTACATACAAACATTAATACTTACTTCACTTCATCGTAGTTTGGAGTGGTTTCAACTTGCTCTGAACATAATCTTTTCCTTGAACGCATAAAACTGTAAACTTCATCCAACCAGCCACATGATCGCAAAACAGAAGAAGCCTCTTTCTCGAGACTAACAAACATTTAAAGAAAAGGTATTAAGCCAAAGGAAAAATAACTAAAATAATAATTGGAGCAACATACAGAATGAAATTAAGCCAGTTATGAAACTATTTTTTATGCAACAAACTCGTGCTACAGGCATTCACTAAAAAGGGAACTCAAGCTACAGGCAACCAAAACATGCAAACATGAAAACACAGAAATAGTACTAAACTGCATGCATCATTGAAGAGAACCTATGACCCTGAACACCAGATTATGAAATCTGCAACACAATACAAAGGCAAGCCCTGATGTTACAGAGGAAGAGGGAAAATGATATGAGACGAACAAATTAAAGGTACATGTAAAAGGAATCTTGATAACAAGTACAAGCAAAATCAAAGCAGCAGAGAGACACAATCATTCAAAGTATGTCATAGTCATCAGAAGAATCCAACTATATGGTATAGGTTAACTTAAAGAACAGACAGTAATGCACTATGAATCCGTGGAACAACAAACATAAAATTTATCACTTGAGGAATATACTTTCTTTTGGCAAGGCCGTGGGAGAACTGATGGGGATATGGTAGACAGATGTATGACATGGAAGATAATGTAAAGATAAATTCAAAAGATTATGCAATTCATAACATCTAAAGCTACATTTCAAAAACAGCTCCTAATCAAGATAAGTTTTTACATACTGACATTATTTCAAAGAAAATGGTAGAGTGTCACTTACATTTCCTTTAGTCCTTCAACCTCTGCCCGGGATTGAGCATCAGGTGCAAACAGAATGCACGAATCCAGAGATTTTCTTTTCGACCTAGAGACCTTAGAGCGGCCATGAAGACCACTTTTTTCCAATTCACTCGGATCAGGCACTATACTAGCTGTCAACCTGTCTCTTGTACCTATACCTTCACAGGGTTCAGTTTTTACTGAACCAGTTCCACCATTTTCTCGGGATAACAAAGATGCTTGGCTACTGTTAGGCACTTTCCCAGCTGCCAACCTGTCTCTTGTATCAATACCTTCACAGGGTTCAGTTTTTATGGAACCAGCACCACCATTTTCCCGTGATAACAAAGATGCTTTGCTACTTTTACCGTCAACTATAACAGGATCCTTTGAATCCACATTTAATCCTATGGATTGATTCTTGTAAATAATTTTTCCATTATCAGTTCCAGGTGCCCTTTCACCATTTGATCGTAGGGATTGATTCTTGTCAGCAATTTTTCCATTATCATTTGCAGGAGCTCCTTCCCCATTTGATCCAAAGGATTCATTTCTGTAAGCAATTTTTCCATTATCAGTTGCCGGAACTCTTTCCTCATTTGAACCTAAGAATTGACTCTTGTTAACACTTTTGCCATTAGCAGTCGAAGTAGAACTTTCCCCGTTTGATCCTAATGATTGATTCTTGCAAACAGTTTTGCCATTAGCAGTTGAAGTAGATCTTTCCCCGTTTGATCCTAAGGATTGATTCTTGTAAACAGTTTTTCCATTATCAGTTGTGGGAGCTCTTTTGGAGCTAGAGTTTCCACTGAGATCAAACTTCATCCGTGGGCAATAAGGCACTTTATCAACTTTAGATACGGCTGAGACATCCTTCCAAGAAGACTGCTCATAAGGTTTCGTTTGCATTCCTTTTGGTGGAAGAGCGGACTTCGGGATTTTAGACGTTTCACGACCATTACAAACATGAGAGCTCACCCCATTGGAAGCAATGCTAGCCAATGCTGGTCTTTGGTTGGTACGAGAGAAGAAAAGGATGTAAGCCTTTTCAGATAAGACCTTTTGCAAGGTTGAAATTGAGACAAATGAATCGTTGCAGCAATACCACCGACCTATGGCATCCTGTACATAGATCATGAAAAAGTTAAATAAAACAAAATGAATATTTTGTTGATAACTTGATAATAAGGTGTGCTTTAAATTTACTGATTACAACGAAGGTGATAAGTGAACAGAGACCTTAATATATGCATAATAATGACCAGATTCTGGTGAGAAGCCTGAATGCACAATAGTACCAAAAAGCTTATACTCTGGCCGCGGATCCTGCATAGCAATTAAAAAGTCAGCATCATTACTAATAGGGAAGCAACTGTCTGCAATATCTAGAAACAAACAACAGTCTCGTGATACAGAAGTCAAATAAAATGCCTGCATCAGGATCAAGTAATATTTCTAAGTTAAAGGATAGCATCTTGAAATCAAAAGCATTTTTCAGATAACCAAAGACATGAACTGCCTCATTTTAAAATACAAGGAGATATGCAACAAAGAATCAGAGACCACAATGCATGTACATTATAACTTCCCAAACAAAAAATAAATCAGAACGACCAATTCAAACAAAAATGCAACAAACAATACTTAGTATCCAATGACGCAACTGTTACAGCCTTGTTAACTACAATAAAGCACACAAAACTGAATAAGGCGAACTTAACACAACTTATCAAGGATGTCTTTATTGTCATTATAAATAAACTCTGCCTTATACTTTTCTTCTCATATTTAAGTTGCAGTCAAATGGCTTTTTGTTTTCCTTTCTACTTCCCCCTGAAGGCAGAAAGGTATTTAATTAGCTGGAAAAGATGATAAACCCCAAGTCATAGATCAATCACGAATAATGGGACCACCAACAAAAGGTTTCCCGAGAAATCACACTTGTGTGCATTGTTAATTATGGCTATCTCCTCTTCAGACTGCAATAGGTTACGGTGTTCATAGTGTTAAATGAAATTATACAACATACCAATAGAACAGTTGACAAGTTGAATGTACAACTCAAATCAGTAAAGCCTTAGTCCTACTATCTGGAGAATAGATGGACATCTCTGGTCTAAATTTTTAAACCCTTCTACAGTCCTATCTAGTTCCCATTTCCCATTTCCAGCTCTACATTTTTCTTTGTTAAAACGTAGTCCTACACTTAATCAACCAAGATATCAATTGGAGTTTCCTTCTCCAACCATGTTAACTCCCACACTGACGCTCGATGCACAGATTGAAAAAGAAAAAGAAATACTTAAAACTGCAGTACCATCCATACTGTGTTGCGATCACTTAAAACAATACAATGTACATGCTATTGTAGCAAATATTTTAAACAACTATTGTGTACCTTTTTTACTTTATATCCCTCATTTATATTGGTTGATTTAGAAATTCAAGAAAATCAAAGTTCATGATTAACTGCCAGTTGGCTTAACTCTTCTTAAGAATATTAAAATTTTATCAAAGTCTTGAGTAATTTCTTAATAAGAGACTCTGGAAATATTGATTGCAATGGCATTAGCTTTTGGATCTTAGGTTCTTTGAGAACTTTAGGGCATGCTTAACTAACCTCTTTTTTTTCCTCTAAGAAAGAAAAGTGCTGATATGACACCGTACCATTCCAAACTGAATCACGTAGATTTTAACAAGCTTCTAGTGCCCACTGTATTCAAACAAAACTTATAAAGCACAAGCAGCTATTCAACCCGGAAAAAAAAAGCTTAAGAAAGCACAAGCATCAACTTGTTGGAACAAATTACTGTACCAGTCCTGAAAAACCTTTGCTAATTCAATTAGGTGGGGACAATCTGAAAAGAACTAGATAGGTGTTTTTCATAGGTTGACTACTGTCAGTACTGCATATCACACATCCATATTATTTTTAGGTATATACCATATGCTTTGCAAAGATCTAGAAAGCTTGATAGTTATTTGGTCAAGGGTTCAGCGTAACATGGAGGCTAGAGAGTTTTGGACTCTATGTCCTAAAAAAACAAGGTAATTGTTGCTATGCTCGATAAGTTCATTGTTAACGCAATATCTAATCTATCTAAGCTCAGTTTCCAATTAAGCAACTATACACTATCCAATGCAATGACTTCATTAAACTGACACGTTAAAGTCTTAACCGTACCTTGCTTGTTTTGCACATGAAGCCCGAAAGCACCAAAACCTCCTCAAACGAAATGGATTTATCAATCTTCCCGCCAAGTATACCCTCAAATCTCTATCAACAGACAACAATAATAACATTGTCAAGACAAATTAATGAACAAAAATACAAATGGCAGGATGGAGCAACTTAAGCACCTAATAGCGAAAAGATATTAGGAAGTAATATAAACTCACCTTAAGTTGGATAACGAGAACATTGGGTGCTTGAAGAAAAGACATTTGCTTCCGTGCTGCGACCAATTTGTTACAACTAAGAAAGGATAAATAGCACAATCAAAATCCGAAGCAAAAAAAAAAAAAAACAGCGAGAGAGAGAGAAAGATAATACCTTTCGCATTTGTACTTGTTCTGGCCATCCAAAATCTCAGGCTGAAAGAACCTTTGCAATGCGTCTTTAAGCGAATTACTATGCAAAACATCAAGACTAATATCCATTATCTCATCAACCTTATTGGATTCTGTGCCACAGGATAGACATTTCACCTGGCTCTGCAATGCTCCACCAAATATCTCCTTCACCACCGTCGATGTTGCCGCCTCTCCATTGCCTATGCGGTTGGCGACATTGCCGTTGGCAGCCTTTCCGCTGGCAGTGGCATTGCGCCGCAGCTTCATGAGCCGAAGGCAGGTGTTGTGGCAAGCATCAATGACGTAGCGCAGGAACTCATGAGCGTCCTCCTGTCGACCGCCCCGAAAGTGTTCGGCAAAAATCCCAAGACAGCTCTGTATCTTCTGCGGCGCATCCAGACTGAGATCCAGACTCAGCGAGCGCACTATCCGCTTCTCCAGAATGCAAAAGGGACAGTCGCGCTTCCGCTCCGCATCCGAAGAGTCACCTGCACATTGAATTGGACGTAGTTTCGATTGAATTCGAATTCAAATTCAAACAAAATCATAGGGAGAGGAGAGAGAGAAATTGAACTTACAGAGAGAGGTGTGGAGTTTGCGGAGGCAGAAATTGGCGAGAGGAGGGGTGTAGGTGAGGCACTGGAGGACGCTGTTGAGGTAGCAAGAGTTGCCGAGGTTGCGTAACCCTAGAGGCGGCAGGCCATTCTTGCGCTTCTGACTCAGTAGACTCGGCTGCCAACTCATCTGCAATTGGAATTGCAGGCCCATCAACGACGAAGACGACCATCGCAAGACGACACCGTTCCGATGATGATGCACCACCACCACCCCAACGGCATATCTCTTCCCCACTCCAATCTCCTCTCTGGTCCTCTACCAGCTGTTTCTTCCGGCGGAAAAAAATCGAATTAAAGAAAAACGAAAATACCAACAGAAAAACAGAATTAAATATTAAATTGTTTTTCTTTTAGGATTGAATAAGGTAAGAGAGAGAGAGAGAGAGAGAGAGGTGTGAAGAAGAAGGAGAAGGAGACGAAGCAGGAAAAGCCCTCCAACCTCTTTACCTACCAAACCCCAAAAATCCCCCCAACTTGTCTGATTTTCGAGGGTTCATCTCTGTCTTTCCCTCTTCCTTTTTTTTTTGTTTTTTTTTTTGGGGGGTCTTCCCAATTTATGATCTGTACAGTTGGATGTCGTAAAAGGCAGGCTATGGGCCTTCTTCGGTTGGTTAATTAGGCTTTTCTTTGTATTAAGGCCCATCAAATATCATCCAACTTTTTTTCTTTGTTTTTTTACCAAGTAAAATTCTTAACTGCTTGAATTTACAGACGAAAGATTCAAGATTGGTAAGGCTTCCTTTCTAAGAAGAGTATTAGACTTTGCCTATAAAAGTATTGAACACGTTGTCACAGTCACCTGGCCTTAACCCGTATATGTTAGTTGTTTTTTGAGTCTGACTTACATTAAGACTAATCCTTCAACAACATCATTTCATGAAAATCTAATTTAGAGACAATACTTGCCAAATGCAAACGATAAATTATTGTGTATTATTGGTAAACAGCCATATTATAATAACCAATTTATCATATAATACGTTTATTAGTAATATCACATACCAGCATCCTATTACCGTGTTTTTTATGCCAGTTTGATACGATCTCAGATGTTTTCTATCGCATTCTAATTGGTTTGATTCGGCCGGTTTGAACATTAGGCAGTTTTAGACCCATCCATGTTCACAAAAGCCCAACAGTACAGAAATGATCATGCAGCCATTCCACAATTTGTGCACGACTTGTGTTATGATGAGAAAACAAGCACAACCCACAGAGTCTGTTGTTAAAAAAATCAATATTCCTGAATGAGTTTAATCTGCATAGCGATCAAATTTGTTGTTTGATGTTGGAAGTTCGGTTCCCACATAGGGTCATGTGGTCAACAATTCGGCTGCTGCCTTCACAGGAGAGATTTTTCCGTCCCCATCCCCATCGGAAGAATTTCTCCATTTACGAGGGAGGAGGAATGGTTGCTACACATCCGACAGTCACTTCCGACGCCATAGAACCTACTTCTTTGTTAATTTCCGAGCAAAGTAGAACCTAAGCATCACCAACCACAGCTTCCGGTTCGGTGTCTAAATAAAAATTCTAGACATAACATGGCCTAGGAAATCTGGCTACCTCACCTTCTAAATACAAAGTTCTGAGAATGTAATTAATCATGTAAAACGGTAGAGGTTCAAACTATTAATCTTGGACAGAGTCAGTATCGTATGTGCCCATGCAGCGATACGAATGTGAGCTATAAAGGTCATCAAGAAAGTTATAAACCGAGTATGTTCCTATGACAGTGACTCTGGCACTTGCTTTACAGATAAGTCATCTATGATTAGCACAAGTACATCAACTTTTAAAATGCCATCAGTAAATGTCTACCTCTGTGATGCTGATACAATTGTGTGAATTTCCCATCTTTAGACCTTGAATTGCAGTTCTGCTTCAAACCGTCACAATATTTACCCGCCACAGGAGCGGCTGCAACAATGATATAAAGATGGAAGAGCTTAACCACCAAGGCTTCAACAAACCGTAATCTCAAGGGCCAATACTGTATTACACAATCCATCAATTTCTGGGCAGTTGCAATGTAGCAACCCAAAAAGATTTTAGGAAATGATGGATTTCGGGAGCAAACATTTTGCTAAATGTACAAGTACATACCTCAAAAATAACTACAGTGAATGCTCCTGTGACATCTTTACTTGTCAGAATTTGATGATGCAGCCGTTAGTATAGGTTGAGAACTTTCAGGTTCGTCAGAGTTGCCTTTAGAGACTTCCTTTTTTAACTTATGATTATTATATGCGGCCACACCTGCTATGGCTGCAAAACAAAATTAATGTACCATTATTGTGTGTATTGGTTTGTAGGTAATGTTCGCTTACTAGAAAGTTTGATATGTTATGTTGTTTGTCAATCAAAACTATGCATTCAAACATGTCGACATTACTCTTCATTTGTAACATGGTATTTCCGAGTTGCACTTCAAAAGAGGAAAAGATATGATACTGTGTTGTCTAAAACATCCCCCATCAGATATCAATGAACACCTAAAAACTAAGCCACTTCAAACTCAAAATTGTATACCACTAATCAGAACCTAGTATCAATCAACTCAAAGACCCCTGGGTTATTATAACATCACAAACTACGTATAACCTGGCGGTATACATTAATATCAGAAATATGTAGAACTCAAAATACATCACCGACAAACAATGATTCTAGAAAACAAACAAGAGGTCTTTAAAAGAGACAATGTGCTAAGACATGTACACAAGGTCAGATACTTACCAATGGCATAACCGGCCAGATTTATAGGAGTGAGCTTTGTATCAGCAAAAATAATGGCAGACAATAAGACAACCACCCAATCCTTGACAACTCCCGCAACACGAATGGTCAAGGCACTTGTATGAGTGATCACTAGGAAAACTGATAAGTTGAGGGCAAAAGTACACAGAGAGTTAAGTGTTAGCACAAGCAGTGGAAAGTTCCATGAGCTATTTTCTTCCATCTTTGATTTCTCCAAAAAGATCCATGGAACGAAGAGGCAAAGAGCACTGCATACAAATTCAATACTCAAATCACACTGGTGTAAAATATTTTATAAAGTAGAAAGGCAAAGCTTGAGGAATTTTACAAGTAGAAATGCATACCTGCAAGGGCTAACATAGTACATGAGAGATATTGGATTTAATTTGAGACCCTTCCTTTTAACAAAAATCTCCATAAAAATAAGTCTTAAAGCTTCTCCAACAACTCCTCCCATCTGATAAACTACTCCAATCCAGCTGATATTTATTTCACCGTAAGAAGCCACAAGAACACCAAAACTTATCACTGACATGATCAATAGCATTCTGCCGCTCATCACCTCAAGTCCTGCTGCTACTCCAAGAATGAAAACAGCTACTGGCACTGCATGCATATGTTGTTTAAGAAATCAGACTCGGATAGAGAATTCCTAATCATGATAAATGTATAAATAAATCGCCAGAGTTGTTGAATAAATCTACTTTCCGACTGCTGAATAAACAGACAGCCATAGGGCCAACCATCATATAAAACAAAAGACATTGCTCCGGATGCCCCGAGGCTTTACAGAAGATTAAAAAACAAAAAAGTAGTGAAAACTTACTGATTGCTTTCAACATTTGTGCAAATGAAACAGAAATATACATGTAGGCAGTATTTCCCAGCCAAAGAGTCATTGCAAACATTGCACCAATTGGCATTACCGATGTCACATATCTGTATAACTAAAACTTCATTAGATTCTGAATGGAAGATCAGTAAAAAAGTAGACGAACATGAGATGATATAAATGATTGACTAGTCAGAGGATAAATGATCTTAGTATTAAGGACCGGCTAGAAAAAAATGCTCAAGTATTTTTCTTTCCCATTTTAGGAAAAAAATTCAAGTAATTCAAGTCAGCAATAGGATCACTTCAATTCCACATGCTTCAACCCTGGAGGGAATTGTATATGGGTAGCAACTAGCAAGCCAAAAATTACAATCCAACTTGTTGATTCTAAGAACACCAACAGCTTAGTGTGTTATACTTTCATAAAGATAGCTGGAATCAGTTTAATTAAGAGCCAAAAGTCATTATCATTATCCTTATACTTCTGAAACAATGAAAATAGCTCATCGGCACCATCAAGCTTTGATACGAACATAAATCCCTAATTATTTGGTCGCCACAAAAGAGACTACTAAATTTATCTTTAATTCCACAAAGATGAGTAATATTCGACAGAAACCATCTTTGAGGGGAAAAAATGTAAAAGTAAGTGTATTCCCTGCTTTACTTACATTTCTACAGTCATTCCTTCCTCAACCTTCAAAATCTGTAAAATACCAGAATAAAAAAGATAAATTTGAGTAACACTGGAAAATTCGAATTTAACGATTATCACAAAATTTAGTTACCAGCATACCTTAAAAACTTTCGTGAGTAAAAAGCATAAGACAGAGGAGAAGACCATGTGAAGCAGAGTTAAACCAAGAGGATAAGGGAAGTTTATTTCCTTAGATGACAAAACCCACTGCATTCCACAATTTAAACATTATGTAAGTCATGTAAAACCTCTCACAAGAATGTATCTCAACAAATTATAATAATTCAATTAATTCTTTCAAAATAAATTACAAATAAATGAGAGTAATATTTCGAAAGTAGAAACCTAAAAATCAACATAAAGTAACAAGGAGCTATCAAACTAAAAAAATGCTGATATGGTGAGCATTAACGCAATCATGTACAGACAGACATGCAGAGGGTGCTTTATGTTTCTTTACTGTGGACCTTTATCAAGTTTTTCTGTCACTCTTTTTGTTTCAATAAAAAGTGTTTGCTAACAAATGCCCCTAAAGTCAGGTATTGTAGAAAGCCGGGACTATCTTATCGACATTACCAGAACGAGACCTTCAAAGCTGTACTTGACTTCCATTTTTTTAATAACAATCATCTACAGTCCTCAATCATAATCAAAGAAGATGTTGGGAAGCAAGTGAAACCATTGATTTTCTTGAGAAACTAATACCATATCAAATACCCGAACATAGGGTATTTGTAAGCTATGTATGTATTTCTCTCTAGATCTCAATAAATTTCATGCTAAGGCTAAGGCCCTACGATGGCCGTCATGAGAACAAGATGTGAACTTTTTGTAAATTCTTGCCATGGCAAATTCTTAAGCACCTCCTCAACTTTTTGTGCTTCTATGTTTCCATTTGTTAATGCATTGCAATGCATTAGAGAAAAAAGCCCACAACAACTGCTTCTGGAAAAGCAATTAGGGAAAAAGAGCTAGTTTATTAGAATGCTTCTTCGAAAAGCTGCTTCTTTCCGTTTTCTTTTCCATTCATTTCCTTCAATTAACAGGCACAGGCAACAAAATCATCCATCAGTACGTAATCCATACACTTTCAACAAAAAACTAAAACCTAATTTAATTTCCAAATCAATGAAATCACAAAACATGCAATTTATCTTTCATCCACACTCACAATGCTGCCACTAATTACACTAAATGGGTTTCCATAACACCAAAAATCAATCCCAAACTACACCATACGCATGTAAGTAGTCAAACTCTGATGGGGTTTTCTCCAATTTTGACATCCCAGAAAATTCACACCAACATTTTCCCACCTACCAAACGAAGGATAAGACCAGATGTTGAGCGAATGCTAACAGATGGAAAGCAATGTGAGTACCAACCTTGTTGAAGAAGATCTGGCCGCTGGAGAGAGCGATGTAGAGAAGAAGGTAGGCGTAAGTGAGGACCTCGCCCTTAAAGAAACTACGCATCCGATCCGCCATTGACGACCCAACAGATTGGAAACGGAGGTATGCAGATAAACTCTGTGCAGCTTTGGATTGTAACAGACCTATTTCGCTGTGCAAAGTAAGAGCGTTTGCGAATAGCAAAAAAGCGTTTTTCAACTGAGTGTTGGAAAAGTGCTTTTGAGAAATGTTTGCAATCCGAATGAACGTTTGCCGATTACGTAGCTTTTCATGTAAGGAATGAGTAGGAAACTGGAGCAGGATCTTCTTCCTTGGTTTTTCTGGTAAGCAACAACATAAGAAGCAACCGCAAAATTGGCAATGGATCGTGGATTTTTTGGAAAATAGTTGGTCGAATCAAATTGGAAGGTCTGGTTGGCTAATTGAATTTTCCTTTGTATTTAATTCAACAGGGGCGTAGGGTGGCACAAGACTATTGACATTATTTCGATTATTGACTTATGATGCGTTTGTACACTTTGGTGCATGTGTTCGGTTTTTTTTCATCTTCTTTTCTTTTGTCAAAAGGGACCATTGATGTCTTTGTTATCGCAGTTCATCTTTTTAGAGATAAAAAATACTCATAAAGCATTTCAACTTTCTTTAGGAATTTGTCCCTAACCAATGCGCTACCATGTGATGGTTATGCGTAGGGGTCGTTCGGTATGGGATACTAAACCAAAACCTTAGTCCCGATTCTCAAATTGAAATTTTTGGTATTTCCAATTTCAATACCGATCCCAAACCAAAATTTCGGGAATCCCAATTTTTGGAAATCCCGAAATAGTTTCGGTATTTCGGGACAATCGGGAATCCCGAAATATTTTTGGGCTTTTGGTGATTTTGTATTCCCAATTCTCATAGCTGTTATATTTTCACTGAAATAATCAGGTACATACTTCAAACATTATTGTGTTTCTTGTTTTCCTTCGTTTCGTGATTATTCTTCCATTACTAGTTTCAACTTCATACTCCCGATGAGTTACCTGGCATGAAGTTGAAGGGGTAGAAGGAATAATGCATGAATTGATCAAACGATATCGGTAGGCAACATTAAACTCTTAAACAACCACCAGTGCAACCGCGGATAAGTTTTGTATGATATTTTCTTTTTCAGTACTGAGATGCAATTATAAGTTTATAGCCTATAGAACAGAGTTGTTTTACCATTTAAGAATACACACACTAGAAGGCAAACCTATTACTGAAGTTGTACCTTTTTGTGATTATGTGGAATACTCATTACACTTCTGGTGTTTATGTTCTCTACTTTCTTCAACAACTTTGACACTGGTGTTTGTGTTACTTTCAGTAAAGGTGACTCCTATCAATGAAATAGAATGACACATAACACATATCATAATTCTTCATATCTTTATGTTGCAGGGATGAAAAATAAAGTAACATGATTTTTTCATTATTGTGCCAACATGATTTATATATATTATTATCTGTGTGTGTATATATATATAAAATAATTAAAAATATATATTTCGGTTCAGTATGGGAATACCGAAATATTGGAAAGACAATCCCGATTCCCATACCGAAATTTCGGTATTTTTTCGGGATAGCATACCGAAAATTTTGGGAAAATCGGTTTGGGACATTTTCGGTTTGGAATCGGTATTTTTTCGGTTTGGTTTGGAATTTTTGGGAAATTTTTCCACCCCTAGTTATTCGTTAGCTTTTTACTTTTTAGGGGTTTACACTTGTTTACAGTCCTGCACTCCTAAGGTCCTAATTTTGAAGACCTAGCCATATGGTTGTATTAGTTTAGATTAAATACTTAAAATATTCGACAACTTAATAAATAAAATGAGTTTTTCTAAAGGAAAACTAATGAAAAAGGCTTGAAAACTTTGAGTTTTAATGATAATGACAAAATAAAGGGTAAAGTGAATAGTACCATGATTGACTTTTTAGTGTAAAAATGTGATTTTTCGTTAAAGTGAACAGTACCGGGTGATTTTCGTTAAAGTTCCATTTTTCTAAAGGTTCATGGGTAATGGTAAGTCTCACAATGGGTTAGCAATAATGTGATTGAAATTTGTCTAAGGCGAGAATCGAACATATGACCTCTAACTTACAAGTGAAGAGATACCACTGGACCGTAATAGTAAGTAGCAGTTTTTCTAACTTAAATCTAAACTAATAGAATCTTGTGGCTAATATATATTCGATCCTCACAATTCCTCATAATTAGACCTTAGGAAAGTAGAACTCTAATGTTTATTTATGCGAATTTAATTTCTTGGTTATTAAAATAATGTAGCCAATTAGCACCTCTGTATTTGCTTGTGATGATCAATGAAATATCACTATATCGTTTTTTGTCCAAAAAACACATGATTATTTAAATTATTTCGACTATTGACTTTATATATAATTACAAATTAAAGGTATCTGACACTTGCATTTAGGGATGGGCAAAATACCCATGGGTTTGAGTAACCGCGGTTACCCGCTCATTTAAAGTTCACGGTTACGATTATGGATAACCGTTTAGACGAATACACGGTTATGGGTATAACTATTTATCCATGAAATTTAAATGGACGGTTATGGGTATTACCCGCGGTTATAATGGGTATCCATCAGTTATGGGTATTACCCATGGTTATTGTATCCATTTACCTATTTAATTTAATATATGTAAAATAAAATAAAATTAAAAACCGTAAATGAAAAGTCAAATTAGAATTAACGTCAATTTTTTGCTGCCATAAAATTGGAATTGAAAGAACCTAAGATGAATTTTTGTTGGTTTTGATTATTTGGAGGAGAAAATGTCGATGGACAAAAAGTGCTTGTGGAATATTTAAAAAATGTGGAAGATTGTGAATCAATTGATATTCTGTATTTTGGAATTTGGTTATGTTCAAGTTAAGAAAGAAGCTTTTAGTTTCTTTAACTTTACCATAAAGTTACAACTGACAAGGTTAATTGATGTTATTTTGTAGCTTTGAATAATCTAGTATTCAAGATAATGACTACTTTTTGTTTTTAGAAGCTTTACTTTGTAATCATATGGATTATAATTAAAGATTTGCTAGGGTGTAGCAGAAAAATATTGTTCGTAAATTTTATTTCAATTATTGGGATTGTATAAGGACTTAAATTATTACAATAGAGAAACGCATGCTAAAATGTACCTATAACGGTGTTTAATTGTCAGAAAACGAAAATTATGACAAATTTTTCTTTGGTAATTTTCAAGTTGCTAAAAAAAACAAGTAGATGGGTGAAAAAAGGGTAAATGGGTAAAAAAAGAATAAATGGTTAAACGGGTAAATGGTTATGGTTAAATGGGTAAATGGGTAAATGGGTACACGGTTATGAGTATGAATAACCGTTTATAAACAGTTATGGGTATGAGGATTTTTTTTTGGTCAAATTATGGGTATGAGGATAACCCTTTATGCAATTACCTAACGAGTAAACGGTTATGCGGATATGAATATAAATAATTATGGGTAAATAACCGCGGTTACCCCCCGCCATAACCATTGCCCATCCTTACTTGCATTACAATTTATAATCTATTATATAAAACACAAATTAAAGACTTATTTGGTATTCGTGAGATTGGACAGTTGACTATATTTAACGTATGTTGAAGGAGTCGCAAACTTTGAAAGTGTACTACTCGTTAAGGAAAATTATCCCTCCAACCCCTAAAATGATAGGATTAAAAGGGAATAAAATTCTTTCATATGATCCCTTCAATACCTTGAATTTTATCAATTATCCAATTCAATCTAATTCTAGAAACAATCATGTCTTTCTTCAACATACCTCGAATGTCATCAGATATCCAATCTAATCTAATTCAAGAAACAATATAATCTAATTCTAGAAACAATTCTGCCTTCAACATACCTCGAACGTCATTAGATATCCACTCCGATCCGGTTATAGAAGCAATCCCGACTTTTCTTATACTAGTATACAATACATGACTTTATCTTCTTGGTATGTGCATACGTTATCCGATAATGGCATGTTGTAAAACATGGGGCTACAAACCCTTCTCCTCCACCCCTCCAAAACACCGAAATTGCAGGAAAATTTCGGTTTGTTTGCCCTTGAGCTAAAGAACAACTTTCATCCTTAGTTCCAATCACCATACCGCACGCCATGGTAACTGTGTTCCCTCGATTTTACTTTTCATGAAAACATTGAACATGCACTTTCCTTGTTCCCTCGGGTCAACAGCTCTACACATACGTTCTACAACCCCGAAGATCGAATCAGAGAATCAAAACTTTGTAGCAGAGTTTGTGACCCTAAACTCTCATTAATACAAATTATTACTTTGTACACGTATTCTTGTTTCATTTGTAGCAGAAAATTTCGTGTTTACAATAGTATGCAAAATATTTTTCGATTTTTACTTTTCAATGATAAAAATTATATAAGACATTGATAGATAAACATGTGTAATCAAATTAAAATTTTGAAGGATCGGATAGTCAATCAGGATTTTGAAAGACTCACGAATCATATTTGGCTGGAAGTAGACATCTAACATCAAGCATGACAACACTGAAGAAGGATAAAAGGAGGGAAATTTGACCCGTGTCCTTAATATTTCTATTTTTTAATTAAAATGACAAATCTTTATTATCCCAAATCTCATTTTTTGGGGTTCAGAAAATAATAATGCAGGAGGAAAACTGTGAAACACACAAGGGATTTGTGGATGAGACCCTCTCTCTTCCCCTCATCCGATTTGGTTTCCAATTCCCACCTCCAAATGCTCATCCATTCCCTCTCTCTCTCTCTCTCTCTCTCTCTCTCTCTCTCTCTCTCTCATGAAATTATGGAAAGAATACATGAGCCCCACCCAGTTTGTCTGCATGTCACCCCATACTTATAATCTCTCTGTGTTATCTCTTCTATATCTATTTTGCACTGCTTCCTCTTCATGCACTTTGTTGCATAGTCTTGGACTCAAACTTCAGGTCGGCTTCCTCTCGGTCCTCTGCTCTTTCATTTCCCTTCAATTCTGTGTTCTTTCTTTTACTAGTACTGTCAAACTGCTTGGAAAGACTGTAACTTGTTGCCAAAAAAAAAAAAAAAAAAGATTGTAACTTGGGGCATTTTTTCAAGTGGGTTTTTGCATCTCACTTTGTAAGGGCTTTTTTTTATTTATTTTTGCTTTTGGAACCAATTAAAGTGACCAACTAACCGTGGCCGGTTGTATTTTCCTTACCAGTGAAATGGGTTAATTATTATTTTTTTGTTACAAGCAATAATACTACTCTAAGCTACACTAAGGAGATTCGAGACGTCGTATGTTGTAGTGAATTCAGTCTTTTTTTTACAAGCGATACTACTACTAGTAATCATTTTGATCATTAATGCATGATCATATTGAATATCAAAAGGATTTACTTCTCCACATTTGTAGTTGACATGGGGTCATAATCTATCTTTTATTGCCACCCTGAGTACTTATGATCAGTGGTTTTGATTCAGTTAAGTGTCGTCTGTGTGTGCGCGCGCGCAAGCACTGTTTCTTGACGCAAATCTGTGTTCTTTACTTCTTCTGATATTTGAACACTTTCTTGTTTCTAACTTCCTGGAAAAAGAGAAAAATGGAAGAGAAAGTTGTGTGCGTACGCAGAATATGATCTCATTGGCTTGATGTTGATGTTGATGTTAAATACATGTTTTTCAGGGAAGCGTTTACAGGCAACTTCTAAAATGGAGATAACCAACGTCAGCGAGTATGAGGCCATCGCGAAGGAGAAGTTGCCAAAGATGGCCTATGACTACTACGCATCAGGAGCAGAGGACCAGTGGACTCTTGCTGAAAACAGAAATGCTTTCTCCAGAATTCTGTAAGAATTCAATCTTTATCCGGAGATACCCAGTAAAAACTAAAATGCTGTAGTACTCGATAATATGTGTCTTTTTTTCTGTATAAAGAAAATATCAGTTTTGGGATTCTCATGAAACAAACATATTGTCATCAAACATAGGTTTCGACCCCGTATTCTCATAGATGTGAGCCACATAGACATGACCACCACTGTTTTGGGCTTCAAGATCTCAATGCCAATCATGATTGCCCCAACAGCCTTTCAGAAAATGGCTCATCCTGAAGGTATGCTATTGTTTCACCTTATTAAGCTTCAGTAGTTTTTTTTTCATTTGGGGAAAACATAGCGCAACTGGTGCTCTCGCGCTGATATTTGGATATTGCGTTTGAATTGTACTGTATCATGTGTACTAATATCATCTTTACCCCATGTAAGCTGTTGACAACATAAGAGTTACCTTGATATCTTTATTTACTGTGTTGCAAGCAATTTACTACCTATTGATTAGTAAGTCACCCCGAGGTCGCATGGTTAAAATACTTTCAACAAGGTTAGTCACCATCCAGTGTGCTGCTGAGCTTGAGAACAATTTTAATCTGTGTAAATTTGTTTGAGAACAATGAGAATATTGTACAAGGGGCACACAGACGTCTGCTTGATCCATTGTAAAATGGCATCCAGTGTCATACCTGATACTCTTTAAAGAAGCCATGGTGTGGTCCATCTGATGATGATATGCGAATTCTTGCAGGTGAATATGCTACTGCGAGGGCAGCATCAGCAGCTGGAACAATCATGGTACGTTGTTGACCTTCATCGTCTTTCAATAGCTATCGTTACACTAATAAAGATCTTAAGCCCATGGGTTCTCGCATTTTATTTATGGATTTTTACATGGTGGTTTGCTGTTATATTGCAAGTTCTGTCTGTGTTCTTTACATCTACCCCGTGTCGATTGTTTCAGACTTTGTCTTCATGGGCTACTTCAAGTGTTGAAGAGGTTGCTTCAACTGGACCTGGAATCCGTTTCTTCCAGCTCTATGTAAGCTTAAAATACTAATTCCATTTCTGTTCATTAGTTACGGTACCTAATTGTCCCTGGTCTTGAGATATGACTTTTGTGTAATTGTTTCCTTGCCTTACGCGTTCCATGTTTTTCTGGTCATTATTATCAGGTCTACAAGGACAGGCATGTGGTTGCTCAGCTGGTCAGAAGAGCCGAAAGGGCTGGGTTCAAGGCTATTGCTCTTACAGTTGATACCCCAAGGCTTGGTCGCAGAGAAGCTGACATCAAGAACAGGTCCGCTTCATGACAATATCTGTTGTAGCAATATCACTTGCTGAAAACATTCATATCAACCTAGTAAGATAAATAAATTTGGTGTAGATTTGTATATGTGCGTGTGTTTGTATTTTTATTTTTAACGGTTCAATAAGATTAATTCAGTTCGGCATTTGATGTAAGCTTAGCATGTGGAAAAATTCACTATTGTTAATACCTCTTATTTGGTATCCTGCAGATTTACTTTGCCTCCGTTTTTGACACTGAAGAACTTTGAGGGTTTGGACCTCGGAAAGATGGACAAAGTGAGTAGAAACTGTGCTGTCCTAATTTTAAGAATAATGTATTTTATGTTTAATAATTTGCTGTGTTGGGGTCTTGCAGGCTGCTGACTCTGGACTTGCTTCATATGTTGCTGGTCAAATTGATCGTTCTCTTAGCTGGAAGGTATGTCAGAGAAGACGGAAGTTAGAGATACATGAACTTCTAAGCAAGGCTTATAATATGTGCAAATTTTACAACTTGGTGTTCATAAGTTATTCAGCCATCTACACCGAGTTTAAAATGTGTACAACAAAAGAAAAGGACGGAATGTCAAGAAATGTGTTATATATCTATAGACTATTCAATGGAAGGAATCGAAAAGTACAAATCTAGGTTCTTCCATCTTTTGATGAAAAGTATAAAAGAATGAAGGTGTTTTGGCTGGGAATATTCAGCTGGACGTTTGTGAGGAAGCGATGTTTTCTCGACATGTATGCCTTTGTTTGAATAAGAAGTTGATGCACATCTAATGATCGGTTTTTCTATTTGGACAGGATGTGCAGTGGCTTCAGACAATCACTTCACTGCCTATCCTGGTGAAAGGTGTTCTCACTGCTGAAGATGGTATATATTTCAACCCCTTTTCTCTCCACAATTCTGATAGGTTTGTAATGCTTGTATAACTCTTCTACGCTCATATCATGCAGCAAGGATTGCAGTACAAGCCGGAGCAGCTGGTATTATTGTGTCCAACCATGGAGCTCGCCAACTTGATTACGTCCCCTCGACTATCATGGCCCTAGAAGAGGTACAAAAGCTTGATTTTAGCTGTTTGGGCTGCATCTCCTCAGATGTGTTTAAGTAAACACGCAATTACATGATCGTAGTTTTTCATTATGTTTTGATATGGCGCCGCTGTCTTGATAACTAGGTTGTTAAAGCTGCACAAGGACGCATTCCTGTTTTCTTGGATGGTGGTGTTCGTCGTGGAACAGATGTCTTCAAAGCATTAGCATTGGGTGCCTCTGGCATATTTGTAAGTAGAGTTTTGATAGCGATTTTTTCATATCAAAGCACTTATTCTATCCATATTTTACTCACCCATGCCCTCCACGAAAAGATTAACTCCGTTTCTCTGATGCAACCTTCCGAAATATGCTGGCTTTATCGCCATTACTCTAGTAAAACAAAATCCGTTCATTCAGCCAGGGTTTTATTTATGTTCTTCGTTATACTGTCTATCAAAACATACTGAGACTCGCTTCTCCCGCAGATTGGGCGCCCTGTGGTGTTCTCTTTGGCTGCTGAAGGAGAGGCAGGCATTAAAAAGGTACTGCAAATGCTGCGCGAAGAGTTTGAGCTAACCATGGCATTAAGTGGATGCCGTTCGCTCAAAGAGATCACCCGCAATCACATTGTGACTGACTGGGACGTTCCTCGCCCTCGCCATCACCCCAGGTTATAGAAAACATGCAATGAATAGCGGTGGAGAAATCTATACACGTTGAGAGTTGATGTGATCCGTTCCACAGCCTGCCTTTGTTCTTGGATTCCCTAATATTTCTGCATTTTCTGTAACGAAACTGATTACTGGATGTTGAGATAATATTTCCATGGCTACTGCTGCTGCCTTTCCCTGTATATTCTTTCTATCAAACCGAAATACATATTGATCGTTATATGCCACCTAATGTCCAGATTATTGAAATTTTCGTTAAAAATAATCACGCAACCAATAATTGTGTGACATTACCACCTGAACTTGTTTTTGTGTCGATTTATCCCTAGACGCCATTCAAGTTTAGGGGAATAGTTTTCAAAACCCTCATTGTTGATTCTTCTAATTTTTATCAAAACAATGTTGGAGATTTAATATAGCATTTTATGGCCTTTCAAAATCTAACCCCCATTGTTTGAATGCAAATATTTTTGCTCACCAACCTTGAGTGACGATGATGTTCACCGCCTGATTTATCAATTAGTTCTTTTATGGAAAAACAAATTTAAGTAGCAATTTGGCACGAAAAAGAAGTGGTAAAGTGACACGGAATAATAGTTGTCGCACTACATGCATTAACAGTGAAAGGAGATGTACAAAACCCTACATCAAGACCATCAACGCCGAGCCCGCTTGTTTTGCAATGAGATGCTTCGAGGTCATCTGTATGATTCTTAATGCAAAATTACTCCAAAAACTGCTCTCCTCAATGAATTCGGCAATAACGAATGATGGAGGGAGAAAAACAATGTATATTACTCTGTAAATAATGCCCTCAATAACCATTGAGTACTACAGGCTGACCGGCCATTGTATGAAAACGTCACGCAGCCAAGTATAGATACTTTGATTCGTTTCACGCTTCAGACTCTCCGTTAGCTTATCAACAACCGCTCATAGCCTCTTCAATGAATCGCCAACTCCTTGGAAGAAACAACAAGAGAGTACAAAATCTGCGATAAAGATCCCAACAAGAGATATAACCACAGCCGAAGTTGTTGACTCCCCAACTCCCTTGGCTCCTCCCATAGTGGTAACTCCCCAGGCACAACTCACAATCGATATGATCGGACCAAAAACCTGTGACTTGATCATTGCACTAATTATATCCCATGGCTTGAGAGCTCTGCAAGCTGAATCCAGAATAATGTTGATGCTAACACCATAAATGCCATCGGAAAGGAGGGCGCTGGATGCCATCCCTACTGTGAAACACATTAGAGTCAGAAACGGTAGAGCAATACAAGTAGCAATCACTCTTGGAGTCACAAGATAATCAACTGGGTCTGCCCCGAGAACTCTCAGTGTGTCGGTTTGCTCAGAAACCTGCATTGTTCCCAACTCTGCTGCAAATGAACTTCCAATACGCCCAGCAACCACGATTGATGTAATTACAGGACTCAACTCCCTTGAGAAAGCCAGGGCTAAAACCCCACCAACAGCTCTGCTTAACCCTAATCTAGAAAATTCCCTAACGAATTGGATAGTAAAAGCCATGCCAACAAATGCTGAAGTCAAGAGACAGACCCCGACGGAACCAGGTCCAACTCTCTTTAATTGCTGAAGTGTATTTCCCCAGTGCACTTTGCCCTTCAAGGTTCTCAAAATAACCTGTCCTGTCAGGATAAGAGCTGAAAACCCCCTCCACAAATACGTGGGAGGTGACCATTTGTGCAACACCGTCTCCACTTCCGGACTGGGTGCATGATTTGTGTTTGAATCTTCTAACACAGAGGCAGAAGGATGGCCATCATCTGTGTTGGGAACTGCAAACAATCTGGTTTGTTGCTTCAGCAAGAGAAACTTACACGACTGAGGTCTTACAGTAATCGGAACTCTCCTATCAAGATGATTTGAATATGGGGTTTGTGATTTAATCCACCCTACTGGTTTTAAAAGGCTTCTTCTGATATATGTTTCAAAACAGTAATCAAAATTCAAAAAACATGAACACAGAAAGAAAAAAAAACCATGAGAAGTGAACATTTATAAAACTAGATACCTGTCAGAAATATAAGAGAACAGATGAAGATATGAAGCGGTTTGCATCGTTGGTTCTGTTAAATCTTCTCAACCTCTTGTGGATAACAATAAAGTCTGCTTTCCGATGTTTGCGCAGAGGAGAAAGCACCACAGATCAGTGTAAAGTCCGGAAATGTACGTGAAAAGCTTTCAAAAAACCCAATGCAATCACTGGGGACGGGCCCTCCCCAGATTACCATGCTGTTCAACACCATTCATCAACAAACACACAAGAAATAAACAAATCAAATTGGCCCATAAAAAAAGTCAATGACAGTAATGAACTTGTTTAGAGTTAAATTGAACAAGCCAAAAGAGACTAGTGTTCATCTACACCAAGTGTTTTGAATTTTTCTTTTCTTTTTCGATTACAATCGATGTTACTACTCTAATCTACATTAAAGCGAGGGGAGAGTTTCAACCCGAGACGCAGTGAAATTTAACACCAATACCGCATCCATTTCTTGATCAACATAGTTCAGCAAACTTTTAAACATTATATAGCAGCTGAGAGAACTCCAATTCCCAACTGTACAATTTTGCACCCCAATTAACAGCATACATCATATCAATTCAACAAAAAAATGCAAAAGATATCAAGATTATATAAAATCATACGGAAAATATAAGATGTGAAGAAAATACCTTGGAAGATCAACGGCCCTGATCAAAGCACGCAAATTCAGAACCCTAACAATGGCGAAGGCTCGCGGCTTGCGGATGGTTGGTGACGCAAGTCAGAGGCAACTCGGATGAGTGTGAATCTTTTTGGTCCACAACAAACGACTGAAAGACGAGTGTAGGCCCATTTTATTGTATTGGGTCTTCCAAGCCTACTCCGGCGGCCCACTTTGACATCCCAACACACTCTCTCTCTCTCTCCCCTTCCTTCATCTTCTCCGAGACTTCAACTGCAAGTCTGCACTCTCAGTTGGAGATCAGAGTCCAAAACGTACAGAGAATCATGGCTGGCAAAGGCAAGCTTTTTCTTTCTTTTTTCTGAAAGCTCGTATCTTTGCAGTTATGCTCAGATTTTACGAGGAGTTTTGAGTTTCTGATTGCAGGAAGGAAGAGGGGGAGGGCTTGCGTGGTGGTGCTGGGCGACATTGGGCGGAGCCCCCGTATGCAGTATCATGCTCTTTCGCTTGCCCGGCAGGTAACCGTCGCCTGTCTGAACTACTACAGCTGATTTAGCAACAACCCAATTCTTAAATTTGTTTTTTTGCTTTTGAAATGTAATTTGAAATCGGAATTGCTCATTTTTCCATGAGAAATTTGGACCCTTTCGTGATGTTTTCTATTGAACGTGCGTTTCAGGCGTCTCTGGAGGTAGATATTGTTGCATATGGAGGTACATCTTTTGCTTTGATGGTAGAATTAGGTGCAGTGTTGAGCAAATTTTAATCTAAATGTGACTTTATAGTGCTGATTCGGTATTGAGTTGGAATGTTTCGACAGGTTCCGAACCCCATTCTGCTGTGCTGGAGCATCAGTCCATTCACATACACGAAATGGTTTTCATTGTTTACATGTATTTTTTATTTTTGCCATGGGATCTTAGAATCGAATTCCTTTGGTCGTCCACAAGGTTAAAGCTTTTGTGATTCTGGTTTGCAGCAGCAGTGGCCGACATTTTCGCGTGGCCTTCCCAGTATACTTAAACCCTTCGTGCTATTGATCAAGGCAGTGACTCAATTTTTAATGCTCCTGTGGTTTCTTTGCGTTAAGATACCCGCTCCCGATGTATTTCTGGTTCAGGTCAGCTTGCACTGCTCCAGTTGGGAAGTTGCAGAAGCTTTATAAACAAGACAGTGTTTAATTGTTTTTCCTTGACAAGTTTTCGAATTTGATTAATTAGTTGCCTACAAGTTTCAAAATTTTGAGGCTAAAAGTTTTTGTTATTTCCTTAATTCTGTAATTAGAGTAAATGAACTGAGTGTAAACTTCCCTTTCTCTAAATCCTATGATTCATTTTGCTTGTGCAGAATCCACCTTCTGTTCCGACCTTAGTGGCTGTAAAATGGGCAAGCTGGTTTAGGAAATCTGCCTTTATTGTTGACTGGCATAATTTTGGATATACTTTACTGGCATTGTCTCTTGGAAGAAGTAGTCAATTTGTGGCAATATACCGTTGGTATCTATTGAATTTTTAAACTTTTCTTTGAGGGCATATTCTTGGTGGTGCAGTAGATTGAGTTTTTCTTGCCTGATTAGGTTTGAGAGGCATTTTGGGAAGATGGCAGATGGTTCCCTATGTGTAACGAGGGCAATGCAACATGAATTGGCTCAAAATTGGGGGATTAAGTAAGAGGGTTAGCTCAGTATTCAAAATTTATTTCATTATACTTCAAAAAAATTCATTACCAAGTATTATATATTTACTTGCCTCCTCTTATTTTGCAATATAATAGAGCCACAGTTCTATATGATCAGCCTCCTGAGTTTTTCCAACCAGCTTCACTCGAAGAAAAACATAAGGTGTTTGAATGCTAACACTGAGCTTGTTTGGACAGTTCTTTTGTTTTGGATAATTTCGTATAACGTGTGAGTTATCACAGTTGTTCTGCAGATTGGATAAAATTCTAAGGCAGCCTCTTGGTGTTCAAGATTGCACCAGCACTGGTAATATATAATCTGTTTCTGTAAATCTATAATTTACATCTCAACTGCCCTTCATCACTTAGTAATTTCTTTCAATATCTAAACATATGTTTAACAGAAACAGGGGAAGAGAATACAGACATGAATGAGACTTTGTTTACCACTTTCGTTGGTACTGACGTTACTTCAAAGCCAAACAGGCCGGCACTCATAGTTAGCAGTACAAGCTGGTGAGCTAATATTCAGTGGAATACTTTTAGTGTAACATGAAAGACAAACCCCATGTTTACAAACATTTGATTTTCAATTTTTATTTGTCTTCTTTATTATTGTCTTACGATAGAATTCTTTGGATTTGAATGGTGCTTTACAGGACTCCTGATGAAGATTTTGAAATTCTCTTGGAAGCAGCTGTCATGTATGATAGGCGTGTTGCTGCAATTTTAAATGAAGATGATTCTACTAAAGAAGAGGTTATTTGGAAGGAAATCCATAGTGGGAAGCAATACTTGTACCCTAGGCTGTTATTTGTCATTACTGGTGAGTATAACTGCTTTTTTGTTCGAGGGTGTCAAGTTCCTTTTAGCTTTGTGTATCTGTTGGAAACAGAGTGGGTTCTCTTATATGCACTTGCACATTGATTTAATACATGTAGGTAAAGGGCCTGAAAAACAAAAATATGAAGACAAAATTAGCCGATTACACCTCAAACGCGTGGCATTTCGTACTATGTGGTTGTCTGCTGAGGACTATCCATTGCTTCTTGGTAGGTCATTTATTTTCAATTGTTTGTGCTTTGTCCCCATTGTTTGTTGTACATTATATTCTCTTTGGAAAGTATTCAGTGTTATATATTTACATTTGCAGGATCAGCAGATCTTGGTGTATGCTTGCACACGTCCTCATCAGGGTTGGATCTTCCCATGAAGGTAAGGGATAAACTGAATGCTGCACTAGATAAGATTTGCAGCAGTATAAATTTTCTAGAACTGCTTTCCACTTTACCTTATTGTACATTTTTTGGCAGTAGGTCGTGGACATGTTTGGTTGTGGACTGCCAGTTTGTGCTGTTTCCTACTCATGGTAAACTCTTGTTTTTATTATTTACTTTCTTTATGTGATAGGAACCTTACTTGTATCACACGCTATATGACATTTGGGGATGCTGTACATTAAAATCTGATGTCCTTGGTTATGATAATTTTGGTTCAAAGCATCAAGGAACTAGTGCAAGTTGAGAAAAATGGCCTTCTCTTTTCATCGTCTTCAGAGCTAGCTGATGAACTTTTGGTAAGCTGGCCAGCTTCTTGTTTCTCTTTCTGGATGTTTTGAGTCTTTTGACTGCTGCTTAAAAATGATTGTAACAGTTAATACTTACATAGATTTCCACTCTTAGGTATATGAATGTTCTTATTTTTTGGATCAATTAGTCATGCCTGAAAAAACCTCATCTGCAATTCATGTAACTTGTAGTTCAGAAAATGTTCTATTCTTTGGCCTCCAGTACAGTTTTCTGTATCAGTGGTGGTAAAAAAGAATACCAAATCTCATAAGTTTGGTGTCTCCTTGTGCAATATTAACGTAATTGCTTCAATTAATAGCTCAAAATTTTGCATTACTGTTTAGTGCAATTTCTTTATGATAATGTTTGTCTCTGATAAACCTGCACAGATGCTGTTCAAGGGTTTTCCAGATGCATGTGATTCGTTGCAGGTTCTCAGGAATGGTGCATTGGAAATGGCTTCATCTGGGAGGTGGGCTACCGAGTGGGAAGAGCATGCCAAAGCATTAATACTAGAGGTAAGTTTACGATATGCATGCACATCAGTCTTAGTTTTCAACTGTTTTACTTTAGATTTCATTACGTTCTAGCCAATAACCTTTTAAGAAAAAAATGGATTTTGTATTCTATATTCTTAGCATCCTTTTACTTTACTGAACTGTTTAATGGCCATGAATCTGATTAAGGGGTTCTGAAATTGCAGGTTATCTCTAAAAACTCAGATTGAATTCTGGTTCCGGGTGAAAGTTGTTTAGTCGATGAGGTAATATCATGATACCAGTTATGGTTTCTTTTGTGCAACCCAAGTTTCACAGACTAATTTCCTAGGACATACTGCACCAACGCAATTGTTTCCCCCACTTTTGTTTTGTGATATGAATTCAAAAAGGAACTTAAAAATCGCCCGGTTCTTTATGAAATTTACGTTACCAGGTTTGGCAGACCGGTTGGTTTAGGTGCCAGTAAATTAATTTGCAGAGTGGAGAATTCAGAACAGCTTCTGGGGATGTGATCAAAATCGTATGTACAGTTCATCACGCGTTGAAATATTGTGGATACTTGCAGATTTTAGACTTGAGAATTGGCTTGTTTTGATACCCTATTGATACGGAACAAAGGTACACTTTTATGTATCTTTTGGGTCAAGTTACATGTTGCTTCTTTCTGAATATGAATTGACGCTATTATTTTCTTTTTGGGTTAAAGAACGTTTTGGTCACTGTGTTTTCCATTAAGCTCATTCTCTCTTTTTAAAACTTCTTAATATTGTTAAATGATTTTGTAACATTTTAATAGATACATCCGTATTTTCAATTCAATATTCTAATGTATTTTTAACAATAGTTGATGGAAGTGACCAAGATTGCAAACCTTGTAAAATACAGTACCAAATTGGCTAAAGTGAAACATACTGACTAAAATAGATTTTGATCATAAACACCGTGACAAAAAAAGTTTTTATCTATAATAAAACAAAACAAGTCATTTTTACTTTTCTCTCATTCCGTGGGAGAGCTTCTGTCCTTCCGTGAGAGTTCTTCTCCCTGTTGGTGATGGTTTCAATCTTAATCCAAATCTTTGTCGCCGACTCTAGCTCCGGCCAGGGTTGGTTGCCACTTTCCCATTTCTTTTGTTTTCTCCTCTTTTCTCCTTCTCTGCTGCTTTTTCCCCTCCTCATGTCGATTTAAATCTAGGGATGTCAACGGTTCGGTTTGGGGACGGAAATGCTATATCCATCATCATAATCATGAAAATTAACCGTATCCATAACAGTAAATTAATCATCGGGTATTATCCATAACCATACCCACCGGGTAACGGATTCCCTATCGGTTAACGGGTATATTCATCTTCTTCAATACAAAAAATATATTCGTTCATTTAAGACATTATAAGTTAATAGATATTAATATCATCATTAAACATTTGATGTGTAAAATGATCTAATGAATGGATCTTGTTGAGTATAAAAATTAAAACACTGATGATGTTGGCTTGTCTTTGATATCTCACATAAGAACCATTGAGTTCATATTGATTTTGAATCAAAACTTTACTTTCCTACAAAATGCAATTTTTGTATTCTCAAGGTAATAGTTCGGTGAATAATGATATACAAACACACACACAAACACACACACACACACACACACATATATATATATATATATATAAATTATATTATTTACTAATCGGGTCGGATTCGGTTATGGATACGGTTTGGGGACCTCTATAATCATATCCAAAACCATAACCGAATAATATAAACGGTTTTTCCCCATATCCAGAATATACCCAAACTTCCAGACCCAAATCCATTCCATTCAGGCAGTTATCCATGGTTATCGGGTTTAACGGTTAGAATTGTCATCCCTATTTAAATCCATAAAAATAAAAATTTAAATCTTCAATTCTATAAATTAAGATAGTTTAGAATACTCTAAAAAAAGAAAATTGCATAGTTATGAACAAAATGAATGTCAGCAAGTGACCCTTTACCATAGTGGTGAAAATGAGTTGAGCCCTTGCATGAAAATGTAAGTTTGAACCCCGTTGATGGCTAATCTAACAAAATCTATCGTTTGACAAAAAACAAAATGAAATGTCAAAATAACTATAGCAAATTAATCTTTTTGCCATGTTGGTTCAGTTTGGGCAAATTAATCTTTTTGCCATGTTGGTTCAGTTTGGGTTCTAGTTGGGCCCTTGTCACCTTGTTACTTTTAGGTGGGCCATTCGTATTTCTCTTACCTTCCAGTTAGGCCCTATATCGGTCGGCCCACCAATTATTTTCTTTTAATTTTTGGTCCGCAATTTGTCGAAGAGATAGTTAGGGTTTTAGACTGCAGAAATCAAGGTGGCGGGGGTTTAAACGTTCCAGTTTCAATAGCAGAAAAAGCTTCGCCTGCAGCTGCAGCAGCATCAATGGGGAAGAAGAGGCAGAGGGAGAGGCACCAGAATCCGGAGCCGTTCCTCGCTGAAGAAAATGGCTCCGTCGCCTCCAAGAAGCGGACCAAGTCGAAGCAGCACCAGCAGGAGGAGAAGCTCATATCTTCCGGAATGAGCTCCAAGATCCTCAAGCAGGCTCTGGCTCAGCAGCGGGAGATTGAGGACGAGGAGAACCGCGCCCAAAACCCGAACAATTCGTTGCTGGATGTATCGGAAGAGCCGCGGAAGGAGGAGGCCGACGGCGAAGAGGAAGACATCGATGATTTCGGTGGATTCTCCGAAACGCAGAGCCGTTTTGACGGTTATGAAGTGAGTTTTGATTGCTAATTGTTTGTTTATTGGATTTTTTGAGTTTGTTTGGATGGTGATAATCTATGAGGAAAACATACGAAATGTAAAATGAATGCTGAATTCTGTTGTTTTGTTACTTTTATTATTGTTAGGTTTTGATTGGATGGAAATAATTTGATTTGAGAACGAAAGATGTTTAATTTGAGTTTCAGGAGGGTGATGAACATGGTGAGAAGCTATTAAATGAGATTGATGAACATGATGAGAAGATATTGGAGCAATTCTTGTCAAAGGATGCCGGTCCGCAGCGTACATTGGCTGACCTCATTGTTGCAAGAATCAAAGAGAAAGATTCAAATGTCGGCTCAGGTAGCTACGGAATATGACTTTGTTGCTCATTAGCTTAAACTGAAGGTCTTTTCTTTAGTATATTTTCATTTGTTGATTCGATTTGTTCGGTTGCAGATGCGAGGCCTTTGCCCAAATTGGATACCTCTGTCATCGATTTGTATAAGGGGTAAGTAAGCTATTTTTTCTCTTATTAGGACATAAGATTTGAAAGTACAGATGTGATTCGAGTAATGTGAGGCCATGGAGACGACTTCTTAATTTTTCGATGTTTGTGCAGGGTTGGTAAGTTTCTTAATAAGTACACTGCGGGGAAGATTCCCAAGGCATTCAAACATATCCCTTCAGTGCCACGATGGGAGGATGTCCTATATTTGACTGAGCCTGAGAATTGGTCACCAAATGCAATGTATCAGGCTACGAGAATTTTTGCTTCCAATTTGGGTAAGGAGAAGGTAGAACGTTTCTACAAGCTTGTGTTGCTCCCAAGGGTGAGAGAAGACATCCGCAAGCATAAGCGCTTGCATTTTGCACTATATCAATCTTTGAAGAAGTCTTTGTACAAGCCTGCTGCCTTTTTTATAGGAATACTGTTTCCCTTGTGTGAGGTAAACATGTCATCCTTCTCCACCTAGTTGCAGTATTTTGAAGTTTAAGCGTTGTTTGTTTACTTTGGAAGCTCATTCATTGATTTCATTCTCCTGGTATACTGAAGTTATGGGTTTATGTTGTAAACCTTTTTTGCTAGTCCATTCGTATTTATCCAAACTAAGTTTTTGAGATCTGATATTCACCTCAATTTCATTATATTAATGGGATGCATGGATCTAAAAGGTTTTTAGGGCTTTGGAATGACTGTTTTTCTAATCCTAATGCACTCTCCCTGTGGCCCCATTTCTGTTTCTTCTTGAGCAGTCAGGGACATGTAATCTAAGAGAAGCTGTTATTTTTGGGAGTATTATTCAGAAGGTCTCCATTCCTCCACTTCATTCTAGGTGTGTTAGCTGCCTTATCAAGATTTGGTATCTATCCCATGAATTGTGAATCTTTTTTGGGCTTTTTGTTTAAAAATAATTTGAGAAACCAATTAAAGTTATCATGCACAGGTCTCATGATTATATCTTATTTCTTGAGCTAGGAATCTATGGTTCCATAACTTTTCCGTTTTGCTTTTGTCTTGTCTTGTATTTAGCAACTTATTCTGTCATTTTCTGTTTCCATTGGTGGAAGTTATACTGTTCATTAATATTCTTAATAATCCATCTGGGGAGATCTCTGATACATGCTTTTGATGTGTTTTCAGTGTTGCATTAATGAAGCTTGCAGAAATGAAGTACTGTGGCACAACGAGGTAAACCATTTAGAAGTTAGTATTTCCAAAATGGTTTGAAAGAAATAGACATAGCTTCTCTTAGAGTATGCGGTTACAAGATAGGTGGATTTGTGCCGATAAAAGTTTGAAAGAAAGAAGATATTTGTTAAAGCACAATCAGTTTCCTTATGTGATATTTATTCAATATAATGAATTTAAATAGTTGATGGTTGGTCAGTTTGGAAGTACTCTCGTTATTATAAAGGGAGAAGGTCCTTGTATGCGACAATGTTTTGACAATGCTGTTTTTATGAATTGTTGCAGTTATTTTATAAAGCTTCTTTTGGATAAAAAGTATGCCTTGCCATATCGCGTACTGGACGCTCTTGTTGCACATTTTATGAGATTTATGGAGGAAACAAGAGTAATGCCTGTGATATGGCACCAGTCACTTCTTACATTTGTGCAAAGGTGGGGAAAGTTTTTAATAGTTTCTTCCTTGCCTTAATGATGGAGACAGATTGCATATTTGTAGTATTGTGATATAGTTTTAATAGTTTTGGTGTGCATAATTCCTTGCAGGTATAAAAATGAATTGCAAAAGGAGGACAAAGATAATCTCAGAAATCTTCTTGAAACGCAAAAACACTATTTGGTAGGAGCAATTTCTCTTGAAGCATTTGATTTCTGCAACTATGTGGCAATAATGTCATCTGTATTCGGTGATTCAATTGTAGGTAACCCCTGAAATAAGAAGGGAACTAGATAACAGTCGCAATCGTGGTGAGAAAGAGGACGATCTCATGTCAATTGATATCCTTCGTTCATTTTTGCTTTGAATTTTCATTTGTTTCACAGTAGTCAAATTTTTTCGGTATTGCATCTGAAAACGCGACCTTTTATGGACAATAAGCTGCTAGTGTCGTGTGATTTGCTTATCAGCATTGAATTCCGAGAATAAATTATAACAAAGAAAGTATCCAGTGTGCCCCTTGACTTCACATACCTTCTCCAGTTGGTGTGATCAATAAACCTTTCGAAGAGGATTGGTTTGACATTCCAGATGTGCCTATGGAGGACGACTAGTTTATTGCTCGGTAGGATGCTTGTGTATGCTGCACTTTTCTGTTTCTCCTCTTAATTTTGTTATCGTTATGTTTTCTCTTTATTATGTCTTCGTGACGTGTGTGTTTTTCAGGCGAACCTTGGTTCTGCTGCAGGCTGTTGTCGGAGTTGGGCGAAAGGAGGAGTTTACCCGCTGTTGTCGGACTTGGGCGTAACATGTGCCCTGAGAGTTGAAGCAATTTTGAAGCGGAGGAGTTTACCCACTGGATAGTTGTTATACAAGCAATATTAGTTTTTTTAATTTAAATTTTAAATTTTAAATTATTACACAGCTTCCAGTAATTATGTATCATCTTTTTATTCATGAGTTTCCATGTACTAGTTGAAATATTTGAGTTGAAAATTGAAGTTGAGTCCCCCAATTTGATGGAAACAAAGGCATATGGGCTTCCCTGTTGGTAACATCTTTAAAAAGTAAAAATGCTTCCCTTTAAAATACATTAAATATATTTTATTAAAGGGCAAGTCTTTCTGAACTCAAAAGCACTTCTAATTGTTTGGAGAAACTGTTTTTGGTGATTTGAATTGCTTTTAGTTATTTTAAAAACATTTTTCAATACACACATGCTATTTTGAGTCATTTGGAGCCATCACTATTTTTACAGTCCAGCTTTATATTCTGAGATAACATCAAACGGTGGGCGGTACTTAATTCAGCTGAGGCCGAGATTCCCTAAGGCCGAAATCCAGCCCGAAATGCTTCAAAATCCGACTTCAATGAGGGCTAGGCCGAAAAGAAAAAAGAACCCACCAAGCCAAGTTTCAACCTTTTGGTCATTGGGCTGGCCGTTCTTAGCCAGTTGGGTAGCCCCCTTGAGGGGCCTTTTTTTTTAGGCATAATTAAAAAAAAAAAAACTTAAATTCTAATTTTTTTCCCCTTATAAATATCTAAGTATCTACATAATTTCTCACAAACATCCCTCCCTTACCTCTTCCAATAATCTAAATTTAAAATTTTCAAAATTTTTTTTTCAAATGGCCACATCTTCAACCAAAGAATAAGTAATCCAGTAGCTTATTCATTTAGCGACAAGTGACACTTAAAATATGTCCGAAAACCTTATTTTAAAATGATAGTTTAATTCAATTAACCAATAAAATTAAAAAACAAACTTAAAAGAATAAATTATTGAGGGGTTAAAAAATAGCCGCATTCAGTTGGAGATGATATATAAATATAATCAAATACTATTCATTAAAAAGTAATTTATTGTAAAACTATAATCTGAACTGGAGTTAAACATGATCCCTTTAATTTAGGTATTTGGTGCCAACAAAAGTGATTTCACGTGTTGGGCTCGTGATACTTAACCGGAGAAATAGATGAAACGGAGGGAAATCTGACGGTGGCGCGTCTCTCTTCTCCTTCTTCCCTCTCCAAAATCCCTAACAAGCTCAGTTGACTCGCGCACTCATCAGATATCATCTTCGACTCCCTCCTCTCTCCCCTCCTCTCCTCCTATTTTCACGTCAATTCTTCTTTGCTTCGGATTTCGCCGATATACAAATACATACACATATTTATAGGGTTTATATACGACTACTGAATTTTTGTGAAATTTTGATCAGAAGAGAACCAATTCGAGTTTAATCAAGGAGCTTTAGGGTTTTCGAAGAGCATCAAAGATGGGAGAACGTAAGGTTCTGAACAAGTACTATCCGCCGGACTTCGACCCTTCGAAGCTGCCCCGGATCAGGAGGCCGAAGAATCAACAGATAAAGGTGCGGATGATGCTTCCGATGAGCATTCGGTGCAACACCTGCGGCAATTACATCTACAAAGGCACCAAGTTCAATTCTCGCAAAGAAGATGTCGTTGGAGAGGTACGTCGTTCCTTCTTTAATCGCTGGGGTTTCTAATTGCGTAGCCTAACTCGTTTTCATTTGATTTCTAGGGTTTATTGTATCGTTTTAAATTGTTGTGGGTATTCTTGTTCTTTGAGAATGTGGGAATTAGGTGTTTGATTAATTTCTTAGGTTTGGGTTTGACAGGGTTTTTGTTATGTCCTGTGAGCTGGGTTATTGATGGTTTTACCATTTGCAGACGTATTTGGGAATTCAAATATTCAGATTTTACTTCAAATGTACCAAGTGCTCTGCGGAACTCGCGATGAAGACAGACCCTCAGAATTCTGACTATGTTGTTGAGGCCGGTGCGACGCGTAATTTTGAACCCTGGCGCAATGAAGATGAGGTAAAACAGAAACAAAATGATGACTTTCCACTTACCCTGTTCTTTCATGTTTTCAGGTTCTCTTATTTTGTGATGAACATTGCTTAACCGCTTGATTTGTATATATGTTTTTTCTTTTCAGGAAGTAGATAAGGAGAAACAGAAAAGGGAATCCGAAGAAATGGGAGATGCCATGAGAGCCTTGGAGAACAGAACACAGGATTCAAAGAGAGAGATGGACGTCATGGCTGCTTTGGATGAGATGAAGTCCATGAAGGTAGATGTCTAGTAGTTGTTTATCTTGTGATAAGTCGCAAATTTTTTTTCCTTCGTACCTTGATAGATGGATGGACAATCCAGTGGATGTGATGTAAACATACAGTGCTGCCACTAAATTTGTAAAGCATGACATTTCTGTTTCTGTCGATATGCATATGAATATTATGTTATGCATTTATTCTCTGTGTCGGCTACAATTCGGTATCCTGGGATACTAATACAAGGTTTACGGTTTTCAGTCCAGGCATGCGACTGTGAGTGTGGATGCTATGTTGGAGGCTTTGAAACAAACTTCTGCCCAAAAGGTACACATTTATATGCTTTTTATCTCTAGACTGGTTTAAACTTTATACCGAATAAATACACATGCATGTATATATGATATTGCTCCCTGTCCAGTGTCATGTATTGTCTGCTATACGCTTGTGGATTTGTTTAGATATTGTAATGCAAAAACATGTAGAAGCATGGTTCCTTGAGTGTGCAAAAACTTGCTGCTCTGATTTAGTTTCTATGAATTTGTTTACAACATCAAGTAATTCAGGGTACAATAATTATATAACCAAAGAAATTTGATAGGCTTCTTGAGCCAACATATTATAATGTGTTGCAAATAGTTGAGTTATCTTCGTGTCTTGAACCTTGGGTAAACCAAAAACCTGATGTGTTTAGTATATTGAAATGACATACATTACCTCGGTGTGTGAATTTAAAGGATTGAAGAGTTTTATTATATACATGTACTTTCAAACAAAATGATACTTGTTTTGTGCGTTCATTTCTATCTTGAATTTGCTCTGCAACTTGTTTACTCTCAGTTATTATTTAGTGAGTGTACTGAAGTTGATGTTTTACAGGAAAAAAGGATTGAAGACGAGGATGAAGCAGTCATAAAATCAATAGTATTCCATGTTAGTATTTATGCGCTACCTTGTTTTATGTCCAACTTAATCATCCTTGATCAATTTTGTGCTTTCATTTTTCTTCTTCTTTCTTGTGGGCTGTTTGTTTCTAATCCAATTAATTTTTTCTGAACAAATTTATGCAGAACTCAAAAGATTATATTAAAAGGATTCATGATGAAGATTTAGATGATGAAGAAGATATGATTGAGCCTTTAAGTGGCAACAGCGAAACATCAACCCATAAATTGAAGGTACGACATGTTAGTTGTTTGATATATACATGTTGTCTTATTAGAGATTACATACAGAGTATGCTGGACTTTTGGTTTTAGATCCAGCTCTACTTTATGTGGTTCTTTAATTATATCCTTGAATGGAGTATCACATGTGTGCGGTTTTTGTTATTGGTTCTTAAATGGAGTATAACATGCATGTGGTTTTTGTTATTGGTGTATGTCGTGGTGTTCTTATATACTCATCTAGAAATTGCACGATGATTCTTGCAAATACCATAATCAAGATAACTTAGCAATATGCTCCATCCATCCACTCCTCTCTTTCCTACCCCGTGCTATTTTGCAATTGTATGAAGGGGAAATATTTCTTACAGTTGGAATCTCAATTGAAAATCGATTCTGGTTTCTAAACTTACACTGGTGGTCAGGCATCCTGCTGAGGGAAAGTAATTAATTCTTTATTGTGTGGGCTATTAGCCCTCAACTCGCCTAAACAACATCAGCATGTTTTATGTTGCAACAGTTATCTGCTTTTTTTGTACAACAGTAAGCTTATAACGTTTGTTTGCACATATTTTCCATGCAGCGGCAAAAGCTTACTCAAGGGCTTCCTAGCAATCCGACAGATTGGTTGACAAAAAGCAGTATTTCTGATACCTCAAGCAACGGAGGTATGTCAGACACGCACGGATTGTTCTCATCCCTGATTCAATTGTTTGTTTCCTTAGGTTGCGTTTGGTACGCAGACGGGATGGAACGGGACGGGACGGGACGGGACGGAACGGGACGGGACAGGACGGAACGAAGGTGTAATTTTTGAAAAAGACATGGGGTATATTTGTCTTAAAACGGTAAAACATTGTGTTCCACAGACGTGGAACAAACCCGTTCCAGGGGGAGGAGGTGGGACGCAAAAACACCCAAAATCTGTCCCGTGGAACAACCCGTTCCACCCATTTTTGGCGCACCAAACGCGGGACGGAACGCCTCGTCCCGTTCCGTCCCGTCCCGTCCCACGTACCAAACGCATAGATTCTCTCCGTTAGGCATTATTTGACCATTTATATTATTTGGCTGTTGACAGGGAATCGAAATACTTTCAAGTCTTCGAATGTTAGGGTTGCTGTAGTTAAGAAACCAGTTGTGGCTGAAGGTAAAAAGCCAGCGGAACCAGAAGACAAGAAACAATTGGGAGAGGAGGTTCAAAATTCGAAAAAACCAAATGAGAAGAAACAAGAGGGAGAGAATAAAAGCAGTGCTACAGCCAATGTATTGCAATCATTGTGCCAAAACTATGATAGCGACGACAGTGATGAATGATTAGTTGTGTATTATGTTTATGAACTACTATTTTGATTCCCGTAATCAAATTCCTACTTGTATTTTCTCCTATTGATAAGTGGATAAAAGATGAATTTTTGAAATGTTTTTTTATAAAACTAAAATTGTGGGGGTATTTTTTCGATTTTACTATTAATTACGAGAGAATCTGTATAAAATCAGTGAAATCTTTAACAATTAGGCATATGTTGCATTTTTTAATTTTTAATTTTTTTGATGAAGTATAGCGTTAGTGGGTTAAATTATTAAATGTTGGGAAAGGGGTTGGTAACAAATCCGCACCAAAGTGCATAGACATTATTGCTTTCCTCTACTGTGATGAAGCGGCATCTACGAAATCCTTGAGTCGTTGATTGATATCAAAAGAAAATATATATCTTTATTTTCAGTCCCTCTTCATTCATATCAAAATCAACAAACATATATCCGTACTGTTACTGTCAAAATAAAGTTACAAAAACGTTTAGAATGCGCACACCGCATAGGACAATCATAAATTTGAGTTCTTGCATGCCGCCCTCAAGTCTTGGCTAGTTTTCAACTTTGATACCGCAATAAGCTTTGATACGAGACGCTGCCTTCTTGGACTCTGCCGAAGCATGAAATCGTGTATAGCCACGACCATCACATGGATTATAGAGCAGTGGGTGCTCATCGTCCACTAGTTCTTTTGGTACTTGTAAGACTCCATTGTTGAATGTAAACAGACCGAGAGAATATCTCGTCTTGTTTCCGCAATGCTTCACTCGGTGTTGGCAAGCTTTTATTCTGTCATTGCTCCACATCTAAACCAAATCGAACAAATTATGTTTAGTAATTTACTACTTGCATCATCATTAAATATCTCTGTCTTTGTTATACTTATTATATTGTACTATGATCATTGAGCATATTTTGTTTATAAAATTTATACGTGAAGATATGTTATTCGTGAAGTGTGGAACCACCATGTTTTAAGTTTGGACTCACCTGCAATCCATCGGCTGCCATGAATAAGAACTGTGAAGGCACAGACTCAATATTAATCCAATCACCTTCCTTTGTTTTAACCTCCAACCCACTAACATCGTGCTGAACAACTATGGTTGTGAAGCTATTGTCTGTATGCATTGGAAACCTTAACGTAGTGTCAGTGTCCTCCGGCACCTTATATTTGATGAATCTAAGGAGGTGACTGTTGCAATTAGCGACACACTCGTACTCGTTTCCTACACCAAAGCTGTCGAATAACATTTGTCCCACTGTTCGTTCCAAATCTCCTAATAACTGCCCAAATGAATCCGTAGTTTCACTGCACCAAAACAACAACAAAAAAAGTTTGTATAAACAACAAATAAATAATGCATGCATCCAATACTCATGTATAAATGCTACATAAGAAATAGAAGTTACCAACTTACCAGAAGTTTTTCTTTCCAGCAGGCCACATCAGATTTTTGAACTTGTGAGTTGCCTGGGGAGATGTCACATTATCGATGCACAAGCTTTCATAGAGTGGCATGAAGGGGTTTGGACCAATATACCCACGATACGGTTGCTCACCAACATTCTTTACTTTGTTTTCTACGGGAACCTCAAACAGATCTGCGGCCTGGCCAAAGATGTTGTTTTGAAGTTCTGGAGAAATTTGATCATACTGTGCCACGAAAGAGCCGTATTCTTCGAGTGCGTACCGGACTTGTTTGGCGGTGGACAACCAAGAACTTGATCCGGGCTTCAAGCCTTGGGCTGAGAAGTTGATAGTAGGAAGCTTGGGAGGTGCTAAGGAACCCATTTCACTAAATAATTAAACCCTAAACTTTGGTAATCTGTTACAAGAACTAGCTTGTGGAAAGAAAAGTGATGGATATGAAAACATGCAATGCTGCATGCTGCTTTTATAGTGGCTGTTCATGCAGGTTATGTGTCTTCCAGGAAAAATAGGTCAACAATAACAACAACCAGTACGTCAGCCTTCGATCGAGCACTCGAGTACGTATTGACTACAGGCTTCAGACATTTCAACGACGAAAGGCTCAGCTCCTACTCCTCGTACAGGTTGCCAGAAAAGTTGCTACTAGCAACTTGCTAGTATCGGTTGCCAAAAAAGAGCCACGTGCTAATAAGGCAAGTCTCGATTGAAATTATAGTCAATTATTGTTTGTTTAATACTATTATCTGGTAAACTTGGACTTTTCAACTCTTGTTTGGAGAAAATTAGAACCATAATTCACTTGATGAATACGATGTTTAGTGAACTTATTATATGTTGTTGGTAGGCTGGTGAATAGTTGGTAGATAGCCTATATAGAAATCTTCCCTCTAGTGTATATTGCATGATTTTATTCAGTTGAGGGCCACTTTAATTCGATCGACAAATATATATATATATATATATATCCGTCCTTATTTTTTGTCTAATTTTTTACAAAAAAAAATTTATGAATGCTATTTTGAAAGGTAAAAAGTATAAAATACATTATATAATAGGCTCCATAAAAATATGTTCAAAAGTTGTGTAAAAAAATTGGTGTCGTAGATCTGCTATAGATAATATGTGTGTGTGTGTGTGTGTGTATACATGTATGTATATATTCGTTTTGACTTATAAGTACATTTCCACGGAAGAGGATCCTCTCCTGAGCTTAGGATGGGGATCCTCCTGACCAGGTCATCCGGGCCGTTCAAATTTAATCTAATGGCTTTAAATAGAAGGACCCACTAAAAGTTATAATAATTGCAACCGTTGGATTAAATTTGAATGGTCTGGATGACCTGGTCAGAAGGATCCCCATCCTAAGCTCAGGAGAGGATCCTCTTCCCATTTCCACAATACCTTTCTAGAATCTGATGGTCAAGCGTTCAAAGCATTTGAACGGAGAAAATTCTAAGAGCCTTTCCTCTTTTGATTTGTTCCATCTTTCACATTAGTTGGGGTAGAATGTAAGTGTTTCTGTTTTTTTTTAGTGGTAAAGGTGTCTGGTTATGGTAGTTCATATTCTTTATTTTCATGGCGTCTCATGGTAGCAAGGACTGTCTTAGTACTAAGTTTGTTAATTTATTGTTGTAATAAGTTCATAAGTTCACGTTGAGTTTTCTGTTTTATCTAGTCTCACTTAGGCGAGTTTTGTGTACTTGCTATAGGTTATTTTTGTTTTCTCACCATATGCAAAGTTTGAGTTGTTAACCTTGCTCTTGTAATAGATATGTCGTGTTATACAAATTTATGGCTAACTGTATCATGACCGTTGTCATATTTATAACTCAATTGAAGACTTTTCCTAGATAAAATGACCTAAGCCCATCTCGAAATCAATTGAGTCACATTTCTCCTCACTTGTAAGTTAGGTTTTAAGTTTAAATCTTGTGAATGACGAGTCCGATACCAATTTATTTCCTCACTCTTCATGTAAATGTATATCATTGTATTAAAATAATTATATATATATATATAACCCAAACAAACTAAATCACTTAGAGGGATGTATTCAACTGAGATTTTTTGAGAGATTTTGGGTTTTGATGAAGCTTAATTGATTTCTAGAGATTTCATGTGAAATTTTGATTCAACGCCAGGAAGATGTGAGATTTGTGAATGCTAAAAATACATTACTGAATCTCTCCAATTCCCTCAAATTCCTAAACTTTCTAAAGTTCACCTGGAATGTTATAAACTTGTTTAAATCATAATTGAATACATTTGAATTTCTAAAGATTTTAATAAACTATTTTAAAACCCTAGTTGAACACATATTGAATTTCAAAGATTTATTTAAAATGCTGATAGAATACTTCTAAATTTATTAAAAAAATTAAAATCTTCCAGAATCCCAATTGAATACACCATCACTTAAATTTTTTAATATTTGCTTCCAAAACAACAAACGCAATGGTATTCTACCATAGCATATCAAAGTTATCAACTATAGTTTGGGTATACGGACCTTTACTATCGGCCGTCGACGTCTACCACCTTTGAAAGAAGTAGGATTCTCTCACTTCCTATTTCTATCATCTTCTCTCCCGTCCTCTCACATATTTTTTTTCTTTTAATATATTAACACAAAGAATGGTAATTAAACATATTTTTAAAGAACACAGTAATATATGTTTCTTTTTAGACAAAGACAGTAAGAATAGAATCTGGATCCTCGTCAGATTCTCTTTGTGAGAATTTTAGGGATCCGTGAATCATATACGTTTATCATACATCGTGTGATTAAAAATTATTTTAAATATTTTTATTTAAAATTAAATACAAACAATACCTGATAAAAAATAACCGCACAACGTATGATAAACAAACACGATTTACAGGTTCCTAAAATTCTTATAAAAAAAATCTGGAGAGGATACTGTTGGAGAAGAATATATTGAGTCTTCATTATTCTAATATTTTCTTTTTGGTCAAAAAGTAAACTGCTAGTTTGCGTCATCATACACGAATTTTAGCCGCCATACAGAATTTTCTAATTGATATAAAAATGGATGTCCAACTCGGAGAAAAACGGCACCGGCCTCCAACAACAAATGTTCAAAATATGCTATTTACTTTTACATTTCTTAACAGAGAAAACATTGTTTTTTTATACGTTCATCATACATCGTATGGGTAAAAATTATTTTAAATATTTTTTTATTTAAAATTAAATAAAAAATTACCTGATAAAAACTAACCGTATAATATATGATAAACAAATACGATTTACAAATTCATATAATTCTCACCAAAAAAATCCAAAGCGGATACTGTTGGATAAGAATATATTGAGTCTTCATTATTCTAATATTCGCCTTTTTTTCAAAAAGTAAACTGCAAGTTTGCATCATCATACACGAATTTTAGCCGCTATACAGAATTTTCTAATTGATATAAAAATGGATGTCCAACTCGGAGAAAACGGCAACGACCTCCAACAAATGTTGAAAATATGCTATTTACTTTTACATTTCTTAGCAGAGAAGACATCGTTTTCTTATATAAAAATCTATCAGCTGACAAATATTATAAAGAAGAGTGGATACAATTTCATTAGTTTGTATAAAGTGCCCAGATATCTTCAATTTCACAACACTAAACTCATCTGATAAAAAATAAGCATATGAATGTTTAGCTGGGGGATTCATATTTGTTAGCCGTAAGCTCAATAAAACAATAAAGGAGGAGTTCAAGCCAATAAGGTTCCTTATTTTGTGAGTGACGACGATAAAAGAGGGAGATCATCTATCATATGCAGTCTTATCTTTACTCTACAAAAATAATTTTTTAACAACCCGAACCTGTGATTTTTCAGTCACAAAAAAACAAATTTTCTGTTGTGTCGAGACTAGATCCGGTTAACTCAATAAAACCATGTGCCCAGAAACGAAAAAAAAAATCCATAAAATCATGCTTCTGACGCGTGCAATTGTCTTAGAAATGCTTATTCAACATTCAATGGTCTTGACCCACTAGAAACGTAAGACAATAGTTAAAAAAAATTTGACAATGAGCACACATTTTGTGTGTGGACAATTTCATTTTCTTTTTTGTTTTTGGTTAAGAAGTGTGATTAGTTTTTTAAATTTTAAAAAAGAGTATGAGACAATGATGATGAGATCTCTTAATAAGGGCATATTTTTCTTAATATTACATAATTACCATTTTGTCTTCTTTATGTAAATTTTTTGTATCAAAAGTAAGGGTTAGGAAAATTGGGGATATGATTGTCATTTTCTCAAAAGATACAAAATTACTATTTTGCCCTCCTTATGTAAGTATTGTGTATCAAAAGTAAAGGTAAAATTGGAAAAAAAAAAGGCAAAAATTTGATAAGGAGGGTTCTCTTTATAGAATAGAATAGAATAGATGAGAATAACATTGTGCGTTCCTAATTTGTTCTACTGTTGCTCAACATTTTCTTCAAATTTTGAATTCTTTACAAGGAAGATGAAGTGACAGTTGTAGTCGTTTGCATAACTGCACTTCGTATATAAATATATAATACGTGTATAAACTCAATTGCAAGTCTTTTTTTAACAAGAGAAAAACTCATAGAATAATATTTTAGAGATATGAAAGAAAGACCAGCATCATTTTAATTTGGGTAAATTACGGTTTGACCCTTTGAACTATCACTACAGATGAAATTGACCTCTAAACTATTTTTTTGGTAAATTAGCCTCCTGAACTATTTAAAATCAGTCAATTAACCCCTTACCGTTAGATTGTGGAATCAATTTCGTCAAATTCAAGGGCAAATTAGTCGTTTCATCATTAATTGTTACTTGTCGGCTCTAACCATTAATAAAATTTTGACATATGGACACATAATAATTCAAAAACATATAGCATAATGAGAAAACATAAAAATAATCCAAATGTTTACATAACGGACCATCTCACATTGTTAATAAACATTATTTTGTTTTCAAATGTCATAAGTTCATTAGTGGTTATAGTTGGCAAGTAAGAATTGATGAAGGAAAGACTAATTTTCCTTTGAATTTGACCAAATAGTGGATGAAACCTATCGATAATGGGTCAATTGACTGATTTCAAATAGTTTAGGGGGTTAATTTACTAAAAAAAAAAGGTTCAAAGGGGTCAATTTCAACTAGAGTAATAATTCAAGGGGTCAAATGATAATTTACCCTTTTAATTCACACTGATTTTGCTCGTAATTTGTTTCTTTTGTATATTCTAACGTGTAAAAATTGGAAAATTTCTTATAACTTGTTTTATGTTCTGCCCTGCATAAAATGTTAGCTCTGCCAATAAAAAGAGCTATTGGCTAAAATATTTTGTCGACTCCGTTTCAACTCCTTTTTCAGTGGTAGCGTTTCTCTTTTGGTGTTGGCGACTTGGCGTTGGACCTTGGTCCAATATTCTCATCTCTAATCCTTGTTTTGTCCACCAATACTACTTACGTATCCAAAAGGATGAACACAACCCTATTACAAGTAGAATGTTGTTCGACGGAGTTAGTGTTATTTTAAATGTAAAAGAGTTAAAAGAAGGAAACACTATTTAATTAAGAAAATTGATTGAAAAACTGGTAATTCAGGGTTAAAAGGTTATTCGTTGTTGCAATTTCTCGAAAGTGGATGTTTGGGCTTTTTAGACTATTCGGATGAATGCTGCTTTCATATGGCGTGTCAAAACTGGCTTGAGTCATCCTCCGTAGAAAATCCTCTCATTTCTCCCACAAAAGTGACCTAAGCCATCTTTCGTAGAAATTTGTTAAAGCAATTAACCCACAAAGTGGCTTGAGCCATCTTTCGTAGAAATTCGTCAAAACTGTAGCCTACTAATAAATGGGGTTCTTTATTGTTTGTCTTTTGGATTTTCAAGAGTTTTATGTTCTTTATTGTTTGTCTTTTGGGGTTTCAAGGTTTTTATTGCTTGTCTTTTAGTTTTCATGAGCAAAGCCTTTAGAATTGTTTTTAGGCCTTGTATTGAACATCTTTTCATTCAATATAAATTCATACAATTAGAGTTTCTCTCACAACATTTGGTATTCTAAATGTGAAATCTCGTTCTTGGATTGGCGTAATTTTTTTTAATTTATAAGTAAAATGATGAAAATGCCCCTATTGGGCTATGCGGTATTCTATGTGGTCATATTTAATCCTTTCGTGACTTTTCAAATTTCTTGGTATATTTGGATGGTACATTTCGACCCGAATGCATGGGCTACTATCCAAATATGCCAAGAAATTTGAAAAGTCACGAAAGAATCAAATACGACTACGCTGAATACATTGTAACCCAATAGGGATATTTTGAAAAGTTATGAAAGGATCAAATACAACCACATAAGTTAAAGTTATAATGAAAATTCTACGAACTTTGGAACACCGAGAGTATTTTAGCAATTTTACAACTAAATGGACATGTGGTCTTCTTCAGGCCTTAATTGGTGAGCCACATGAAGCCCAGCCCCACTTCCCTGGAATTCTCTCGGTCTTTGTCTTTCCCGTTGCTTCTCAAATTTCTCTCTCTCTCTCTCTCTCTCTCATTTCCGGTGAAACACATCCCCACCAACTCCAAAACTTTGGCGATTTGAGCACCAAAGTTCTGAGTTCTTGCATGCCGCCCTCAAGTCTTGAAGAAATTTTTCATTGTGACGGGAATATGGGTGATACACTACGTGTTTTTACGTAAGTGGTGAGAAATTTTATTTTTTAAGTTATTAACTTTTTAACACACAAATCCCAATATTTGTATAGTGGCACTTGGTGTACCATCTCGTGTGCCGGTCACACTGAAAAATCTCTCCAAGTCTTGACCAGTTTTCTTTTTTTATTATTATTTATTATTATTATTATTATTATAAGGGGGAGGGGGAGATTTGCCTTCAGTTGTAAAATGGGCTACTGTAAGTTACATAACATGAAGTTAATTAGGCTTATATGACACAATTGATTACATCTTTCACGCTCAATGAAGTTAGGCTTATTAGCCAGGGAAGGCTATTAAAGTGTTCCCTCTTTCACGCCCAATGGAAATGGACTAGGCTTTTTGGAGTGAAGCCGAGAGTAATGAACAGTACCATTGTTCATCATCTTCTCCGAAAAGCTCTTGTGGTATTTGTAAGACTCCAATATTGAATGCAAATAGCCCAAGTGAGTATCTCGTTTTGTCTCCACAATGCTATCCTCTATGATAATTTCTGTTAAACCCTAACCAACTAACTTTTGTTAAATATTTAACTACCTGATTATCAATCATGTGTATGCATTATATGATAAGCACTCTTCTGAAAATCCCCGTCTAGCACCGCCTAAGTCCTGCTTAGGCGCCAAGCGGCTGGCCACCGTTCCGATTAAATATTAGGCGTTTGAAAATTAAGAAATGACGCATAGACCTGTTTAGGCACCCGCCTAATTCGTCTAGGCCCTCGCCTAGGTCGCGACTCTTAATTAGAAAAAAAATAGAAAACTTTCATTTGCTTTATTTTTATTTTTTTATTATACAAATGGTAAGACTTGCTGACTACTTAGATGAACACTCATTATATTCTAGTTGCCCATGTTTTCAATATATTCTAATACTTTCTAATCTATATGCCATTCTACTTTTCAATTTATGTATCTCCAATACAAATATGTATTTTAAGTATAAACATGCATTTATTTATACATAATAATTATAAACATGCATTTATTTATACCTACTCCTGCCTACGCACCGTCTGGGCCTTAGGCTCCAGTTCGCTGCCCGACTAACGCCTACTGTCTTTTAGAACCTTGATGATAAGTACAATTTTCTTCACAATGAATCATCATTAAATATCCAAGTTTTGTTAATATGTACCATGGTATGAGTAGGTACGCATTGACAAATTTAAACCAATATAATGTATAATATATTATTTCTCCTCTTGTGGTGAATGCAAATTTAAAACTATAAAGTATGAGAGAGGTTTACTGTTATTCCTCTTTATTTATAAGTGAAAGATCTTATATTTGATTTGGCCAAAAGCGAATTTGAATTAAATTATTATGGCTAACCTTTTGCAAGTCTTGGTCACTTCCTTACTTTAATGTAAATAATATCATATGTATTAAAAAAAAGAGAAATTAGGTTCACATCTTTCTTTTTATTACTCCATTGATTAAAATCCTATTTATTTTTAATTTTTTTATCAAGGTCCTTGGGTATTAATAACATCATTAATTATTTGAATAATAAAATATTTTTATTTTTAAATATATTCCTTTAGTGTTAAAAATGCTACAATTAGTATATTTACATTTATGGCTAAATTTTTTATCATATATTTTTATTTTTAGTTTGTACCTATTTTTAATTTGCAAATATTTTTTAATTTGTACCAATTTTCTTTTCCATTTTAATTTGTACCCATATATTAGTTTCTTTTTGTGCCCATATTTTTTAAAGTTTTATTTGTGTTTGGACCCATGTGTATACAGTCACGTGACATTGTATATTTAATCAATGATAAAAAAATTACATATGGTATATGTGGATGCAAATTTCTTCCTCCTTGATCTTGGACAAAATTGCACCTACAAAATAAATAACACCTTTGGTTATGGCCGCAAGCCTCACGCGCCCACGATGAATTGGGGGGGGGACTTTGGCCGAAGAACCTTCGATGCCAAAGTTAGAATTTAGAGAGAAATAGTGTTTAAAGAATTTTGAGATTTTTGCAAGAGTATTCGAATCCGTTTTTTGGTGAGAATGGGATCCCATTTATAGGGATCAAAGGTGGCCGGCCATAGCTAGGGTTTTTTGCTTGAATTTGGTTTAATTAGCCCATTTATTGGATGTTAATTGACTAATTAAACCAAAGGGGACTGTTTTTTGTGGTTATGAAAAGGTTATAATGAATAATTAAATAATTGGCTTAAAAAGGGAAAAAAGGAGTAAGGAAAAGGTGGAAAAATAAAGGAAATGGCCGGTCCCCTTTATGGAGGAGGATAACCGGCCATTAGGGTAGGTTTTTTGGTTTAATTGCTAATTTAATTGACAAATTAATGAGTTTATTAGGTAATAATCCCATTAATTTGTTAATTATCTCAATTTATGTGGAATAATTGGTAGGTTATGAAGTAACTACCTAAAATGTGGATGGATGAGATAACTATGAATTTGTTACCTTCCTCTGGGCACTTTTGACTTGGTTTAGGGATGATTGCCTGCTGCTCGCACGTAGGAATCCCAGTATGCCTCAAGGGTATTTTTGTCCTCTTTTACCCAAGAATCCACGTGTCGCCTTGTGATTATTTTTGGCCCCACAGTATATTTATGTTTTATACCTAATGTGACAACCCATCCCTAGTTCTACGATTTTATAAATTTTAAATGAATGAATTTACGAAAATGCCCTAGAGGTGAAGGTTTTGACTTTCATTGACCAACGTGTAGAGAAATGTATGACTTATTCACTTAGCGCATTTTTGTAGTACTCGTTGGTACGAACGGATAGGCGAAAGCCGTTTACGAGTCCGGATTATATCGGTATAGTTACAGACATTTGAAATTGGTTATTTAAAGTTTAGTTATAAATTAATTCAAAATCCTACCATGTGGGAGTGCTAACCAATCAATTTTAAGAGAGGAAAAGGAGAACCAATCAGGAAGGGAGAAGGAAAAAAAAAAAAAAACCTTCCTGTCGGGCAGTGCATCCACACACACAAACCGGTCAAAATCCGGCCAATTTCTGCCATTTTGTTTCGTGGAACACCATATCCACCACCTGCAACATCTTCCTCAATCTTTCTTCTTCCATCTTCGCTCAAGATTGAAGAGTTTTAGGCCCAAAAACACAAAGAACATCACCGGAGCACCGGAGGTGTTCACCGGTGATTCCTCCAATTCGGCGAGTTTCACCACCCACCACCACCCTTAATCAACTCCTCTTGGACCCAGGAACAAGACCCAAGCAGTTGTAGGGGTGTTGGAATATCGAGGAAGTCGAATCGAAGAACACCCATCTTAGGGTTTTCGGCGGGTTGGAGTGAAATTGGAGCCTTTCCCGGCTAAATTGGACTTAGCCATAGGTATAAAACTTGTTTTACTCATTGATATCTTCATTTCTGTAAAATTTGGTAATTTTTAGAAATAGTTAGATTTTTTGGCGAGTTGGGGTGGTCGACCGCCACCTACAGTGGTGTGTGGCCAGGGGGCCGTCGATGTCATTCTTAGGCTAAATTAGATGCCTTGAGTTCAGTCTTGGTAATTGTATGACTTAGGTTGATGGTCGGAACCTAAATTCTCCACGTCATGTTATTTGGTAAAAGTATGAATCGATGATCCGACCGTTAGATCTTCACCAAACTTTAATATATTATAGTACGTAATATTTGAGGACCATAGAAACTTATGGATCGGGAATCCAACGTACGGATCTTCCTGAATTGGAATTGTAAGTTCATAAAATAAAATGTTGACCGCCACTTGGTTTTGGCAATTGGCAGAGATCTGACCGTTGGATCATAATGAAATATTAGGACGTGGTTCTAGGAACATAATGTGAATCTTTGGAAGTAACAGATCGGAAATCCGTGATGCAGATCTTCCGGAGTGAATTACGTAGGGATCTGTTTTTTCTATAAATTATGTATTATATCGGTACGAACTCTGAGACATGATTTGATAATTGTTCTAGGCGACATTGGTTCGTGATGTCTCGATATGTGTGGTAGGGAGTTGTAGTGTGGACCTTAGGTGAGTGGGACTTTTCCTTCCTATCGTGTGTGTATATATATATATATATGATTGATAATTCCACAAACGTTTTTAAATTGATTTATGCATATTACCTACATATAACTACTGTGAATGCTTTGAAGTACTAGTGTGAACTACGAATGACTTGATCCCTATTTATGGTACATAGGTAGTCTAACGAGATGTTAGATGCAGCCATACAATACATGAGACTAAATAATTGAGACAATAGCCTTGTTTGGGGAATTGAGTAATGTGAAGGAGATTGGTGGAAAATGTGAGATTTAACCTTATGATTTGGTGGTTAAATGTCGTTCATAAATCAATGTGTAAAGAATCAAGAAATTGACGTAAGGAAACGTAAGTAATGATAGTTAATTAAACTAGTGTCTAATTGGGCTTATCACCGATAATTATTCCTGAAAATAAATAGTTCGGGAGTAGGGCGTTACAGCTTTTGCATTTTATGCCATATTATATATATGTATATAATTGAAAATGCTATGACATGGTTGAGTATTAGATTGCATTATGGTATATCCATATGTATATTACTTGCACATAATTATTGTGAATGCTTTGAAGTGCAAAGGTGAAGGCAAGAGACCCAGGTAAGTTCAGGTGAGTTTATAGTATTAGTTGAAATGATGAAGTTATGGCATGACTACATGTATGTTTTAGGCAACTCCGACCTTGTCGTACAGGTTGCAATGATAGGCAACTCCGACACTGTCGTACAGGTTGTCCATGAGTTGTACATGTTATAATAGATGCAGTTAGAGCTCATAAACCTGCACCCCGGTGTTAGTGCTCCCACCCGTGGCCAGGGCATAGTTCTTCACGTGATGTTCACCTTCCGCACCTTACGCTCACCTTGGATCCAAGGTAGGCGCACAGTCCTATCGTACAGACCACTATAGATGGTTCCGACTCGTAGGTGACCCGCGATTATTCGCATAGTCTTCACGTGATCATAGCACTTGAGCGTACTTATTTACACCCAGTCCTGTCTTACAGACCACAAAAAGTGGATCTGGCTGACATATTATTTGGATATATGGTGAGCTATGAGTTCAGTCGTACAGGCCACAAGAGGTGGATCCGGTTGACATATTCCTTGGATATTGGTTGAGCTATAGGTTTAGTCGTACATGCCACAATAGGTGGATCCGGCTGATATATTACTTTTCATGGATTTATTTCACCTGGTTTACTTATTTCATTATGTTGAGATTTTGGGCATGGCATACGTGTGGATTTTTCTATTCCAAGTATGGTTTCGATATAGATATATATTCTATTTTCTGGGAAATTATTCAGGTTTTACGGAGAGGGATTATTACTTTTGATAAGTGAAATAGTTTTGTAAAGCTTTGTTTTGCCTACTCACACTTTCTGTTTTGCGCCCCTCCAGGTTTTAATTGCTGAATGTTCGTATCGACGAGGATTCTTGGCAAATCTTAGGATAGGTGGCTACTTCTAAGGGTATAATCCTGATCCACTCTACTATACTTACTGAGTTCATTCTCGCTCACTAGCGCACTCTGGTATTAAGACACTCTTAGGTTCAAATTTATTCATATTTTTCCACGTCATCACACTTTATGGCTTCGTCACCTTCCAGGTGTCGGCTAACACAGCTCGATTCGGAGTCCTTGTGGACATTCCGGGTCGGGGTGTGTCAGTTTGGTATCAGAGCATAAGTTGGGCAGTATTGTGTTCATCACACGCGTGATGTAAGCATTTTTTATTCTTGAACCTAATTTCCGAATCTTGCCACCTCGTCAAATATGAAAAATGTGTTAGTTTTTCCTAAGTTTTGGGCAGTTTTGTCGACTTGTCGACGTTTTAGAAGATCATTTTGGCGAACGCCTCTAAACTATAAGGGAAGAATTTCCCTGCCAAGGAAGGACGTAGATTTGGGGATAAGTTGATGGCCTTGAAATAGGACTACTATATTGATAGTTGTGTATCCCATGGGGAGAATTTCCTATCAATTCCACTACTATCTAGTCATTTCTTCCAATCTTTTAGAGTTAGGAAACCATTGATAGTCTTGATTCCTTGGCAGTACCCGTTAATGTTTCACTTACCAGAATCTTTACGAAGTTTTAGTTTTTGTCGAAATTTTCAGAAATGTCTCGAGTGACAATGTAGTGCTATAGGGGTAGCACTCGACGAAAGAACATCTTGGGATAATCACTTTCGTCTCTGATAGCACAAATTTTTCCAAACACGAAGGTGATCATTCTGGATCTTCAGGAGGAAGATCGACTTTTGTTTAAGTTTGATCTAAAGTAGATTACTAGAAAATTTTATTTTTCTAACTTTAGAACACTCCAACCAATATTAAATTCCACAATACTTTTGGTGCTATACTCGTCATTTTGATGAGCATTGGCACATGAGTAAGAATCGTTATATCTAAGGTCAATAGAAATTCCCGAAGTGGTAAGTTTTTTTTTTTTCCTAGAATTATGGAATCAGTTCCTAGTACATTTGGAGGAGGTTTACCTTTGGCATCAATTCTCAAATATTTATACGGAATTCTACCAAATGCGAGAAGTAGAATACACCATTGATCCACTTTGTTAACATCACATTTATTCTCCCTATTTCTTATCAACCAACCTTTGTAACTCGAGATTCCTTGTGTAGTTTGATAGATTCATAATAGTCTTGTAGATGACTATCTTACATATTCTATTAATGAGATTAAATTCTCCAATTATCAACAATTAGCTTCACATAAAATTCCTCAAATATTACCTTTGTGTAAATTGGTACTTCTCTTAGGAGATGTGATTTTCAATGATATTCTTTTCTTTTCTCCAAAGGTAGTAGCGGAAGAAAGTTGGAATTCTCACAAGGTGTTGTGAATTTCAAGATATCTTTGGTCTTGTCGATTTTATCGACAAATTGTTAGCAATTTCTCAGCTGTGGTGTTTTTCTTCACATACCAACCGAGGAAGGTCAATTTAGTTGAGATGTTGAATATGAATAAAGTTTCCAACAAAGAATTGTTGTCTCACCTTACCTTTTCTTTACATCTTTCGATGACATTGATCATTTAGAAATCCATGATGATGTGTTCTTTAGATATTTTAATTGTGGGGGAGGTAACATGACGATGAATCGCTTAGACTTTCCAACGGTTAAAATCGTTCGAAATGAACCATCTTATTCATGACTAGTGTAAAATGTTATTATCTTTATTTGAAAAACCGAATGATACTTCCTGGTGGAGAAACGTGTTAGAGACCTTTATCAATCTTGGACTTTTCAAATATATTCTCATTTGAAATAGGTTAAATTCTGACAGCGGTAGTGGAAGAACTAAATCAACTTTTATGATTATCACAATTGTGCAAATGTATTACTATTTAATGCAGCAGAAGATTTATGTATACTTGAACACTTTTGGCCTGTCCTATTTCGCCTCAGTTGGAATTCACAGGTATTGTTTTGACGTTACTTGCGAAATATCAAGAAAGGGTTTGAATGGTCATAATCACTTCTTGTATATGAAGGGAGTTGAGAAATATCATCATACACCTTTGGAACGAGGTATCTTGTGCATGTAGTGATGATGATGATGATGTTTCGATGTTTATAGATCGACTTGACAAGTCAACCCATTTTTTTTCATTGGTCCAGAGGGACTACATTTTTGACCACTTGGTATTATTTTTTAATTAAGCAAATTGTCTAGAGGATTGCTAGGACATTGACATTTAGCCGTGAACATTAAATTCTCAATCACCCAACAAACACTCTACTAAACGAATCTTAACCGTTGGTGATTGAATGTTCCAGAAGCTACCATTGTAGCGAGATGTTATACGTTAATTTCAATTACCTTGTATTTAAAATTTGATGGACTTGTTTGACCCTCAAATTCTTGAGTATTATGTTAGCCTTCTTGACATAATTTTCGCTAAATTCGAGAGAAATTCAATAGGAATCTGCTCATTATGGTGTTATGAATTGCATTGTTGAGTTATGTGGTGTGTATGTTGTAATAAATAGTTTTTTTTTTGTTGGTTGTAACTACGATTACAATTTTTGGTTTCGAGTATGGCATTGTTAAGGCGTACTGTGAAAATTTTATCCATAGCACATGACCGAAAATTTTATCCATAGTTGAATGATCGAGATTATGATATAGAAAATTATGATATTTGTTTATGTTACCCCTAAGGGTAGTGCGTGAACACGATCAAGACTTGGATCAAATGATTTATGCGTATTTTCCCATTAAGGGACATGATGGTAATATTGCACCCTCACGAATCTGTTACTTACTTATCGGGATAATAGTGAGTTGTGGGTATTATGGGATGCTGACCGTAATATTGAAAATTTAAGTGTTGAATTTGTTGAACAAGTAGACATCTAGGTCCGTCTACGTTTAGTTATTTAATTATTGTTTGGGCTTGACCCAAAGATAGCACATACTCATCTTCAAGGCACATGATGCATATGGGTGTGTAGGTGTAGTTTTCTATTTTTGGTGTTGTTTTCAATACAACTATTTTAACTTCACTTTATTATATACATGCTTCGACATTACGTTGTTATACATCTATTTTTCTACCTTATGTTTTATAAAGGACTGTATATTTTAGTACTGTACTAAAGGAGAAGGAAAATTTGAGTTTGGAGGCATGAAAGAGGAATTATTGCACTCTGATCACGACGGAATGAGATTCTCTGTTATGCAACCGCTCTAGCTTGATTTCCTCCCCCCATATATGTATATATATACTTTTTCCTATCTTCTGAAGTACCTTATGTTTAGCTAATGATTTCAAATTTCAGGGACGAATTTTTTTTAAGGTAGGTAGATTGTGACAACCCGTCCCTAGTTCTACGATTTTATAAATTTTAAAAGAATGAATTTACGAAAATGCCCTAGAGGTGAAGGTTTTGACTTTCATTGACCAACGTGTAGAGAAATGTATGACTTATTCACTTACGCATTTGTGTAGTACTCGTTGGTACGAACACATAGACGAAAGCCGTTTTTAAGTTCGTATTATATCAGTATAGTTACAGACATTTGAAATTGGTTATTTAAAGTTTAGTTATAAATTAATTCAAACTCCCACCATGTGGAGTGCTAACCAATCAATTTTAAGAGAGGAAAAGGAGAACCAATCAGGAAGGGAGAAGGAAAAAAAAAAAAAACCTTCCTATCGGGCAATGCATCCGCACACCCAAACCGGTCAAAATTTGGCCAATTTCTGCCATTTTGTTTCGTGAAACACCATATCCACCACCTGCAACGTCTTCCCCAATCTTTCTTCTTCCATCTTCGCTCAAGATTGAAGAGTTTTAGGCCCAAAAACCCGAAGAACATCACCGGAGCACCAGAAGTGTTCAACGGTGATTCCTCCGATCCGGCGAGTTTCACCACCCACCACCACCCTTAATCAACTCCTCTTTGACCCAAGAACAAGACCCAAGCAGTTGTAGGGGTGTTGGAACATAAAGGAAGTCGAATCGAAGAACACTTATCTTAGGGTTTTCGGCGGGTTTGAGTGAATTGGAGACTTTCCCGGCTAAATTGGACTTAGCCACATGTATAAAACTTGTTCTACTCATTGAGATCTTCATTTCTGTTAAATTTGGTAATTTTTAAAAATAGTTGAATTTTCCGGAAAGTCAGGGTGGTCAACCGCCACCCACGACGGCGCGTGGCCAGGGGGTCGTCGATGTCATTCTTAGGCTAAATTAGATGCATTGAGTTTAGTTTTGGTAACTGTATGACTTAGGCTAATGGTTGGAACCTAAATTCTCCACGTCACGTTATTTGGTAAAAGTGTGAATCGACAATCCAACCGTTGGATCGTCACCAAACTTTAATACATTATAGTACGTAATATTTGAGGACCATAGAAATTTACGGATCGGGAATCCAACTTACGGATCTTCCTGAATTGGATTTGTAAGTTCATAAAATAAAATGTTAACCGCCACTTGGTTTTGGCAATTGATGGAGATATGACCGTTGGATCATAATGAAATATTAGGACGTGAATCTTTGGATGTAACGGATTGGAAATCCGTGATGAAGATCTTCTGGAGTGAATTACGTAGGGATTTGTTTTTTTGTAAATTATGTATTATATCGGTAAGAACTCTGAGACGTGATTTGATAATTGTTCTAGGCGACATTGGTTCGTGATGTCTCGATATGCGTGCTAGGAAGTCGTAGTGCGGACCTCAGATGAGTGGGTCTTTTCTTTTCTATCGTGTATATTATATATATATAATTGATAATTCCCCAAACGTTTTTAAATTGATTTATGCATATTACCTACATATAATTACTGTGAATGCTTTGAAGTACTAGTGTGAACTACGAATGGCTTGATCCCTGTTTAGGGTACGTAGGCAGTCTAACGAGATGTTAGATGCAACCATACAATAAATGAGACTAAATAATTGAGACAATAGCCTTATTTGGGGAATTGAGCAATGTGAAGGAGATTGGTGGAAAATGTGAGATTGAACCTTATGATTTGGTGGTTAAATGTTGTTCATAAATCAATGTGTGAAGAATTAAGAAATTGAAGTAAGGAAACATAAGTAATGATAGTTAATTAAACAAATGTCTAATTGGGCTTATCACCGATAATTATTCCCGAAAATAAATAGTTCGGGAGTAGGGAGTTACAACTTAAGCATTTTATGCCATATTATATATATATATATATGTATGTATATAATTTAAAATTCTATGACATGGTTGAGTATTGGATTGCATCATGGTATATCCATATGTATATGTATATTACTTGCACATAATTATTGTGAACGCTTTGAAATGCAAAGATGAACGCATGAGACCCAGGTAAGTTCAGGTGAGTTTATGGTATTAGTTGAAATGATGAAGTTATGGCATGACTACATGTATGTTTTAGGCAACTCCTACCTTGTTGTACAAGTTGCAATGATAGGCAACTCCGACACTGTCGTACATGCTGTCCATGAGTTGTACATGTTATAATAGATGCAGTTAGAGATCATAAACCTGCACCCCAGTTTTAGTGCTCCCGCTCGTGGCCAGGGCATAGTTCTTCACGTGATGTTCACCTCTTGCACCTTACACTCACCTTGGATCCAAGGTAGGTGCACAGTCCTGTCGTGCAGACTACTATAGGTGGTTCTGACTCATAAGTGACCTGCGATTATTCACACAGTCTTCACGTGATCGTAGCACTTGAGCGTACTTATTTACACCCAGTCCTGTCGTACAGACCACAAGAGGTGGATCCGGCTGACATATTACTTCGATATATGATGAACTATGGGTTCAGCCGTACAGTCCACAAGAGGTGGATCCGGTGACATATTACTTGGATATGTGATGAGCTATAGGTTCAGCCATACATGCCACAAGAGATGGATCCGGCTGACATATTACTTGGATATGTGATGAGCTATAGGTTCAGTCGTACAGGTCATAAGAGGTGGATCCGGCTGACATATTACTTGGATATGTGATGAGCTATAGGTTCAGCCGTACAGGCCACAAGAGGTGGATCCGGCTGACATATTACTTGGATATTGGTTGAGTTATAGGTTCAGTCGTACATGCCACAATAGGTGGATCCGGCTGACATATTACTTTTCATGGATTTATTTCACCTTATTTACTTATTTCATTATGTTGAGATTTTGGGCATGGCATACGTGTGGATTTTGCTATTCCGAGTATGGTTTCGATATAGATATGTATTATATTTTCTGGGAAATTATTCAGGCTTTACGGCAAGGGATTATTACTTTTGATAAGTGAAATGGTTTTGTAAAGCTTTGTTTTTGTCCACTCACACTTTCTGCTTTGCGCCCCTTCAGGTTTTAATTGCTAAATGTTCGTATCAACGAGGATTCTTGGCAAATCTCAGGATAGGTGGCTACTTCTGAGGGTATAATCCTTATCCACTCTACTATACTTACTTATACTCTAACGTCACGTGTGAAGTGGGTTCATTCCCGCTCACCAGCGCACTCTGGTATTTAGGCACTCTTAGGTTCAAATTTATTCATATTTTCCACATCATCACACTTTATGGCTTCGTCACCTTATAGGTGTCAGCCAACACAACTCGATTCGGAGTCCTTGTGGACATTCCGAGTTGGGGTGTGTCACCTAAACTTTGTATCATATATTTATATTTTTAGTTTGTACCCACTTTTAATTTGCAACATTTTTTTTTTAATTTGTAGTATTTTCTTTTTAGTTTTATTTTGTACCCATGTATTAATTTCTTTTAGGGCCTATATTTTTTAAAAATTCATTTGTACTCATAATTTTTTAATCTTTTATATGTACCCTAATTTATTTATAATGTGCCCATTCTTCTTTATTAATGTACATATGTGAAATGTACCAATTTTTTTGTAAAATGACCCATTTTTTTTAACACTATGGATACATTCTTTTGCCATTTATTATTTCTTATTTTTACATAGTTTTTACCCATTTATTCAATCAAAATGTTTGAATTCTTTTATTGTAACATTTTCTAATATTATTATAATGAGGGATTTTAAATATATAGGATTATAAATCTCATAAAATATCAAGCAATTAATGTCAAAACTATAAAAATATAAATATTAATAATAATATAATGAGGTGTACAAAGTCAATAGACTTTGATCAAACTTTGAATACTATTAAGATTTTAATCAAATAATGTTAAGAATTAAAGACCGCATCCAAAATATGCTTAAAAAATATATAACGTTATTATTAATCATTACCGGATCTACAATTTTGGCGGGTGGACCTACAACAAAAAAAACCTTACAAACGAATGATTGTAAAGAAATATTTTTTTCAAGAGCTTTTCTGTTCTTTAAGGTACCGTTTGATACGTGGGACGGGATGTGACGGAATGGGACGAGCCGTTTCGTCCCACGTTTGGTGCGCCTAAAAACTGTGGAACAGGTTGTCCCATGAGACGAAATTTGGCTGATTTTTCGTTCCACCTCTTCCCCCTGGAACGACCTGTTCCACATCCGTGGAACACAAATTTATAACATTTTATGACAAAATTTCTCCTTATCTTTTTCAATATTTACATTATCCGCTCTATCCTGTTCCGTCCCGTCCTGTTTCGTCCCGTCCCGTCCCGTTCCGTCCCGTCTGCGTACCAAATGGTACCTAATGGCAAGTAGTGCTAGCATCGGTTGCCAAAAGAGAGCCACGTGCTAATAGAGCAAGTCTCGATTGAAATTATTGTTTGTTTAATATTTTTTTGATAAATTGTTTGTTTAATATTATCATCTGGTAAACTTGGACTTTCCAATTCTTGTTTAGAGAAAATTAGAACCATAATTCACTTGATGAATACGATGTTTAGTAAACTTATTATATGGTGTTGGAAGGTTGGTGAATACTTGGCAGTTGGCATATATAGGAATCTTCTCTCTCTCTTTGGCTGTATATTCCATGATTTTATTCAGTTGAACGCAACTCTAATTCGATATATATATATATATATATATATATATATATATATATATATGGCTATTTCTGTATTTAATTTTTTGTAAAAATTTATGAATGATGTTCTGAAAGATAAACAGTCTGGATTGCTAATACATTATATGGTTGGTCCCACAAATTTTTTTATCAAAAGTTGTGTAAAAAAAAAAATTAGTACGTCAAGGATCCGCTCTATATAATATGTGTGTGTGTGTATATATTCGTTTTGAATTATAAAGTACTATTTCGCCATACCCTTCTAGAATTTGATGGTTAAGCGTTCATTGCACCGACACGTATCGGCTTGGTGACAAGTTAGTTAATCGAAGTCATGGAAAAATATTATCAGGATGAGCGTGTAAGAGTATACTATATTGGCCATATGAGCACATATTCTTGTTTCCTTTAGACCACCTATTAATATCATGAATTAGTATTAGAGAAGCTTTAATGAAGACTGTCAATCAAAGACTTGTGGTCATCAAAGGGGAATGTCATAAAAGTGGATGACCTACTTGGAGAAAAAGGCCGCAACAGCCAACAACTGTTGAAGTGTACCGCCTACTTTCACATTTCTTGGCTTTAACAGAGAAGATATAGTTTTCCTATATAAAGACCTATCGGCTCACAAATATTATAAAGAAGAATAGATACACTGCATTGTTTTCATCACTTTGTAATTTCAGTATGATAACAGTGACTACTATTAAGCATACTTGTAGAACCTCGTAAATATTGTGTCTTATATTTACTTTATATTCCACTGGACACATATCCTCAATTTCACAACACTAATCCTTTTTTTTTCATTATTGTTTTTTATCTGATAAAAATTGAGCTTATGAACCATAAAGGAGGAGCTCAAGTCAACAAGACTCTGCTTTGCGAGCGACGACAACGAAAAAGGAGGAACGTCTATCGTATGCAATCTTATTTTTGCTTTGCAAATAGGCTTTTTCAACGACTCGAACCTGTAATCTTTCGGCTATAAAAAAACAAATTTTCAATTGCGCAATAGCTGTAAACTCAAGAAAATCATGTTTTCTGACGCATGCAATTGTCTTACAAATGCTTATTCAACAGCCAATAGTCTTGACCCACTAGAAACTTAAGACAATAAAAATGAGAATTTATTGTGCGGGTTGGTAATTCAGTCGAATATTCTTCCAAAAGGTTGTAAAAGTGGAATACCATAGAAGAAAGGAAAATACATGTTCAAGATCCTATTTCCTAATTTGTTCTACTGCTGCTCAATATTTTTTTCAAATTTTGAATTCTTTACAAGGAAGATGAAGTTACAGTTGTAATCTTTTGCATAACTGCACTTAGTATATAAATCACGTGCATAAATATATGTAGTATATAAATGTAATCTGTTTTTGAGGTATATGCCTATTGGCGTATGAACCAATACGTTAGTTGTGTCCAGTTTGAAAGAAAACATTAACAAATGAAGTCAGTCACTTAATAATACGATTTAGTTGTATTCTTTTTTACTTATAAGTAAGAGATCTTCGATTCAAATCTAACCAAAGACGAAGTTGAACCACATTATTATAATTATCTCATTATGAGGCTTAGCCTACTCTTCATCCTCTTAATGTAAATATTATCGTTTGTTAAAAAAAAAAACATTAAGAAATGAAGTCACGTGGATTGGTTTTTTTTATAGGCTTTATTTTAGCTACTCACTCTCATTCAGCCACATTTTAACACTAAAAAGTCAATCTTGGTACTATTCATTTTACCCTTTATTTTGTCCTTATCGTTAAAACTCAAAGTTTTCAAGCCCTTTTCATTAGTTTTCCTCTTTTTATATGTATATATTAATTTGAGTATGAATGTTCACTTTCGTTTAATAATATAAATCAGATGGAGAGGTGTTGAGGTTAGGTCATATTATGTAGATTAAGCCGCAAGTCACGCTTTTATGCGGGTTCAAATTGTTTGGTGTCAATTAGTGTTGTTGGACTATTCGTTTTGCTGCTCTTGAGCAATTTTTCAATGTACGATATTTGTAAAAATTCTAAAAGTTATTCTTGAATTTCAAACTAATTGATTGTTTAAATTGATGCTTGTACAGGAAAATGATGTCACATCATCATGAAAGAGGAATAATTTAGGGGTGTGCTGTCCACATACCAATTTTTACTTCTCACACATCCCTTGTTAATTTTTCTTCTTTAATCTTCTTCAATTCATCTGATCCGACGGCCAAAAATTAGAAAGGTGTGTGAGAAATAAAAAGTGTCATTTGATCTTCTCACACATGTCTTATACATCGTAAGAATTCTAAAATGTAGTACTTGTGTTTCACTCGTGAATAAACCTACTTGTCCCTTCAATTATGATTAACTTATCTGTGGAGCCAAAAATAATCACAAGGTGACACGTGGATTTTTAGGTAAAAAGGACAAAAATACCCTTGAGGCGTACCGAGTTTCTACGCGCAAACAGTAGACAATCATCCTCAACCAAGTTAAAAATGCTCCAAAAAAGGTAACCAATTCCAAATTATCTCATCCATCCTCATTTTAGGTAATTACTTCATAACCTATAAATTGTTCCATATAAATAGAGATTAATTGGCTAATTAATGAATTAATTCCTAAATTCATTAATCAACCAATTAAATCACCAATCACACCCAAAAAATACCTCTTTTGGCCGGTTACCCACTCTCCCAAAGGAACCGGCCATCTCCTTTTATTTCCTACATTTTCTACCATATCTTTCCCTTTTATGATAATAATTAGCTAAGATAAATAGGGAATTATTAGCTAATTATTTCATAAAATCCCAATTACCACCAAATATCCCAAATATGCACTAAATGGCCGGCCATCTATTGCTAGAAAAGGAATTGGCCATACTTTGCTTATTCATCCCATTAGTTAGCTAATTCATTTGGTAATAATCCTATTTTGCCAAATTAATTAGTAAATTAATCACATAACTCCCAAAATCATATTAAATCAAGAACCCTAGCCCTATAAATAGGCTCTCATTTTCACCAAACACTCATTCCAATTCTCTTACAAAAAATCTCAAATACTCAAAACACTATTTCTCTCTAAAATTCTAACTTTGGCATCGGAGGTTCTTCGGCCAAAGCCCCCCCATTCATCGTGGGCACGTGAGGCTTTTGGCCTTAACCTAAGGTGCTAGTTGTTTTGTAGGTGCAAAATCGTCCAATATCGAGGAGGAGAAAATTTGCATCCACAGTATCTTCATCGTATGAACATCATAATCAGAACTGTTCATTCACTTAATTTGGAGATTGTTTAGTCATCCATAGTGTCAAATCAATTGACAACTTTGGTAACAAGTAGCATCCTTAAGATGAACTGTCCATTTGTTTGATGTGCATGAATGTCTAAAAGATTTATATATTGAATGATTTTCACATATGTGAATTAGTTGATGACAAAGAAAATGAACAATTTCGATTATAATGTTTGTTTGTACCATACTTGACCAATCCCGAAACTACTGAGCACCGGTCAACGTTATACCGTCAAGGACCCAGAAGAGTTTCCCTCCAACCAGGAGGCCAATCACAGCGCGACACGTGCCGACATCAGAAGACAATCATAGCACGACACGTGTTAACATCAGAAGTCAATCACAACACGACACGTGTTAACATCAGAAGTCAATCACAACACGACACGTGTCAATGTCAGAATGAAACTAGAAACTCTTTTCTATAACTAGAGATCATTCTCTCACAATATTTCCAAATGTCATTTGTACTAAATCATTCACTAGTACTCACTAAAGGAGAGCTTGAACCTATGTACTTGTGTAAACCCTTCACAATTAATGAGAACTCCTCTATCCCGTGGACGTAGCCAATCTGGGTGAACCACGTACATCTTGTGTTTGCTTCCCTATCCCTATCCATTTACTTACTTATCCACACTAGTGACCGGAGCAATCTAGCGAAGGTCACAAACTTAACAATTTTTGTTGTACCAAAGTCCTCGCTGATTTTGTGCATCAACATTTGGCACCGTCTGTAGGAACGACACTTATTCCCACTCTTTTCAGCTTTGCCAAGCTGGTTTCCACCATTCGTACACTCTCTCTTAACCAGGCATCCCTCTCCAACATGGGAAGCAAAGAAAGCCATAGCACACAGAATGACACCCCTCTTACACCTAGTGCAAAACAACGAAAGAATGAAGGAATGAGGGTTGCTCTTCAAGCTAAAATCGATGAGCTAGAAGCTCAGAACAACAAGATAGTAATGAAGAATGAGGTCCTCCAAGAGCAGTATAAGAAGCTCTTTGAGACGCTCCACGAAACTAGGTGTACTCAAACACGCGAGCTCTTGCCTCTGTGGACATCAACCACCATCTGGGTGCCCCCAACATGGAGGGTCACCTCCCTTCGACATGGGTATCCCTGATGAGGAGCAAGCTAATCATCAAAACATTGATCAACATGAGACTTCTCTCAACCCAGATGCTTCGACCTGAAGTAGAATAAGTGGAGGAAGGCACATCCTTGCATAAGGGTTGGAAGGATCGAAAGTCATTTTTCGTGACTGCCGAGACTTCCTAAAGCAATGTCGAGAGAATCCCCTCCATATATGCTCGAAGATCAATGACCCAAAGGTTTCTAAAAGACACGGTCTCCTTCCACGACCCAGACCAACTGCCAATCTAGGGAAGGAACGACAGGTCCCAGAGGAACATGAAGGTACAGGGGACTCTGAGGTATTCTGACAGACTCGCCCTAGAAGTCAGTACGGCGAGTCCAAGAAAAAACTACACGCCCTTGCTCAAACTTTCCTACTTCCAAGAGGCGATGAAGACTTACGAAAGAAAATTCCAGTGGTACATGACTCCACTCAGGACCCCCTTGTCCTACAGCTCATTCAGGAAGTAAACAAGTTGAAGGCCGAACGTCAGGCCGAGATACCTGACTGGAACCAACCCAGGCTTGGCCCTCTCACAAGAAGGATCATCGACACCCGTCTTCAAGCGAAGACAAAATAAAAGCTTGGTTTACAACTCTATACTGGAAGGAATGACCCAATTGAACACCTTAACCTCTTTGAGTCCACCATGGCATATCAGATGCACACCGATGAAGAGCGATGTCTTCTTTTCCCCTCCACACTCTCTGGCAGAGCTCTAAACTGGTATTGTCGTCTTCCACCTAAGACAGTAGACTCATTTGATGAATTGAGGAAACTGTTTATCTCTCAACACATCTTCTAAACCGATCGCCTGCATTCTGCATATGACTTTTACACTATTCGCCAGAAGCCGGACGAGTCAGTATACTGATCGCTTTAGCCATGAGTATTCTCGTTGCGCTGAAGCAGATGACAAGACCGCCCTCAAGGCCTTCACGGCAGGCCTACGTGATTGTTTCTTCAAGTACATGATCAATGCCAACACTTGGAAGACTTACCCTGAGGTGATGACACAAGCTTACAACCACGCATCCGCCAAAGCAAGGACATACCAAGGGAACCCCCATATGGTTAACCCCTATCAACAAATGGGAAGTGGAAGTCAAGTTCTACCAAGTGAGGAGATATATGCCATTCAGACACCCATTGTATCATCTCCTGCCTTATTTAGCTACTCACTAAGTCACCAAACGTATCTATCTCTTGGTAAGATGAAAGATTTGTACTCTCAGTAAGCTTATTACAACAAGAGGGATAAAAGTTCGTATCAAGACAACCAGTAGAGGACTAAGTACTGAAGGAAATGCTATTATAAGAAGGCATACACATTACAAATGTTTTAACTCTCAACCGCTTGAGATCTTTTGTCACACAAGTCATTCGACAAATATTTAAAGAAGAGGAATTCAGATAACTTCTTCTGAGACTTTTGCGTTCCTAGCACTGGAACACTTGGCCTACGCTGGCCTACCCTTATACTCCAACTCAGAGCTTCAACATGCGTACTTTGACACAAAGTATGTGATACTAAGTGTTACAACCAACATGGTTCACATATCAAAAGCATGGATCCCTTCATGCATAGCAAAACATTCATAAGCATCACTCATATCAATCAACATAAACATTATACATTCTAACACATTCATACATAAACATCATACATTCCAACACATCCATACATAAACCAATTGTGCTTCGAAAGGGTTCAACATACTTTGTGTTTTCGACACTTGCTACAATGTGCCTCAACACCTTGCCCTTATTCTCACCAACTAGGTGATGAAATGTGAAGAAGGAACTCATCTTCATGTTACCAACCAGGTGATGAAATGTGCAACTCGTACTCTCCTTCATGCCACCAACCAGGTGATGAAATGCACAACAAGTACTTTAATATCATTTGGCAACTTGCCACTCATGCTACCAACCAGGTGAAGAAGGAACTCATCTTCATGCTGCAAACCAAGTGATGAAATGTACAACCTGTACTCTCTTTCATGCCACCAACCAGGTGATGCAATGTACAACTAGTACTCTAATATCATTTGACAACTTGCTACTCATGCCACCAACTAGGTGAAGAAGGAACTCATCTTCATGCCACCAACCAAGTGATGAAATGTACGACCCGTACTCTCCTTCATGTCACCAACTAGGTGATGAAATGTACAACCCGTACTCTAATATCATTGGGCAACTTGCCATTCATGCCACCAACCAGGTGAAGAATGAACTCATCATCGTGCCACCAACCAGGTGATGAAATTTGATGAAAGGTGATAAATGAACTCACCTTCGTACCACTAACCAAGTGATGAAAGCAACTCACCATTCATTCCACCTACTAGAAGACGAGTGGTACAACTTGTACATGTGAACTCCTAGCATTCACAAATAATCAAAAACCCTCAAGCTTGACAACTCAACTAGGGGAGCACTTATGTCCAACAAGAGTTATAGTCACCAATAAAGTCTTATTGCAAGCCAACAACAACTTCAGTGCATGGCATACGAAGATCAAGCTATTCAGACATTTTGCATCTGCTTCAGACATTTCCCCTCTGTAACAATGCAAACACTACAACTCTTAGAAAGCTTCACACTCTTGATCAAGACAGTGTGAAGCAAAACCAATTTATGATGCCAACAACAGCTTCATCAAAGGACTTCAACCACAATTCTCAAAAGCTTCACACACTCTTGATCAAGACAGTGCGAAGCAAAACTAATTTATAATGCCAACAAGAGCTTCATCAATAGAGGGCAACCACAATTCTCAAAAGCTTCACACACTCTTGATCAAGACAGTGTGAAGCAAAACCAATTTATGGTGCCAACAAGAGCTTCATCAATAGAGGGCAACCACAATTCTCAAAAGCTTCACACATTCTTGATCAAGACAGTGTGAAGCAAAACCAATTTATGGTTCCAACAAAAGCTTCATCAAAGGAGTTCAACCACAATTCTCAAAAGCTTCACACACTCTTGATCAAGACAGTGTGAAGCAAAACCAATTTATGGTGCCAACAAGAGCTTCATCAATGGAGGGCAACCACAATTTTCAAAAGCTTCACACACTCTTGATCAAGACGGTGTGAAGCAAAACCAATTTATGGTGCCAATAAAAGCTTCATCAATGGAGGGCAACTACAATTCTCAAACCTTCGAGGCAAATTCAAGACTGTTCAAAGCAAATTCAATTTATATGGTTCATCCAAACCTTCGACTACTAAAAGGTGTGGCTTGCATCACAATCTCTTACTCAACAGTGTGGAAGCAAAATTTGTATATGTTGTCTCTCCCATATTTTCAAATTTCTAGTTTCCCAAAAAAAAAAAAAAAGGAAATTCAACAAAGCTTCATCAATGGAGGACAACTACAAATTCTCAAAAGCTTCACACTATCTTGATCAAGATAGTGTGAAGTAAAATCAATTCACACTATCTTGATCAAGATAGTGTGAAGCAAAATCAATTCGTGGTACCCAACAAAGCTTCACCAACAAAAGCTTCATCAATGGAGGACAACTACAAATTCTCAAAAGCTTCACACTATCTTGATCAAGATAGTATGAAGTAAAATCAATTCATGGTACCCAACAAAAACTTCAACTCCAAAGCTTCACCTACAAAGCTTCAACTCCAAAACTTCACCTACAAAAGCTTCACCCACAAAAGCTTCACCCATAAAAGCTTCACCCACCACAAAAGCTTCACCTACAAAAGCTTCACTCACCACAAAAGCTTCACCCACAAAAGCTTCACTCACCACAAAAGCTTCACCCACAAAAGCTTCACCTACAAAAGCTTCATCCACAAAAGCTTCACCTATAAAAGCTTCACCAACAAAAGCTTCACCAACAAAAGCTTCACCCACCACAAAAGCTTCACCCACAAAAGCTTCACCTACAAAGCTTCAACACAAAAACTTCACCTACAAAAGCTTCACACTATCTTGATCAACATAGTGTGAAGCAAAATCAATTCACGGTACCCAACAAAGCTTCACCTACAAAGCTTCAACACCAAAGATTCACCTACAAAGCTTCAAAATATATGTATATATATATTTTTTTTCGAAAATTCAAAAATTCAAAAATTCGAAAAAAAAATGTTCGAAAAAAAAAATTCGAAAAAAAAATTGCCTAGGCCTCCTCTTCTTTGGGCCTAACAACTTTCATAACAAATATATATGAAGAAGGAGTTTTGGGCTACCACAGAGAAAGGAAATGCCTCATTCATCAACCCCCTCGACCGGAGATTTGGGGGACTCCTACCATATGCTACTGCACCTTGATACTCGGAAGTCTCACGACCACTCAGTGACTTGGATTTTTCAAGTCTCCAAACGAGAAGTTTTCCTCACTCGGGAAATTAAAGGAGCACTACCTCAACCTACATGCTTCACTCACAAAGCTTCAACATACAAGCTTCAACAAAAGGAAAAATTCAAAGAACTTAGTGAAGAAGGCCTTGGTGTATTTAACACAATACGTTGAAATGAAGCAAAGCTTGTTTATTGATATCTCCGATAAGTTACAAATATGTACATATACATGAATCAAAATAAACAAACAAGAGGGAGCCTTCACAAAGGTTGCTCAGGAGAAGTCTCAGCAGTCGGCAAAGCCCTAGAAAGAGGAGGCACCAGAGGGTGATTATTCGGAGCCTCAGTACTAGGCAGAACCCTAAAAGGAGAAGGCACCGAAGGTTGATCATTTGGAGCTTCATTACGCGGTACAACCCCAGAAGACGAAGGCAATAAATGCCTTTGGAACAAACCCACAAATCTCTGATGATCAAGTAAAATTTGACCATCAGATTCCTGCAGCTGGTTGAGCTTCTTCTTCATGTTTGTAGCATAGTCATGTGCGAGCCTGTGCAACTGTTTATTCTCATGCTTGAGCCCTCTGATCTCCTGTTTGAGACTTATCACTTCAGCCGCCAATGATTCAACTTGGCGGGTTCGAGCAAATACACGTTGGGCCATATTAGACACAGAACCTGCACACTGAACACTGAGAGCCAGAGAATCCTTAACAACCAACTCATCAGACCGCTTGGAAAGTAGTCTGTTATCTTTGGGAGTGAGAAGGTTCCTGGCCACCACCGCAACGGTCATATCATTCTTCATCACATAGTCCCCAACAGTAAGAGGACCAGTAGGGGATAAGAAGGATGGGCGCCATATGTTGTCTTGAGAAGGCATGGCTGCCTCTTCACCAAAGTTCAAGTCAAAACGACGGTCGGATGGGCTAGACATTCTTAGAAATGATGAAGGAGAAATAAGGTGCAATAAATCACTGAAGTAAGGGAAAAATTCCTACAAGCAATAACTCTCTGAATGTACTTCTTGCACACAATTGGTGCCCTTATAAAAGAAAGGGCAACATGGCCATTAGTTCAAAAATCGAAGAGGCACCACTCCCCGGATTCCGAAGAGGCACCACTTTCCACACGCAACATCAGCTCATCGGGTACCACAGATAACTTTGCCAAATATCTCTAACAAAGTTTAGACACATAAATTTTAAAGGTCTAGCTACCCTACTATTACCCACAAGGGTAAAGGAACAACACCACTGCTTGATAACTAGAAAGTCCCAATGAGTGTCAACCTCCGTGCTCCGTGGCAAGGCAGACTGGCAAAAATGCCCAACCTTTACTCATATTTGAGAAAACACTCCCAACAAGATTGCTTGCTCAAAAATCAAAGTGGCACCGCTCTCCGAATCTCGAGAGCCAGACTCCCAACAGGATTACGTGCTTAAAAATCGAAGAGGCACTGCCCTCCGAATCTCGAGAGCCAGACTCCCAATATGATTACGTATTAAAAACTCGAAGAGGCATCGCCCTCCGAATATCGAGAGCCAGACTCCCAACAGGATTACTTTCTCAAAAATCAAAGAGACACTGCTATCTGAATCTTAAGAGTCAGACTCCCAACAGGATTGCTTTCTCAAAAATTGAAGAGGCACCATTCTCTGAATCTAGAGAGCCATATCCCCGACATGATTGTTTGTTCGAAAACCAAAGAGGCACTGCTCTCTGAATTTCGAGAGCCAGATTTTCTTGGATAAAACTTGTCTGCAATCTTCACATGCAACGTCAGCTTTCCAGATACCACAGACCACTTTTTCAAAGTGCTCTGACAAAGTTAAAACACGTGAAGCTTGCAGCCCCCACTACATTGCTATGACCAAGAAGGGTAAAGGAATAGCACTACTACTTGTTGTTAGGGAGACTCCTATATATGTCGACCTCCATCCTCCACAGCCAGGCAGACCTACAAATAAAAAAAAATGCTTAACTTTTCTTCACATCCGAGAGGGCACTCTCAGCAGAGTCTCTCGAAATACTCAGTTTCTTTTCCTCCCGATAATACCTCTGCAAACAAGCCACACCAAAGCAAGAGTATCTCATATCATCAGGGTTAAAAGTAAGAGTATCCCATATCATGCTTTTTCCCTGTCTTTTCCTTTGGCCTTATTCTTACCTGCAAGACAAGAAGGAAGAGAACAATCAGTCAACACTTGGAATCAAGCTTCCAGTCAGGAACTGACTGCTTGGAACTCCTTGCTTGATTACTTACCTGGCATTGCTCTCGAGTACTCACCTTCAACATCTTATGCTTCCAGAGAAGATACCACATCTGCCTGAAGAACAGATAAGGCAAGTGATAAGGATACAAGGAAGCATGTGGAGACAAGCGTAACAGAACACGTGCTTATACATCCACTACTTTGTCAACAGCAAAAGTATCACATATCTTCTGGGTCGAACGTACTCTAGATTTGATGGACTTGTTTTGACCCTCAAATTCTTGAGTCGACCTTTTACTCTGGAGAAAACCAGAAAACCCTCCAGCCCAGTTCAAGAATAAGCCTGTGAAAAGTTACTTCTTCAAAAGTAAAAGTATCTCATATCATCTCTTCTCCATTTGCTTCTTCTTATCCTTGTTCCTGTTTACGACATAAGGAGAAGGAGAACAATCAACCGGAAGCCGAAGTCGAACCTCCGATCCAGGTTGCTTACTTGGAAGTCTGATTGCTTACCTTGTCTGTTACCTCATTCGATAAATCTCCTAACTCGGCGACTTGGGGGACTCCTACTATAGGGTTTGTATCGCACTTGACCAAGCCCGAAACTACAAGTAAGCTTTGAGTGAAATTGATACATTACCTTGTGCATCTTCATCGGTTAAAGATACCCCCCTGGATGGAGGAAAATGACTTCTAGAGAAGATGTCACATCTACATATGAGACAGATAAGGCAAGTAAAAATGATACCACACTTCGGTACTTAGAAGTTTCGTGATTACTCAATGGCTTGGATCTTGCAAGTCCCCAACCGAGGAGCTTCCCTCACTTGGGAACTTAGGAAAGCACTGTTTGTACCATACTTGACCAATCCCGAAACTACTGAGCACCGGTCAACGTTATACAGTTAAGGACCCAGAAGAGTTTCCTTCCAATTAGGATGCCAATCACAGCGCGACACGTGCTGACATCAGAAGCCAATCATAGCGCAATACTTGTCAACATCAGAAGCCAATCACAACACGACTCGTGTCAATGTCAGAATGAAACTAGAAACTCTCTTCTATAAATAGAGATCATTCTCTCACAATATTTATCATTCACTAGTACCCACTAGAGGAGAGCTTGAACCTATGTACTTGTGTAAACCCTTCACAATTAATGAGAACTCCTCTACCCCGTAGACGTAGCCAATTTGGGTGAACCACGTACATCTTGTGTTTGCTTCCCTATCCCTATCCATTTACTTACTTATCCACACTAGTGACATAAGCAATCTAGCGAAGGTCACAAACTTAACAATTTCTGTTGTACCAAAGTCTTCGCTGATTTTGTGCATCAACAATGTTCATACAATGAAATTATGTTTTAATAAGTGAAGAGATAAGTAAACTCATCTAAAAGGGAAAACACAAGCTTTCAATATTTAAAATGAGGTCTTATGTTCGGTTGTAAGTAAGAGGTCTTATGTTCGATTCTCGCCAAAGACGAATTTGAACCACATTATTGCTAGCTTATTGTGAAACTAAGTCCACCTCCTCCTCTTAGTGTATATAATATCGTAAATAAAAAAAATTTAGTAATGTTCAACGAAAGAGTATTTTCTCTGTCTAGCATCACATGAAATAACCTGACAACACAACATAGAAGATGGGCTTTTTTGACCCAATTGAATTGTTTACATCGAGGAATTATAGGAAATTAAAAGATAAAAGTATCACAATATAATGTGGGAGAACCCAAAAACTGCATTCAGGTAAGGCAAGTTGCAACACAAAAATATTATTAGAGAAGGTCACTAAAGCCCTACTCATAAACTGAAATAAAACATGTCGAGATCGTTTAAACAATTCTACAAGACTCTGAAATTACTAGGAAAACAATGCCTACTACGACGGCGTATCCAAAACGCACTGCCTACCGAATCTGAAACAGTAAGAAACTGTTTTGCCACTATCACACATCAACGGAAAAACAAATTTTCAACATCAACGGAAAAACAGATTTTCAAAGTTAAACACAAGTGTGGGCGAGAGATACAAAAAAAAAAAGAACCCTATCTCTGGCCTTTCTTTTTCCACAAGTCACCGAACATTTTTTTGCCGGAGCCCTTTCTTTTACCACTACCGAATCCATCGTCCAAGTCATCAGCTGGTGACCCCACAAAGCCCGTGTAGCCACCAGTTGATGGCTCAATTACTCTACCATTCATCTCCACACCCCCGGCAAGTACAGCAGCAGCAGCATCTGCTGCCTTTCTCCACTGCTCTGTCTGCACTCTCATCTTCTTCATCTCCGCTTCCAGTGCTTCCTTTGCTCTTTCCGTTGCTTGCAGCTTCTCGTTCAACTGACCTGCATTTCCCTTACTTACTTCCAGCTCTTCTTCAAGCTGACTTAACTTCAAGGACATTTCCTTTTCCTTTTCTTGGGCAGCTAAAATATTTAATGCCGCTTCGTTTAGCTGATTCTTTACACCCTGACTTTCTTCACCAGACACTTCTAACTGCTTTGCCTTCTCTTCCAACTCAGCTCTTAGCATGTTTATCTCATCATTCTTCAAAGCTAGGTCACGTAAGGCTGAAAGTTTTTCTGCTTCCAAAATCGATGTTGGTTCATCTGATTTATCAACTTGTTTGGTTTCATCTTCAACCTGATCAGTCTCACTAGATTCAACCTTCGGCTCAACTGTAACTTTTTCTACTGGGACTTCAAAAACATCAGTTTCCTTTTGGATGTCAACTGGAACTTCATCAGAGGAACAACAGTCCGTTTTGTTAGAATCTTGAAATTCCAATGTAGGATGCGTTTTATGGATCTTCGCTGGCTCAGAAGTCACAACTCGTTTCTTAATTTTCTTTTCCAGTTTCTCTTGTGCTTCTTTCTTTGCAGCCTCGGCTGAAGCCAACTGCTCTTTCAGTATCTTTAGCTCTTCTTGTGCTTGCCCAAGCTGAGATTCCAAATCAGCAAGGCGGGTTCCAATTTTCTTTTGGTTTAGTGGATCAGATTGTGTACCTCTTGGGGAACGGCGATCCACTCCTACCTTTGGACTTCGGTCAGTTATTGGTCGATGATGGAGTGGATCTGAATCAGAGCTTGATGTCCTGAGTTGATGTGAGCCTCGAGGAGACGGCCTTTGAACCATTTCAGAGCCCCTATTCCTCAAAATCAAGACAAGAATTTTCTGTCAGATATTTATTCCATTTTTATATGTAATCGCATCTCTCAGGGTAAAGCTTAGGGCATGTATAAACCACTAGAGCTCAAATAATGGCCTGATAAGCAAAAGAACCTTCTAGACACAGAATACAGATCACATTTATAATTTTGATTGGTTCTGTTGTCAAGTTATGCTGCATAACTACGAACCATAATGTACTCAAAAATGAAAACCATCAGACCATCAAGGTTAAGAAGGACAAAAAATCTACTGCATAACATAACCTTTATCTTTAGATTTACACTGAATCCACAAGATTAAGGAATATACATAAACACATACACAAAAGTCAAACCCAGATCACAGATAAATAGCATCCTCTAACCTTGATCGCAGCATCTGTTGCGCTTAGAAGATTGGCTGGAGAAAAGAGATAAGGACTAGTAAGTCGAAGGCTTGTGTTCTGCTAAGTTGTGATCATAAGAAAAAAACGTAGTTAGAATAAAACACATAACTAAGATAGTAACATAAGAATGGTATTTGAAATATAATGTTGTACTACAGATTAAAAACTCCATGCTCTTGCATATCAATGCCTAAACATACTGGGGCAATGACATTCAAATATCCCTTGCTAAGCATAAGAGGCAGCATAGTCTACAAGCACAGATGAACACATCTGCAAAAATGATGTGCTAAACATGCGACATGTTTCCATCTTCGGGTACTATCTGCTCATCAGAAGATAAATGTGATTGCAGATTTACACACCAAATGGTCCTAGAGAGAAAAAAAAACTGCAATGCATTTGAGTGGTTACATAACTCAAGGCTTAATCTCACTTTTACAAAACCCCATGTTCCTCAAGGACTGCATATCTCTGCTAGTATGCTTCTGGGACAGTGCAAAAGCATTCTTAAAAGTCTCTCTTTCCCCACATTATCAAATGCAGGCATATTTTTCAACCTAAAAGCTCAAACTATTTCTTGGGGTTGAAACGTTGCAGTGGCAATATTGTCACTTGGCATTTTTGGCTCAAAAATTGCATCCACTTTTCTTTTGTTCCCCTGACAAAGATCATAAAATGTGCTCGAAAGTTGAAAACTCATGTGTACTATGATGTTCATTATCATATTACAAGATTGTATCAAGCAATAACCAACCATGACTAGCTAATGTCGTATTGCTTAGAGTTAATAGTAGTTGAAGAATGTAAATTTCCTACCTATCAGCATAAGATTGAAGCATACAAACCATCAAGGATTTTCAGAATCTTAAACATGCAGACACTGCATGTTTTAACCAAACTACACTCCTTTTTTCAATAATAATTTTACATTTTCTGGAGGGTCCGAAATTCCGAAGGGAAGTAAAAAACTCAAGAAAGTGTACCTCACACTTCCAAAATAAGACAAAAAAAATGCCAAGACACAGATCCTTGAACAATAAGGGAAGAAAGTTGTGAGTCGTAAGATCTCAAAATTGTAAGGAAATTTTAGATAGTCACTAAGAAATCAGCTAACAATTAAACACCCCACTGACACAAAATGTGACAGTAAAGGTAAAAGAACAACATCAAATAAAAATGCAAAAAAAAAAATCATATATATCGAGAAAATACTAGTTATTAATGGGCAAAAGAAACATAATTTTCACCTTGCAGATTCCAGCAAAACAATGGCAGTTGCTGAGCTAACACTAACACTCTCTTTTGTGATCTGAGTAGCATCTGAAATGGAAGAAGAACTCCACGAAAGACCTCTCCTTTTGAATATTGGGGACTACAGAAAATAACCTATTTGCTAGAAAATGGTAAAGGATGGTTTTTTGAGCTCCACAAGTTGGGTTTTGGTGTTAAAAGTGACAACTTTTTTTGAAACATGAAAGACTAGGAGGTAAAAACTGTGCCCAGAAGAGCCATCAACCTAGAGAGAGAGAGAGAGAGAGAGAGAAAGAGAGAGAGAGGTGTTGAAGTTCGAAGTTTGAATTAAAGACGAGTGAGAGAGTGATAGTGGCGCATTCAGCTTTTTCAAGAAATGGGTGGAAGAAGAAGAGGACAAAGGAGTAATTTTAAAGAAAGGACTGCTAAATAATTCAATGTGAAAGTAAAGGATCTTGGGAAAATCCAACCCTTTCGCTCTTGTCTTTTTGTCTTCTTTCGAACTTCTTCAAAGTTCAAACCTTTTTTTTTAGAGAGTTTTAACGAAAAGCACACGGTACTGTTCATTTTAACGAAAAATCATATTTTAATATTAAAAAATCAAACATGGTACTATTCACTTTACCCTTTATTTTGTCCTTATCGTTAAAACTCAAAATTTTCAAGCCCTTTTCATTAGTTTTTTTTTTTAAAAGAAAAACTAATGAAAAAAGTTTGAAAACTTTGAATTTTAACAATAAGAATCAAATAAAAGGTAAAATAAATAGTACCAGATTTGAATTTTTAATGTAAAAATATAATTTTTTATTAAAATAAACAGTACCGCGAATTTTTCGTTAAAATTCTTTTTTTTTTTAAATCTCTGTACGTTTTCTTCTTGTTTCTTTAATGACAATGCGTGCATTTTGACCATGCATGTAAAATATATGTGCATTTTGACAATGTGCATGCATATAAATAGACAAGTTGGAATCATCTTCTTTGCCTTCCTTCATTCCAAACAATATAACCGAGGAAATAATTACTCAAAATAGTTATTTACACACTTATTTTTATCTTTTACATACTTTTTGTAATCTTTTGTCATTCATTTTTTTTAGGGAGACTTTGAATGCGATTTCTAGCTACGAATACTCTTTGATTAAAACCTTGTTGGAACCTATTTTCTAAACTAGATTTTAATCCTTAAATAAGATGAAGTTTAGAAAAATGTCTTATGCAATATTAAAAATTGATTTTAGTCCCTAGACTTTATTTAATGCCAGCATATTAAATGTCTCTCTTTTTTATTTATAATTTTATGGTGTTCATAAATTAAATTTTATGAAAATATTATAAATTTTAATTCTCATTATAGTAAGTATCTTATATAAGAAAATATTTTCATAAAGATTTTTCGGTACACATGTTTTTGCATATTTTCTTATGTGCCACTAATTCATTACAATATATTTAGGTATTAACATTTCAGTACCCTACGTTAGTATAATATGTTTAGGTACGAACATTTCGGTACACTAGTTTATTATAATATATTTTGGTACCGACATTTCGGTACACTAGTTTAGTATCATATATTTAGATACGGAATTTTTTGGTACACTTATGTTTTTGCATATTTTCTTATGTGCCACTAATTCACTACAATATATTTAGGTACAGACATTTCGGTACACTAACTTAGTAAAATATATTATAATACAGAGGTACACTAATTAGAGGAAGTAAAATAAATATAATGAATTAAAATGTGTATAATAATAAATAATTTTAATTTTAATGTACTGACATTAAATAAGATATCTATTATGTCACAGCCCATTCCGGGACTTTATATTATTGGGGACGTGAAATGACGGATTTACCCTTAGCGGGTATTAAGGTATGTGTGTGTGACGTTATTTGGATTAACTTTATATAAGTTTTGGATTAAAATTATTGGTTTGTAAAATATTGTGTGGTTAGGGATTAAATGGATGGAAATGGACCACACACACTTCCTTTTCTCCCTCTCTTCCCCGTGCCTCTCTCTCTCTCTTCCCTCACGACTTTCTCACTCTCTCTCACCCATAAACGTACGGACAACACCAAAACCCTCCAAAACTTTGTGGATCGAAGCAAATAAGGTATGATTCTTCACCCTTTTGATGTTCTGAGTTGATTGGTACCAGTTTTAGGAAGTGAAACCCTCGGAATCGTCGTGAAACCTTAACCCCGAAAATGTGCACTGTTCATGCACACGTGAAATCTTGCATTTCAGGGGATTTCAAGCTCACAGTGAGCTTAAGGACATCCTCACGAGCTTCGGGGTACTTCGTTGGTGATATTTGGACGTCGGAGGACCGAGAACGGAGGTTCTCAAAATTTCCGAACTATCGTGCTTCCCCAGGTAAAATCTAGTGAATTTTAGACCTTGAAACTAGTTCATCGTGATTCTACATGTTGAGGGCCTCAAATTGATATAAAATTCAAAGAAATCGGTTGAGAAACGAAGGAGAACAAGCATTTTTAAAACTCGCCGGAATCCGGCCACCGGAAAAACCAGTCCGACGACTGGCTGAGGAAGATGGTGTGCGTGGGGGCGCGTAGGCCCGTGCCACCCACGGCGCGTGAGGGCGCGTGGCAAGCCTAAAAATTTTTCTAAAAATTTCTCGACGTCCGTGACGTCGAGTAGGTCGATGTGGTATATTCATATACCCAAATTGAGCACCGTATGAGAAGTTATTTCGAATTGTTGGTTATGTGTTTAAATTAACGTTTTTATAGTTGTTTCGCATATAGGTGACACCTATCCCGAGGACGAGCGCATCCAGGGACGTCACGGGAGTTACGACCCATCGACTTACCAGTGAGTGGGCAGTATTTTTCTGTATTTACCTATATGTTATCTATTTTTCCCAGAAATCAAAATTAAATGAAATTATATTTCTAAAATGCCATGCATGCATATTATGAGTTATGAATTGATAATTGATGCATATATATGTGTGAATTGGTGCCGTGGACGCATAGGTGAGTATCAAGTGAGTTTATATGGTTTATAGGAATGAATGATGATGTGATTGCGTTGTGAGCTCATAAACTGCACCTTTGGTATTAGTGCTTATAGTATTCACCACACCGCACGCTCGCCTTGGATCCAAGTAGGTGGATGTCGTACAAACCACTAGAGGTGGTTCCGACATACCAGTCGTACAGACCATTAGAGGGGTTCCGACTGGTGGGTGACTTTAGATTATGTGCACAGATGATTGATGAGAGAAGCACTAGAGCGTATTATTTCACCATCTTAGTCGTACAGACTACTATAGGTAGTTCCGACTTATGTGCAGTGTAGTGCCGTACAGGTCATAGTTGGTGACTCCGGCACGGCCATACATGTCACAATTGGTGACTTCGGCTGGATGGGATATTGAGCTATAGAATCAGCCGTACAGGACCACTATAGGGTCTCCGGTTGATTTATTATTTCACCTGATTTATATTGATGCATTCATATTATATTTTGGCATGGCATGGCATATTCTTTTTGAGATGTTATGTTGATAGATGGTGAGCGAAGTTTTGATGATATATGTATATGTACGTTTATATACTATTTTTCTGGGAAAGTATACAGGTTTTACGGTGAGGGGTTAGAAACGTTTTAAATGAAATGTTTTTGGAAAATCTTTGGTTTTACTGACCCACTCATCTTTGTTTTGCGCCCCTCCAGGTTCTAGTTAGCAGTTGGTGGCTCTCGAGGTCTTTTTCGGCATTCTGACAGACGTACTGCATGTAGGACTCACCTGCGGGTGTTGCACTTTTAATTATGGTCCTACTTGACTGCACTTGATACCTACGCTCTGAATTCGTGTGTTTTACTCTATAACTCTCTCTTGTATGCTAGTAGGTTATTCTGCTAGTGGTTGTTTTAAATTCCTTCATATTTCTGTTATATCTTGCTTCCGTGTCGCACTTTTGGCTACGTCACGCTCACGTGACGGCCAGCACGCCTTGATTCTAGGATCGGGGTGTGTCAGTTTGGTATCAGAGCCTAGGTTGCAGTCCTGTATAATTGTTAATGCTCTAATGATCTTTTGATGTTTTCTGTCAGAATTATGCCGTCTCGTAGGGAACGTAGGGAATCCCGCCGTACTTCTGAACCTAATTTCCCTGATATTACTCAGTTAGGGGAAGCAATGGCCCAGGCTTTACAGAATGCAATTCGTCCTCCTCCCCCTCCTCAGAGGACACCCCTGGAGACTATGTACAATTTGAAATTGGATCGTTTTATGGGTTATGAAGGTCACGAGGGGGCAGAGAAATGGCTAGACCATATTGAGAAGACGTTTCAGGTGATGCAAAGTCAGGGGAATTTTCCTGCTGATAGGTGGGTTGAGACCACTACCTGGTTTTTGGGTCGAGAGCCAGCAGCTTGGTGGGAAAATCAGACTAGGTACACGTCACCTGAGACGGCTGCTGACTGGAAAGTATTCAAAGAGAACTTTATGAAGAGATTTGTCCCTCAAGAATACATCGATCGTAAAAAGCAAGAGTTTACTCGATTGAAACAAAGGAATATGTCAGCACATGAGTACTACAGAAAGTTTACTAATTTTTCTCGTTATGACCCTGATACAGCTGGTAATCAGGTAGAGATGCTTCGACGTTTCAAGTTGGGAACTAAGAGAAAATGGCGGACTTTTGCCAGTGCACTTCCCTGCGCCGATTATCATGAGTTTTTCGAGATTTTGGTTAGGATTGAGGACTTCGATAATCTTCCCAGTGACAGTGAGGATGACGAGGACAAGAATGATGGTCAGAAGAAGGATGATAAAGGTAAGGGTATCTCCATTCCGGGACCTCGCAAGACACAGAATTTTAAGAAGAGTGGAGCGAGTTCGAGTTCTTCTAGTGGAGGATATAGTATTACTGGCCCGAGGAGAGGTGGTAGAAGATTTTCTGGCGGACCCAGATTTCAGAAGCAGAGGGATTCCGGTGGTGCTGGTGGTTTTGGTGCTCCGTGGTGCCGCCGTTGTAATTTTCGTCATCATTGTGAGTGCAGGAGAGGTGGTGGTGCTTGTTATACTTGTGGGCAAAAGGGACATCGGGCTTCTCACTGTCCCCAAGGTCAACAGAGACCTCAGCAGACCACTATGCCACCTTCAGCGCTGATTCAGCAGAGCTTTGGACCGGGCAGTTATGGCCAGTCAGGTCGTGGTGGTGCTTACCACTACCAGGGGATGCTGCTCTTTATGCTTCATGACCTTATCAGTATCCCCAGGAGCCTTATTCTCAGACGGGGTATTCCCAGGACCTTGGGGGTTATTCTTCTTATTCTTCCATGCCAGCTGGTGGATTTCAGTGGCATCAGGGAGGCCAGCCCCGTCAGGGAGAAGTTGCTGCTGGTGGTGCAGGATCATCTAGACAGTCCAATCAGTCAGGCCAGGGACGTACTTCTCAAGGGCGAGGTAATCAAGGCATCAGAGGTCGTGGTGGACGACAGCAAGCTCAGGGGCGTGTTAATCACATTTCACTGCAAGATGCTCAGAACCATCCAGATTTGATCATGGGTACGTTAAATGTTCTTGGTCATTTTGCTAGAGTTTTGATTGATTGTGGTGCTACGCATTCTGTGATTTCTCATACGTTTGCTCAAATGACTCAACCCCACCCTTCACCTCTAGGATTTGATTTAGAGTTTTCCATGCCTAGAGGAGATAAGTGTTATGTTGATAGTGTGTATCTTGGGTGTCCAGTGATGGTAGAGGGCGTAGTTATGCCAGCTGATCTTATTCTGTTAGATATTGTGGATTTTGATGTGATTCTCGGAGCAGATTGGTTGCATTATAATCGTGCCCATATTGATTGTTATGGGAAATCAGTTACTTTTTATCGCCCTGGACTACCCGAGGTTACTTTTGTGGGCGAAAGAAGTGGGGTGAGACATGGTGTTATTTCTGCCATAAGAGCAAGGAAGTTATTATTGAAGGGTTGCCAAGGATATTTAGCACATGTGGTGTTAAATGATGTTGTTCCTAGCAGTGTAGAAGAAGTTGGTGTGGTCAGGCATTATCCTGATGTATTTCCTAATGATTTGCCAGGGTTGCCTCCAGACAGATTCCAGGTACTGACCCTATATCTCTAACTCCTTATAGAATGGCTCCAGCTGAGTTGAGAGAATTGAAAATTCAATTGTAAGAATTACTTGATAAAGGTTTCATTCAACTTAGTTCGTCACCTTGGGGAGCTCCAGTATTATTTGTGAGAAAGAAAGATGGAACTCTGAGATTATGCATTGATTATAGGCAATTGAACCGGGTAACGATTAAAAACCGTTATCCATTGCCTCGCATCGATGATTTGTTTGATCAGCTGAAAGGTGCGTGTGTATTTTCTAAGATTGATTTAAGATCTGGTTATTATCAGTTGAAGATTAAAGATGAAGATGTACCTAAGACGGCTTTCCGAACCTGTTACGGACATTATGAATTTCTGGTTATGCCATTTGGGTTGACTAATGCACCTGCAGCTTTCATGAGGTTAATGAACGAGGTATTCCAGCAATATCTTGATAAATTTGTCATTGTTTTTATTGATGATATTCTGGTATACTCTAAGTCTAAGGCGGATCATATCCGACATCTTAACTTGGTATTAAAGAAATTGAGGGAACATCAGTTGTATGCTAAGTTCAGTAAATGTCAGTTTTGGTTGACTGAAGTGGCATTTTTGGGGCATGTTGTATCAGCACAAGGAATTCAAGTAGATCTTCAAAAGATAGCAGCAGTGGAGAATTGGGAACAACCTCGAACTGTCACTGAGGTACGAAGTTTTCTTGGTTTGGCAAGTTATTATCGACGGTTTGTTCAGGATTTTTCTATGATTGCTTTTCCGTTAACGAAGTTGACCAGAAAAGATGTTAAATTCGAGTGGGATGAGAATTGTGAGTGGAGTTTCCAGCAATTGAAATATTGCCTCACTCATGCTCCAGTATTGGTACTCCTTGATGATAGCTGTAATTTTGAGAATTACAGTGATGCTTCCTTGAATGGTTTGGGATGTGTTTTGATGCAGCATAATAGAGTGATTGCCTATGCTTCTCGACAGTTGAAGAATCATGAAAGGAATTATCCTACTCACGATTTTGAATTGGCAGCCATTGTCTTTGCTTTGAAGATTTGGAGACATTATTTATATGGTGAGAAGTGTAAGATCTTCACAGATCACAAGAGTCTCTAGTATCTATTTACTCAACATGATCTTAATCTTCGTCAGCGAAGATGGATGGAATTATTAAGTGATTATGACTGCGCTATTGAGTATCATCCGGGTCGTGCTAATGTGGTAGCTGATGCATTGAGTAGGAAACCTCAAGGTAGACTCAATGTTTTATATGCTTGCCGTGTTCATCTTCTTGCTGAACTGAGGGCAACGGGAATAAAGTTGGAGTTGGAAGATCGAAGCGAAGCTTTTCTTGCTAGTTTTCAAGTCAGGCCAATTTTGGTGGATCGTATACTCGAAGCTCAGATGGTGGATGAGGAAATTCAAGAAATGGTTCAATTAAGAAATGAAGGGAAAAAGAAAGACCTCAGGATTCGAGAATCAGATGGCATGCTTATGCAGGAGAACAGAATGTATGTTCCGAATAATGAGGAATTAAAGAAGGAAATTTTGGATGAAGCGCATTGTTCAGCTTATACAATGCACCCAGGAGGAACTAAGATGTATCATACCATTCGACCATTTTATTATTGGCCGGGTATGAAAAGGGAAATTGCAGATTATGTAAGTAGATGTATTATTTGCCAGCAAGTCAAAGCAGAAAGGAAGAAGCCTTTTGGGCGAATGCAGCCACTTCCCGTTCCCCAGTGGAAATAGGAAAATATAACTATGGATTTCGTGTATAAGCTTCCTCGTACACGAAATGGATTCGATGGTGTTCGGGTGATTGTGGATCGACTTACCACAGCGCACTTCATTCCAGTGAGGGAAAAGTATCCTCTAAATAAATTGGCTAAGTTGTTTATCACGAAGATTCTGAAGTATCATGGAGTTCCAGTGAATATTATTTCTGATCGAGACCCAAGATTTACTTTTAAATTTTGGGTAGCTTTTCAGGAAGCTCTTGGTACGAATTTGCTTTACAGCACTGCTTATCATCCTCAAACTGATGGGCAATCAGATAAGACTATTCAGACGTTGGAGGATATGTTGAGATATTCAGTGTTACAGTTTGGTGATTCCTGGCATGATCGCCTAGACTTGATGGAATTTGCCTACAATAATAGTTTCCATTCGAGCATTGGGATGTCACCATTTGAGGCACTTTATGGTAGGGCGTGTTGTACGCCATTGTGTTAGTCTGAGGTTGGTGAAAGAGTGTTAGAAGGCCCAGAGATTGTGGATGAGACCACTCAAAATATTCAGGTGATTAAGTCCAACCTGAAAGCAGCCCATGATCGACAGAAGAGTTTAGCGGATTGACATACTACTGATCGAGTGTATGATGTGGGTGATTGGGTATTTTTGAAATTGTCACCTTGGAGAGGTGTGGTACGATTTGGGAAAAGAGGAAAGTTAAGTCCTAGGTACATAGGACCCTATGAGATCACTGAAATAATTGGTGAAGTTGCCTACCGGTTGGAGTTGCCTCCGGAGTTATCTAAGGTTCATAATGTGTTCCACGTCTCTATGCTTCGACATTATATTTCTGATCCTTTTCATGTGATCCCTCATCAACCGCTAGAGATTAATCCGGATTTGACGTATGATGAGGAACCAGTCACTATCTTGGATTGGAAAGATAAGGTTCTAAGGAACAAGACGGTGAGCTTGGTGAAGGTGTTGTGGAGGAACCATTCCGTAGAAGAAGCTACCTGGGAGCCAGAAGATCGAATGAGAGAGATGTACCCAAGGTTATTCTATGGGTATTAAGTGGTTTATTTGGTTGTGGGAATTTCGGGGACGAAATTCTATAAGGAGAGGAGATTGTCACAGCCCGTTCCGGGACTTTATATTATTGGGGACGTGAAATGACGGATTTACCCTTAGCGGGTATTAAGGTATGTGTGTGTGACGTTATTTGGATTAACTTTATATAAGTTTTGGATTAAAATTATTGGTTTGTAAAATATTGTGTGGTTAGGGATTAAATGGATGGAAATGGACCACACACACTTCCTTTTATCCCTCTCTTCCCTGTGCCTCTCTCTCTCTCTCCTCCCTCACAACTTTCTCACTCTCTCTCACCCATAAACGTACGGACAACACCAAAACCCTCCAAAACTTTGTGGATCGAAGCAAATAAGGTATGATTCTTCACCCTCTTGATGTTCTGAGTTGATTGGTACCAGTTTTAGGAAGTGAAACCCTCGGAATTGTCGTGAAACCCTAACCCCGAAAATGTGCACTGTTCATGCACACGTGAAATCTTGCATTTCAGGGAATTTCAAGCTCACAGTGAGCTTAAGGACATCCTCACGAGCTTCGGGGTACTTCGTTGGTGATATTTGGACGTCGGAAGACCGAGAACGGAGGTTATCAAAATTTCCGAATTATCGTGCTTCCCCAGGTAAAATCTAGTGAATTTTAGACCTTGAAACTAGTCCATCGTGATTCTACATGTTGAGGGCTTCAAATTGATATAAAATTCAAAGAAATCGGTTGAGAAACGAAGGAGAACAAGCATTTTTAAAACTCGCCGGAATCCGACCACCGGAAAAACCAGTCCGGCGACTGGCTGAGGAAGATGGTGCGCGTGGGGGCGCGTAGGCCCGTGCCACCCACGGCGCGTGAGGGCGCGTGGCAAGCCTAAAAATTTTTCTAAAAATTTCTCGACGTCCATGACGTCGAGTAGGTCGATATGGTATATTCATATACCCAAATTGAGCACCGTATGAGAAGTTATTTCGAATTGTTGGTTATGTGTTTAAATTAACGTTTTTATAGTTGTTTCGCATATAGGTGACACCTATCCCGAGGACGAGCGCATCCAAGGACGTCACGGGGGTTACGACCCATCGACTTACCAGTGAGTGGGCAGTATTTTTCTGTATTTACCTATATGCTATCTATTTTTCCCAGAAATCAAAATTAAATGAAATTATATTTCTAAAATGCCATGCATGCATATTATGAGTTATGAATTGATAATTGATGCATATATATGTGTGAATTGGTGTCGTGGACGCACAGGTGAGTATCAAGTGAGTTTATATGGTTTATAGGAATGAATGATGATGTGATTGCGTTGTGAGCTCATAAACTGCACCTTTGGTATTAGTGCTTATAGTATTCACCACACCGCACGCTCGCCTTGGATCCAAGTAGGTGGATGTCGTACAGACCACTAGAGGTGGTTCCGACTGGTGGGTGACTTTAGATTATGTGCACAGATGATTGATGAGAGAAGCACTAGAGCGTATTATTTCACCATCTTAGTCGTACAGACTACTATAGGTAGTTCCGACTTATGTGCAGTGTAGTGCCGTACAGGTCATAGTTGGTGACTCCGGCACGGCCGTACAGGTCACAGTTGGTGACTCCGGCTGGATGGGATATTGAGCTATAGAATCAGCTGTACAGGACCACTATAGGGTCTCCGGTTGATTTATTATTTCACCTGATTTATATTGATGCATTCATATTATATTTTGGCATGGCATGGCATATTCTTTTTGAGATGTTATGTTGATAGATGGTGAGCGAAGTTTTGATGATATATGTATATGTATGTTTATATACTATTTTTCTGGGAAAGTATACAGGTTTTACGGTGAGGGGTTAGAAACGTTTTAAATGAAATGTTTTTGGAAAATCTTTGGTTTTACTGACCCACTCATCTTTGTTTTGCGCCCCTCCAGGTTCTAGTTAGCAGTTGGTGGCTCTCGAGGTCTTTTTCGGCATTCTGACAGACGTACTGCATGTAGGACTCACCTGCGGGTGTTGCACTTTTAATTATGGTCCTACTTGACTGCACTTGATACCTACGCTCTGAATTCGTGTGTTTTACTCTATAACTCTCTCTTGTATGCTAGTAGGTTATTCTGCTAGTGGTTGTTTTAAATTCCTTCATATTTCTGTTATATCTTGCTTCCGTGTCGCACTTTTGGCTACGTCACGCTCACGTGACGGCCAGCACGTCTTGATTCTAGGATCGGGGTGTGTCATATTAAATATTAAAACAAAAATATAATATAAGTTCGAATTAAGTACACATTATAGGATTAAAATTAATATGTAATCTAACACCAAGTTTTATTGAATTTTAATCTTCTTCAAGGATTAAAGTTCAAAAACCCCAATTATTTAAAATACATTAGATGTGAGAGTGTGGAGATAAGAATTGTATAACACTTAGCAGAGGAATGTTAAGGAAATTCTCTCAAAAGTAAGATTTTTTGTGGACTCTCTACCACCACACAGTTTGACGTTAATTTATGTGCCAAAATTATAAAATATTATGCCAAAAGCATGAGTTGACAAAAAGGAAGTAGGATTCACTCCCCTCTTTTTTTCCTCTAATCTTATTTGAATAATCACAGTTAAGCTACGTCAACATCTGATATTAATTTTTTATAGAAATAGAAAGACAAAATAGAAAATGTGAGAATAGAGGATGGAAGAGGATGGAAAGAGAATGAAAGAGAATCCTAGTCTGACAAAGAGTCTGTAGAGAGTTACGTGCCCTTAACACTTCTCTTACTAAATCCAAAACACAATAAAATTGCTCACCATCATTAATTTGCGGTGAGCATTATCACCAAATTTATGCCGTTAAATTAAGTAGCATGTCAATATATTTAAGTCGTTGAATTTAGTTTCTGAATTTTGTGCGGTGATTAAATTCAATCAGACTCATGAAAAACATGTTGCTGTAGTAATGTATATTCACTGCTCACTAAATATGGTGAGCAAATTCGTTCTCAACTCTAAATTGCAGGGGAGTCTAGACTCTAGACTTAACACAATGCCGCTTAGAACTAATAATTTGTTTATAATCTTTACAGTACTCATAATTTCATAATTATTAGTGTATTGACCCCACTCAAATTTCATATTAATAATTTCCTAGGTATAATCATGGTTTTAAATAAAAGATAGTGTCACGTTAACATGACTGGTACTAATTAACAATAATTCAATGGGGTCACATTATCATTACTCAAGTGTGCCTTATCGAACCAATGATTTTTTCTTAAAAAAAAAATGATAACTCATGAGTCATGACAAACCACTATTATCCATTCTTTTCAGGTCTAGAGGATGCTAGTTGAGAATTGCATCATACCCGAAGCCACGATTAAGCAAATTCATGGAAATATTGAACAAAGACCTCTCATTTTTTCTTTAAAAAGCTGTTGTTCGCACTTTTCCACTGAACCAACTTATTAATGTGCTTCATATGGAAGCAAGTAATGGAGTTTATTAATGTGCCATCTGAAGGAAACGTGCTCCATATGGAAGCAAGTAAGGTGTTCATAACAAAATACAATTTGGTACGATTACACAAGAATCAAAACCTGTTGGCTTAACTTGGCTCCTACGCCTCAACCTCTTGGGTTCCATTGGTACTCACATTCTAAAGTTTTTATACTATATTTAGGATTCAATTTGCTATGAAATTTAAATGGCATTGGATTGAAAAAATGACTAGATGAAGTACATTTGAAATCGCAACAGAAGACTTAACGTTTGAGATCATTATATGCAACGAAACATTTGATATCCATTTGTTTTCTCTTTCTTTTTTATTCGAATTTTGGCATTGAGCATTAGCATTTGCTTCTCTAGATAACACCGCATTTTAATTGAAAGTAGATGGGATTGGTTCTCAATCACTCATTTGTCATAAGTCAAACCTAAGAACTATTGAAATTAGATGGGATTTGGCTGCCTTCCTAGTTGATATATAAATTTGCAGCCCCTAAACTTTGTTTAGAGAAGACAAATTAAAGTTGGATTCAAATGTTATACTTTTTTAAACAAGCATATTTTGAAAAGAAGAGATAGTATACTGTCAAATTAAAAAATTACAACGCACAAGCAATTAAAAAAACAACAGATTCATCAGCCCAAATTTCAAGAGACATTGCAGTGAAGAGGAAACACGGCACTAAATCGTGATTAAACTTCTTTAGAGACTAATCCCAACATAACCTTTGAGATGAATCCTAACGCAAAACTGACATAATATAGAGAAATTTGACATTTAGAAAGAAGAATAAAAAATCGAATACAAGACCTTAAACGGAGGAAAGAGCTACGAGGCCTTTGCAGAGTCAAATGTTTTAGTTAGTTACTAGTGGTGAAACCCTAACTTTGGTTCAAAGTCAAATTTGACAAGTTCAAATTGTTAGCAAACCAAGGTACTGGTCCCTTTGGTCTCTCTATGTGATATGGGGGCATTTGTGCAGTGCAAAAAATGTAGGAAAACAAAGAAAGAGCGAGGAATGTAGGTCATCGTGTGGTCCTCACTCAAATTGCAAAGCTTGAAAAGTTTTGAGTCTTATGTATATGCAATGGAACCAAAAGATGAGTAGCTGAGTTTTGTTGAACTGTAGAAAGAGACACTGCATGTGAAACTTAATGTTTTATGATATATCTTCACCTACTCTGAGGCCCGGTCTCATAAAATCCACCTCTCCACCACACATTATTAGTTAAGACTTGACACTTCAAGATTGGCCATAGTTTATTGCCCCCCACCGCCAAAACACCAATTTTTAGCTGTTGGCACTCACCCTCGCTCTCGGAAACCTTTTGGAGTTACTAGGATGAAATGGAAGCAAATTGTGTCCGAGTTGAAAGTAGAAGATAGAGTATGTTTAGGGTTGTTCGATAACTATTAAGTTTTTAGTTTTTGTTTGAACTCTTTTTAAAAACTGAAAGCTCAAAAAATAGCTTTCAGTTTTGTAATTTTTATTTTCAATTTTTAAAATAATAAAAACTCAAAACTTAAAAAAAAAGAAATGAAATGATTATCAAATAAACCCTAAGACTACAAGTGGCCTTTACCACAGTGGTGGAAATGAATTGAGCCTTTGCAAGTATTTTTTCGAAATAAGTTCGGATCACTTTGAAAAGATTCGGAATTATCGCATTTGTTGAATGGATTCTGATTTCCATTCCAGTTTTTCGGAAACTGTCCAAAATCAGAAACCCAATCCAACTTGTAACCCTAATTTCTTCCTATCAACTCCAATTTTTATTGGGTAAAAGATAACGTTTCCTTCCCCATTAATTCATTGCTTACGTTCACCTCGAACAAAATTTGGTAGTTGTCATTGATTGATTCCAAGCAAACAATCGAAAACCTATGTACAACTTGTTTTGTGAACAATTTTGGGCTTTACCGTTTTCCCTTCGTTACCGAAGTTTGAATGGACTAGGATTACAACAATCGAATACTCCATTTCATATTTCCAGATTCAACTGTATTTCTTTTCCAACGTACGGGGTGCAACCAGGAAAGAATTCCATTTCACCGTCGACGTGGTAACAATGAGTCGCACATTTTAAACACGTAAAAAGAATGATAACTATCCTCGTTACTCGCTAATCAAGCTGTAAGGGTAGAAATCAGAACGAATAGCAAAACCAGAAGCCTTCCGTTTCACTAGAATAATCTGTTTTCCTTTCACATCTATATAGAAACATAAGAGGGACTGAGAAAGTGAAGGAGATTCATCACTGCCTTGACCTTTCGACTAGTCACGCGAATTTTTTCCCTTCCATTTTTGTGCAGTTTCCGTGCTCGAGACTCAGCTAGCAACTGCAATGGCCACAACATATCTGTTTCAGGATTAACTATCACTTGTATCCTGACTTCAACTACTGCCAGGAAACTCCAGGTCCACTAGCCACGGCTCCAGCCTCAGCCAAAGAAACGGCCATGGCCAGCATCATCTGCTCCTCAAAACTCTCGGGAACGATAGTGCTGGGGGCATTTTGAAGATCACCCTCAATCTCACTCCCCGCTGGTGGTGCAGATGTACTTCCGACATCTTCTGTTGTGTCGGAACTTGCATAACTCGTCCGTGTTGTGTCAGCGTCCCATTCTCCGTCATCCTGCGTCAAAGGCATCCTGTGATTGATTGACATTTCAGAAGAGGTCACTGCAACTTGATAATTCTCAGGTTCTCTGTCCACCCTGTTGTAAAATCTGCTAGTGCCAGGAACCATACTATACCCCGACACGTTGCCACCAGGATTTGCAGAGGATTCTCCACTCGTTTGTTGTCGTTCTGCAAGGGCAGCTATTGCACAGGCAAGACCCCCGGATGGTGAAGATGAACCGGAAACTGAAGCCATGGCTTGTGAGCCAATGTTTTGTCTTGCGACAAATTGTTCAGGTGGAGCAGCATCAACATAAGATGAAGACTTTTGTCTCCCATTCTCCTGAAATTAAAATTTTTGTGCAAAAAAGAAGAGTTGGAAGGCCGGAAAATTAACAGATATATTTATTTGAAAACGAAAATGCGAAATAGAAAAAGGTGTGATCCTGGTACACAGGAAGCATACAAGAGAAAATGCCCCAAAGAAACTAATATCGAACAAAGCCAACACTTCAATAATCTCCCAGTGCACTCCAGTTAGCAATTGTTGACTAAATGATAACCTTTATAACACCCATACATCAAATATTTAACGTGACACAACCTCTCCACACGCATGTACGTGTCTTCTAGCATCTAAAGTGAAGGTATAAACTTCAAATACTACTAAACTTACTTGTAACTATCACAAATGAAAACAGCTATTGGTTGCATCATCAATGAAAGCAACACCAAAACATTTGAAATGCTCTTGTGGTGGTGTGCGCACGTCATGATATACTCATGTTCGAAGTATATACATATTTTTGAGATAACTGCTGTAAACAAGATTCCCATTGCTGGATAGAAATTGTTGTTCATTTTGTTATTTCACTTTTAAGAGTTTTACATCTAGGAACATAAATGTTTTCAGATTTTTTGAAACCAATAGCCAGGATGCAATCAACAAATTTTGGGAATAGCAACAATATTTGTCCGTTGAACACTTTTCATCCGTATTAGAAATACTGTCATCTTATCTTTCCTAGTAACCGCTCGTCTAAAGTTCTAAACTCAAGATTAAAGTAGGATTATTAAATATAAAGATTAGATCAACTATTATCTACGTAGAGATATCTTTAACTCAAATATTTTGATTAGAGGGAGCTTTAACGCAAAATAGTTTAATTATGTCTGATACATATGTCAAAAGTACAAGTTCCAACGCTATACATATTGCAAACTGAGCATTTCAGCCTCAAGGATACGCAGTTCACAACTCTCTGTTCACCTAAGCATCCTTGCCTTCATGTCACTATCGAGTGTTAGTCGAATTTATCACTACTTACACTCCAGTTATGAGTACTCAATGAAAATCACATTACCTTCATAGAAGCACTTAAGCAACCACATACTAGATTTCAAAGTAAAATAAATAAGAAAAGAGAATCATAAAAAAGTATTTGGCTTCACTTTGAACAGTGTAACACATGGTTTTCATGCAGTTTGAAATGAAGTTTATTTCAAGCAGAAATAGTTACTTCAACAAATTTACAACTTTTACCTGAATAGAAAGCCAAATTGCTTCCATGACCATTAAATCCTCAAGATCCACGTCGAATTCGTCCTCCCTAGCAATTTCAGAATTTAAAATAGATATTAGGATCATGGCTGGCAATCAAGTTGTGCCATATCATGTATCTCGTACAACAACTACTCTTAAGAGCCTTTTAATCTCAAAATTTTGGCATTTCTGATGTGAAAAGCCAGATAACTCCCTGGCAGAAACTTTTTAATTTTTCACACACAATTGCACTACATAGGTACAGACATGGACAAAGATGCATACATGAAGGGTTTTGATTTGGAAAACTAGAGAACCTGTTCACTCGTACACAAACTGGGATCTAACTAGCTAAAGTTTCATGATGATATGGAAAGCTATTCCGATTCAGATAATTATGCTGCAGTAATTTCCTACTCTTTGTTTTCTTTCTTTTCTAAATGCAATCATATATTTTTCTAATCTACAAACTAGGACAAGATAACACAAGGAAACAGATATCTCAAATATTTTGAACCCAATTTGTTCCATGGTTAAATACACAGGCCAGAAATAAAAAGATAAACTAAAGTAAATCAAAAATAAAAGTGTAAACCTGTACACTCTCGGAGATGGAGGCTGTCTAAACATTGAGACAGCACATGAATCTTGAGAAGAAACTATTTCCTCTCCTTCCGGAGAAGTGGAAGATGGAACTGCCAGAAAATTTTGTCATTACGTTAACAAATGAATGCCAGTACACTAGTACAATCCACAATCTTAAAGATAGCATACCAGTTACAGAGCTGTATTCATCTCCCATTGGTGCCATGCTTCTTCTTGGAGAGCTCGGTTGTCTTTTCTGCATTCTTTCTTCTTCATCCTGAAGTTCTTGCTGTCGCATCCTGATTTTTGCTTCTATGACTCTTTGTTCTTCCTACAGAGTTTTCAGAAATGTAAGTAATTTCCAAGTTCCATCTGCTAGATAAAATCGGTAGAACAAGAATCCACAATTCAAGTAAAATCAGCTTTTATAACAGATCTATGCTTACAATCTGCTCCAGGCCCTTCTCTTCCTTTGTTTTCACACCACGGAACTCCACAGCATAATTGGTTGTTTTACAAAAAGGGCACCTAATTATGTTAAGTAAAACAAGCACAAAGAGCAGGAGGTAACAAATGAATAATGGTATAACATCAACAACAAAGGATACTGCGTAGGACGAGTTGAATTGGGAACTTTCATCTGCAGGAAACACTCTGCGGGAAAATGAAAACTAATCAATTCACATGCAAACAGCTGACATATCAAATGTAACAGTTTGCACGATTGTAACCTGTACAAATGCCTTTCATGCAACATCTTGATCTATTAAGACTTGGATAATACTGAAACAAGAAAGAAAAGGATGAAATAGGATAGTCAGAAGTCTTGCACAACACCAATAATTACGAATTAAAATTCAATTGACTACTTCATAAATTCAAATTATGTGGGTTCTTCCCATAATGGTGTCTAAGAAGAAATTAAGATAAAGCTTCCCATTTACCATGTATGAGAAATCTATCCAAAATATTCAACTTAATTCTGTATGGTTCAGGTCAGGAAACAGAAAAGTAGAAGGGAAATTGGATTTTCAAGTAAACTTCAATTCAAAGAAAGCAAAAGACAGGGTACATAGAATACCAAGAAGAAAACGTATAAGAACAATAAAAAGGATTACAGTAGAAGTCATACCAGAAAGCAAATTGGACATTCTTCAAGATCGCAAGTGCCGTCTTCATCTCCAGGATAGCAAGGAGCAAGTTTGGACTCAAGTATGAGCTTCTTCAGTTTCTTATGATCCACATCTTTGTGGTGGTAAAGCCCCTGAGGCCTTGTGTATTTCTCATCAATCACCTGTCTACTTCTTCCGAGCTTATTACCCATTGAATATGGTTCTCTTCTTCTCACTTATTCTTCAATTTGTGAAAACAAATCAACGAGAGTAACAAGAATAACATACCAATTTCTCGAAGTTCCCAATTTCTATGAACTATGAAAACATATTGTTACATAGTCAACTTTACTTTGCAAATATTCAACGAGAAGTGAGAATTTGGTATTAACTATTGTATTCCAACACATTTAGCAAACCAGAAAAATGCTTTCAATTGAACAGCCAACATTTGCAGCCAAAATAGACCCTCAGAATCCTGCAGTTGATTAAGACAAAAGCAACAGCCTCATCATAAAGTCCTCCGCAAGAAAAAGAAAAGAAAAAGTTCATCCATAAACAAAAAAAATCCTGATGCATATTACTAACTTTACAGCAAAGAATTCAATTGACCTCACTTTGGTGCCAAAAAATATCGTCGTGATCATATTAAAATGAATACACAAAAGCACAAACTAAACATTGAACCTGAAGTCATCCCAATGCTTTTCTTTAACAACAATTAAGCAAAGAGTAGTGTAAACAATAACGTGCAAAACTCCGAATAATATTTTCCAATTTCACACTACAATAAAGCACATACACTTCACCAAGAACCCTAAGAAACCTAACAGTATACCCGAACCATGTCATCTTTACTAAAATCTCTACCTGCACTTCAACTGGCGGCAATTTCCTCTATTTTACACTGCCAGAGTTATAAAATCGAAAAGCGCAAGCAAAAAAACTCCGAAACAAAGCCCTGAACTCCATTAGAAGAACAATGAAAGCTCAACAAACAAAGAAAATGAAGCACAAATCAACTGAAAACGCTGCACTCGGCGGAGCAACGTGAAGAACCCTAATTTAAACGGCGGCGACACTTCCCGAGTCGCAATTGGCAACAATCTGCTTCCGCAACACAACTCCGCAGCAGCAAATACACAACCAAAAGCAAAATCCAAACACAAAACCCCCAAAATTCACTCCAAAATTCAAAATTTCCACTTCCAAATTTCAAAAGAACATTAAGAACACAATAATTACGAATTAACAACCGTTTGGCCGGACGCAAAGTTGGCAATTAAGCTCAAAATCCGGAAGCAGTAACAATAAGCAATCGGAAATGGAACAACGAACCTTGGAATTGTTGAGAGGGGAGAAGAACACTTCCAGATTCTAGAGAGAGCGGAGGAAGGGGATGAAGTCGGAAGAGTGATTTGTTGACGAGAAGAGGAACAGCGAACACGACTACAACTTTCTCTCGGACACAAAATTTCCTCTTTCGCTTTTCTTCTTTTTATTTATTTAAAAAATAATAATAATTTCAATGCTTTTTTTATTAATTTTTAACCTGGTTACTTTCGGTTTCGCCTAAGTGGTTGTTTTCTTCCGGACGGAAAGTTTTATACAAAAATATGAGAGAGAGAGAGGAGATAAGTCAAACAGGAGAATAAATTTTTTATATAAATAATGAAAAATTGTATTTTGTAAGTTATTAATTTTTTAATATATATATTCAATCATTTATATAATAATACGTTATGTATCATTCCATGTTACGATTATATTAAAAAATCTCACCAGAAGGAGGCGAGGGACGGTGGAGTAGTCGGCGAGGAAAGAATAAGTAGAAGGAAGGGTAAAGCAAGAGAAGCCCCAACGCTTCTGTTTCCCTCCACGCGCCTCGTTTCCCGCGTCCACCACACTCCCGCTTTTTTTTTTCTAATTTATTTTCTGTTTTCGTTTTTTTTTTGTCTGATAATTTATTTTCTGCTTTGATTTTTGTGTCAAATGATTTTTTGTTTTTGGGGGTTGGTTTCCATCTGTCTAAAAAGGAAAATGATTGGATAAATTACAAAAAATTACCATAACTATTGGTATCATGGTACTTTCATATTTCATGTGGATGCAAATTTCTACCTTCTTCTTCTTCTTGGACAAAATTGCACCTACAAAACAATTAACACCTTAGGTCAAGGCCAAGAGCCTCACGCGCCCACGATGAATGAAGGGCTTTAGCCGAAAAACCTCCGATGCCAAAGTTAGAATTTAGAGAAAAAAGTATTTGGAAAGTTTTTTGAGATTTTTGCCAAAGTGTTCGAATGAGTATTTGGTGAAAATATGAGCCTATTTATAGGGCTAGGAGTGGCCGGTTTTTCAAGGGATTTTGTGGTTATGGTTTTGGCTTAATTAGCCAATTTATTGGCTAATTAAGTATGAAAGAAGTAAATGGGAAGTTACAAAATTATTTATTTGTATAAATGGGATTGTTGGTACCACACATAATGGGCCTCAGACTTTGATACATTGAGCCTCATTACCCAGCCCATATGATTATGTAAAAGGAGGAGCCCCTTATTCTATAAAAGGGGACTCCTCCCCCCTCACAAAGGGGACCAAATGAATCCAACAGAGGGCAATACCCTCACAAATACCACCACACTCTCTTTCTCTGGGACTCCCCCTCACCTTTGTAATCCATACATAAAATCAGAGAAATACAATCAGTGTGGACGTAGCCCAAACCTTGGGATGAACCACGATACATCTTGTGTCATTTACATTTCTTGCAGATTCACGGTCGGATTTATGTTGTTCCAGTTTTATGCATCAACATTTTAATACAATCAGTGTGGACGTAGCCCAAACCTTGGGGTGAACCACGATACATCTTGTGTCATTTACATTTCTTGCAGATTCACGGTCGGATTTATGTTGTTCCAGTTTTATGCATCAACAGGGGTAATAAAATGGAGAAAAGTGAGAAAGGTGAGGATGAAAAGGAAGTGGCCGGCCCTTTAACAATTTTTAGGTTAAATTGTATAATTTAATAGGTAATTAATGGATTAATTGGGTAATTAATCTATTAATTTACCAATTAATATTATTTTGGAGGTTACTTTGCAAAAAAAGGAATTCGATGAGATGAATATTGAATTGTTACCTCTTTGGAGCATTTTTGAGCTGCTCGCGTGTAGGAATCTCAGTGTGCCTCAAGGGTAGTTTGGTCCTCTTTTACTAAAAAATCCACGTGTCACCTTGTGATTATTTTTGGCTCCACACCTCATATTTTAAAATTGACAATGTCATACCTTATCTTACGAATTTGTGCCAATGTCAGACCTCTGTCAGTTTTTTTGTTAATCTCTCCGTTAAGTGCTGACGTGGCTAAAGACGGGACCCATTTTAATTAAATATTAAAAAATTAAAAAAAACAAAAAACAAAAAACAAAAAAAACCCATCAACTCGTGTCCCCCTCCCCATATCCATTTCTCTCCCACCCAACCATCTCTCTTTCCTCTCTCTCTTTCACATCTCTCTCTTCTCTCTCCTTGCAACTTGCATCCCTAAAATCCTAAAGCCCAGAAACCTTTCCCACTCGTCCCTTCCCCAACCTTCCTCTCCGATCCCACCGACGACAACCCTACATATGTCGTTGACTCCATCGATGACAACCACGACCCCCAATCGCCCCCAAACCCTAACTTTAGCCACAACCTCCACAACAACGTTCCCTTCTCCTCCGCACCCCTGGAGTCTACCCCTTTGGGTGCCCCGCTCGCCTTCGTCGCTCTTCCACGTCTGCTTTAACCAAGACCAGGCCTGCTTCGCCGTGAGGACGGACCACGGGTTCCGGATCTACAATTGCTACCCGTTCCACCAGCTTTTCCGACGCGACTTTGACAACGGGGGCGGAATCGACGTTGTCAAGATGCTATTTTGTTGAGGCGATCGCAAACCCCAAGGGGCTGTGCATGGTGTCCCAGGTGGCGGGGTCGCTGGTGCTGGTGTGCCCTGGCCTGTAGAAGAGACTAGTTAGGATGGAGCATTACGGGTCGGTGGGAAGGGTTTCTGGGTTTTGGAATTTTATGGATGCAGGTTGCAGTGAGAGAGAAGAGAGAAGGGCGAGAGAGAGAAAGGGTTGGGTGGTAGAGAAAGGGATTTAGGGAAGGGGGACACGGGTTGATGGGATTTTTTTTTGTGGTTTTTTGTTTTTGTTTTTTTTTTAATTTTTTTCATATTTAGTTAATTTTTAATTAAAAATGGGTCCCGTCTCTAGCCACGTCAGCACTTAACGAATAAATTAACAGAAAAACTGACGGAGGTCTGACATTGGCACAAATTCGTAAGATAGGGTATGACATTGTCAATTTTAAAAGATGAGGTATAAAAGTGTCGTGACATCAATAGTTGAGGTAGTTTTTTGTCATTTACCCGAAAATGATGATGCTAGTCTTCATTTGATCTCTCTCGCCTAAAATAGATTTTTTAGTGTGCTCGAAACACACATATACGTTATATATCATTATACAAATAGAGAGACACTTAAAAAAACATTTCCTATACTTGTATAATACTATGTGACATACGGTCCCGTGATCCTGGTACATTGAAAAATCTCTCCTCACCTTAGGCTGCAAGTTGGAATGGTGTTTTCAATTCAGATAGTAATATTTCCAAAAAATTAGAATGAAAAGTAGAATACATTTAGAAATTAAGAGGCTTTTGAATTACCTATCCGATTTTTTTTTTTTGAAATGTTTCGAACTTATTTTGATAAGAAAACTTCTAAAATACTAATTTTTATAGTTACTTAAATTATATATTTTATATTTTGTAATCAACTTTAGTATTTTTATTGTTGTTTTTGAATATATTTTGTTCATTGTTTTTATATTAAACATAGATTTTTACATTAAAAAGGATAAGCATACTAGTTTACCACATAATTAATTGAATTTATACATAACCATATATTAAATATTAAAAAGAATAATAAATTACATTTACAAAAACATTAGAGAATATTCAAAAACTTATATAATATATGAAAATTTTGATTTATGTTCTAAAATTTCTGAGATTACTCCAATTTTAAAATGTTTGAATATGCTAAAAATTCCAAATTTGAAATTTATGATCTGATCTGAATTCAAAATTTTGGAACGGAAATTGTAAACGTTATATCTAATATGATCCTTTCGAAACACACCCCTACTCCCCCCACTTACAATTTGTTTGGTCAATAATGATCTTCTTCTTTTTTCACGAGTTTGATCAATTATGATCATTAGGTTTTTGTTTAAAATATGGATGAATAATAGTGTTTGATGATTCTTCGAATTTAATAACTACAATATGATAAAAATAAAAATAAAGTTGTCTGTTTAGTATTCTCATAATGTATAACAGTTGAGGAAAATCAATATCATAAATTTGTCATATGAACTGTAATTGAACTATGGTTAAAATAACGCTCTAATTAAAAGAAAAAATGTCTTAATCAATGTAGACGAGTATAACATGACAATCCTTTTCTACTCAAAATAAAATCAAGTCATTGTGAGTTTTTTTAATAAAGCTTTTTGCATGTAAAATTTTGTACACATCGGTTACAGTTTATATGATACTTTATTGTAGTGACAAAAATCAATCACGTCTATACACTCTTGGTGCAAGTTAGAATCTTACCGACTCTCTTTCTTCCTACAATTAATTATCTAAACACCTAACATTATCGCTCTAAAAGAACAATTACAATAATTTACAACATAAAAAGTACGTTGATTAGAAAATTTTCTCCAATATAGCTCTTTGAAGTGTTTCTTCGACAAAACATATAGTTATCATGGTGACCATTTTTAAACCTAATAGTTTTTTTTTCTTTTCTCTATCCGATCTTGCATTATAGCAAATTCAATTCAATATATAATATCATTATTTAATTGGACAGATATTTAGAATCTAAGAGTTATATCCATCCTCATCCATTCCCTTACGACTAGCTCCCTGAAGAGGCAAACATATATTACGTAAAGAATAAAAATTGATATTTTTTAACACACTTTCAAATTCATACGAGTCTAATATACAATATAACGACGAACCTTTCGAACCTTTATTTAAAATTGTCAACAAATTACATATGTTCGTGTGCCAAAATAGTATTATTCTAAAGTTATATACATACTGACAAAAAAAATAGTTATATACATAAAATACAGCCCTGTCCTTATCAGCTTGCAGCCCTGCACCAGAGAAAGAAGGACAAGGATTTCTTGCCCCCTTATGTTTTTCTGTTTGCGTGATCACGGTTAAGCTACGTCAACATTTAAATTACTATTTATTTTTGTCTTATTATCTCTATAAAAAAATAATATAAAATGTTAACATGATTTAACCGTGACCATACAAAATAGGAGGGTACGGGAGAGCACGAGAACAAAAAGGGCAGACAATCCTTGTCCGAGAAACAAAACGAAAAGGGAGGGGTGAAGATTCAGTGGTTCACTCAAAAACCCTAATGAACCCAAAGTTCAAACTGATATAATAAAATGCATCACCCATATATATATATATATATATATGTATTAAGTGACTGTATAAAATCACCAGTCCTTCAAATTAATCACTATTAATTGTACATGGGAAACACTAACTTGTCATATGACACCACTCAAAACATTCCTAAAAGCTTCAGTTGAAATCAATTGGTTGGTTCACACAAGTTGTAAATTCTACTCTGTTAAGAAGTTAAAATCTTTTGTACTCAAAACCCTTTGTGGTATTTCTGTGACTTATCTTATTTGTTGGCACTTAATCATTTATTTGAACTCCGCTTAACAGAGTTAACTCTTCAACTTATTTTTTCAATAAAAAAATACAAAAAATAAAAGATAAATTCAGTCAAAAGAACACGTGTCACTCAAATAGATAAAACAAAGACAGGTTAAAAAACAAATTAATGCAAGAGATTTGAACTAAGTTGTTTAGTCATTTTGGTAAATATCCTTTAATTGGTAAGCAGTAAAAATGATATTCTCACATGGGGAGTGGTAAGGCCATCTCCAACCAAAGGAGGGCTAAGGGGCTCTTTTTGGCCCTAAAGCCCTCCAAGAAATTAATATTTAAATGAACAGTGTCATTCAATTTTCCTACCATCTCCAACTGAGGGGCTAGAAAGCCATAGGTCAAACATAGTCTTATGACAAAAAACCATCTCCAACCGAGGGGACCAAAGGGTTATAGGGTCAAACATAATTTATTATTTTAATTGAATTAATATGGTTATCTAAATTAAACTACCTCAATAATTTTACGTTATGGATTGTCAATAATTTTTCGAGATGGAATCTCAATAATTTTACATCTCGGATTTCGAGTGCCACGTGTCGATGTTTAAGTTTTATGTTGTTAAATGTTTTAAAAAATATTGTTTAAATTTCATGTTGTTAAATGTTTTTTTATGTTGTATAATTTTTATGTTGTTTAATGTTACTTAATGTTATTTAAGGTTGTTTAATATTGTTTACTATTGTTTCATGTTACTCAATGTTATTTAGTGTTGTTTAATGGCTTACGAAGTTATAGGAAAAAAAATAGAATTTTTTTTTTAATTTGAAAAAAAAACTGTAAAAAAAAAAAAATCAAATATAACGGTTAGTTGACGTCAGCAACTAGCCATTGGTTTCAAACACTTTGGCGTCAGCCATTGGTTTCAAACATTTTGGCGTCAGCCATTGGTTTCAAACATTTGGCCCGCCCCGGGGCTAGCTGGTTGGTTGGGTTGGGCTAGCCGATTGGCCCTATGACCGGAGTGGTTGGAGATAGCCTAAATCCACTTTAGTGGCATTGTTCTTTAGACAATCCTCTCGACACAAATATATATATTGTGATTGTTTTTTTTATTTTTCTATAATACGATACGAGTACTGCAGGATGTGATCAATTTTGGTGCATAATAACGAATGAGGAACCTTTCTAGATCATTTTTACAAGAATTCTGTGAATTCTCAAATCGTGTTCGTTCATCGTAGATGTGCCTAGAAAGTATTCTAAATACTTTTATTTTAAATTAAATATGAAAAGTACTCGATAAAAATTGATCGCACAATATATAATGAACAGACACGATTTGAAAATTTTTAAGATCCCCATAAAAAGGATCAGGAGAGGATCCCAAATCCATAATAACAAAGCAATAAGTGCCGAATGCCTATCGATTGACATTCAGACCAGACCACTGTTCAATATTCATCCCACATTGTAATGTATACTTAACACAACCACTTTTTACGCAAACATGAGAGGACAATGGGAGATAATTGACCTAATGTCAATTATATACATCAATAATTAAGGGTGAGTGTTTACGAGAACAAAAAGGAATATTTTTACTCTCCATCTTTTTTATCATCTTGTGATAATTTTAGATTTCGATATCAGTGTAGTGGATAGACATAAATTTCAAAATTTAAACTCATTAAATAGTAATAAGCAAGGTGGTGATCATCACTATCACTTGTGGTGAGCAAAAATGCATCACAACAACAAAGTCTTAGCCAACTAAGTAGAGTCGGCGATATAAATCCTAAGACGTTACTGCGCTCGATTTTATCTATCCCACTAAGTGAGTGTTACAAAAAAAGAGGTTGAGTGTTTCAACGCTCCATGAGCTTAGGTAGGAATCAGTGGCGAAGCCAGGATTTTCCGAGGAAAAGGGCGAAATTCAAAAGAGTGCAAAGTTCAATCGAAGCGGTTACTTTCACATTAGATAGTGAAAAGTTTTGACTCAATATTCATAGCAGAAAATAGTCTCTCCACCCAAGCGGTTGTAAGCAATAATATCTAAGCCAATGTAAGAAACTTAAATTTGCTAAGATTAGATCCTAAAAAATGTTAGGTACTAATCAAACAGCGGACTAAGACCTAGCAGCTAGGTGCCTAGGCGAGATCTAGGCGGGAGCCTAGATAGATTTAAATTATCGTAAAATAAGCATTAAACAATATTTACATTATTTTTAAAAGTAATACAATATTTATAAATAATGTGAGAGTTTAAGATAAATACGGTGGAAGTCTTAAAAGAGAAAATAAAAATACATACAAAACTAAAAAATAAAAGGAAAACTAACGAAAAGTTCAAAAAAAACTTCCATTTTAATGAAAAACCATTTTTAAAGGTATAGTGAATAGTACCAGGGCGAATGTGGTTTTTCGTTAAAAGTGAACAGTACCGGGAGTGTTTTGTTAAAACTCCCAAAAATAAAACCACAAATACTTGTTATCTTGTTAACAAACACCCAACTTGAAAACACCTATCATTTAAAACTCTTCTCGAATACTTGTTATCTTGTTAACCAAACACCCAACTTTATCTTTAACCACATCCAAACACCCATTTTCTTCCTTGCTTTTTTCCCAGACCCGGCACCCCCAACCGCTTTTTGTCAATCTCATCCCCACACCTCCTCCATCAACCTCTCCTCCGTCCATCGCAACCGCATCTCCTTCCCCGTCGATCCCACTCCCACCCCCTCCTTCGTTGTCCCCACCATAATCCCTTCTTCGACTCTCTTCCGGACCTCTGTTAATCTCCTCCACCATGAATTCCGACGAGAACGGAGGGGCCAAACCAGCATTCCTAGGCGTGTTTTCTTGCGAGGGGAATGGCGGTCGCCATTTCTCACCCTCACGTAACTTCACCAGTGGTAGGAATCTTATACCATACATTTTAATAAAGCAAAATGCATTGCCCATGACATGGTTTGCTTTTGTCGACACCCATATGACTTGGACTTATGATCTCACGCCAAAATCGGTATTTTTGACTTGTCTTAGAACATAAAAAATGTATGTAATCGTACAAAGTGGATCATTTAAGGTTTATATTTGGGCTAAAATTAAAGGAAAACTAACGAAAAGTCTAAAAACACTTCTCTTTTAACGAAAAGCCATTTTTAAAGGTATAGTGAATAGTGCCAATTAAAGGTAAAAATGTGGTTTTTCGTTAAAAGTGAACAGTACCGGAAGTGTTTTGTTAAAACTTCCTAAAATTAATACATTCAAAATGTAAATGAATACATTGGGTAGTGTTGGTTCATCTAAATTGGTTATGGCGGGTGCAACTGTGTCTTGTATCTATTACTCGTATTTTGTCCTCTCTCTATCTCTCTACAACAACAAAACATTTTCCCATTAAGTGGGGTCGGCTATATGAATTCTAGAACGCCATTGCACTCGGTTATGTGTCATGTCTTCTGTTAGATCCAAGTACTCTAAGTTTTTTCTTAGAATCTATTCCAAAGTTTTCCTAGGTCTTCCTCTACCCCTTCGGCCCTGGACCTCTGTCCCGTAGTCACATCTTCTAACCGGAGCGTTAGTAGGTCTTTTTTGCAGATGTCTAAACCACCGTAACCGATTTTCTCTCATCTTTCCTTCAATTTCGGTTACTCATACTTTACCTCGGATATCTTCATTCCTAATCTTATCATTTCTTGTGTGCCCACACATCCAATGAAGCACCCTCATCTCCGCTACGTCCATTTTATGTACGTGTTAATGCTTTACCGCCCAGCATTCCGTGCCATACAACATCGCCGGCCTTATTTCCTATAAAATTTTCCTTTGAGCTTCAATGGCATACGGTGATCGCACAATACGTTGGATGCATTCTTCCACTTCATCCATCCAGCTTGTATTCTATGGTTGAGGTCTCCATTCAATTCTCCGTTCTTTTGCAAGATAGATCCTAGGTAGCTAAAACGGTCGCTCTTTGGTACTTCCTAATCCTCGATTCTCACCCCCTAACTCATTTTGGCCTTCTCTCTCTATCTCTCTGACCCATAAAATTATTTAATCATATTAACACCTACAAAAAATGATTCAATCAAATATTAATACGTTTTTCTTTTACTAATTAACATTTCCAATTGTGTAATCTTGGGTTTTATCTAGGTTTGTGTGAAAGATATGGAAGCATCGTGATGTGAAGTAAAGGCACTTCCTTGGGCTGTAGTGTAGCTGTTAAACCAATTTGAGAATTTTCTAGTATTGTAATTGAGGGGGATTCCAAACTTCTTGTGGACAACAATGTAGGGAAGCCAAGTTTAGTAAGTTCACCTTTATTAATGTGATAAATTGGATGCATGTACATAGGTGATTAATTCATGCAACATAGTTCAAAAGGATATCGTACAAAGATCTTGCAAAAGCAGGCTAACAAAAAGTTCCAAAAGAAATTAGCAAACACAATGATGGATCAAGGGACAAGAGTGATCATGTGCCTCGTGAAAGCCAAAACAGTGGTTGATAAACAACTGTATCGACCCTTTGTTGTCCAGAATTTTCACTTTCTCAACACTGTCGAACCAGAAATTCACAGTTCGACTAAATGCCTGAATCAGCTCAAAAGTTTGTTGCACCTTTAATGCTCAAATCAATCTTGCTCAAATCAACGCCGTTTTAACTGAGTTCTTAATTTTTCTTTAATGCTTAAAACAATCTAGCTCAAATCAACGTCGTTTTGACCGAGTCCTTAATTTTTCTTTAATGCTTAATTTTTTATAAAACAAATTATTATGACTAATCTATTGTGAGATTTATCTCATTGTCCTTTAGTATAGATATTATCGTTTGTTATAAAATAAAATAACACAAACTAAATAAATAAATTTAACCCCCAAACCCAAACAACCAGAAGCCCAACATATCTTTATGAAAATTTGATATGACTTGATATGGGCTTTTGTTTTGGTTAATTGTTAGGAGTTTTTGTTAATAGTTGATTGATTGAGTTTATGGGTTTTATTTTGGTTAATTATTAGGGAGTTTTTCTTTGGTCCATAAATTGATTAACTAGTCTGGGTAGTCCGGTTGATTCTAGTCAAGTAACCTGGTTAGTTCAAGCATTCCAGTTGATTATAGCTCAAGTAACCCGATTAGGTCAAGTATTTCGATTAGTTGAGTGATGGTTTAATTTTTTACATTGAGAAAGATGCTTTTGTTTGTATTGATGATGAAACCATGTTGAACTGAGGGGTTGTGAAAATCGGAAAGCCATTTGGTCGAGCTTTAGTTGTAGTGCGCGGTAGCTCATGGCGAAGCGCTCTGTTTGGAGCCTCTCTCGTTGGTTCCTTTAGGAGACTCATTCTGCTGGGTGAGATTCTTTACCATTTTAATAACGTCAAAAAGAGCCATGCTTTAACAACCGCGTGGCGTTACTGTACCATTCAAATCATAACACTTATATTTGATTTTTGTTAATATATTCTAAAGATGAGACATATCAATTTATTGCATCCACTTATATTATAACACATGATATACTATTTTTCTGTCACCCTTAAAAATTCCTCAAAAGGAAGTATACGTTTGGGCGAGGGAATAACAAATCGAAAATCGTCATTATCCATAGTATATATACATCATAATGGAATGGATATTCCATTTCCCTGGTTTATATATTCTAGTGTACTAAATCACCAAACCTAAGATGACAAAAACAAGTTGAGAAGAAGTAGGTCAAAAGAAGTAGGTCATCCCCAGTTGGCTTGGTCTCAACCCCATAATTTCTGTGACAAAAATAGAGCCACGCAGGTGAGAATTAAGAAATATCGATGCTATGGTCGCATGCTGCCCCACAATCAAGGCATTTACATTAATTATTTATGAGCTAAATAGTTAAAATGGTTCCTGAGATTTGCATAACTCATCACTTTGGTCCCTAACATTTCAAATCGATAAAAGTGGTCCCTGAGATTGTCCACCATCCATCATTTTGGTATTTCTGTTAAAAACTCCGTTAAGTGTCCCGGAACTCTTGGCTGGAAGTTTAGGCAATTTTCAAAATTTCGTAACTCAATCGTTTCTTAACCAAATTCAACCCATAATATATCAAAATGAAGATAGGAAAGTGTAAAATAAGATTATACCTATTTGGAAGCCCAATGGCTGCCGGAGATGGCCGAAAAATAGCCTCAAAGTTGACTGGTCTGAGGGAAAATTGGAAAACTTGTCGGAAACTGGGTAAACTTTAAATGTTCATAACTTCTTCAATACTCAACGAAATCAAGTGATTCAAAAACAAAATCATACTTCTCAATGAGACGAAGAGAATGGTACCTTTTTTTATGGCTAAATCGCCGTGGTTTGGCCAGAAAACGGCTCGAAAGTTGATAACTCGAGACCAAGACAGCCACTTTCGAGCCGTTTTCCAGCCAAACCACGGCGAGTTAGCCATAAAAAAAAGTGCCGTATGATTTTCGTTTTTGAATCACTTGATTTCGTTGAGTATTGAAGAAGTTATGAACGTTTAACGTTTATCCAGTTTCCGGCGAGTTTTCTAGTTTTCCTTCGGACCAGTCAACTGTGAGGCTATTTTCCGGATATTTCCGGCAGCCATTGGGCTTCCAAATAGGTATAATCTTATTCTACACTTTCCTATCTTCATTTTGATATATTATGGGTCGAATTTGGTTAAGAAACGATTGAGTTACGAAGCTTTGAAAATTGTCCAAACTTCCGGCTAAGAGCTCCGGGACACTTAATGGAGTTTTTAATGGAAGGACCAAAATGATGGATGATGGACAATCTCAGGAACCACTTTTATCGATTTGAAATGTTAGGGACCAAAGTGATGAGTTATGCAAATCTCAGATGCCATTTTGATTATTTAGCCTTATTTATGTGATGTCTAACCAATTTTGAAGTGGTTCAAGCTCTATCACTACGTATCAATCTTAAATCATGGTAAGGCTAGTTTAGTTTCCAGTTAAATATAGAGAAAATAAATTATTTCGGCCAAGCATGTTTTCTGATCGCATTATATAGGTCAGATCCACCTTTTATTTATGCACACTTGCATAAGTAGGGTTTTATCTTCTGGGTTAAGTAAATATGATACTTGTAATGTTACTGTATCTGAAATTGATCGGTCAGGTAATAATCAAATGTATAGAATGAAAAATGATTTATATTGAATAACTGGGTAACCAAATTAACGTTATGCAATTATAAGCTAGCACATATAACTATAACTAAATTACATATATATATGTAATTTTTCTAAAGAATATTTTACTTAGCCCAAAACTCCTCTACTGGAGGCATCTCTCCGAACAATCTTTCGAACTCCTTGTATTTCTCATCAAAACTGAAGAATTATCCCGAGTCATAGTACTAGTAATAGAAGTATTTGATGATTCCATAACATTATTACTAGTCCTCCCATTGATTTCCTCTTTCAAAAAGTACTTCGGGCTCTTTGTAACTGGCTCCTGCACTTCGTATGCCACCCTTGAGTCCTTCCCAGTTAGCCTTTGCACGACATCTTTGAAGCTCATAGCATCCGTCTCCACGTACTTGGTGTTGATGATCACAACCTTCACAGACTGACTTCTGCCGACACTCGACATAGGAAAACTCTCTCTCTCTCTCTACAGGCTGGTTTTGAGAAGGGTTAATCTGGTAAATGGGGTTTGTTTTGCAATTTGAATTAGTAGGTATGTGGGGTTTATAGTGTAAGGTGGATGCGGAAAGGGAAGAAATGGCGGTGATGGAAGACTTGTACGGCAGGTGGGGAAGGGGTTGACAGTTAAAGTTGACCGTTGTATCTTTTTGTTAATATGTTATGCAATGCTTAGGCAATAAGCAGTCTAGAAGGACCAGATTCAGTCAAAGCGCGCAATTCAGAATTGAGAGAGTCTTGCCTGTCCCCCATCAGTCCATGCATGTGACACGAAGGTGAGGACTAAATGTATTTACTGGTACTTTATTTACCTAAAACTAAAAATACATATATGCATCTAAATCACTGGTTAAAATCACAAATCAAATGTTAAATTACCATGTGTCAAGTTTTGGTTTGAACCACGAATTTGTATACCTTACCCGTAACTAGAACATGTATGTACTTAACTACTCATTAAAATTACAAAGCAATAAATTACAATGTGCTCAACTTAACTCGTTCATCTAAAAGATTCAAGTAATTTTATATTTTGACGTAGGATATTATCAAGTATATCTGGTAAGTGGTTAAATGGTCAACTTTGAAATATGCATGCATGGATGCATCAAAATTAAAACATATTAATTTAAAGGGTTAATCTCAGTTTATTACTCTGAAATTTCATGGTTTTCAACATTTAATACATGAAATTTTTTTCATCTCAGAGTAGTACCTAAAGTCATAATCTTGGGATACTTTCATACATCCGTTAAGGTTGCTGTTAAATCAACCGTTAATTGATGATGTGGCGCCCACGTGGACAATGACTGGGCACCACATGGATATTAAAAAAATTAAAATTAATAAATTAATAAATTAATAAATAAAATAAAATAATAATAATAATAATTGAAAATTATTAAATTAAAAAACAAAACAAAAAAACCCTAAAAACACACACATGAATTCATCACCTTTTTCTTCAATCATCGTCACTTTTCCCGCGACCGCGACTGCAACTGGTTCATCATCTTCATTGTAACTTTTTAAATGTACCATAAAATCAAATGAAAAACCAACCCCGCCTGCAAAGCAATCCGATACCGATACCTCTCTCTCTCTCTCGTCCGTAATGCCCAGAACCTTAACCCTCGCCCGCTTCAAAGCCCTCCTGTTATTCATCTTCGTCATCCTCAACCTTTACTTCCTCTTCCTCCACACGCCGTCAACCCTTCTTTCCCGCTACACTTCCTCCCCTACGACATGCTACCACCTCGTCTTCGCCGTCGCCTCCTCTCGTTCCTGGTCCCGCCGCGAGCCCTACCTCATCCTCTGGTGCTTCCCCACCTCCACATTCGCCTTTGCATTTCTTGATCGCGTACCAATCGACTTCTTCGGCGAGAAGTCCATCGCTCCGGTAGTCGTCTCCAGTGATACCTCCTGTTTTTCGTGTTCAGCGACAATGACATGATTAGTGGTTTTACGTTGGGAGGAATTCAGTTGCAGTCGCGGTCGCAAGGAGAGTGATGATGATTGAAGAAAAAGATGATGGGGTTGGATTGGAGGGTGGCTGGCGATGAGGGTTGATTGCAGGAAGTGTGGCTAAGGATTGAAAGGGTGGGATTGGATTGGAAGGTATCTTTTAGGGTTTTTTTTAATTAATTATTATTTTTAATTATAAATATATTTTTTATTTTTAATTTTTTAATATCCACGTGGTGCCTAGTCATTGTCCATGTGGGTGCCACGTCATCAGTTAGCGGTTGATTTAACAGCAACCTTAACGGATGAATGAAAGTGTCCCAAGATTATGACTTTAGGTACCACTCTGGGATGAAAAAAACTTCATATACTAAATATTGAAAACCATGAAACTTCATGGTAGTAAACTGAGATTAACCCTAATTTAAATTACGTGGTGGGGAGGGTTCATTGTTTTTCCACAATTACATGTCAAATTGGTTCTCTTACGGATTCAAATATGACAAAAAGGTAAAAGATTTTAACTGCTTTTCATTGTCCAACTGTCATGAAAGTCCAAGTTTGTCCCACTACTAGCTGAATTCGGATCCTCTTTGTGAGGATCTCGGGGATTCGTGAATTATATCCGTTCATCGTACATCGTGCGATCAGAATTTATTTTAAATATTTTTATTTAAAATTAAATACAAACTATACCTGATAAAAATTGACTGCACGATGTACGATGAACGAACATGATTTACGAATCCCCAGGATCCTCACCAAAAGAATCCAGAGAGGATCTTGTTGGCTACTAACCCACTTAGGTTTATTTTAAAAAGGGTCATTTTGGTTCTAGTCTCTAATCAACTTAATTGTTAGACTGAAACCTTATTTATTTAAATATTTTGATCGAGGTCCTTAACATCATTTAAAAGATTTAACTCATGCATTATGCATTTAATTTCCCACAAATTATGAAATTTAAACATTCAAATAATATTTTTAATATATAATAAATAAAAATTAAATATTAGAGTAATATTATTCTTCACAAAATTATAGAAAATAATGTACCCATGTAAATTTTTTTTAGTACATCGATATTTTTACACTAAGAGGAGGAGAAGTTCGGCTAAGGCACACAATGGGCAACCTAATTTGGTATCGAATTCACCATCCACGAGATTCGAACCTAAGACCTCTCACTTCCAAGTGAAGAGGAATACTACCAGACTGTAGTACTGAATGACTATACCTACATAATTATTAATGTATTTTAAAAAATAAATGTTGATATAGTTTAAAACATAAAAAAATACATATAATTAGCATGGGTACATTTAGCAAAATTAAAAATGGGTACAAATATATTAAAAAATATGAGTACAAATACAAATTGACACACTCCGACCCGGAATGTCCACTAGGACTCCGAATCGAGCTGTGTTGGCCGACACCTGGAAGGTACGAAGTAATAAAGTGTAGTGATGCGGAAAATGTGAATAAATTTAAAACTAAAAGTGCCTAAATATAAGAGTGCGCTGTGAGCGGGAATAAACCCATTTCACACGTGATGTCAGAGCATAAGTAAAGTACAGTAAGATAAAATAAGGATTATACCCTCAAAGGTAGCCACCTATACTGAGATTTGCCAAGAATCCTTGTCAATAAGACAGTTCAGCTGCTAAAACCTGGAAGGGCGAAAAACAAAGGTGAGTGGACCTGAAAATAAAGTTTTATAAAAACCTTTTTCAAAACATTGTAACCCCTCGCAGTAAAACAAGTATAGTTTCCCGAAAATCTTACTACGTATAAGTATGAAATCAAATGCATGCCAACCATAAATCTAGAAATATACCACAACAGAATATCTCAACGGCAATATGAATATAATCATAAGCTTAACAATATATAATAGCATGCAAGTTAGAGTCACCTAATGTGACCTGTACGACCGCACCTATTGCTCATCAATCTATGCTAACACATGAGTCGGAGTCACATAATGTGACCTGTATAACATGCTAGGTGTAATAATTATATGCTTTAGTGCTACGATCATGTGAAGATTATCCCTATGCACGGGTCACCTACGAGTTGGAGTCGCCTAATGTGACTTGTACGACAGGCTAACACCTAACTTGGATCTAAGGCAAGCGTGCGGTACGGAAGGTGAACAATCACGTGAAGGCTGGCTCTGGCCAGGGGCGGGAGCACTAACGCTAGGGTGCAACAATGATCAGCGAACTATATAAGTATAAGCATGCCATGATGATGCAATAATTCCAATCAACACATCAAACTTACTTGAACTTACCTGCGCATTCTGTAGGATCATCTTGGTATTTCACAACAGTGCAACATTTCTCATAACATAATTTAATCATGGCATGAAGTGCATGAATCAATTCAAAAGCATTTGTGGAAACCATCAATCATATATATATACACACACTATAAAAAGAAAAGGATCCACTCACCTAAGGTCCGTGCTACAACTCCCTAGCATAAATATCGAGGTGCCACGAACGAACGGCGCCTAGAACAATTATCAAATCATGTCTCAGAATTCTTATTGATAGAACACGTAACTTATATAAAACACATCCTCAAGGATGTTCTAGAATGATTTGAAACCCATTGACCAAAAGTCAAATGTCGGTCAAAGGTCGGCTGTAGGGTCTATAATCCTACGTAACTCAATCCGGAAGATCCGCACCTCAGATTTCCGATCCGTAACTTCCAAAGATCCATATTATGCTTCTAGAACATCCTACTAAAGTTTCATTACAATACAACTGTTGGATCTCCGCCAATTGCAAATTCAAGTGGCTGTTAACGTTTTATTTTACGAACTTACAAATCCAATTCGGGAAGATCCGTACGTCGGATCCTTAATCTGTAAGTTTCTAATATCCTCAAATATTACATACTATAATGTATTAAAGTTTAGTAATGATCCAATGGTTGGATCGTCGATTGCTATAATATTCGAGTGGCGGACCTTAACGAAATTATACTCAAACAATGGAATTCCGTCAATTAAGTGTCAAATATGGAATCAGGGCATCCAAATTAACCTAGGATAGGCAGGTCGGGTCTCGACCGTGGCGGCGGTTTCTGGCTACCGAAAATCCACTTTTGTCGACCACAAATCCAAAAATGGACGGAAGATGGTCAATTTCGTCGATAAAGCCGGTGGGTGCCTAAAGATTCTCGACGTTGATTCGTCACCTACGGTGGTCCAACGGGGTCAAGGTTGGTCGGGATTTACTCCTGGGATGATGGGCTACAAAACCCAAGTGGTGGTGTCGGCCATCGCTTTGGCGATTCACTATAAAAATGAAAAGGGTGGCTGAAGCACCATTGGTTTCCATTGGGTTGTGTGGCCTCACATCGCCATATACAGAGGTTAATCAAGGTGGTTCTTGGTTGGGTTTTGTAAAGGGGAGTGAGAACTTCAAGAAGGTGGTGGTGGTGTTGAAAATTTTCATCGGAGTTGGCCGGAATCGGCGACGGAAGATGGGAGGTCGCGAGGATGGGTAGATGGGAAGAGAAGGCTGGGAGCTTTCTCTCCCATCTCCTAAATGGCTATCTCTATCTCCTCTAATTTATTATTGGTCCTTCCCTCTTTAATTTGATTGGTTACAATTCCCACATGGTGGGAGTTTAATTAGTTTATAAACTAAAATTTGAGTAAAAAATTTCAAACGTCCATAACTATACCGTTATAATCCGGACTCGCAAACAACTTTCGCTTGCGTTCGTAGCTTCAAGATCTATTCAGAAACATTAATTGTGACCTCAAACGGTCAACGAAAGTTAAACATCCTCGCCTCTAAGGGCCCATCACACGAGTTGGAGCCCAAAAACTAACACAGCACAAACAAAGCACCCTAGCTTTCTACAGACGCTACCGCCGCCTTCACAGAGCATCATCGCCAGTGCAAACCAACGCCCCGTACTGCCATCAAGCATCCACATCCTAGAAATGAAGAAGAAGCTGGCTCCAACAACCTGCAACAACCCCCGTGCCGATCGCAACCAGAATATGTAAGAAGCTAGTGGAGAACCCACCGACGACAATGCCAATGAAGGCAAGCAAATAGAAGGTGGTGGTGTGTACACCCGAGTAAAAACTCTACAAACCTTCCAAAGAAACCACAACCAAGTGCTGTGAAGAGCGCTAATGTATAAAATAGTTTTGATGAACTTCATCATGTGTCATGAATAGTTAAGTCAAACAACAACTCAGGGTTTATTTGAAATAATTGATTACGTCTAACACAATTAATCAACCAGCCTTTGGTTTAATAGGATAGTTGTCTTCAGACTTCATTTGGTGAAACGACGTCACACGTTAGACGTATATGAGAACGATATATGTTTGTGATAAGTTTGATATCTAATTGTAGTTAACCTATTTGTTTTGAAGGTGTTCGCCTGTTGTAAATGTATCGATGAAAATAGTCTATATTAATTGATATTAATTTTATTAGGATTTGGTTAATACGTGTGATTTGCAGCCAATGGTGATAAAATAAGGTGAGTGTTTGATTTTCTTTGCTATCTTTAAAGAAAGAAAAAAAAAATCATTTTGTTTGTCATATAACAATTTTTTTTTTCAAATGATAGCGTTAACAGGTTAATTTATTAATTGGGGGAGGGGGATCAATGGGGATTGAAGGAATTTTTTTCTTTTATATATACTAAGTTTATGGAGCAACATATTACATGCATTTTAACAATTAAATGACGAAAGCATTGTTGGAAATTATATATTATAATTAATATTATAATATTTAATTTTTGTATGAATGGAAAATAAAAGTCATGTGTCATAGTTGAATTCAAATTCATAAGTTGTATCTGTTCGTTGAAACTTTAGACAACAGTCATATTGTTTCAAAAAGGGTGGCTTGAGTTATATATAAACTTAAGCATCCCACCTGTCTAATAGAATGAAGAAAAGAGTTTTTTCCAATGTCTTAGTAGAAATCCGAGTCGTGTCTTGAGAGTACAGAATATATGAAGTTCGCCAGAGTCCGAAGATTGAAGTGCTTTGACTTCGGATTATAGATTGTGGAATCCTGGGAGACGGACGCCTACCGAACTACAAGCACAAGAGTATGGGCGAAATTCTGTCTTTAGGACATTGCATTTATGCAAGCCTCAATCTTCAAAGTTTGTCAGTTTTCCTAACTTTATCTCTAGTTGTTTTTATGATTTTCATATTTACTATTGATGTTGTGATTTTCTTTATGATTTTCATATTTTCTAATATTGCTCCAACAATCTAAAGACAGAAGTTACTTATGCAATAATTAGAAAATATGACAATTCTCATAAAGCAGTGGCTAGATATTGGAAATAGAATATGTTGTGTTTGACGTAGACCCTAGCCTTCTTCAAGAAGGAAGATCACTACATCTAATGATGAAACTGAGACATGAATCTTCCCAATTTCAATAGAAATATTTAATTTGATCATTGGGCTAGATGATGGGTTGTAGATTGTATATATAGTATACAAAACAACAACAGTTCGTTCTGGGAATTATTGATGATAAATATCATACTACAAAATAAGTCTTGTGAAATTGGTAGTTAGAATTGCATGATATGAAATTGGGTTGACAATAGTATGTGATTGCTAATTATTCTTTGATGTCGTAAGGTATGATGATACATTACAAAATTAATTAGGGCGTTGAACTGCATTTGGTTTATGCATAATAGTTCCTTTTTCATTTTGTGCATGCACTATCTTCTGGAAAAAATTACATGCATATACACAGGCCACGAGGATTATGCATTATAATCTAGGATTATAAAGTTATAATTTATGCATTAATCTAGAACAAGTATGATTCTAGGATACATGCATGTTTCTATGAAATACATGTCGACCAGTTATACATATATGCAATTCAATTTAAATAACTAACTATCGGTGTTTTCAATTCCTTCTTTTGGAAAAATAGACATCGCTATTAAAATGTGGATAAGAACATGTGGTTTTTTAAATTAGTTTATTATCTGTATGATGTATAAATGAGAAGTTCCTATAAATATGCGAGACATATTTGCGTTGATGAAGGAACTTAGAAACCGCTCAGGGTTCTTGATGGGTTTGCAAGTTGCTTTCCAAGATCAAAACCTGGGAATTGGTGTTTTGGACAAGAATTCCATGCCAAACGATTACCAATAGTAGTTGGTAAAATGAAGAGACATGAACAAATTAAAGCAACTGCAATATTGTTTGAAGCGGTGTTTTGATTTAGTGTTCTATTTGCACAAAATGGATATAATTAATGTTGTCATCATTATTACAAGAAGATGATAATATTGTCTATCAGAGATTTGTGTTACTGCTAAAAAGAAACAGTTTCAGGCCGTTAATTGCTACTAGCAAAGACTGCAGTTAATTACTACTATGACAAGCATCATTAGGAATCTTGCGCGCAATGACCATGTTAGCCATGGATGAAGCCAACTGCCAATTCGGTTGAAAAGAATAAGATACCGAGAGTGTGGGGGTCTTTAAAAAAAAAAAGGACAAGACCATACTGAAAATGTAAAAGAAATTTTGCAGATTTGAATTCAACATAATGATGCTTATTAAGTAGGCATATGATTGGATATGGCCATTGGGTCATGCATGTTAGTCATAGTAAGGAAAGAATGAAAGCCAAGAAGTGATTTTCTCATAATTTCTAGTGAGGCATGAAGGCCTAAAAAGATAGATAAAGTCTATCTTAGTTGTTCATTACTTCTTAAAGTGGAAAATGTGATCAATTTAATGATAGCATTAAAAGAAATCACAATTATGAAAGAATTGTGGGGGTCGCTTATTTATCTTTTAGATATGAGATATGCATAAGAAGAATGGAAATGTAATTTGCTAATTGAGTGCGACAATCAAAATGTCATCTCTTGTAATGAGTAATTGTTTAAGGTATGATAAGGTTAGAGACCTTCTTTCAAATACCTTAAATGTGGGGGAAGTCTATTTCCTAGCAAATTACATAGTACTTAAGTCCTAATATAATTTTGAGGACTTGACATTTCAAACAATGTCAAACAACTACTCTCATATAAAATACAATTTCATAAGATGGATTGTGCACACCATTAAAGATAGTCAACCTAGTAGTGGGTCCAATTATTAAAGGTTAGACTAGAAAGTAAGTTGATCATCGAGGGGAATGAGGCTAAAGCCAACATAAGTATTGAATCAGCCGAGCGGAAACCTAGCTTAGTTGATTGGATATCCCATGGTCTAAGTTCAATAGGCAAACTGGTTGGGCATGATTCAAAGAAGTTAACACACTACATACCTCATTCCTATGATGGAAGAAGTGTGTTGTCTGCAGACGTTTTAGGGTGTATATTTATACTTAATGACAATGATATCTTATACATAAGAGGAATAGGGCAGACTATTCTTAATCAGTGGTCACCTATGTGAGAGTAGAATTGGGTCGCTTCTATGAGAATGAAATGGCTAACTTCTCTAAAGCTCTCATGAATCCAGGATTTGTTCAGGACCAAAATGAACACAACCGTATGAATCGGAATATATTAGGATTAGTGATGTGTGTTGCTTATTGTCTCGGTTTACTACTGCGGTGAACAGTTCAAGATTCTATATTCACTGCGTCACCAAGTAAATCCGATAAGTATTCACTAGGGTAGGTTCAAGTCCAAAAGACACCTCTCCCGATGCATCTCTTGTCCGCCTGTACTCTCAATTTCTTCCTAATTTTTCATTCATGTGGGGGATTGTTGGAAATTATATATTATAATTAATATTATAATATTTAATTTTTGTATGAATGGAAAATAAAAGTCATGTGTCATAGTTGAATTCAAATTCATAAGTTGTATCTGTTCGTTGAAACTTTAGACAACAATCATATTGTTTCAAAAAGGGTGGCTTGAGTTATATATAAACTCAAGCATCCCACCTGTCTAATAGAATGAAGAAAAGAGTTTTTTCCAATGTCTTAGTAGAAATCCGAGTCGTGTCTTGAGAGTACAAAATATATGAAGTTCGCCAGAGTCCGAAGATTGAAGTGCTTTGACTTCGGATTATAGATTGTTGAATCCTGGGAGACGGATGCCTACCGAACTACAAGCACAAGAGTAGGGGCGAAATTATGTATTTAGGACATTGCATTTATGCAAGCCTCAATCTTCAAAGTTTGTCAGTTTTCCTAACTTTATCTCTAGTTGTTTTTATGATTTTCATATTTACTATTGATGTTGTGATTTTCTTTATGATTTTCATATTTTCTAATATTGCTCCAACAAGCATGCTTGTATGCACTAAAAAATAAAACTTAAACCATGAAATTCAAAGCCTAGTAATTTGGTTACCAAAGGCTCAACTCAAATCACAAAGAGAGTTGAGATTTTTTTTATACCTTTTGAAGTTCCTCTTTGCATAAAGAAAGGGTAATCATCCAAGGTGAGGACCTTCATTCCTATCTTAGGTTGAACTCCTTAGCCTTCATCTTCATCACTTTGTCTCCTTGGATTCATGGATTTGGATGCTTGAAGGGATTCTCTAAAAGGCCCCAAAGTAGAGGGGTTCTAACTTTCGACACCAACACATATGGGAGGAAGAGATTGCTAGCTATTTACTCTCATGGTGTCCGGTTTCTTAAGAGAGAGAGAACTTGTGCTATCTCTTCTTTCCTTTAATAAACCATAATGAAAGATGAGACTATAATGCTTCTTTTATACTCATCAACCTTTGTGAGTGAATTGGACCCAAAGTCCTCATTATCTCTTTATGGGCAGCCTAAGCTTGTTAGAGGGCCTTGTGCCCTATAAGTTGTCGTATAACTTAAGCTAATGGGCTTGATCATTCAATGCCCATTTGGCCTCGAGGCCCAAACTGACCCAAGTTTTAACACAAACTTATTCGTTGATTAATTAACATATTAATCATTCCTAGTAAAAAATAATTAAATAATTCAATTGTCTTTACTCAACTCCGTTATATCTTCACAGTGTGTGATTCATTAGGTTTGAGCGAGGTAGATTGCGATTAAAACTCTTACTAATCGATTGGGAATTGAAATTTACTTTCAATTCTCCTTTTTGTGATTAGTCATCTTCAGGGCTTCCACAAACTATGAGTGACACATGCCAATATGTTATGGTTATCCAAGCTAATTATAAAAGGTTGGAAAACCTATTCAGTTTGGAACAATGCAACACATTTCTTCTCTAAATCAATACTCTTGATCATATTATTTAGTTGATAGTTTATTCATGTCTACTATCCAATGTGATTTTGTTGTCTATATGATTACCTTGGATGTGATTTGGAACAACCTCCTAAATCTCATTTGTACTCCGATCAAATATTCTTAATCTTATTATGGAGTATTCTCCCTCAACAGTTTGAAGGTTAGAGATCCTTTGTTGTATAATCACACGCCCACATGACTAAGTAGCTTAAACCCAACTATGTCGTGGACACCCCCCCTCAAATGGAAGCCTTTAGTAGCGCCAAAGACTAAGGACCTAACCACCAGACAACCATGGTGTGTCAGGCCAAATAACTATTTTGCATTATCCCAACTATGAGTTCTCATATGACATGAGTATAAGAGCACTTCCAATGTAGGAAGGCCCATTGGGCAATAGGCAACTCAATCCCCTTAAATGAACAGTAACTGCCTGCAATGAACAGTGACTACCCAAGTGTATCTTCACTCCTACATTGAATAGCCCATATTAAAATATTAGTATTTTTTACTTTATAAAATAATAAAAGATACTTTATTTTAATTTCGGATAATAATAAAAGGATTAGCTAAAAGTATTCTAAAATATTGAAATATAATGTAAAGTGGAAGAACATGGTTACATATTTATAGAGAGAAATTATAAATTTTTGTAATTTTAATTAATTTTTTTTTACAATTTTTTATAATTTCTATAATTTTTCAATAATTTTAATTATGGCTAACGTCATGATGATGTCAGCCTTGCATCACATAGGCCCACTGGGCTAGGCGATTATTGTTTGACTTCTTCATTGAGCTCACCTTGGGTCCAATTGCCCTAGTGGGCTGGAGTGTATTAGGGAGGGGGGAGAGTGAATTGGGTCGCCTATCCCCAAATCAATAAACAACGGTGGAGTTGCTTTGAGAACTCTTAGTTGATCGCGTTTAGTGGACTCACTCTCTATTGTGCACATACATACTTGTCTTGGTGTCATTCACATCAATGACTCGAGACCAGTCACACTCCAAAGGAACGACATAATATGTACTGATCTATCGGGATTGTCAATGCCCAATTGAAAATCCTATAATCAGGAATGTTCAGGGCATATGAAAAAGAAAAGTCTCATGAATTTAACTTCTTTAGATTACATTCTCTTAGTTACATATTCACTGGACTTATTGGCCTAGCGTATATCATTTTATGAGACAGCTTTAAACATAATATTTGTCTATAAATTAAATTAGTTTAATTTTACATGTGAAATTTCAATAAAGTATCATCTCATGATTAGCTTTAGGCATATTTCCAACAGGGATCGAACCCGCCACATTTGCACAAATTGATAACATTTTGGCTTCTAGGTTTGTCTTAGTGAAGGCTCAGGATTTAGGAACAACCAAAGATCCAAGATTTATAAAGTGTTTTGGCTTCTGGGTCGAATCAATGCACCAAAATTTGAGCTTCTTGGCTTGAAAGAATGGAGGAGGAACATAGAGAAGTAATGGGAGGCAGAGAGTTATGGCCTATGGGTTAATTGTGAAAGGGAAACGAAATGAGGTTGGGGGAGACAAAGAAGGGGTTTGGGGAGGGAGAACCAAGGGCATTAGGCTTAGTTTTTTTAATTTTTAATTTTTTTAGCTTTTAATTTTTTAATGTCCACGTGAGGTCAAATTGACGCGCGGCGTTTAATCATGGTCTATGTGGCCGCCACAAACGAAGGTTCTAACAGAAAATTTAATGAATGTGTGAAAGTGTCTCGCAGTTCTCACTTTAGGTATGACACTAAGATGAAAAAAAACTTGATGTATGAAAGTTTGAAAACCACGATACTTCTAGGGATTAAAGAGAGAAGTACCCTGTATTCTAACACATGCTTCATTTTTTACATAACTTATGTTCCTTTTATCATTTTTTTCCTCTTTTCCTCTCTCTCTATCCTTTTTTTCGCTAAATTTTCTTCACAGTATGTGGTCTCTTCCCCACTCTGTGTTTCCTTTCTTCATAAGAATATGGGGAAAAAACAATTAAGCCATCTTCTCCAACTATCCTAAAAAATTAAAAAATTAAAAAAAAAAGAAAAATCCAACACATACTTCATTTTTACAAAAGTTTGTTTGTACATTTTTTTTTTAGTTATGAGCAACCTTTCATTGCCCAACACATCACTTCCCAGTACGTCATGCTAAGCTCGTCCTGTTCTATATATTTTTGGGTTGTAATTTGTGTGTTTATTTCTCCTACAAGTATTAGAATTTTTTGTTGCAAACAACGAACAGACTCAGTCCAGATTATGGAGTTCATTTTTTCATGATTTATTTGTTATCTGTCACTTTGTTTTGGTTGAAATCACTGTTCTAAAAAATCATGCCTAACGCTGCTTAGGCTCTGCTTAGGCATTAGGCAATTGGCCACTGTCCGATTAATTCCAAGGTGTTTGAAAATTAAGAAAGAGCGCCTAGCTCACTTAGGCGTCCGCCTAGGTCGTGACTCTCACTTAGATAGAAAATCAACAACTTTCATTTCGCATTTTATTTTTTTAATAAATTGTTAGAGAATTATTGGATACTTGTATGAACACTTATTATATGTTTGTTCTCCATGTTTTTAATATGTTCTAATACTTTAGAATCTATATGTAATTTTATTTTGTAATTTATATATCCTAATATAGTTATGTATTTTTTAAGTATAGATAGACACTTATTTATGCGATATGAAATAAATTTATTTTAATCCGCCTATTCCGCATAAGCCCCCGCCTAGGCTCAGCTTAGCCACTTAGGTACTAAGCCCCAGACGACTGATGACTAGTGCATAGCATCTTTTAGAACCTTGGTTGAAATACATCTATTTCTACAATGCATAAATATGGTTCACCCTCTCATTTTCACAAGTGCAATCTATTACATATGACAACTTGATTGTCCATCTTTAACATGATGGTAGAAATGTGAGAGAGAGAAGAAAGTGAGGATTCCTACGAAAAAACATAAACGTACTGGAGGGAAAATTTGGCAAGAATAAAAAAGGGGGAAAAGAAGGGGAATAAAAAAGGGGGAAAAGAAGGGGAAAAAAAAAGAAAGAATCATTACATTAACCTCAAGGTGTATATTAGTTAGTAGGAAAAATAATTATGAAAATTTTAAATATGAAATATTATATTTAAGACTTGCCACGTGACAAGTTTTGATTGGATTACAATGCTACTCAGCAAAGTTCTTCCACACAAGTTTTTCTCACCCCACATAGACATAATTGTATTTTACCACTACGATAAAGCGTCATCTAAAAAGAATGCCAGGAAACGAAAACATTGCTTGAAAAGAATGCCAGACTTTGTCACTTCTCTTTCGAGATAAAGGAGTAGATATAGAGTAGGTTGGATACCACGATTACTTGAAGAGTTCCATGAAAATCTATATATAGACTCGTTCATTTGCATTTGGTAATGCATTAACTTAAGTTTTCAACTCGTACAACTGCAATCCTTAATCCTCTAACCATGAAATTCAACAAATTGTTCGAGAAGACAAGAAGAAGCCTCCAAAAAGAAACTTTAGATCTTTTCGTGAGGATTTTCCCAAACATACACTATACCGGAGCGGAGGTATATTATTTCATCAATTACATATAATACTAATTCAAGCATCTCCAATTAAAGCCAATGCTTGGGGTTATCCTCATCAAGAACAAAAATACTACTGTTAGCACATGATCAACATCATAAAATCAAGCAAAAGATCCAAATCCTCAAAAAATGGAAAATTTTAAAAGCTGGATTTGGATAAAAGTGATGTTGAATGAGGAGATAATTAAACATAAAACATCAGGTTCAAGGATAGAATTTTCACAATTTGAGATTTGAGATATGAGGTATGATGTTGTTTGTAGCATATCTGCATCGGAAGAATCCCACATAAGATGAAAACAAGAAGAAATTTTCCCACATCATGAAGTCTATGACTGGACCTCGCCCCCACATCGATCGGAGAAGAATCATGCCTCACCAACTACGTGTTTTCTATGGTTACTTGTTTAAGTTAATGATCTCTTATATATTTTGTAAATTCTAAAATCAGTGATGAGAACACTCTACAATTCTTCAACCATTTTTTAACATCGACGATGTTAGTACAAATTAAAATAGCAAATATAAAAACTTACTTCACTAAAAAAAGAAAAGAAAATTACAATAATATCCTAGCTAAAACTTCGAACATATCTTTATCAGAAGAATTGACCCACAAGTAATTACTCTACATCATAATGTAATCTTCTCTGCTGATCTTTCTCTCTAGGTATTCTAGTAATTATCTATAACAACACTCGTTAATTTTCAAGTTCGACATTTTATGTTTAAGGGTACGGAAGTTAATTTATATTATGAAGAAACTTATAGTTAGCTAGGGCCATGTACACCAACAAGAGTATTTTTATATTATTTCGGGTCACAAATTTTTTTATTTGATGGAAGAGGGGATTTTTGAAAGTTTTCCCAAAAACAAAAAACATCGCTAATGAGACTATATACTTTGTTGGTAACACAATCAGGTAGATTATCGAACAAAAAAAGGTATATAATCCAAAATTTCATAAAAACAATTAAGAGAGTTTCCATTCATTTTTTTTATGAGACTGTGTGTAGGCGTAACCATGCACATAGTTTTAAAATTATCTAACTGGATGTCAAATTTTGACTTTGATTTGCCATGGAGTCAAAGGGTTTGCGATTTGTTTACATCTTTACCCCTATAAATTTATGTTTTTATTTTCTAAAATATTTTTAGTTACATGATTATGAAGATCTTTTAATCACATTGTTACGACCATATATTTTCTATTACTATTTTTATCTAAAATATTGTCAGATTTAGTTTAATTATGTTGTACGAAATGATATTATTTTTTATAGAAAGAAATAATATTCTTTAAAATGTTAGAATTACCCATATCTTTATCCGATTACATACTTAATCATCCTTCTCCTTTAGATATTTTTTAAAAAATAATGAAATAGTCAAATGTAAGTCTAAATCGAAAAAAAATTCAAACTAATTAAATGCCAAAAATAAGGACCGTACCATGAACAGAAATCATCATATTAAGGGGAAACAAATCTTTTAATCGCTTCATCCCTACGATGAACCATTTACTATTATTTTTATATACAAGAAGGGTTGCAAGAAGCCAAAACATTGGAGAAAGATAGAGACTAAGAACCCAAAAAAATAAGAAGAAACAAATAGATATGGATATGGGTTCGATCATATATTCTGTAGGTAGGGTCTTCTTGTTATTCTTCTTGTTGGTATGGGAAACAGAAGGTCGTGATCAAGCCAAGTATTTCGACGTGAGGAAATATGGAGCTGTTGATGATGGAAAAACTGATAACAGCCAGGTATGGCTCTTGCAAATTTTTATTTATACTGTACGACTCTTGGGTAGCAGAGAGTGTACTCTTTGCCTTTGTCCGTCCTACCTCGAGGAGCTAATGTCGCCTCATCTTCTATTTTACTTTGTGCATAATTATGTTTATAAGTACTAATTAGAACTTTCGGTGAATACATGCATTTAGGCATTTCTGGATGCATGGAAAGAAGCATGTCAATGGAAAGGAACGGCAAGGGTTTTGGTTCCCAGAGGAACATTCAAGTTGTATCCAGTGATTTTCTCAGGTCCATGCAATGGTCCGATTGCCTTTCTGATTAAGGGTACTTTGAGGGCTACGACTAATCCATCAACATTTAGTGCTCACAGTTGGATAAACTTCCGGTACATCGATCAGTTGACGGTGACCGGAGGCGGTACCTTGGACGGCCAAGGAGCCTCGGCTTGGCATCTTAACAACTGCAAAACCAATCCCCAATGCCAGGCTCTTCCTGTTGTAAGTTCTTGATACTTCTCTCTCTCGTTTTTTTAATGGAAATGTTAGGCATTTGCCTGACCAATTGTCTTATTCTTTCGAGCCACTAATTTTTAAATTTTACTGAGGCAAATTGTCACGTAAGCCATCAAAGTACGCAGATGTCCTAAAATTTTGCTACATCACTAAAATATGCTCTAAATACCTAGTATTTGTGTTGTTAATTATTCCACTAATGATCGCAATTTAACATCTTGTTCTGTCTCGTTAAATATCATATCAGTCAATGAGTTTTGACTTCATCACAAACGCAAGAATCGAATACATAAGATCATACGACAGCAAAAATGCACATTTCAAAATTTTCGGATGCTACAATATGGACTTTAGGAAAATCAAAATCTCAGCTCCGGCTGACAGTCCGAACACCGATGGCATTAAGATTGGAAGCTCATACCGAATCAGAATCGCACGCTCTACGATCGCCACAGGCGATGACTGTGTCGCGATGTTGCACGGAAGTAGGAAAATCCACATTTCTAAAGTTGTGTGCGGTCCCGGGCATGGAATCAGCATCGGAAGCCTAGGAGGGAATGACAAAGAAGACGATGTGGTCGGAGTGATTGTGAAAAACTGCACCTTTATGGGGACGGATAATGGTGTGAGGATCAAAACTTGGGCTTCTCCTTATAGCAGCAAGGCTTCAAATTTTACATTCCAAGACATTTTCTTGGATGACGTTCTGAATCCTATCACCATCGATCAAGAATATTGCCCCAACCCTCCTTGCAATCAACAGGTATATTATATGTGACCTATTTGCTAGCTTCATAGTACTCTCTTTGCATGGCCTAATATAATGTATACATGATTCATATCTTACTCGCTTGATTTAGACTGCAAGTATTCGACCAAAGAAATTTGAACTTAATTAAACAAGGTTTTTTTTCTTCCTTGTGTGCAGACTTCTTCGAATGTGCAAATCAGGGACGTTACGTACAAAAACATATGGGGAAGTTCATCGTCGGAAGTAGCCGTCAGTCTCCGATGCAGCAAAACCTGGCCATGCAAGAATGTACTGCTGGACAGCATCAAGATGTCCTATTCTAATCCCAGAGGACGTTTGCGTTCCTTCTGCAATTATGCCAAAGGCTCCTCTTATGGCTCACAAAGCCCTCCATCTTGTTTATAGTTGTAGCTAAGAATTAGCTTTATGATTTCAAGTCTTAGATGGCTCACAACCCCATCAGCTTTATGCTTAGGGATGGGGAATAAATTGGTATCAAACTCTTCATTCACGAGATTTAAACATGGGTGTTATTTTCACAAATGTACATTGAAAGAAGGGGAATCAAACACAAAATTTAGAGTGCAAGGACTCTTACTAGTTGAACTAGAACCCCCCTGCTTCTTAAGGGTATGTTTGGTGTCTAGAATTGAATTGGATTAGATAATTCATAAAATTTCCTTGGAGAAACAAATAGGGGCTAACTTTTAAATTTGAGTAATGCTGCACTTACCACATTTTTCATATCACATTTATATCATCTCTCTAGTAGATATAGGGCCCACCAACACGTGGGTCTCATCTGTATTAGAGAGATGTTACCAATGTGGTATAGAAAATGTGATAAAAGTAGCATTTTGTTCAAATTTTGTACAAGTTGAAGGAATAAGACAAATTATTCATGAAGGAAACTTATGCTTTCTGATACCCATAAAACAATAGGATGTGAACACCATATAACTAATACGTCAAAACGTCTCCTTCCAACTTAGACAAAACTTAGAAGTGTGACTTCATTTGTTTCTTGAGCATACTTTGATTAAATCGAATGAGTTGTTAATTCAATCCAATCTAGAACCAAACGTGACATAAATGGCCAATTAGACGCGGCTTTACTATCCTCAATTGGTCATCAAGTTTGTTTTAATACTATAATATTCTACTTTAGGGGAGGGGCCATTGGAGGTGGCGGTAGTGGCAATGGCGGTGGAAGACTGGCGGGGACGATGGTAATGGTGGTAGTGATGGTAGACACTACTCATCTGTTGCCATTTTACTAGACAACCCAAACCTATGCATAAAATGAACTAGGAGCCATTCCTACCGTAATCCGTCATCGATGATTCCTACTACACCCTAACATCTCATAAAAACAGACAAGTAAATATATATTCTTGTTCCTTGGTGCAAAGTTTGTTGCTGGGTTTCTTAGTCGCCTGGTGTTTTAACCCTCCCAGAACTAGATCATATCAGAACTTAACTAGAGCATTGGTAAACTGCAACACTGCACCATTTATTCAGAAAATACAAATTGGTATTTAAGCTTTCAGAGTGCGTGCACGGTGTGAGAAAGGACATACGCTCAACCATAACCGAACTGAACTGAACTTGAACTTTAAAATGAACGAGGTTAAACCTACGATTCCCAAGATCCAAACCATCTTTTAAAACTTCAACTGAAGCAGGGTAAACTGCGACGGAAAAGATGGAAATACTGAAAGGAATAGATGATTAAAACAACAAACTTCCTCAGACTTGTCAAGCCCTCCAAGCTCCATCCACGGATCTTTTCCTGTGCTATTGGTTAATGCAATGGACGGGTAACGCGTGGCCTCACAGGTGTCTTTGAAGGACTTACCCTACAGGATTACGATATATGCAAGATATTAGAACATCGAATCATTTGAATAATTATGATAAACCTCATGGGATCAGAGACCACACCTGATGGGTTGTGTTCCCAACACCATTCCACTGCAATTCAGCGCAAGTATAGCACTTTCTGCCTGTTCATCGAAACAAGAGAGTAAGCCAATAGAGCTTCCATGACAAAGATCCTTTGTGTTGGGGAATTACAGTAAAAAATTATGAGGAAACTCTAAAGTCGAATGATCACATTGAAAAAGAATGGAACGGCGCACGAGTGTCCAAACTAAAAGAACTGTGTGACAGAGGTGTCAAGTCCAGCACCATAAAAACACATTGTGACGACATAAAGGATATAGCTCATATCATTCCAAAACAAACTAATGTGCAGAGTTCCACTTTACTTGGAACAATACTTCCGAGTTTAAAAACAAATATCTGTGTACATCTTTACCCGAAATGAGACTATTGACTGAAGGTATGACATATAGATTCCTATAGAATTCATCCTAACTGATGGTATGACAAAAACCTCCATAGAAGGAACAGGAGCTTTTCTCAGAGAAACAATTCAGACGTTTGCTACAGGTATTTTCATTAGTTATGCAGATAACACGGTAGGATCAGTATTCCTAAATTCAAAGCTATATACCAAAGTGTATGCAGTAGAGCCTAGGAAAACTTTCAAAAAGTAAAAGCTAAAATCAAATATAAAAACTAAAAAGAAAACCCTTAAATATAATAGTAAGTGATACTTTCACCCCAAAGGGACCTTCCCAATGCACGAATACAAAAGCAGCTCATGAAGTTACCTTTGGAATGCAATAAACATTTCCCATTTCATTTGTTTTTTATACAATTGGGCACACAAAAACATAGTGACATCAAAAACCCTCAGCCAACCTCAGAAATAGACCGGACAAGCAAAGAGTCATTTAATACAGATTTTTAAAGTGTGTGCGTGTGTGACCAGATATCAATTTTCCACACGGTTTGTAATGAAAACAAATGCAAATGGGAATTCTTATAAATCATCCCCAAAGATCAAACATAGTAGATTCAGCATAAAGTTCAATTAAGGGCTAACCAAAATAAACATATCTTAACAAAACTTTGACTCTAGTCTTGATCAATTTTAATGTTGCAAGCTTACCATTGCAAATTCAACAAAAGCTATACGAGTTGAATGCACATGATCCCCCAAAAGCCTCAAACGAGTAACCTAAAAGTTTCAAGAACATATCAACCTGAAGTCAGACTATAATAACAAACACCATTCACCGAGAATTAATAAATAAATAACTTATGAATAACATGCTTTGGAACTCTTCCTACCTCACCGCAAGCTGTTTCAAAGAAATTCTTGACTTCAGCTTGAGCTACCTGCACACATACAGAAATTACCGAGGATTCAAGTCACTTCAACTTCTACCTTGCATTGTCTGGGACACAAGGATGCACTGAGGAAACCAAAAATTTCATTCTGGTAAAACAGCAAAATTGTATACCTTCTTATCGATATTTGTACAATATACAGTCCTGCTACACATTTCCCGTTCATCTTCTGACTGCAAATGACAACATAAAATTCTTATGAAGCAAAAATCTTGAGAGTGAAACCTTAACAAAACATTAGTGCACGCATCACTCAAAGGATAAAGCCAATTTTTTTAAAGAGTTGTTCATACCCTGGGGAGGAATGTAGGATTCACAGGAAGGATGGCAGTTTTTGAGGGTAAGACCCTAACAGGATAGTACCCTAGCATTGTCCCACCGAGGCTCAAAGCTGCTCTCGCACCATCTGTTAGCAAAACTACAATGTAACATGCAATACAGGCATCATAAGGTTTTACAGGCAGACCAAGAGAAAATCTTACACTCATCAGCAAACTCCACAAAGGCAAAACGGAGCACTGAATGCGGATCACCACAAATTCGGCAGTCAACAACCTTCAAATAAAAAGATTACAACAAAAGTTTAGGTCAGCCATCTAAGGTATTAACCATTAAGTAAGAAGCAACCACATTATTAGAACCTAATATCCTTGCAGAAGACATGAATTACATATTTGACAATAATAATAATGCTTAACGTGCCTTTCAATTTTCAATGCTTATGGCATATATAACAGTTCCTAATTGCAAAGACTTTAAGAAAAACGTTTAAACCTTCACGAAGCAAGCCATATCGCGTTCACTTTCTTATGTTTCTCCCAGATCATATAACATGAATAATGTACAACATAACACAAAAGAAAATGTACGGGGAAGTTATAAACTCATAAATCTTGAGTTGGGGATGGAAACAAGACACATGCAGAATCACAGGGGAACGTTTCATTTTATCGTTGTTTTCATGTAACCCCCCCTGCTTAAGAATCCCTTCAAAGTCTATAAATTTAACCTAATCGTCAAGTCTTCATATTTGAGCTATGTCAAACCAAATAAATCTCTACAGTTTATTTTTGAACACAAGTGAAAAAACCTGCACGAAAGTGATTAGTGAGTGTTGTATAAACACTGGATGACAAAAATTAATTTTTATTTCCAACACATAGTGTTTTACAGTATAAGTCTCCCATGGTATCTGCTGCAGAAAGAGCCACAGCATATGCACATATAAGTATAGGTGTTTCATAGCCCAAATCTTCCATACATAGCATGAACTAATTCTATTGGCAATCCAGAGTGTGTGAAAACATAAAAAAAAAAAAATTCACAATCTCAATAAATCCCATCATTAACAGCAGAGATCCATCATGACCTCATAATAAAACATCATAAGCACAACCTCGATCAACCCAAACCACTTTCATTTCAGCACAAGAATCATAAAAAGACGAGATTCAACAAAGGACATGTTTGAAATTATATGATCACAAAGGCTTCACAAAATGTTACAAGTTTATTTGACCTTGGAAAAAGTGGAAAAGCATAAATGATTTAGTATCAAGTTAAACGAATCTACAAGATTAATATCTCCATTCAGAAGAAGCCTTTTTTTCCCAGTTTATATAGAAAGCTGTCGCTGAGAAACTGATATTGAACTGGAAAATGAAAGCAAACAACTTTATATACTTTTCTCCTGCATAACATTTGTTTTTAAAACTTAGAAGCCTTATGTGACTCAAATCCTCATGGCACCAATTTGTCCTGCAAATTTCATCCACTCATAGACTGCATAAAGGGAACATGGTCACTATGTACATCCCCTATCTTCTTCCAGTGCCTTTAACATCGTTAATGTAAGTGAAATGAGCAGGAAATCAGAATGTGGAAGTGGGTTAAGCATAACAAGATTCATTCGCATTAATTTAACCCTAGATGGACAGACCACACTGAGACAATTTCAAAAACTTAACAACGAGTCTAAAATAGAAAAATACAGGGACTAAACTGGAACATTCAAGACAGCAGAGGCAAAAGTATAGAAAGTAATTTTCAGTCAGCCCTTATGGTGCATTATCTCGTTGATGCCCCATAGAAGTTCAATGTTAAAATACATTGGCGACACTCTGAAATGTAAAATGGCAATGGCATATACCAACACTAATACAATATTTGTCATGTGATCTCAGTCCTTACTGTTTAGAAAGGAATGATTATTGTAACTTGTAGTGGCAGAGAAAATGAATATCTTCATTTCAGGGAAAAGTGGAAGATAGGTTATCTTATGAAGGAAAAAAGCATGTTATGGAATTCATGCTCTTTAAGTTGAACCACAGAATTCTAGAGAAAGCAAAGAAATAAAAACAGAAGCCTCCAGCTTTGAATTTACAAATTTATTGAAATAACCACTCTTTGTAAAATCAGAAAACATAAACTGGAATCCGGGAAAGCAATGCAACTTACTTGTCCGCAACTACTAAATATGGCAGCAAGACGCTCTTCAGTAACCTAAACAAGAAAATGAGAGTTGTTATAACAGCTATTTGTTTGAAACTAGAAAGGAACAGAAAACTCAATCCAGGAATCGAGATCTTATAATTCACTTACTTGCTGATCAATATCAGAAACATATACTGTTCGCCTAATACTATTTTCTCGCTCAGCTCTGTGAGCTCTCCCACTAAGTCTTCTCTTCCCCTGATTAAAGTTATTTGTTCTCTGGGAAACACAAAAAGTACAAATTATTATAACCAAATATAATGAAGGAAAGTAGTAATTACATGTGTAGCATTATCGCAAGCAACTTCCTAGTTCCTAGAGAAACTGTCAATGTTTGTTTTGCAGAAACTAAGTCGTTTCAAAGGTCTCAGTCGATAAGAATTCCAAGAATTAATCAGTATGCTGACAAGACTAAAAATCACGGTTACGATGACAATAACAGTAATGATCACGATGAGAGTTTCTCATCATGCTTGAACAAATGCACCAAGCAGAACTCCATGTCGAATGACAAAAGTGATTGCTATACATATCCCAAAAGACTTTGCTAACCGAGCGTGCAGCTGACTTTCCAACGCAAACACACAGCCCGTACAAAAAACAGAACATAAACTAAAAATCAAGAAGGGCAAACAAATACATAGAATTCGTATACTCCCAACACGTAAAAGTAAAAACTCGAACACGAGATCATGAATTCAAATCCAATTCAAATTATAACAATTAGAGAGAAAGAAAAAAAGAAAAAATCCCATTTAGATCAAATCCAATATACAATCATACGAAAAACAAAATATAAAAACAACCCATTATTCAAATTACACAAAAACAAAACAAAAGGAGATCAAAGAGAATGATCAGTACCCTTCGACTGTTGGCCTGATTACCATTGGCTGAGAGCTTATTGTTATTGACAGCCAAAGAGTTTTCAAAAGTGGAATGGTGCTGGTGAGAATAAGATGAAGGGAAGAACTCTTTGGCTAAAGGGTTGAGCTTGGTGAACATATCCACCAGCTTCTGCACATCGAATTCTGATTTGGATTCAGGCATGGGTTTTGGCATTGAATCCAAGTTGGAGTTTTTGGCAGAGGCTGCCTCCCCGGAAATCTCAGCAACCGCAGCCATAGAATCAAAACCCACCACAGAGATTTATATAAAAAATAAAATAAAAATAAAAAATAAAAAATAAAAAACAGCTACTACAATAAAAAAGATTGAAAATTTATAAGAATTAAATGAAAAAATGAAACTTTATTTGTTGCTTTTGTGCTCTGTGTATGTAGTTGTCCCTCTGCAAATGAGGGTTTATTAGAGCTTTGAGATTTTAGAGCGTAATTGAACAAAAATAACAAAATCGAAAAAAGATTGAAAATTTATTGGAAATTTTGAGAATTGAGAAAGAATAAAATGGTTGGAAGAGGAATATGAATATTGGGTTTAGTGGACAATGATCAGGGAGCTGAGGTGGTGATGGAGATGGAGGTGTTGGAAGGAGGAAACAGTTAGCTTTTGGGTTTGGCTTCTTTTGCTAATACTTTTAACCCTTTCCTCTCTCCTTATGTGGGTTTTTTATTTTGGTTTTTGGGTTTGGTACTTCCGCTTTGGGTTTCACAGAGAGAGAGATAGAGGGGAGAGAAGAGTGTGAGTATTAAAATGTATGGGGACGTTAAAAATGGCAAGGAAGGCAAAAGCTAACGAAAGATGACTTAAGCAAATAATAAGCTTTTTGTTTCTCTCTCTTCCACTCTGCCTCTGCCTTTCTCTCTTCTAAGTGTAACAGACACATGTCATTCAAAACTACCCCTTGAGGATTTTTTTTTTTTTTTGTTGTTGTTGTAAAGAATTGGATAATACTATAACTCGTTTTTTTTGAAATGTCTAACTGTCAGACCATCTCCAACATTTGATTTAAAATTTAAAGTTTAGGTTTTAAACTAACTCAATTATTCTCCAATGGTTTGGCTTAAAATAAATTTTGAGTTAAAACTTAGAATTTGGGCAAATTTAACCCGGCCAGGGTTAAGTGGAGGTTGCAGCAAGGCGACGAACCTAACACATGAAATGTGCGACTGCTGATAGGAAATGGGGCATGTCCCTGACGAGAATGTCGACCACCCAAAACGTGCCCAAGGGCTCTTTTTCAATCCGATGATTTTAATTATTGAACCCTTGGTTGACCAACGGTCCAGATTCAAACCTATTTAATTTAAATTTAAATACATTAAATTCAGCGGCTGTAATCCAAAATAATCAAATTCAAGGATAAAAAAAATATCTAACGGTCCCAAATTAAATCCAACAACTAAAACAATTAAAAAATTATTTAAATCTAAAGTCGATTAAAAACTCTATAAATACATGTTTCGTGGGGTTGGTTTAGTAAATTTTCAAATTTTATCGGAATCTAAATATTTTTAAGTTAAAATGTTCATAAAAATTTTATTTGACAATCCATAGCAATTTTATTTTAAAAACAATTATTGAAAAAGAAAAATTATTTCTAGGTTAAAAATTTTAGATTTTAACTTAAGGGTTGGAGATGGTTTTAGTAACAGTAAAAAATTAAATGTATTTTTTATAGCTTGGTTTAGGATGGTTGAGTAGAAAAGTGTTTCGATTTCTTTGCAACTGAGTTTGAAGTCTTTTCTTTTCAAGTTAGAATAATTTAAGATATATCGTTTTGTTAAAATCAAGTTCATTTTAGTATTGTTATGTTTGGGAGTATAATTTCATTGTTAATGTGTATAACTTTCTACTTTATGTCTTCCCCAAAGTTGTTGTGCCACAAAGAACAGGTTCGTATTGCCTTTAGGCAATGTGGTTGGTTTGGAGTGTTGGTTTAGTTTGGAATTAAAGAGTACGGACCATGTGGGGGAATTTTATGCCAGTCAGTTTGAGTTTCTTTGGGTATTATACTCCAATGGAATACATGTTAATCAATTAATTAATGGACTGTTTGGTCTTTTTAAATCCCTCATGATGGTCAAAATTTCATTTTTGTAGACTGAATTGTATGTCATGACAATGAGTGACAATGATATCTTCTTAATGTTAGAGTTCTTCTATTTTCTTAATCCAATATTTGAGTTTAAAATTATGGCATTTTATGAGATTGTTGTGAAATTAAGCTAAACTTGCATTAGAATATTTTGAGTTGCATCTGGTGGCACATGTTTTGGGCGATACCTTTATGCCAAATCCATTAGTATATATATTTGTTTGCATTCCATTCCCATTGCAGGTGAATTTGGGAGAAGGGAACACTCAAACAATCAAATCAAACAACCAATTAGAAAACAAGTTCAAAGAAGAAAAGCCTTCTCAGTTTTAGATCAGAAGCCCTTTCTCTGTCCAAAACTTTTCCAGGCTTTGGACTAGAACCCTTTCATCCCAAAAAGCTTTCAAACTTGGATTAGCTCTGCCACTTCGTCAGTGGTATCGATTTATTAGCCTCATGAAGAATCGCTTTTAGGCACTCTCTTTTCCTCATAGAAACAAACTTGCAGGAGGCCAATCCGATGGCCTTGTTTGTAATCCGGTCACACATTGGTTGACGGGTTGATCACTACAACTTTATTTGCTTATGTATTTACTTATTTGTATTTCCAATTCAGTTTATACATATTTTCTTTGGTGCAAGTTGTGTTTTCTTTATTTATGTTCAACTGTTTTACTTATGAAGCCTTTCAATTGAATATAATCAGTTTAGATTCAATCCCACTTAAAGTTGAGCCACTCCCACTTAATGGCATAATCTTTTAGTTACAAGTCAATTAAGCGCATGCAATCTTTATCACTCAAATTCCTCTACTAGCAGTAGCTAGTAGTGGCACGGTCGTAATCTCCAATTTCATATAACAACAACAAAGCCTTTTTCCACTAAATGGGATCGGCTATATGAATCGTAGAACGTCATTGTACTCGGTTCTGTGTCATGTCCTCCGTTAAATCCAAGTACTCTAAGTCTTTAGAGTCTCTTCCAAAGTCTTCCTAGGTCTTCCTCTACCTACCCCTTCGGCTCTAGACCTATGTCTCGTAGTCGCATCTTTTAACCGGAGTGTCAGTAGGCATTCGTTGCACATGTTCAAACCATCGTAACCGATTTTCTCTCATCTTTCCTTTAATTTCGGCTACTCCTACTTTACCTTGGATATCCTTATTTCTAATCTTATCATTTCTTGTGTGCCCACACATCCAACGAAGCATCCTCATCTCTACTACACCCATTTTATGTACATGTTAATATTTCACCGCCCAACATTCCATGCCATACAGCATCGCCAGTCTTATTGTCGTCCTATAAAATTTTCCCTTGAGCTTCAGTAGCATACGACGATCACACAACACACCAGATGCACTATTCCACTTCATCCATCTACCTTGTATTCCATGGTTGAGGTCTCCATCTAATTATCCGTTCTTTTGCAAGATAGATCATAGGTAGCGAAAGCGGTCGCTCTTTGGTACTTCCTGGACTCCGATGCTCACCCTTAACTCATTTTGCCCTCCATTTGCACTAAACTTGCACTCCATATATTCTGTCTTTGATCGACTTAGGCAAAGACCTTTAGATTCCAACACTTCTCTCCAAAGGTTAAGCTTCGCATTTACCCCTTCCCGAGTTTCATTTATCTACACTATATCGTCTGCAAAAATACACCAAGGAATATCATCTTGAATATGTCCCATTTACTCATCCAAGATGATATTCCTTGGTGTATGCTTTTCGTAGACGATATAGTGAAGTTAGGGGGTGAACATAAGCTAATTCTAAATGGTTGAGGAATTAGTTTTGAGTTAAATTTAAAGAATCAGCTTATTGCATTCTCCTTCTCATCTCACTTTTTTCTTCTAGTCAGTAGTCATTAAATTGAATAAATTATAACAGAATCAACAAACATAATTAAGAAGTGCAAAAGATAAGGTGGACCGTATAGAAATCATTCCTCTAATTTAAAGCAATGATTTGAGGCATTACCATTGCAATCTAATGATATCTTTCTCTATTTGTAGAATCTCAAGTTTAACTCACCTTACATGGTGAGTTTGATACCTAAATATGAATGACACACTCTTAGGCTTAGCCTGAAGCTCGACTTAAGAGAAGCCGAAGCTTTACTATTAGGTACGGAGGGAGGTGAGGCCTAAGGGCACGCCCCGTCTCACTTTGTTTCTCACCTACTCATGTTTAAACCTTGTTGAGTTGCTTATATTTTGTTAGCATGCTTGAGCAATTGTTGATTATTGATTGTTAATAAGAAAATGAGAGAATAGGGATATAAGATTAGTTATTTTGTAACTAATTTTTGTAGTATTCTTATAACTTAGCTTTATTTTTGTTAAAAAAAAAAAAAACTTAGCTTTATGTATCACAAAAATGAGCTTAAATTTTTTAAGGTTCCCTCTTAGTTAGTTTTCTAGCTTGCCCCATGCTATTATGAGTATATTTCATATCACATTCGCACATAAAATATGTTTTGTATTTGGCTCATCATCAATTTAATGAAATAGCTAACATCATATTACTTGAATTCATAAACTGATACGATTCCAAAACTTCATAGTGCAATATGAAAAAGTGGGACTATTTCATTTACTTTGAAAATCACTCCAACCAATAGAGTACGAAATGTAATTGGCCTACAAACTTTTATCACAAAAACTATGACCCTTGGAAGAAAATTTCCCAATGTGATGCCAAAGTTGTGAAGTCCATGGTCCCAAGCCACCAACCGCCCACAGTTTACATTACCATCATTTGGTAAAACAAATAAAAATGAGTGCAGATGTACGAAACTTCATATTTTTTGTTCTGTATAATTGGAGAGCTGTCGAAATTCTTAAAAAAGAACTGCTGACCACGAGAATCACCTTTCTGTCTTGTTTCTGCAATGGGGTTAACATTTTCTGTATTTCTTAATTCTTACGGCTTATTATTTTATCATAATTGGTAGGCTTGTTGCTTGTTTTGTATGATTAGCATGGTCCAGTGGTGATTGCTTTTCCATCGGAGAAAGACTTCAGCACTGTGTTTGGACTTTGAAACAAATAAAGCCAAAACTAAGTGTTACGTGCAAATTGTTGTTAAATACTATATAAGTTGAAATTGTAACAACTGGCAGACATTTGTGGTTATTTTTATTTTTATAGAAAGTAATTTTCACACTTTTTTTTTCCTGACACGTCTCTGTTACTTTCAGTATTTGGATTGAATCAAACGAAAATTAATTAAAAATAAAAATAAATAGCAATGTGTAGAAAGAGAAAATTTTTTAAAGAGGTTAAATTAAATTAATAGTCTTCGTGGTGATAGATTAATCAGAAGATAGTCCCGTGGTGAAAAATTCATTTTAAACGATCGTGCTGAAGTCCGTTATGATTCAAGAACAAAATTGACATTTCTGTCAACTCTCTGTTAACCCAAAATTAACACTTTCCACCCTTGTCACACTTATTCTTGTTCCCGTTACAAAACTCAGTATGATATTAAACCGTTTACGGTCTCAACAACCAATCGATTCATGCGTACAAGTAGCAGCAAGTAAGATCTCACTTTCAGCCCTATATCAATGAAAGAGCACCCAAATTTGACATCTATAAAATCTATTTTCCGGTGTTACGAAAAGTAGTCCGATTTCCTCATAAAAGTTTGGTGGTAAAGCGATTTCAAATGAAATATGTGTGCATATGCCAACAAGTATGGATGTACAGAAGGAATGCTAGTGTTCTTGAGTGAAATCAAAGTCTACGAAGAAGCAAAAGAAAGAACTTGCCTAAGCCCAAGGATGAAATTTCATCTTGATGGAAGAAATTATTCCCCCTGCTTTCTGTTTCTGGCTTGAGTTAACTTTTTGACAGTGGCAAGCAGGTTTTTAAAGGTTGAGTTCAACACAACACAAATTTTATGTTATCGGATAGATAACGGAAATGTTAAGTTTGAGCTTGAATCTTAAGGGACTTCACTACTAAGGTTTAAAATTAATTTTTTTCATCACGGGAGCTATCTTCTGATTACCTGTGTTGTGTTAATGGAGAGTTGACGGAAATGTTAATTTTAGGATTTAATCCTAACGGACTATACCATGAGGATTTAAACTAAATTTTTTCACACAGAAGCTATCTTCTGATTACCTTATTTCTTCGTGGACCATTAATCCAATTTATCCTTTAAAAAAAAGGAACTTTAACGAAAAGCACCTGGTACTGTTCACTTTAACGAAAAACCACATTTTTACACTAAAAAGTCAATCCTGGTACTATTCACTTTACCTTTTATTTTGTTCTTATAATTAAAACTCAAAGTTTTTAAGTCATTTTCATTAGTTTTCCTTTAAAAAAATGTTCTGAAGATGGACTTCAATATGAATGCCAACCAACCCAGCATGAAGAGAGAATCAGATTAGGAAGGGAGTAGAGGGATGAGGCCCGAAATTACAGAAAAGGGACAACTAGGTCTTTTTGGTAAACGGGCCCACTAGGTTTTTTGGTAAGCGGACCCACTAGGTCTACTGGTTTTGGTAAACGGGCTCACTAGGTCTACTGGCATGAGATTATTTGTTACTCACCCTTATATTGGCATATTCCTCTGTATATTTTCTTAAAAAACAAAATTATATATTCCTTTTCATATGATTAATGGCATCTGAAGCTTCTGCATGCACTTGAATGTTGTATATATTTTCATATTTTCAAACTTTGACAATTAACATTGTGATAGTCTAGACTAGTATTTATAGCCTAAAGTAATTAATTTTGTAAAATGCTAAAAGCATAGCATTGCTACTGCGAAGGTTTTGGTTTGAGGCTAAAAGATTAGCAAGTTCCCCTGGTTTGTATTAGCAAAGGTTGGCAAGATATAATCTCTTTATATACTATAAACTAGGTATATTACAAGATGATTTCAATTTTGGTTGATATATTTTTTGCAGAGATTATCTTTAAATATGTCACAAAAAATATCAAAGTGATTGCAAGATGTGAAAGAAAAAAGATGTAAAATGGAAGGTCGAACAGGAAAGATAACTCATAACAAAATCATCGTAATTAAATTGAACAAAAGTGTCGTGCCATGAATTCGTAGCTCAAACAGAAAAGATTCCCTCTTGTGTAGTTGTATATATAAAAGTAATTTGTTGGATTGCTTCCTCAGTTCCACAGTCCACGAGATGACTCTGCAGAAATAGATGGCCTGACCCAATCAAAAGAGTGTAAGCAGGGTTGCCAGCCATAGAGACAAAATGGTAGGTATTAGGTAAAGTTGTCTTAATACATAGCCCAATCAAATCCTTTCCTGTGAAGTATAGCTAATTCCATCTCAATAACGTGGAGTTCAATCCGTTCAGATCCATTTCACACGAGTCAATGGACTCAATACAAGTCAACAATTTCACAATATTATATTGATTGACCATTGACGCATGCAATGCATTTAAATAGGGTAATGCTAGGGGTGTGCTATCCACACATCCCATTTTACTTCTCACACACTCCTTGATAATTTATGTTCGTTGACCTTCTTCAATTCATTCGATCCGACGACTGAAAATTAAAAAGGTGTGTGAGAAGTAAAATGAGGTGTGTGGATATCACACCCCTAATGCTATCTATGCAATTTATTTTTATTTTTCACAATTTGTTCTTAATTTTATGGATCGTCTGAATTAAAAAAGATTGATAATAAAAAAACTAATAAAAATGTGTAAAAAATAAATTGGTAAGTAATAGCAGTATCTTTAAACATTCCAATGTGCTTGACCGTCTTTTGGCTTTTTGCTTTCTACACTACTATTCTATCAACTTCTTCCTTCTATATATACCCCCAACTGGTTTTCCTTCAAGTCCAAGTCTTCCACAGAATCTTCATTTTCCCAGGAAAATCTTCCCTGTTTCCAGCAAAAGAAAATCAGTTCTGCTAAAAAAAAAAAAAAAACTCATGGGGAGGACTGGATTGTTTGATCTTGAAAGGAACTTTGCCTTCCATGGAGCATATCACAACAACCCAATTAACATTTTCATACACACTTTCTTGGTGTGGCCATTGTTCTTCACTTCTGTTCTTCTTTTCCACTTCACACCTTCCCTCTACAGTTTCCCAGTTCATGGCCTCGAATTAAATTTGGGGTTTGTTTTCACGTTGGCGTATTGTTTGTATTACATCAAATTGGACAAGAAAGCTGGGTCCTTGGCAGCTTTGATCTGTATTCTCTGCTGGGTTGGAGCCAGTGTTCTTGGCAGTGAGCTAGGGTTTTCTAAGTCGTGGAAGGTTGTTCTGGGTGGTCAGTTCTGCAGTTGGGCTGGACAGGTCATAGGCCACGGGATATTTGAAAAGAGAGCCCCTTCAAACAACTTTCTTCAAGGACTTCTAATGGGGCCGTACTTTGTGTTGCTGGAGCTACTTCACTCAACTTTTGGGTATGAACCCTATCCAGGGTTTCATAAAAGTGTTACGGCAAAGATTGAAGCTGATATCAAAGATTGGAAGGCCAAGAACCAAAAGAAAGTCTCCTAATTAATTTAGGTGGTCTGAGATATATGAATGTACTAATAATACTATTAGGTTATTATTTATCTAAATTCTGTCAACTCGATCTCTATAGTTTCGTCCAATCAATTTTATGAACTTATATAATTGTACGAGAAAATTTTTCTGTTGTGACCGTCACAAGATTCTTTGTGACAACTAGCTTATATGAAAGTTTCAGTTTTTTAAGGTTTTGCCAGATATTGTCTGGTTTCTTGGGATGTTTGCTTTGCTTTTCAGATTATTTCTAATGGTCTAGCAAGTTGATTAGTTAATGAAACTTGCACAAAGGAATCTTGTGTTGTTTATTGTTCAAGGCAATGACGAAGTATTATGCTTTTATGCTTATTAAAAGACTGAAAACAAGATGACTAAATCATACAAGTATGACCTTTGTGGAGCAGTTTAAGTTGGACTGGTTTGATTGGATGATAATATTTTTATTATTTGATTCTATTTGAGCATATTGTCACATCTTAGAACTTGACCTTGGATCTAAATAAATTATTTGGATGAATGATGCTATAAGTTGATGACACACGAACGAACCAAGATAATGAAAATAATAGCAAGAGCTAATTACATTTTCTACCTCCAAATTTAAAGTGATATTTACAATGAGTCATGAATTTTTAATTTTCTTATATTGCACCACGCAATTTTAAAATTGTATTTGATCTACACATTCCGTCTCTTTGAATAACTGATTCTCCATTAAATTAATGAATTTTTTTTTTGTCAATGTGTTGTAAATGTAACTTACACATTAACCCATATAACCCCAATAATAATAATAATAAAGTTGAAAGTTATGGGGACATGTGCTGTCAACACCACATTTGCTTCGTTTAGCACAGAAGCTATTGGTTTGCATTGTGTGCATCTAGCTAGTTGGACTGCACTAGCAAAATTACTTCTTGACAAATGTATTAGGTCTATGAGTTTTAGCCTTTATTAAAGAAAAGAAAACAAATTGGAAGCAAGTGCTACTGAACTATAAAACACACCGACCAGTCTTAAAGTGGTACGCTAAGGTTATCTTCAAAAGAAAACTAATGAAAAATGTTTGAAAACTTTAAGTTTTAACGATAAGGATAAAATAAAGGGTAAAGTGAATAATATTAGAATTGACTTTTTAGTGTAAAAATATAGTTTTTCGTTAAAGTAAACAATACCGAGAACTTTTCGTTAAAATTTCCTATCTTCAATGGTGCTGGGACGAAAACACGGTAAGAGCTACAGTCCGTGTGAGTTTTGTGTTTTCTATATATTAACCCCAACCTAGCCCATGCACATATTTTAAACTTTCCCTTTGTGGGGCAAGACAACTCAGATTTTATCTTTATATCTTGAGATGGAGGATGACAATTGGATTAACAAACCATGAGATGGAGAAGGAGAATGAGCACTTGAACCACTTTAGTATATTCCGATCAATGTTTACTAAAGCTTCCTTAAACCTTAAGAGGAGAAATTAGGTTTTCATTCCTAATTTTCGATTTCATTGATTGAAATCTTATTCTTTTTTAATTGGAGTAGGTTCTCATCCCTCTTTTTGCTACTTGATTGATTAAAACTTTATTTCTTTTCAAATTTTGATTAAGTGTCACATCCCGGCCCAGGTCCCCATTACATCTCGGGCTCGACTCTGCCGTAGCTTGATATTGTCCGTTTTGGGCCACGACCACGCCCTCACAGTTTTGTTTCTAGGAACTCACACGAGAACTGCCCAGTAGGTCACCCATCATGGGATTGCTTTCGCGCGAACTCGCTTGATTTCGGAGTTCCAATGGAATCCTAAGCCAAAAAGCCTCGTACTAGGTAGAGATGAGAATATACATATAAGGCTTACAAGATCCACTTCCTTGGGCGATGTGGGATGTTACAATCCACCCCCCTTAGGGGTCCGACGTCCTCGTCAGCACACTTTTGGCCAGGGATTAGCTCTGATACCAAATTGTTACATCCTGGCCAAGGCCCCCACCACATCCCGAGTTCAACTCCACCGTAGCACGATATTGTTCGCTTTGGGCCTCGACCACACCTTCACGGTTTTGTTTCTGGGAACTTACACGAGAACTTCCCAGTGGGTCACCCATCATGGGATTGCTCTCACGTGAACTTGCTTAATTTTGAAGTTCCGATGGAACCCGAAACCAGTAAGCTCTCAAAAGGCCTCGTGATAGGTAGAGATGAGAATATACATGTAAGGATTACATGATCCACTCTCCTGGACGATGTGGGATGTTACATTAAGGTTCTTAGGTTTTAATAAACATAATTAATTGTTTTAATAATAAAATATTTTTTTATTTCTATTAGAAACGTTACATTTAATATATTTATATTTATGGCTAATTTTTTATTATATATTTTTATTTTTAGTTTGTACTCATTTGTAATTTGCAATCCTTTTTTTTTTCAATTTGTACCAATTTTATTTTCAACTTTAATTCGTACCCATATTTTAATTTCTTTTTGTGCCCATATATTTTAAACTTTTATTTGTATTTGTACCCATATTTTTTAAATTTATTTGTACCCATTTTTAATTTGCTAATTATATGTATTTATTTTTATATTTTAAAATATATCATTAGTTATTTTATAAAAGATGTTAATAATTATGTGGGTACATTATTTTTTTTGCTATAATTTTGTGAAGAAGAATATTACTCTATTATTGATTTTTAAATATTTATTATATTTTTAAAATATTATTTGAATTTGGTTAAATTTCATAATTTGAGAGACATTAAATGCATAAATGCATGAGTTAAATATCTTAAATGATGCTAAGGACATCAATCAAAATATTTAAACAAACAAGATTTCAATTTAACAATTAAGCTAATAAGGGACAGAAACCAAAATGACCATTTTTTTAATCTTAAATGCACCCATTCTTAAGTATACCAATTTGTTATATGTATAATGTACCCTTTTTTGTGACAAATTGTCCCTAATTTTATAATTTTATTATTTTTAAATGAGTGATTTGACGAAAATGCTCATAGAGGCAAGAATTTTGACTCCCGTTGACCATCGGTTAGAGGGACGCAAGCGGAATTGAATTTGGAGCTAAAACGAAGATTTTACGGAACTCAGAACGATAAGGGCACTTTGGGTAATTTCATCATTGGAGATATTTCTACATTTTTGGACCACACTTGCTCTAATACGTGGCAAGATTCCCCATTTTTCTGAGGGTTTCCTTTTCTGTCCCGTGATATCTCTCTTTCACTCTCTATTTTCTTCTTCTTTTTCCATTTTCACTCACCTTTACTCATTCTCCTCCTCTTTTGCCAAGACATACACACCCACACCTCTACACTTGCAACCACAATAATCATTCATTGTAATCCTTGTGAGCCATTGGACCTAGAAATAGGAGAAAACTACCTTGAAAACCTCCCCGCAGTGCACAATACCATCATTGTGCGTCACTCTTCTGTGGCGAATTCTGACCATTTCCGGCCAAGGTAAGTCTTGAAATTGGTCTCTATCATTGTAGATCATGTCTAGGTTCATGATTGGTAAGTTTTTCGGTGGTTTTGGTGGTGTAGGAGCTCGGAAAACACAAAGGAAGGTCATTGTTCATTTTGGAAATTTCTAATCCGTGGTCGTTTGGCCACTTTCTAACCATTTTTCTGGCCAACTCCGATCTCCATTAAGCCTCCTAAGGTATGAATCTCTTCTCTACATTTCTAAGTTCAAAATGGTTTTTGAATCATCAAGTTTGGTTAAGTATTGAACTAGAAATAGTTATGAAAGTTGGGAAGAAATTTTCAGATTTCTGGAAATTTTGGCCGTGACCATTTAACCATCTTTAGGCCATTTTTTTGACCAACACCGACATAAACTCGGCTCCAATTTGGTATGGACTTGTTCTCTACATTTCTAGCTTTAATATGGCTCTTGAATCATTGAATTGGATTGAGAATCGAGCTAGAAATTAGCTCTGGAAGTTGGGATGAAATTGCTTAGATTCTGGAAAACTTGGACCCGTGGCCATTTGGCCACTTTCAGACCATTTCCCCGATCAACTCCAACAACTACTCGACTTCAAACTGGTACAAAAATGTTCCCCACATTTCTAGCTTCTAGTTGGCTTTTGAATCATTGAATTAGGTTGAAAATTGAGCTTGAAATGAGCTCCTAAAATTAGGGGAAAAACACAAAATAAAATCTGGAAAACTCATTTATACGTTAATACATTATACATAATTACATAATGGTTTTTTGTTGATGCACAAAATCAGTGGGGACTTTGGTATAACAGAAAGTGTCAAGTTTGTGACCTTCGCTAGATTGCTCCGGTCACTAGTGTGGATAAGTATACAAATGGATAGAGACAGAGAAGCAAACACAAGATGTATGTGGTTCACCCAGATTGATTACGTCCACGGAGTAGAGGAGTTCTCATTAATTATGAAGGGTTTACATAAGTACATAGGTTTAAACTCCCCTTTAGTGAATACTAGTGAATGATTTAGTACAAGTGACATTAGGAAATATTGTGAGAAAATGATCTCTATTTATAGAACAAAGTTTCTAGTTTCATTATGACATTGACAAGTGTCGTGTTGTGATTGGCTTCTGATGTTGACACGTGTCACACTATGATTGGCTTCTGATGTTTACACGTGTCGCGCTGTAATTGGCCTCCTGGTTGGAGGGAAACTTTTCTGGGTCCTTGACGATATAACGTTGACCAGTGCTCAATAGATTCGGGATTGGTCAAGTATGGTACAAACAATGCTCCCCTAAGTTTTCGAGTGAGGGAAGCTCCTCGATTGGGGACTTGCAATATCCAAACCATTGAGTAATCACGAAACTTCTAAGTACCGAAGTGTGGTATCATTTTCACTTGCCTTATCTGTCTCATATGTAGATGTGACATATTCTTTGGAAGTACTTTTCCTCCATCCAGGGTGGTATCTTTAACCGATGAAGATGCACAAGGTAATGTATCAATTTCACTTGAAGCTTACTTGTAGTTTCAGGCTTGGTCAAGTGCGATACAAACCTTATAGTAGGAGTCCCTAAGTCGTCGAGTTAGGAGATTTTTCGAAAGAGGTAACAGATAAGGTAAGTAAGCAGACTTCCAAGCAAGCAATTTGGATTGGAGGTTCGACTTTGGCTTCCGGTTGATTGTTCTCATTCTCTTTGTGTCATAAACAGCAACAAGGATAAGGAGAAGCAAATAGAAAAGAGATGATATGAGATACTTTTGCTTTTGAAGAAGTAACTTTCCACAGGCTTATTCTTGAACTGGGCTGGAGGGATTTTTGGTTTCCTCCAGAGTATAAGGCCGACTCAAGAATTTGAAGGTCGAAACAAGTCCATCAAATCTAGAGTACGTTCGACCTTGATGATATAGGATACTTTTGTTGTTGACAAAGTAGTGGATGTATCGGCATGTGTTCTGTTATGCTTGTCTCCACATGCTTCCTTGTATCATTCTCACTTGCCCTATCTGTTCCTCAGGCAGATGTGGTATCTTCTCTAGAAGCATAAGATGTTGAAGATGAGTACTCGAGAGCAATGCCAGGTAAGTAATCAGGCAAGGGGTTCCAGGCAGTCAGTTCCTGACTGGAAGCTTGATTCCAAGTGCTGACTGATTGCTCTCTTTCTCCTTGTCTTGCAGGTAAGAACAAGGCCAAATGAAAAGACAGAGACAAAGCATGATATGGGATACTCTTGCTTTTAACCTTGATGATATGAGATACTCTTGCTTTGGTGTGGCTTGTTTGCAGAGGTATTATTGGGGGGAAAAGAAACTGAGTATTTCGAGAGACTCTGTTGAGAGTGCCCTCTCGGATGTGAAGAAAAGTTGAGCATTTTTTTTTGTATTTGCAGGTCTGCCTGGCTATGGAGGATAAATGTCGACATATATAGGAATTGTCCCAACAGCGGGTGGTAATGCTGTTCCTTTACCATTCTCGGTCATAGTAATGTAGTGGGAGCTGCAAGATTCACGTGTTTTAACTTTGTCAGAGCACTTTGAAAAAGTGGTCTGTGGTATCTGGAAAGCTGATGTCGTGTGTAAACATTACAGACAAGCTTTATCCAAGGAAATCTAGCTCTCGAAGTTCAGAGAACGGTGCCTATTCAGTTTTCGAACAGGATATGGCTCTCGAGATTCGAAGAACGGTGCCTCTTCGATTTTTGAGAAAACAATCATGTTGGGAGTCTGGCTCTTGAGATTCAGAGAACGATGCCTCTTTGATTTTTGAGCAAGTAATCCTGTTGGGAGTTTGGCTTTCGAGATTCAGATAGCGATGCCTCTTCGATTTTTGAGCAAGTAATCATGTGGGGAGTCTGGCTTTCGAGATTTGGAGAGATATGCCTCTTCAATTTTTGAGCAAGCAATCTTGTTGGGAGTGTTTTTTCGAATGTGAGTAAAGGTTGAGCATTTTTGCCAGTCTGCCTTACCACGGAGCACAGAGGTTAACACATATAGGGACTTTTCAGTTATCAAGCAGTGGTGCTGTTCCTTTACCCTTGTGGGTAATAGTAGGGTAGCTGGACCTTCAAAATTTATTTGTCTAAACTTTGTTAGAGATATTTGGCAAAGTTATCTGTGGTACCCGATGAGCTGATGTTGCGTCTTTGGAATCTGGAGAGTGGTGCCTTTTCGGAATCCGGAGAGTGGTGCCTATTCGATTTTTGAACCAACAACCCTGTTGCCCTTTCTTTTATAAGGGCACCAATTGTGTGCAAGAAGTACATTCAGAGAGTTATTGCTTGTAGGAATTTTCCCCTTACTTCAGAGATTTATTACACCTCATTTCTTCTTCATCATTTCTGAGAATGTATGGCCCATCCGACGGTCATTTTGACTTGAACTTTGGTGAAGAGGCAGCCATACCTTCTCAAGACAACATATGGCACCCATCCTTCTTATCCCCTACTGGTCTTCTTACAATTGGGGACTTTGTGATGAAGAATGATATGACTGTTGCGGTGGTAGCCAGGAACCTTCTCACTCCTAAAGATAACAAACTACTTTCCAAACGGTCTGATGAGTTAGCTGTTAAGGATTCTCTGGCTCTTAGTGTTTAGTGTGCAGGTTTTGTGTCTAATATGGCCCAACGCCTATTTGCTCGAACCCGCCAAGTCGAATAATTGGCAGCTGAAGTGATAAGTCTCAAACAGGAAATCGGAAGGCTCAAACATGAGAATAAACAGTTGTACAGGCTTGCACATGACTATGCTACAAACATGAAGAGGAAGCTCGACCAGCTGCATGAATCTGATGGTCAGATTTTACTTGATCATCAGAGGTTTGTGGGTTTGTTCCAAAGGCATTTATTGCCTTCGTCTTCTGGGGCTGTACCGCGTAATGAAGGTCCAAATGATCAACCTTTGGTGCCTCATCCTTCTAGGGTTCTGCCTAGTACTGAGACTCTGAATAATCACCCTTTGGTGCCTCATCTTTCTGGGGCTCTGCCGACTGCTGAGACTTCTCCTAAGCAACCTTTGTGAAGGCTCCCTCTTGTTTGTTTATTTTGATTCATGTATATGTACATATTTGTAACTTATCGGAGATATCAATAAACAAGCTTTGCTCCATTTCAACGCATGTAGGTTGAGGTAGTGCTCCCTTAATTTTCCTAGTGAGGAAAACTTCTCGGTTGGAGACTTGAAAAAATCCAAGTCACTGAGTGGTCGTGAAACTTTCGAGTATCAAGGTGCAGTAGCATATGGTAGGAGTCCCCCAAGTCTCTAGTCGAGGGAGTTGACGAATGAGGTGTCTTGCTAGTAGCCAAGTTTCTAAAGTAACAAAACTTCACCATTTTCCTTTCTAAGTGGTAGCCCAAAACTCATCATTCATATATATTTGTTATGAAAGTTGTTAGGCCCAAAGAAGATGAGGCCTAGGCAATTTTTTTTCTTCGATTTTTCGAAATTCTGAATTTTCAAAATTTTGAATTTCCGAATATATATATATATATATATATATATATATTTTAAGCTTTATAGGTGAAGCTTTGTAGGTGAAGCTTTGGGGTTAAAGCTTTGTTGGGTACCATGAATTGATTTTGCTTCACATTATCTTGATCAAGATAGTTTGAAGCTTTTGTAGGTGAAGCTTTTGTGTTGAAGCTTTGTAGGTGAAGCTTTGTAGGTGAAGCTTTTGTAGGTGAAGCTTTTGTGGGTGAAGCTTTTGTTGGTGAAGCTTTTATGGGTGAAGCTTTTGTAGGTGAAGCTTTTGTGGTTTTGTGGGTGAAGCTTTTGTGGGTGAAGCTTTCATGGGTGAAGCTTTTGTAGGTGAAGCTTTTGTGGTTTTGTGGGTGAAGCTTTTGTGGGTGAAGCTTTCATGGGTGAAGCTATTATGGGTGAAGCTTTTATGGGTGAAGCTTTTGTGTTGAAGCTTTGTAGGTGAAGCTTTGGAGTTGAAGCTTTGTAGGTGAAGCTTTTGTGTTGAAGCTTTTGTAGGTGAAGCTTTGGAGTTGAAGCCTTGTAGGTGAAGCTTTGGAGTTGAAGCTTTTGTTGGGTACCATGAATTGATTTTGCTTCACACTATCTTGATCAAGAAAGTGTGAAGCTTTTGAGAATTTATAGTTGTCCTTCATTGATGAAGCTTTTGTGGTGAAGCTTTGTTGGGTACAATGAATTTATTTTGCTTCACACTATCTTGATCAAGATAGTGTGAAGCTTTTGAGAATTTGTAGTTGTCCTCTATTAATGAAGCTTTGTTGAATTTCCCAAATGCGGGAGAGACAACATATACAAATTTTGCTTCCACACTGTTGAGCAAGAGATTGTGATGCAAGTCACACCTTGTAATAGTTGAAGGTTTGGATAAACCATATAAATTTAATTTGCTTCGAACAGTCTTGATCAAGAGTGTGTGAAGCTTTCTACGAGTTGTAGTTGCCCTTCATTGATAAAGCTTTTGTTGGCACCATAAATTGGTTTTGCTTCACACTATCTTGATCAAGAGTGTGTGAAATTTTTGACAATTGTGGTTGCCCTCTTTTGATGAAGCTCTTGTTGGCACCATAAATTGGTTTTGCTTCACACTGTCTTGATTAAGAGTGTGTGAAACTTTTGAGAATTGTGGTTGAACTCCTTTGATGAAGCTCTTGTTGGCACCATAAATTGGTTTTGCTTCACACTGTCTTGATCAAGAGTGTGTGAAGTTTTTGAGAATTGTGGTTGAACTCATTTGATGAAGCTCTTGTTAACACCATAAATTGGTTTTGCTTCACACTGTCTTGATCAAGAGTGTGTGAAGCTTTTGAGAATTATGGTTGCCCTTCATTGATGATGCTATTGTTGGCACCATAAATTGGTTTTGCTTCACACTGTCTTGATCAAGAGTGTGTGAAGCTTTTGAGAATTGTAGTGTTTTCATTGTCATAGAGGAGAAATGTCTGAAGCAGATGCAAGAGGGTTAAATAGCTTGATCTTCGTATGCCATGCACTGAAGTTGTTGTAATAAGACTTTGTTGGTGACTATAACTCTTGTTAGGCATAAGTGTTCCCCTAGTTGAGTTGTAAAGCTTAAGGGTTTTTGATTATTTATGAATGCTAGGAGTTCACATATACAAGTTGTACCACTCGTCTTCTAGTAGATGGAATAAATGGTGAGTTGCTTTCATCACTTGGTTTGTGGTACGAAGGTGAGTTCCTTCATCACCTTTCATCACATTTCATCACCTGGTTAGTGGCACGAGGATGAGTTCCTTCTTCACCTGGTTGGTGGCATGAATGGCAAGTTTCCAAATGATATTAGAGTACGAGTTGTACATTTCATCACTTGGTTGGTGGCTTGAAGGAGAGTACGGGTACATGTCATCACTTGGTTGGTGGCATGAAGATGAGTTCTTTCTTCACCTGGTTGGTGGCATGAGTGGCAAGTTGCCAAATGATATTAGAGTACGGGTTGTACATTTCATCACCTGGTTGGTGGCATGAAGGAGAGTACGGGTTGTAGATGTCATCACCTGGTTAGTGGCATAAATGGCAAGTTACCAAATGATATTAGAGTACGGGTTGTACATTTCATCACCTAGTTGGTGGCATGAAAGAGAGTACGGGTTGTACATTTCAGCACCTGGTTGGTGGCATGAAGATGAGTTACTTCTTCACATTTCATCACTTGGTTAGTGAGAATAAGGGCAAGGTGTCGAGACACATTGTAGCAAGTGTCGAATGACACAAAGTATGGTGAACCCTTTCGAAGCACAATTGGCTTATGTATGAATGTGTTGGAATGTATGATTGAACGAATATACTGTGAAGCTGTTCATTTATTTGTATAGTCTTATTGACATATACTTAGACTTTGTTTCATGTTGGAAGCATTCATGTTGAAGCTTTGAACCCGAGTGTTTCATTGATAGGAATGTAAGAGGATTAGGACCAAGTTGTCTAAATCACCTCTTTATTGAATTCATGCCAAATAGTCTTCGTTACATAGGATGCCAAACGGCTGAAGCTTAACACTTGTAAAATGTGAGTTTACTTGTAATAATACATTAAGTGATTAGCGTTCCATGGATGGCCAAGGGTCTTACCATCGGAGCTTCTAAGCTTGTAAGAGCCAGGGCGACTGATGCCAATAACTTCAAACGGTCCATCCCAGTTTGGACTAAGTGTTCATTCACTCGGGACTCTGTCGCAGAGTAATATTTTCTTCAATACCCAGTCCCCCACTTTGAAAGAACGAGGTTTGACCTTTGAGTCATAGTAGTTAGAGATGCGCTGCTCGTAGGCGACATTCTTCAAGTGAGCCTAGTTTCTGTGTTCCTCGATTAGATCTAAGTTGAGGATAAGTTGTTTGTCATTTTCGCTTTGCACATAGTTCTGGACTCGGAACGTTGCTTTCTTAAGCTCAACTGAGACAACTACCTCTGTACCAAAGGCAAGTGAGAATGGGGTTTCTCCTGTTGATGTCTGATACGAAGTGCGGTATGACCAAAGAACTTGGGGTACAAATTCTGGCCAATAACCTTTAACCTTGTCTAAGCTAGTTTTCAAAGTTCGCTTGATTATTTTGTTGATGGCTTCAACTTGTCCATTAGACTGGGGATGAGCTGGGAAGGCAAAACATAAGTTGATGTTGAACTTAGAGCAAAACATCTTGAATTTATTGTTGTCAAACTGTCGCACGTTGTCAGTGACTATAGCATTGGGAATACCGAATCTGCAAAGGATGTGCTTCCATACGAAGTCTTCTATTTTTGCCTTAGTAATGGTTGCCAAGGGTTCTACTTCGGCCCACTTTGTGAAGTAGTCAACTGCAACGATTGCATAGCGAACCTTGCCCTTCCCTGCAGGCATTGGGCCGATCAAATCAAGTCCCTATTGGGCCAAGGGCCAAGGGCCAAAGGCTAATCATAGGAGTGAGCGGCTCGAGAGGGAGTGAGGAATAGTTGCGTAGCGTTGACATTTATCACATGAGCAGGATATTCTGATGGCATCTTGGATGAATGTTGGCCAGTAATATCCTTGGCGAAAAGCCTTGTGTGCTAGGGATCGAGATCCAACATGATCTCCGCAAACTCCTTCATGTATTTCCCGAATGACAGTTTCCGCCTCTGCGGGCGTAAGACATCTTAGGTTTGGTAGGTTAAAACCCCGCTTGTAGAGTTGGTCATTAATGATCAAGTAACGGGTAGCCTTGTATCGAATCTGCTTAGCTTGGACTTTGTCATTTGGAAGGGTGCCATGAGCAAGGAATCTATAAATCAGGGTAATCCAACTATCCCCCTGTTGTAAGTTGCACACTTCCGCAACCATGGTACTTGGTGCTGCCAACAATTCGACCTGAATTTTTCTCCCAATCTTGTCTTCCACCGCTGAGGCGAGGCGAGCTAAAGCATCTGCATGACTGTTTGCCACTTGAGGAATTTGGGTGATCTGGTAGTGGAAGTGCTTGAGCAACAATTGTGTTTGTGCCAGATATGCTGTCATGGAGCTATCCTTAGCGTTAAAGTTGTTGGTGACCTGGTTAATCACCAATTGGGAGTCATTGAAGATATCAATTCGTTTAACCCCAAGGTGTTTGGCCAAACGTAAGCCTGCTAGGAGGGCTTCATATTCGGCCTCATTGTTTGACGCCTTGAATTTGAAATGAAGAGCATACTCCATCGCCACTTTATCAGGGGTCGTAAGGACTAGTCCTGCTCCACAACCTTGTTGGTTGGACGAGCCATCAACATATAGGCTCCATGTTGGGGTTGTTGGTTCTATTTTCTGAGCTTCTAAGGGTAATGAGACCACTTCTTTAGGCGTAGAAACAATGTCAACAGGATATGTGAAGTCGACGATGAAGTCTGCCATTGCTTGGCCCTTCTCAGCTGGCTTTGGTTTGTAGGAGATGTCAAACTCACCCAATGCTATCGCCCATCTGATCATTCACCCGGAAGTGTCAGGACTTTAGAGTATCTGTCGAAGATGATGATTGGTAAGCACGATGATGGAGTGTGCTTAGTAGTAAGGGTGAAGTTTTCGAGCAGACATGACCAATGCTAGAGCCAATTTCTCAATGTTGGAGTATCGTGTCTCCACATCTTGTAAGGCCTTGCTAGCATAGTAGACAGGCCAGTCGACATTACCATCCTTTCGAATGAGAACGGAACTTACTGCTGAAGCAGATATCGACAGATAGATAATGAGAGTGTCACCAACCTCAGGTTTGGAGAGCAGATGAACTTTACTCATGTAGTCTTTGAGGTTCTTGAATGCCTCAGCACATTCATCAGTCCATGTAATGTACTTCTTACTTCCCTTAAGTGCTTTGAAGAAAGGAGCACATCTGTTTGTGGCCTTACAGATGAACCTAGTTAAGGCTGCCACCTTGCCAGTAAAGCTTTGGATGTCTTTTGAAGTTACCGGTTCCTTCATGTTGAGGATTGCTTTGATCTTCTCGGGATTAGACTCAATGCCTCGTTGGCTTATCATGAAGCCTAAGAATTTACCAGAGCCCACGCCGAAGGCACATTTGTTGGGGTTCAACCTCATTCGATACCTCTTCAGAATGGTGAAAGTTTCAGATAGGTTGGTGATGTGTTGGTCAGCATGTTTGCTCTTGACTAGCATATCATAAACGTAAACTTCCATGCTCTTCCTAATTTGTTCGGCGAACATTGAATTGACCAGTCTCTGATAAGTTGCTCCTGCATTCTTTAGGCCGAAGGGCATGACTTTATAGCAATATAGTCCCCTGTCAGTAGTGAAGACTGTGTGTTCTTAGTTTGGAGGGTTCATGATGATTTGGTTGTATATTGAGTAAGCATTCATGAAACTCAGGAGTTCACACCCTGCCGTAGAGTCTATAAGTCTGTCTATGAGAGGAAGAGGAAAGCTATCTTTCAGGCATCATTTGTTTAGGTCAGTGTAATCGACACACATTCTTCACAAGACCTTTTGGAGCAGGAGACTTTCCCTGGTCGGATTCTTCTTAACAAGGACAACATTTGCTACCTACGTTGGATAATTGACTTCGCGGACGAAGCCTATGCCTTTGAGTTTTTCAACTTCTGCCTTCATTGCTTCGTACTGTTCAACGTCATAAGATCTTTGCTTCTATCTCACTGGCTTGGTCTTGGGGTCAATACTTAAGCGATGACAAATGATATCGGGAGAGATGCCTGGTATGTCCTCATATGACCAGGCAAAGACCTCAGTGTTCTCTTGCAAAAAAAAGATCAATACCAACTGAATAGGTGGTGACAAGGTGGTGCCAATCTTCACCATGCGATCCGGATAATCTTTTAAGATAGAGACATTCTCTAACTCTTCAGGGGTTGTGCTTGCTGGGTGAAAGAGTCATCTCGAGGATCGTCGAGTTAATTGTTGCCACCGTGAAGATCCAAGTTGGCTTCGTCTGGGCTGGTCTTTATGACTTGGTCATGTATAGAAAGGATTTCCTTGGGTACATGCAAATGTTATTGCTTGACCGAAGTGTTGTAACATGATCGTGCACTAAGTTGATCTCATCTGATGTAACCATTGCCATATGGGGTTGGAAATTTCATCAACAACATATGTGTGGATACCATGGCCTTAAGATTATTGATGCCTGTGCGTCCAAAGATGACATTGTATGCCGTTAGGCAACCAACCACCAGGAAGTTAGTGGTAATGGTAGCTGTGTAAGGGCCTGTACCAATGGTAAAAGGTAACTGTATGCTCCCAAAAGGTTGCACGATATCATCGGATAAGCTTATCAGAGGAGAAATCGAGCGATCGAGCAAGTGTTCAGCTACATTAAGTGCCCTGAAAGCTTCAGCAAACATGATATTGACCGAAGCCCCCGTGTCTACCAGGATTTGTCTTACTTCAAAGTTGGCTATGTGAGCCTTCACGATCAGTGGGTCGTTATGAGAGCAGATGATACCTCTTTCTTCCTCAGGGTAGAAACATAGTGGATCCCAGTTAGGCTTTTGATACTTGCCTCCCCTGATGTCTTCCACGTGAAACACTTGGTGGCCAAACTTTAAAGCTCGTTCGTTGTTTTTCATGGCCCTATTGGAAGATTCAGATATGGGTATGCCGCCGCTTATGGAATATATCACATTCACTTGGCATTGGTTACAGTTATCCCTTGAAGGGTGAAGGAGGAATCGATCAATTTTTCCTTCACGCACCAAAGCTTCAATATGATCCTGAAGGGTGATACACTTCTCGCTGTCATGGCCATTATGCTCGTGGTAGCAGCAAAACGTGCCCGTGTTCTTCGTGGGCTTGTAACTTGACTGTCTCAGCATTGGCTTCGGTATTAAGTGTGTTATGCTGAGGTAAATGGCCACGCATGTGGCGTTCAAAGGTGTGTATGTCTCATACCTCAGGGTAGGGCCTGTCCTAACAGGTGCTTGGCTCACTGTGTTGACTGCCTGGGGGCGGGCATTATCGTGGTGATACCCTTGGTTATCGCGATAGTGTCCCTTACTCCTTTTACTAAAATGGGACTAGTGAGGATGGAAATCTTTCATTTTGCCCTGAGATTGATATGTCTGTTGACTTGGTGAAGTATTAAGTATGGTAAGAGGAGGCACCGCTACCGTTTGGAAGGTTGATGTCTTCTCATTTGGGTAGGTCTGGCTTCCATACCCCACTTGCTGATAAGGGGTGGCTGTGGGGGGTTTCCCTTGGTATATCCTTGTTTCGACAGAGGCATGGTTATAAGCCTGGGCCATCACCTCAGAGTAAGTCTTCTAAGTGTTGGCATTGATCATGTACTTAAAGAAACAGTCACGTAGGCCTACCGTGAAGGTTTTGAGGGCTGTCTTATCTTCTGCCTTGGCACAACGGGAATACTCATGGCTGAAGTGGCCAGCATACATACGTAATGACTCGTCTGGCTTTTGGTGAATAGTGTACAAGTCATCCGCAGAGTGTAAGCGATCGGTCTGGAAAATGTGTTTAGAACCAAACAGTTTCCTCAATTCCTCAAATGAGTCTACTGTCTCAGGTGGAAGACGACAATACCAGTTTAGAGCTCCGTCAGAAAGGGTGGAAAGGAAGAGAAGACATCTCTTTTCGTCGGTGTGCATCCGGTATGCCATAGTGGACTCAAAGAGGTTAAGGTGTTCAATCGGGTCCTTCTTTCGAGTATAGAGTTGCAAGCCAAGCTTCTGCTTTGTCTTTGCTTGGAGGGGGGTGTCAAGGATCCTCCTTGTAAGAGGGCCAGGCCTAGGTTGGTTCCAATCAGGTATCTCAGCTTGTCGTTCAGCCTTTAACTTGTTTACTTCCTTAAGGAGCTGTAGGACAAGAAGGTCCTAAATGGAGTCATGTACCACTGGAGCTTTCTTTCGTAAATCTCCATCTCCTTTTGGAAATAGGAAGGTTTGATCAAGAGCATGTGATTTTTCCCTGGACTCGCCGTACTGACTTCCAAGGTATGTCTGTCGGAACATATCTGAGTCCCCTATACCTTCGTGTTTCTCTAGGACTTGTTGCCCCTTCCCCAAATTGGTAGCCAGCCTGAGACATAAGAGGGGACTGAGTCTTTCAGAGACCCTTGGGTCATTGATTTTTGAGCTTACATGGATGGGATTGTCTCGACGTTGCTTTAGGAAGTCTCGACAGTCGCGAAAGACGGCTTTTGATCCTTCCACTCATTCTTTACGGAGATACCTTCCTCCACTCCTCCTGTTTCAGGTCGAAGTAGCTAGGTTGAGAGAAGTCTCATGTTGGTCGCTATTTCGATGAGTAGCTCGCTCCTTAACAGGAATACCTATATCGAGGGTAAATCACCCTCCGTGTTGGGAGGCACCCAGTTGATGGTTGACTTCCATAGGGGTGATGAGCTCGTGTGTTTTAGTATATCTAGCCTCGTGGAGCATCTCGAAGACCTTCTCATACTACTCTTGGAGGATCTCATTCTTCATCGCTATCTTGTTGTTCTGAGTCTCCAGCTCATCGACTTTAGCCTGAAGAGCAAACTTCTTTTATTCCTTATTTCGTTGCTTCACACCAGGTGTAAGAAGGGTATCATTCTGTGTGATATGGCTTCCTTCGTTCCCCATGTTGGAAAGGGATGCCTAGTTAAAAGAGAGTGTACGAATGGTAGAAACCAGCTTAACAAAGCTAAAGAGAGTGAGAATAAGTGTCGTTCTCACAGACGACGCCAAATGTTGATGCACAAAATCAGTTGGGATTTTGGTACAACAGAAAGTGTCAAGTTTGTGACTTTCGCTAGATTGCTCCAATCACTAGTATGTATAAGTATACAGAGAAGCAAACACAAGATGCACGTGGTTCACCCAGATTGGTTACGTCCACGGAGTAGAAGAGATCTCATTAATTGTGAAGGGTTTACACAAGTACAAGGGTTCAAGCTCTCCTTTAGTGAGTACTAGTGGATGATTTAGTACAAATGACGTTAGGAAATATTGTGAGAAAATGATCTCTATTTATAGAAGAGAGTTTCTAGTTTCATTTTGACATTGACACGTGTCGTGTTGTGATTGGCTTCTAATGTTGACACGTGTCGCGCTGTGATCGGCCTCCTGTTGGAGGGAAACTCTTCTGGGTCCTTGACGGTATAATGTTGACTGATGCTCAGTAGTTTCAAGATTGGTCAAGTATGGTACAAACAGTTTTGTTTCTAGGTGAAACACATTGCAAGGATATTCGAAGCCTGCGAGGCGGGTTCGACCCGACGTCATGTTCTGTGAGTGGGCATTTGTTTTATATATATACTCACAGTCAATTTATTGAGTATCTCAAATTCAAGATAAATATCGATCAATTGTTCATCATCTTCTTCCTATCTGTTTATGACATTTGGTATGATATTTGCACTCCTAAAGATCATAATGATTATAGTCTTGATTGTTGCCCTCATAATTTCTACCATCATCAGTAGATAGTCGCTCCGCACCTATTTGGTATCAGAGCCAAGTGAATGGTAATTGCATTAGCATCTTCTTAATCTGCAAGTCAGGTTCATTTTCAGTCTTTCAATCTACAGTCTATCTTATCTGTTAATCTTCTAAGTATGTTTGTTCGACTCCCCAACCAAACAGTAAGGCGTGTTCCAAACAATAAGTCCTAGGAGAGGCATGAGCGGATCGCATGAGCAGGGAAGGAGTTTAGCTAATACGCGAGGAAGGTGACACATTTAAGTTTTCTGTATTTTGTTTGCCTGTATTGTGAACTTTGTGAGTAGATTATTTAGATCTAATTCAATGGCTAGCACTAGCTCTAGATCCAGTTAGGTACAATTCCAGACAATGTTAATGAAGAACAAAAACTTGATTTTCAAATGGATGAAAGTGTTGACTTTGAAGATTGGAATATCCCCAAGGTTTCAAGTAAAAATATTTACAAAAAGAAATGATCAGTAGCCTCATTTAGAAGTGAACATCATGCTAAAATAGTTGAAAAAGCTTATGCTCTTAGTAAAGAACATGAAACTTGTCAATTATTTTCCCCTGAACAAATCAAAACTCATTGAAAAGATGGTCATAACTATATCCACATAGGCTTAGTTCAAATAGCCGTAAAACCTTTAACACGTAGAAGCCTTAATACCTCTATTTTGTTATGTCTTCGAAATGCTAGATTCACTAATTTCAGTGATAGCATACTTGGAATGATGAAATGCTAGATTCACTAATTTCAGTGATCCTCATACGCTGAAAGCACTCACATTAAACATTAAGACTTCAGGATACCAAGTCCTTGAAGGAACACAGCCTTTGGCACTAATATATAGGATTTACTATAAAGTCACTGGCACAAATATGAATTTCCAGGCCTTAACCAAAAGTCCTAGTGATCATACACTCTTAATCCAAACCAATCAAGAAAATGCAAACATCAAAGTTCCCAGAACCATCAGGTGGTCAAATATTAGTCTACCTTCATATTGATGTTTGATTAATGAAAGTCGGCCAGTAGCCATTCAAAATAGTCTAGTCAACTTAGACAACATAGAACAATATTTTGATGGAATGGTTAAAATTAATTTTGATCGTCTGGCAAGAAAATCTTATGAGTCTGTTCACTCACATAAATCATTTGCTCCTAGCAGAACTTCTTTTTCCGAATCCATACCAACCGATAGGATGGGTCAAGATCAAGAGTTAATCAATTCATTAGCCAATAGGAAATTAAAAGCGGTAGACACTAGTTCCTCTGTCACCCAATAAGAATTAATTAATGATTTAATCAATATCAAATTAAAATCAGTAGAAACAACCTCTCAGGTTACACATCCAAGATACCAGCCTCAAACCCAAAATCAGGGAGAACAAACTTCTTCCACATAATTTGATTTCGAAGCAGGTCAGATTAATCATCAACTTTTAGTTTTAAATAAACCCTTCAAATGGAACAAGAAAAGGCTCAATGCTGATATTGAAGCCACATAAAATATTCCCAGAAGAAATATCTTCATAAATAAATATACAAAAGAACAAAAATTGGAAATTGACAAAGAATTGACTAATTTTATGAAAACCCACAGATTTGAAGCATTTTTCTTCGATTATGTTGAGAAGTACCACGAGCCTAATAAAAGACTAGAAGTAATAACCAAAGAAAACTGGCTTAAAGAAGACAAAACCATTATCTCCTTTAGCCATCCCCCACAAGAAACAATTTTTATTACAACTGCCAATACGCAAATTCCAGCTACTCATTTTAAGCTTCCCAAAGAAGAAGCAAGAGTCAAACCAATCATTGAACAGAACAATTTCATTAACCAGAGCCTTCGTACCATAGGAAAACAATTAGATAAAATTGAAACTAAAATTGACAAACTTTCTCAACCAAAACCAACATACAAAGAAAAACCATTAATCAACTTTCCAGAGTCTTCTTCCAGCACAATTTCTTTAAAGACAATGTCTACAAGTCACAAAATAGACCAGATGTTACAACAACTAAAATAAGAAAAAACAGTCAATGTTTTACAAAATCAAGATGAGTTTCATGTAGAAACAATTTCTACAATATGGGATTCGGAAAACGAAACTGACACGGATTCCATAAAGAAAGTAGAACAAGCTTTTCAAAATCTTGAACTTAAAAGGATTACCAACAAATGTGTTAATCCTACATCTCTCACAAAAAATTGGTATCCCAGACCTACTCCTCCTGATATGTAGTTTGAAGAAAGAAATATCCAAAATCAATTCTCAGTTTCTTCTGATAAACTCTATGAATAGAATATAGATGGCTTATCAGAACAAGAACTCTTAAACAAACTCCAACATATTTCTATGGTTGCTAACAACTATATCACCAGTCATAATCTTAGCCAAACACAAGTTGTCGATCTTTTAGTCACTGGATTTACTGGAATGCTTCATTCCTTGTGGGAGAAACATCTCACTGAACAATCCAGAAATGAAATAAAACATGCAGTCAAAAGAGATTAAGATGGAATACCCATCTTCGATGAACAAATAGGACAAGGCGTCCCTGACGCAGTTAACACATTACTCTTCACAATCATAGAACACTTTATAGGAACACCTAGTAATGTCACCATTAGGATCCATGATGAACTCAGTAATTTAAGATGTCCTACACTAAGCAATTTTAGATGGTACAAATATGTATTCATGTCTAGAGTCATGCTTAGAGAAGATAGTAATCAACCATTTTGGAAAGAAAAATTTATTAATGGATTACCAAACCTCTTTGCTAATAAAATTAGAAATGCATTAGTTAATGAAGAAGGTGTCATACCATATCATACCCTTATTTATGGAAATATAATCAATATCATCCAGAAGGAAGACTAAAATGTGTATAGATATGAAAATTTCAAAACAAGTTAACAAAGATAAATCCATTGCTAAGTATGAATTATGAATGTTCTGTGAACAATATGGACTACCTCCTATTACTCCAAATAAAAAGAAGAGGTCACAAGTCTATAACAAGTATCCCAATAGATACTCAAGTAGACAATACCCTAAATACAATAAATCTAAATCTAAAAACAAAAACAAAAACTTTGAAACTAATAAGTTTTATGAAAAACCCAAGACTGATAAGTCAAAGAGAAAACCTTCAAGGAAATTTTCCCTAAAGAACAAAAAGGAAAATGCTACAAATGTGGCAAATTTGGCCATTAAGCCAACAAATGTCGTGTCAAGAACACTATCGACCAGTTGAAGATCTCTGACGAAGAGAAACTTCAATTAATCCGAGTTTTTGAACTTAAAAGACACATACCATAGTCAATCAGAGGATGATGTATAGTCGTCCTCCTCAGAAAACAATTCCTCAAGAAGTCTTTCTTCACCCGATATTAAAATAGGTTGTACCGATACTTGTTGCAATAACAATATTTTAGTACTCAACAAGCAAGAAGAACAAGAAAATCTTCTTATGGAATTAATTAGCAAGGTAGATGACCCAAAATTAAAATCCTTTTACCTACAGAAACTAAATAAATTAGTTTCTCCAGAAGAACCTGGCACTAGCCAATCCCAACAAATTCCAAAAATCTCTCTTAGCACAACCTTGTAAATGTTCAATAAATCTAAGAAATCACAGTTAAAGACATCCAAAGAGAAATTAATAAAATCAAAGACTAAATTATATTTTTAAAATCTAAAAATTTAGAAGTCCGTACTTACCTTAGTCAGATCCAAACCCAAACACTCATCAAAGAAGAAGAATGTAGTAGTTCATCTTAGACAAGATATGAATCAAGAAATGGTATTCTAAAATTAAAATAATAATTGAAAATTTTCATCTTGAGACAATTGCTTTGCTTGATTCCGGCGCTGACTTGAATTGTATTTGTAGACATCGAAATTTCGGGAATTTTCCGTGTTCACAATATTCAAGAAGGATTAATTCATATTAAGTATTTTCACAAGTCAACAGAAATACTTAGTGCTGCTAACCAGTCACCAATACAATTAAAATATGAAATACCTAAAGCACATGTTTGTCAAAACAATATTTGTTTTAATAAAAAACATTCCAGATCCAGTCATATTAGGTCTCCCTTTCATAGCTTTTATATATCCTTTTAAGGTTCATCATAATAGAATTACCACTAGAGTCTTAGGACAGAAGGTCACATTTGAGTTCTGCCTGGAAATAGATCTCAAAAAATTAAGACAAAACATGAATTTCTTAAAAGAAGAAATTCATCACAAACGAATTGAAGAACAACTAACAAATAAATTTTTGTTAGAAACTATTGACAATTTTCAAAGGAAACTTGTTAATGATATCTGTTCTGATATTCCTAACTTCTTTTGGCACCGCAAATAACACATTGTTAAACTTCCTTACATAAAAGAGTTTAATGAATCAAAAATTTCAACCAAAGCCAGACCTATCCAAATGAGTTAAAAAGTCATGAAATTTTGCAAAACAGAGATCCAAGAATTTCTTAATAAATGAATAATTAAAAAAAGTAAATCACCATGGTCATGCCCTGCATTTTATGTTCAGAAAAACGCAGAATTAGAAAAAGGCACCCCCGGATTAGTTATTAACTATAAACTTTTGAACGAAGTCTTGGAATGGATTTGGTATCCAATTCCCAACAAAAGAGATTTGATAAAAAGACTTTCTCAAACAGTTATCTTCTCAAAATTTGACATGAAATCAGGTTTTTAGCAAAATCAAATTCATGAATCTATTAAATACAAAATAGATTTTGTAACACCTTTTGGTCATTATGAATGGAATGTAATGTCTTTCGGCCTCAAGAATGCCCCGAGTGAATTTCAAAATATTATGAATGAGATCTTTAATCAGTATAGCCATTTTTCAATTGTTTACATTGATTATGTCCTTATTTATTCAAAATAATCAAGTCTAATGGATTAGTTGTTTCTGCATCAATGATTAAGTTATTTCAGACTAAGATTAGATTCTTAGGATACAATATTTATCGGTCTACCATTCAACCTATTGATAAAGTTATTCAATTTGCCGATAAATTCCCGGATCAGATTACTGAGAAAACCCAGTTACAGAGATTCCTTGGATCATTAAACTATGTTTCAGAATTCTATCCTCATCTCAGACAATAATGTAAACTTTTATTTGATCGTCTCAAAGATAATCCTCCATCATGGTCTCCCATTCATACTTCCATTGTTAAACAGATCAAATCACATGTTAAGACTGCCCTGTCTTGGCATTCCAACTCCCAACTCATTTAAAATAGTTGAAACTGATGCATCTGATATCGGTTATGGAGGTATCCTCAAGCAATCAACTTCTTCCGGATCTCTTGAACAAATTGTTCGTTTCCATTCAGGAGTATGGAATCCAGCACAAAGTAATTATAGTACTATTAAGAAAAAAATATTATCTATTGTATTATCCATTAGCAAATTTCAAGATGATTTATTAAATAAAATTTTTTTAGTCTGTGTCGATTGCAAATCTGCAAAACATGTTTTACAAAAAAATGTTCAAAATATTGCATCAAAACAAATTTTTGCATGGTGGCAAGCCATATTAAGCATTTTTTATTTTGATATTGAATACATTAAAGGCAGCCGCAATAGCATCCCCGATTTCCTAACAAGAGAATTTTTGCAAGGGAAGAATGTCAAGACAGCCTAATCAAAGAAGACTTCCAACCACTTTACCACCACCAAAATAGAAATCTATTCCCGATTCCTCATCAGCCATAGCCATTACCAACCGTTTTACTCCTTTGGGATCCACAATAGGAAATTTTCGACCAAACTACCAAGCGACATTAGTCAGTCAGTATGATCCATATTCATCCATGCCCTATCCATCATCATCCCAATCAGCCAGCTATGCTAAAACATCTCCTTACATCCTGAAAACCCCAAAAGAATACCTTTTCAGCATACCCCCCAATATCTCCCAAGAACAAACATCAGCCAAAATAGCCAAAATGGTATTCCCGGCCAATTTCCATTATTTACCCAATGCACCACATAAAACCCTCAAATATTACCAAGCTATTCTTAGTGAGACTGAATCTATTGATATTAAGCCAATTTTTAGTAAAACCCATGCCAACAAAATTCTTTACCATTCCCTTTACATCAGAAAATTCTTAACAGAAACAGAATTGGGACTTCCCATTTACCAATCCAAACCTCTTCATTCTCAGCATGTTCTTATTCCCAATAACAACTACAATTATTTTGATTATATCGACACTTGGTCTAACATTGTCCTCCATCAAACAGAAGACTTTATTCATTCATGGTTTGTTACGTTTGATAAAAGTTTCAAATTAAATTTCCCAGCATGGTTTCCCAAATGGTGGTCGTCTCATACACCAACAGTCAGCCTTCTTCCTGAGGATCTCATGAACGTTTTATCGTAAAATTTCCAAAAGAAATTTGACAGAAGCAGATTCAACCACTATATCACCTTTCTCCCTTTGTTCATGGCCAAATACAAAATCCCATGAATAATGAAGTGGAATTATGAAGTTGAAACTGGCGAAATCTATCGACAAAGAGCAGTCGAATGGTGCGACAAGTTCAATCACTAAAAGATCATCAACTTGGTCATCTCTGAATTTCTCGTCATTCAAGCTCAAGTTTAAGCCATTCCAGCACAACCAATCCAGCAGAAAATGGCATTGCAATAATTTGTAATCATCTCAAATTTTTACACATGTAAATTCTACAGTGTCAGCCATGTGACACTTTCAGAAAACAGCATCTGCAATAACAGCAATCATTCAGACAAGTCCTTATTCATGAATAGTAAAACCACTTTTACTATTCATCCATCATTTCAGAAGCAACCGCGTGATTCCACATTAAAAGGAAATTATTCTTCCAGCTTTTACAGCTCATAGCAGAGACAGTCGGGATTCCCGTTTCAGTTTCAATTATTCATCCAACCATCTTTAGCCTATATCATCACAATTCAAAACCCATTCACAGTAGGCTGAAACTTCTGCGTATTCTTATACAACAGAACAGAAGACAACGTTCATCACTCATCATCTCAGTTCAAATTTGTAAACACTTAAACACTATAAATTATCATGTCAAGGATGCCTGTGAGCTTCATCCCCATTTTCATCAACTGTAATTGCCAGTAAGCAAATTGTAAGTCTTCATTTCAAAGTTTAATAAACTTGTTTTCAAAACATATCCACATCATTAATTTTAATTCATTATTTTCATTATGAAGAATAATGGCACAAAATTCTTACTCATAGTCAATTTATTGAGTATCTCATATTCAAGGTAAATACCGATAAACCGTTCATCATCTTCTTCCTATATGTTTATTACATTTTAAATATTGCATTGTTACACTTAGAATTGTATTGTGTGATGCTGCGGAGACTCAGGTAAGCTTCAGGTGAGTATTATGTGATTGAATGGGTTGTATTGCATTGGTATGCACACATTTATTTAGAGCTCATCATGGCTTCACCTCGATATTAGTGCTCCTGCTCGGGGTTAGGGCCAGCCTTCACGTGATTGTTCACCTCCTGCACCGCATGCTTACCTTGGATCCAAGTCTGATGGCAGCCTGTCATACAGACCACAATAGGTCGTTCCGACTGTTAAGTGACTCATGAATTATCGCACAGCCTTCACATGATCGTAGCACTTGAGCGTGCATATTTATACCCAACCTATCGTACATGTCACACTAGGTGACTTCGACTCGTGTGCTAACCTAGATTGATGAGCTACAGGTTCAGTCGTACATGTCATATTAAGTGAATCCGACTGGCATACTATTTTATATTGGTTTCACACTTGGCTTACATTTATTATTGCTGAGATATTATGACATGGCAAACTTTAGTTTTCATTGCTCTTAGGCATTGGATTTTCATACCTACGTAATTTTATTTTTTGGAAACTATACGGATTTTACTATGAGGGGTTAGTACTTTCAGAAAAAAGAAATGTGTTTTCTAAAGCTTCGTTTTTGCCCACTCACCCTTCTATTTTTCACCCCTCTAGGTTCTAGTAGCAGAGCTTTTGTGTCGAAGAGGAATATTGGCAAATCTTGGTGCAGACGAATACCTTCGATGGTATTATTCTCACCCTATTATACTATACTTTACTTATACTCTGACGTCACGTGTGAGATGAGTTCAATCTCGCTCACCAGCGCACTCTTATATTTAGACACTTTTAGGTTTAAATTTATTCACATTTTCCACACAACTACACTTTATGTTTTCGTCACCTTCCCGGTGTTGGCCAGCACAGCTTGATTCAGAGTTCTAGTGGACATTCCAGGTCGGGGTGTGTCATTTTTAATATAAAATGTACCCAATTTTTCAATATAAAATCCATTTAAAAATTTTTTAATCTATTTTTAAACTTATATGGGTACATTCTTTTTAAACTTGCCTATGTCAAGTTTAATCGAAGAAATTTACTAATATTATTAAGCTTTTTCCTGTGATTTTGAAGAATGTACCCATGTTTTGGTACAATTTTTTTGTTAATTTTGATGAATGTACCTACACACACACACACACAAAATATAAAAGAGAGTATAATTTATATTTTATTATTTTTAATCTCACAAATTATGGGTTTTATTTAAAATCTCATTATTATTAACAAATACAAATTTCAATTTTTAATTTTTAATTTAAAAACTATAATAACTTACATTATTACATTAATGTTAGGGACTTCGATAAAAAACTAAAAACATTTTAGGTTTCAATTAAAGAATATTGATAGTTAGGGACCATCCAAAGTGTCCCTTTTTAATTTTTGATCAAGGTCTTTTGGTTTTTATCTACGTCATTATCTCAGTAATAAATTTATTTACATGTTAGCATATTTAAATTTTATAATTAAAAAATATTTAACCATTTTCAAAAAGATCTATTTAGTGTTAGAAACGTTACATTTGATTCAAATTTGAGGGAAAAAAAAAACTCCTACTCGATATTAATCTTTGCATGATTTTAGGAAGGGTTTAATAATTTTGTTATTAATTTTTAATTAAATAATACTGAAATTTAACATTTTGTCCTTCAATCAAAGTATTCAAATTAATAAAGTTTCAATCTAAGATTTTAAACAATTAGGGACTAGAACCAAAGTTTTCTAGAAATTGGATTGTCATTCCTCATTTTTCTACTTCAAAGGCTAAAACTTTATTCTTTTTTAATTTTTGATAAGGTCCTTTAGTTTTAGTCCACGTCTTTATTTCAATAATATTTTAGTTTTATAATTATAAGTTATTTAACCGTTTTCATATAGATTCATTTAGTGTTAAAAACATTATATTTGGTATATTTATATTTATGGCTAAAGTTTGTATCATATATTTCTATTTTTAGTTTGCAACAATTTTTCTAATCTGTAGCAATTTTCTTTTTAGTTTTAATTTGTACCCATATATTATTATATTAACACTGTAAGATCCCACATCGACCAACGAAGAGGGGGTGATGTGCCTTATATGTACATGCTCCCCTCCCTATAGCACGAGGCCTTTTGGGGATTCATTGACTTCAGATTTCATTAGAACTCCGAAGTTAAGCGAGTTTGGGCGAGAGCATTCCTAGGATGGGTGATCCACTTCTTCGGATTCAATTGGAACTCTGAAGTTAAGCGAGTTCGGACGATAACATTCATAAGATGGGTGACCCACTGGGAAGTTCTCGTGTGAGTTCCCAGAAACAAAACCGTGAGGGAATGGTAAGGTAAAAACAGACAATATCGTGTTATAGCGGAGCTAGGACTAGGACGTGACAGAATGGTATCAGAGCCACTTTGCCGTTCGGTACGGATATGCCGACGAAGACGCCGAGTTTCCCTTAAGTGGAGTGGATTGGAAGATCCCACATCGACCAACGAAGAATGGGTGATGTGCCTTATATGTACATGCTCCCCTCGCTATAGCATGAGGCTTTTTGGGGACTCACTAGCTTCGAATTCTATTGGAACTCCAAAGTTAAGCGAGTTCAAGCGAGAACATTCCTAGGATGGGTGACCCACTGGGAAATTCTCATGTGAGTTCTCAGAAACAAAACCGTGAAGGAATGATAAGCCCAAATCGGATAATATGGTGCTACGGCGGAATGGGACTGGGACGTGACAAACACTCCACAAATTGTTGACTAAACCCCACACACTTAATACACACCACATTTGCTTTTTCAATTAAAAATTATCTTAATACACCCCACATACTTCGCTATAATACCCTCACCCCACATTCTCAATATACACCTTATATCTTCTACGTACACCACACATTTCTCAAATCTTATAACACTCATTTTTCATTTTTAAGGACTGAATCTAAACATTTGAACGTTTAGCTTGCCGAATGATTTCAAATTGAATGATTTGAAAAATATTTATATTCATTTGAACGTTTTTCAATAATAATAATAATAACGATTTCAAAGCTACTATGTTGTTTTCATTTTTTTGTGCATATTTTGGTCGAACCAAGTCACTTGCAAGAAAGCATCTTAGTATATATAGTACAAGAAAGCACCTTATGAATGCCATTAACTCGCTCTGCAATCAGTTCGTAGGCCATGGCTTTTGAATTATGAGATTCATAAGTGCTAAGTCTTGAATTATGAGATTGAGCAGGACTTTGGGGGCTATAGCTTTTGCCCTCACTTTGCAATTAGTTCATAATCTCCCAGAAAGACATGGCTACACTGTAGTCACTGCAATCATTGCCTAGTTGAAAATCACCATTAAAAATGATTTGGGGTGGGAAGAGTTTTGATAGTTGAAGATGATAAATAATAAGTTAAAAGTGATTTGGGATGTATTTATAATTTTTTTAAAACCTAATAAGGTCAAAATTGTCATTGCATGGTGGGGTAAATGAGTTATTTAATATTAAACTTTAATGTGGGTGCATTCAACATTTTGTAGGGTGCTAATATAAAAAGCCTAATTTTTTTTGCCTGTATTTTAAAACTTTTTTTGTACCCATAATTCTTTTTAATCTTTTATTTGTACCCATAAATTATCTATAATGAACCTATTTTTATTATAAAAAAAAATGTACCATTTTGTTGTATGCATATTAAATGTACCCATTTTTTTTATGTGAAATGTACACATTTTCTTAATGTTAAATCTATTCACTTTTTATTTATTTATAATGTACTCATTTTTTATAATGAAGTGTACCCATTTTTAATGTTAAACGTACAATATTTAAAAATTTAACTCAATTCAAATTTGAGGAAAAAAGTTAAAAATTCCAATTTGGTATTAATTTTTGCATGCTTTTAGAAAGAATTTAGTAATTTTTGTTATTAAATTTCTTAATTAATACTGAAAGTTTTTTTTTTTTTTTTGAGCAAATGTTATTATCTACAATAAGAGAAGTGGATTTTAGCCTCACAATGACTAGCAATAATGTGATTAAAATTCATTTTTGACGAGAATCAAATCTAATACCTCTCACTTACAAGTGAAAAGAAATATCACTAGACCGTACGTAGTACTAAGTGGCAATTAAAAGTTAACATTTTGTTCTACAAAATTGTATTTACCGGCTGTCTACAGTAAACCTTATTCTTTGAACCTTTTTGTGACAACCAGCTCAAATGCAATTTGTATTTTTAATGGTCTTGCCAAGTGCTTTATTTCTTGGGATACTTTCATTTTTGTTAGATTTTTAAAATAGTCTAGCTAGTTTAATTTCAAATGCAACTTGCAGCAAGAATCTTGTGTTTTTTTTATAGACTTTTATATTTGTCAACAAAAGATTTTATAAGATTAGATGTTAAATTAACCACAGACGAAGTTCGAATCCATAACATCATGCAAGAGGTCAACACATTTTCATCACTGTGGTAGATGACCACTTGCTGTTTTTTATAGACTTGGGCCATCTGCTTTGGTTTCGTTTGGCTAGATCTGCTTGATACTTAATATCAAATTGCCAAATAATTATGTTTTTATTTCAGTACGACTACAGTAAAGGCTGAAGGGTTTGGTTAAGCCTAGCAATAGTCTATAATAAATATTTTGTCTCACATTTTATGTGCTTTGAATCTAAAATTTTCCATTTAAAAATAGAGATATACTAGTAAAGGAGCCCGCGCGATGCTGCAGGTTTTAAAACTGTTAGGCATAACAAAAACAGTTGGTGCAAAGTTGTAATGAATAGTTTGTAACGAACAGCTTCTTGACATGTTCATGGTTCGGTATATAATATTCATCAGCATATAAGAGATCAAACCAAACTAAATTTATTAATTAAAAAAATTATTTGCTTCCTCTGTCCAACCCAAATTAATTCATACAAAATTAGCACAACACAAATTAAGAGATCAAACCAAATATACACAATTCAAATAAGAGATCAAACCAAGCTAATCTTTTCCTTTTGGAAAAAGCAGCATACTCTTGGGAGAAAAGTGAGGTAATTAGTAGTGTACCTCTCTAATCAGACCTCTGTAAATCAGGTTGGCCTTAATTGATCAAACCGCACCTGCTTTCGGAAATTCTGAAATATCTATCAAAATGAAATCACACAAAATCAAATTTGAAAAAGAAACATGCAAACCCTACTAATTCAAATAAGAAATACACAACAGTTCCCAAATAAAGAGCATGATTCAAGTTAGTGATTTGATTTAGGCACAGAATGCAATAGCAACCTATCTATTTATATAAATTAAAAATATTTTAAAATATACTTCAATAATGTTTATTCTCTAATGTAGGCAATTATTTTTGTTTAACAGAGTTCATTATTTTGTAAGCAATTATTTGTTTACAAATTCGAAAACGATTTATTCACTTAAGTTCCTAATCAGGTTAACATAAACATTCACATTAATAAAGAACTTGGAAAATGGTATGGACCTACCTCCAACTGTTTACATCTTCTCATCTTGTCTAAAAATAAACCACCTCATTTGGGTCCTTCCACTGGATGATATCCATTTTTAGACCTACCACTTCACCCTATAGATGGGTTCCTCCACTACAACAACAACAACAACAACAACAAAGCCTTTTCCCACTAAGTGGGGTCGGCTATATGAATCCTAGAACGCCATTGCGCTCGGTTTTGTGTCATGTCCTCCGTTAGATTCAAGTACTCTAAGTCTTTTCTTAGAGTCTCTTCCAAAGTTTTCCTAGGTCTTCCTCTACCCCTTCAGCCCTGAACCTCTGTCCCGTAGTCACATCTTCGAACCGGAGCGTCAGTCGGCCTTCTTTGCACATGTCCAAATCACCGGAGCCGATTTTCTCTCATCTTTCCTACAATTTCGGCTACTCCTACTTTACCTCGGATATCCTCATTCCCAATCTTATCCTTTCTCGTGTGCCCACACATCCCACGAAGCATCCTCATCTCCGCTACACCCATTTTGTGTACGTGTTGATGCTTCACCGCCCAACATTCTGTGCCATACAACATCGCTGGCCTTATTGCCGTCCTATAAAATTTTCCCTTGAGCTTCAGTGGCCTACGACGGTCACACAACACGCCGGATGCGCTCTTACACTTCATCCATCCAGCTCGTATTCTATGGTTGAGATCTCCATCCAATTCTCCGTTCTCTTGCAAGATAGATCCTAGGTAGCGAAAACGGTCGCTTTTTGTGATCTTCGCTAGATTGCTCTGGTCATTAGTGTGGATAAGTATATAAATGGATAGAGATAGGAAAGCAAACACAAGATGTACGTGGTTCACCCAGATTGGCTACGTCCACGGAATAGAAGAGTTCTCATTAATTGTGAAGGGTTTACACAAGTACATAGGTTCAAGCTCTCCTTTAGTGAGTACAAGTGAATGATTTAGTACAAATGACATTAGGAAATATTGTGGGAGAATGATCTCGTAATCACGAAACTTCTAAGTATCGGAGTGTGGTGTCGTCTTGACTTGCCTTATCTGTCTCATAGGTAGATGTGGCATCTTCTCTGGAAGTATTTTTCCTCCATCCAGGGGTGGTATCTTTAACTGGTGGAGATGCACAAGGTAATGTATCAATTTCACTTGAAGCTTACTTGTAGTTTCAGGCTTGGTCAAGCGCGATACAAACCATGTAGTAGGAGTCCCCCAAGTCGCCGAGCTAGGGGGTCTGCTGAAAGAGGTGACAGACAAGGTAAGCAATCAGAGCTCCGACTGATTGTTCACCTTCTCCCCATCTTGCAACAGTATGAAGGATAAAGAGAAGAAAAATGAGAAGAGATGATATGAGATACTTTTGCTTTTGAAGAAGTAACTTTCCACAGGCTTATTCTTGAACTGAGTTGGAGGGTTTTCTGGTTTTCTCCAGAGTATAAGGCCGACTGAAGAATTTGAGGGTCAAAACAAGTCCATCAAATCTAGAGTACGTTCCACCCTGCTGATATGGGATACTTTTGCTTTTGACAGAGTAATGGATGTATCGGCACGTGTGCTGTTACGCTTGTCTCCACATGCTTCCTTGTATCCTTCGCACTTGCCCTATCTGTTCCTCAAGCAGATGCGGAATCTTCCCTGGAAACATAAGATGTTGAAGATGAGTACTCGAGAGCAATGCCAGGTAAGTAATCAGGTAAGGGGTTCCAGGCAGTCAGTTCCTGGCTGGAAGCTTGATTCCAAGTGCTGACTGATTGCTCTCTTTCTCCTTGTCTTGCAGGTAAAAACAAGGCCAAAGGAAAAGACAGGGAAAAAGCATGATATGGGATACTCTTGCTTTTAACCCTGATGATATGAGATATTCTTGCTCTAGTATAGCTTGTTTGCAGAGGTATTATCGGGGGGAAAGAAAGCTGAATATTTCGAAAGGCTTCGTTGGGAGTGCCCTCTCAGATATGATGAAGGGTTGAGCATTTTTGCAGGTCTGCCTGTCCGTTAGGGATGGAGGTCGACATATATAGGCGTCTCCCTAACAACAAGTAGTAATGCTATTCCTTTACCCTGCTTGGTCATAGCACGGTAGTGGGAGCTGTCAGTTTCACATGTTTTAACTCTGTCAGAGCACTTTGAAAAAGTGGTATGTGGTATCTGGCTCTCGAGATTCGGAGAACGATGCCTCTTCGATTTTTGAGAAAGCAATCATGCTGGGGGTCTGGCTCTCGAGATTCGGAGAGCAGTGTCTCTTAGATTTTTGAGGAAGTAATCATGTTGGGAGTCTGGCTCTCGAGATTCGGAGGGCGGTACCTCTTCGATTTTGGAGCAAGCAATCTTGTTGGGAGTGTTGTCTCGAATGTGAGTAAAGGTTGGGCATGTTTGCTAGTCTACCTTGCCACGAAGCACAAAGGTTGACACACAGGGACTTTCCAATTATCCAGCAATGGTACTGTTCCTTTACCCTCTCTTCGATTTTGAGAAAGTAGTCATGTTGGGAGTCTGGCTCTCGAGATTTGGAGGACGGTGCCTCTTCGATTTTGGAGCAAGCAATCTTGTTGGGAGTGTTTTCTCGAAAGTGAGTAAAGGTTGGGCATGTTTGCTAGTCTACCTTGCCACGAAGCACAGAGGTTGACACACAGGGACTTTCCAATTATCCAGCAGTGGTACTGTTCCTTTACCCTTGTGGGTAATAATATGGTAGCTAGACCTTCAAAATTTATGTGTCTAAACTTTGTTAGTGCTGTTTCTTTGCTATTCTTTTACCTTTCTTGGTCAGAGCGATGTAGTGGGAGCTGCAAGCTTCACGTGCTCAACTTTGGCAGAGAACTTTGGCAAAGTTATCTGTGGTACCCATGAGCTATTGTTGCGTGTGGGAAGTGGGTAATTGAACAGTAAGATTCATGTGCTTTCTACTTCACCAGAAATCTTCGACAGAATGCCCATAATTTCTGCAAAGCTGAGTGTGCGTGTGACAGGTGCTGACAAGGCTAGAAAAGTAGGTGCCTCTTCGATTTCTGAGATCGGCCCTCGTGGTCTCTGAGCAGCCCAGCTTTTGAGAAAGCGAGCGCCTCTTCGATTGATTCGGAGAATGATGCCTCATCGAGAAAGCAATCATGCTGGGGGTCTGGCTCTCGAAGATTCGGGGAGCAGTGTCTCTTCGATTTTTGAGAAAGTAATCATGTTGGGAGTCTGGCTCTCGAAATTCGGAAGGCGGTGCCTCTTCGATTTTGGAGCAAGCAATCTTGTTGGGAATGTTTTCTCGAATGTGAGTAAAGGTTGGGCATGTTTGCTAGTCTACCTTGCCACGAAGCACAGAGGTTGACACACAGGGACTTTCCAATTATCCAGCAATGGTACTGTTCCTTTACCCTCTCTTCGATTTTTAATAAAGTAGTCATGTTGGGAGTCTGGCTCTCGAGATTCGGAGGACAGTGCCTCATCGATTTTGGAGCAAGCAATCTTATTGGGAGTGTTTTCTCGAATGTGAGTAAAGGTTGGGCATGTTTGCTAGTCTACCTTGCCACGAAGCACAGAGGTTGACACACAGGGACTTTCCAATTATCCAGCAGTGGTACTGTTCCTTTACCCTTGTGGGTAATAATATGGTAGCTAGACCTTCAAAATTTATGGGTCTAAACTTTGTTAGTGCTGTTTCTTTGCTATTCTTTTACCCTTCTTGGTCAGAGCGATGTAGTGGGAGCTGCAAGCTTCACGTGCTCAACTTTGGCAGAGAACTTTGGCAAAGTTATCTGTGGTACCCATGAGCTATTGTTGCGTGTGGGAAGTGGGTGATTGAACAGTAAGATTCATGTGTTTTCTACTTCCCCAGAAGTCTTCGACAGAATACCCATAATTTCCGCAAAGCTGAGTGTGCGTGTGACAGGTGCTGACAAGGCTGGAAAAGTAGGTGCCTCTTCGATTTCTGAGATCGGCCCTCGTGGTCTCTGGGGAGCCCAGTTTTTGAGAAAGCGAGCGCCTCTTCGATTTCTGAGATCGGCCTTCGTGGTCTTTGAGCAGCCCAACTTTTGAGAAAGCAAACGCCTCTTCGATTTCTGAGGTCAACCCTCGTGATCTCTAAGCAGCTCAGCTTTTGAGAAAGCAAACGCCTCTTCGATTTATGAAGCTCCGTCGAGTGCAGATTTTTATAGGGGCTGGCATTAAGTTCTAAAGCACACTTGAATCTCCACCAGTAGAAGCTTCATTCTTGCACTTCTAAGATCTTGATTTGTCCGACCTCTTCTCTCTTCAACACCTTTGAAAATGTCTGGCCCCTCCGACCGTCGTTTTGACTTGAACCTTGTTGAAGAGGCAGCCCCGCCTTCTCCAGACAACATATGGCGCCCATCCTTCGTCTCCCCTACTGGTCCTCTTACCGTTGGGGATTCCGTGATGAAGAATGATATGACCGCTGCGGTGGTGGCCAGGAACCTTCTCACTCCCAAAGATAACAGACTACTTTCCAAACGGTCTGATGAGTTAGCTGTTAAGGATTCGCTGGCTCTCAGTGTTTAGTGTGCAGGTTCTGTGTCTAATATGGCCCAACGCCTATTTGCTCGAACCCGCCAAGTTGAATCATTGGCGGCTGAAGTGATGAGTCTCAAACAGGAGATTAGAGGGCTCAAGCATGAGAATAAACAGTTGCACCGGCTCGCACATGACTATGCTACAAACATGAAGAGGAGGCTTGACCAGATGAAGGAAACTGATGGTCAGGTTTTACTTGATCATCAGAGATTTGTGGGTTTGTTCCAAAGGCATTTATTGCCTTCGTCTTCTGGGGCTGTACCGCGTAATGAAGCTCCAAATGATCAACCTCTGATGCCTCCTCCTTCTAGGGTTCTGTCCAGTACTGAGGCTCCAAATGATCCCCCTCCGGTGCCTTCTCTTTCTGGGGCTTTACCGACTGCTGAGACTTCTCCTAAGCAACCTTTGTGAAGGCTCCCTCTTGTGTGTTTATTTTGACTCATGTATATGTACATATTTGTAGCTTATCGGAGATATCAATAAATAAGCTTTCCTCATTTCAACGTATTGTGTTAAATACACCAAAGCCTTCTTCGCTAAGTTCTTTGAATTTTCTTTTGTTGAAGCTTGTATGTTGAAGCTTTCTGAGTGGAGCATGTAGGTTGGGGTAGTGTTCCCTTAATTTCCCGAGTGAGGAAAACTTCTCGGTTGGAGACTTGGAAAATCCAAGTCACTGAGTGGGATCGGCTATATGAATCTTAGAACGCCATTGTGCTCGATCCTGTGTCATGTCCTTCGTTAGATCCAAGTACTCTAAGTCTTTTCTTAGAGTCTCTTCTAAAGTTTTCCTAGGTCTTCCTCTACCCCTTCGGCCCTGAACCTCTGTCCCATAGTCGCATCTTCTAATCGGAGCGTCAGTAGGCCTTCTTTGCACATGTCCAAACCACCGTAACCGATTTTCTCTCATCTTTCCTTCAATTTCGGCTACTCCTACTTTACCCCGGATATCCTCATTCCTAATCTTATCCTTTCTCGTGTGCCCACACATCCAACGAAGCATCCTCATCTCCGCTACACCCATTTTGTGTACGTGTTGATGTTTCACCGCCCAACATTCTGTGCCATACAGCATCGCCGGCCTTATTGCCGTCCTATAAAATTTTCCCTTGAGCTTCAGTGGCATACGGCGGTCACACAACACGCCGGATGCACTCTTCCACTTCATCCATCCAGCTTGTATTCTATGGTTGAGATCTCCATCTAATTCTCCGTTCTTTTGCAAGATAGATCCTAGGTAACGAAAACGGTCGCTCTTTGGTATTTCTTGATCTCCGATCCTCACCCCTAACTCGTTTTGGCCTCCATTTGCACTGAACTTGCACTCCATATATTCTGTCTTTGATCGGCTTAGGCGAAGACCTTTAGATTCCAACACTTCTCTCCAAAGGTTAAGCTTTGCATTTACCCCTTCCTGAGTTTCATCTATCAACACTATATCGTCTGCGAAAAGCATACACCAAGGAATATCATCTTGAATATGTCCTGTTAACTCATCCATTACCAACGCAAAAAGGTAAGGACTTAAGGATGAGCCTTGATGTAATCCTACAGTTATGGGAAAGCTTTCGGTTTGTCCTTCATGAGTTCTTACGGCAGTCTTTGCTCCTTCATACATATCCTTTATAGCTTGGATATATGCTACTCGTACTCCTTTCTTCTCTAAAATCCTCCAAAGAATGTCTCTTGGGACCCTATCATACGCTTTTTCCAAATCTATAAAGACCATGTGTAAATCCTTTTTCCCATCTCTATATCTTTCCATCAATCTTCGTAAGAGATAGATTGCCTCCATGGTTGAGCGCCCTGGCATGAACCCGAATTGGTTGTCCGAAACCCGTGTCTCTTGCCTCAATCTATGCTCAATGACTCTCTCCCAGAGCTTCATTGTATGACTCATTAGCTTAATACCCCTATAGTTCATGCAATTTTGTACGTCGCCCTTATTCTTGTAGATAGGCACCAAAGTGCTCGTTCGCCACTCATTTGGCATCTTCTTCGTTTTCAAAATCCTATTGAAAAGGTCAGTGAGCCATGTTATACCTGTCTCTCCCAAAAGTTTCCACACTTCGATTGGTATATCGTCTGGGCCTATTGCTTTTTTATGCTTCATCTTCTTCAAAGCTACAACCACTTCTTCCTTCCGGATTCGACGATAAAAAGAGTGGTTTCTACACTCTTCTGAGTTACTCAACTCCCCTAAAGAAGCACTCATTTCATGTCCTTCATTGAAAAGATTATGAAAATAACCTCTCCATCTGTCTTTAACCGCGTTCTCTGTAGCAAGAACCTTTCCATCCTCATCCTTGATGCACCTCACTTGGTTTAGGTCCCTTGTCTTCTTTTCCCTTGCTCTAGATAGTTTATAGATATCCAACTCTCCTTCTTTGGTATCTAGTCGTTTATACATATCGTCGTAAGCCGCTAACTTAGCTTCTCTGACAGCTTTCTTCGCCTCTTGCTTCGCTTTTCTATACCTTTCACCATTTTCATCGGTCCTCTCCTTGTATAAGGCTTTACAACATTCCTTCTTAGCCTTCACTTTCGTTTGTACCTCCTCATTCCACCACCAAGATTCCTTTTGGTGTGGGGCAAAGCCCTTGGACTCTCCTAATACCTCTTTTGCTACTTTTCGGATACAACTAGCCATGGAATCCCACATTTGGCTAGCTTCCCCCTCTCTATCCCACACACATTGGGTGATTACCTTCTCTTTGCTTGTTTTTCTTCTTTTAGATTCCACCATCTAGTCCTTGGGCACTTCCAAGTCTTGTTCTTTTGTCTTACTCTTTTGATATGTACATCCATCACCAACAAGCGATGTTGATTAGCCACGCTCTCTCCTGGTATAACTTTGCAATCCTTACAAGTTATACGATCCCCTTTCCTCATTAGAAGAAAATCTATTTGTGTTTTTGACGACCCACTCTTGTAGGTGATCACATGTTCTTCTCTCTTCTTAAAGAAGGTGTTGGCTAAGAAGAGATCATATGCCATTGCAAAATCCAAGATAGCTTCCCCATCCTCGTTTCTCTCCCCAAAACCATGGCCACCATGAAAACCTCCATAGTTGCCTGTCTCCCTGCCCACGTGTCCATTTAAATCTCCTCCTATAAATAACTTCTCCGTCTGAGCAATTCCTTGCACCAAGTCTCCAAGATCTTCCCAAAATTTCTCCTTCGAACTCGTATCCAACCCTACTTGAGGTGCGTACGCACTAATCACATTGATAAGTTCTTGTCCTATTACAATCTTGATTGCCATGATTCTATCTCCTACCCTCTTGACATCTACAACATCTTGTACCAAGGTCTTGTCCACGATGATGCCAACACCGTTTCTCGTTCTATTTGTGCCCGAATACCAAAGTTTAAACCCTGAGTTTTCTAGATCCTTTGCCTTACTACCAACCCACTTAGTTTCTTGTAGGCACATAATATTTATCCTTCTCCTCACCATAACTTCCACTACTTCCATAGATTTTCCCGTTAAGGTTCCTATATTCCACGTTCCTAAACGCATTTTGCTCTCTTGAACTCTACCCTTCTGTCCTAGCTTCTTCACCCTCCCCCGTCTAATAGGATCAAAGTACTTCTTTTGTGTGTCCCGGGTAAAGTTGATAGGAGCATATGCTCCCAAACAACTTTGAGTGGAGTCGTTCGAAAAGAAGTTTCTATGGCCCCCTTGCTCATTTAACACTGCATCCGGGTGCCGATGGAGATACAGCGACCCTTGCTCACTTATCACTGTGCTCGGGCCACACAGCGCGCCACTTACGGGTGACGCCCTAGCTTTAGCGCGATTTTGTTCTGGATTCATTTTCATAAGGATTCGACGTGATCATGGAGTGCCGGCTGTCGACTACCTGACGCCCTCCCCCTCCTCCTTTATCCGGGCTTGGGACCGGCCATGTAAGACATAGGCGGAGTTATAAGGATTCGACGTGATCATGGAGTGCCGGCTGTCGACTACCTGACGCCCTCCCCCTCCCCCTCCTCCACTAACAGTATAAAAAAAAATTAAATTACAATTAAACTTACTATTTTGTATCTTCATCTCCCACTTCGTGTTCTCTCTTTTCTCATACAAACCAAAAGCACAAACTTCCTAAAATTGGAGTCATTTCACTCCTCTTTGAAACAATTTTTAATTTTTCTGTTGCTGCAGTAGAGCAGCCTCCCTTATCACAAAACCTCAAATAAATAAAAATAAAAATAAAAAATTAGTACAAAAGACCCCAGCCATTTTTCTCTTCCACCCCTGCTCTCCCGTTTCTCTCTCCCCCTAATATCCATTTCAGCAAACGACAGACCTTCATCTCTCCCTGTATAGTCCCTAACTCTCTCGACAAATCAGAACTCCAAATCCAATTCAATCTCTCATCAGGATCGAGAGACTAACTGATTACAACAATCAGATGGCCAAATGGAAAACCCAAAATCTCTACCTCAAACGCTTATCTGCACCTACACTCCTTACACCCCATGTCTCTTTCCCCAACCCCTGCTTCACCAATTGACGCACCTAGACCTCTCTCCCCACAGCCAAGGAGCAACCAAATTCAACTATAATATAATAAAACTTAAACAAAACTCTAAATCCACCAAAAACAAAAACCCCCCAATAATTACATATTTTTTCTAATCCTATGCTTTGAATCAATTGAGAAAGGAGAATTTGCACCGCAATGAGAAATCAAACAAAAGATCTTGACTTTCCAAGAAAATTTCACTTCTTTCTTTGATTGATTGATTAATCGCTTTCACTCACTCCAATCCTCTAAGAACCCATAATTTTTTCAATCCTTGGATCCCTAGAAATCACCAGATTATAAATTTCTTTGGTAAAGAATTTTTTTAAATCTAAAGCAGGGTAAATTGCTTACCTTCCGTAAAGAGGGTTATGGAAAATGCGCGGATCGCTAAATCATGAAATTATCCAAAAACCCTATATCGTAGAAAATTGAAAATTGCAGGTAATCAAAAACTCAAAAATTTTACACAGAAGAACTAACTTTCAAATAATTAAATATATAATTACGGGAGAAACGATACCTATGTATGGAGGTGCTTCACTGGAGGAGGGAGAGAGAGAGAGAGAGAGAGAAGCGCAGGTGAACCCCTTTGATTTTCTTTTGCTAAGCGGGAGAAATGGAGGGGGAATCAGTGTTGTAGCTGGTTGCGAGATAGTGACAGAGAAGTCGATGGGAAAGAAGAGTCCAGAAGAGGAACAGAAGAGCAAGGAAGCAGGTGGAACACCCCAGATTTTTCAGCCTGCTTCCATTTCACTGATGACAAACACGTGTAAAACATGGTGCAATTGAAATTAAACAGACCAAGCAGGGTCAATTTCGTCACATCACTGTTAATGAACAGTGTTTTTCTGTTTGGGTTTTAGTATATAGTACTAGATATTTGTGCCCGCGCGTTGCTGCGGGATTGAAAATTTCATGAAAGATTATGCAACTTCATTCTCTTCGTAAGCAATGTTTGAGTTAATTTTGTTCCACTTAAGCAGCAATGAGAAATTGTAGAAATTGTAGAAAGGCAGAATTAACGTATGCCAAATGTATTTCAATGGTACTAATTATATAGAATTGGGAAGTCAAATAAATCATATATAGCCACAAAATAGTAACAGGTACAGATGAGATTAATCAACATCTACCAAATCAAAAGTAGATGTGGAAATTGAAATAATAAACCTTGTTTTCTGTTCAAAAAGTCATGCAACAATGGGAACATGACTAACCGGATAGAACTGTGATTAACTCACTCCATCCGTAAACAAAAGAAACCCAAACCAAGTTCAGCAAGAATTATGCACGACCTTTTTGAAAACTATATAATGAATTATAACAAATTGTTAAACAAACATGGACCGGAGGTTATCTTAAAATTCATTTAAATGGAAAATGGTAAATTTGGTTCACTTGAGATGCTAACCTTTCAAAATGCGATACTAATATAAGTTGCATATTAGGATGAAATGCATTAACGCTTACACTTCATAAAAGAAAAAACCAACAAAATTCTAATTTGTTTTTCTACTCAATGTTCCAGGAAATTGCCTAAATAGCAAGAACAATTGCACATGGAGCCTACCTTCTGAGTAGCACTTAAAAGCTCTCTTTGAACTCTCCTGTGCTCATATGAGAGGGAATTTTGTCGTCGCTCAATTTCAAGTCTAGCCTCTCTTTCCATAATGAGAGATTCCATTGCAGCCCGATAGACATATTCAAACATTTAATAATGTACAGAAGTTACCTAAATTCAGCCACAATGAATATCAAACCCATCTACTTACCATCTTATCCAACTCTTATTTCGTAAATTTCTCTTGTAAAAAAGCATAGTTTTTCCTGAGCCCCGCAATAATCTAATTCAATTCTTCTTCCTTGCTTTTCAACAAGATCCCTATTATCAAACAAACACAATTACTGTAGTAAACAACTTCATTGAGGATTCAAACGCACAAAATATGTTAATTCATACCCATTTCATCGCGATGCCGCTCTAACCATGAAAAATTAAAATTATAATCACTCAAATCAATTACAGTATATCACAAACTATGTCATCTAATAATCAATAAATTTAAGAAAATTTAAAATGAAATCAAAATCTTTAAATGTCCTAATTTTCTCAAATCTCAGAAGCCAAACAATATAAAAAAAAAGAAAAAAAAAAGGAGACGGATGAGAAGTGAAGGTTGAGTAACTAACTTGTCAGGATTTGGATAAGAGGCAGGAAGAGAAGGCCATGATCGGAACGCAATCTTCCTCTTCTTCTTGTAATTTCTGTTTCTCCTTTCAGATTTCAAATACAAAACGACCCATACTTAAATGAACTTAATCCCTGTAAAAAGTTTGGTATAAAACTTTCATGACACTTCTATAAAAATCCAGCATGCATGGTTCTTTTAAAATCAACACATAACTTCATTTTAAACTTGTATAGACACAAACTTAATCAATTGATTTATATTTAAATAGAAAGAATGCAGTGGTCAGTTTTACCTATATTTTGTTTGTTGTCACTCCATTTCCATTTTTAATTAAAAGCTTGTAACTTATACGCATTTGCTTATAATTTTTACTTCCCTTCCCTTCCCCTGCTGCATAAACAGTAGAGTAGCCCTCGTTTACCTACAACAAATCGAAAACCATTTGGAGAAAATAACTAAGCATTTGGTTATTAGATTCTTAGTAGGCAAAGCAAGAAAATTACACATAACGAAACTATTGAAACTTTAAAACCCACTTCCCAAATTAGGTTCTCAGACTGGCTAATGAGCATATTGATTTTAAACTATCATCCCAAACCTGCAATGCATGAGGTTTTTTATTTTTTATTTTTTTGGACAGTGTAATTAATCATTTTTAATAGAAGAATACAATTCATATAACAATAATTAGTTGAGAAAACGAACGCAGTAATGTAAAAATCATGGGGTTACTTAAATTTTGAGGGCTTAGGAGGCACCAAGTTCCATTTTTAGTCAGAGTTCGAAACTGAATTTGAGACTCTTATAGGTTCTTGTTAACAAACATAACATGGTGGACCAAATTAAAAACATATTTAAACCAAAAATTATAATATGAGTTTTTCTAATTTTTTCTATAAGAATTCTCATAACTCTAAACAAAAAGAAAAGTTTACCGCAAGGTTGGAGCTAACTGGGGTCAATTCTCCTTGCTCTGCAATCACACAAAACAAAAATCAAAGTTCAAAACTTAATATAACCTCATCTGCCAATTCAAAGTCCAAACAATTAACTAAAAAAATCCAGAATTTATAAAGTGAAAACCATAATTATTGAGGTTAGATTGCAGGACAACCAACCTCTACTCGTTTTCTGGCAAATTTGGGGTCCTTTGATTTCTAGACTTTGAGTAGAAACTGATTATACCATGGGCTAATATTCAAGTACCACAAAATATAATTTTATCGTAGTAAGCTTTTCGATTCACTCCAAACGAAGGTTTTATATGTTCACATACATATATTCACAACCATAAGAAAGAAGAAAACAACTCTTGGTACAGAGCAAAAATGAAGCACTAACGGATTCCCACACACCAAACTTTGAGAACAAACAAAAACAGAACCAAATTATATAGCAGCATGCAAGTCACGAAGGAACAAAGAAAAAAGAATACTCATTTGCAAATCCAAAATTAGAAAAAAGAGCATAGACAAAACTGGAAAACTCACCACAAAACGCTGGTCGTCGGAGTTTTTATTTTTTTTATTTTTGGCAACGAAATTGGAAAATCTGAAAAAACTTGTAGCCGCAATTTTTCAGCAACAAACCTTCGGCGTCAACATTTTATAACAGAGACACACAAAAGTTAGACACGAAGAGAAAACGATGCATTGAAAATTCTGGAAAAAAAAAGGACTTACAGTGACGGACGGCGGAGGACAGAGCAACAATCGCGGCTCAGAGAAAACCCTAGCTTGATCCACGCCGCTAGTTTTGGACAGTGTAGAAATCGAAGGAAAACCCAAATCCAAGGAAAAGCAAATGGCTTTTCGAATTCCATTTATTTATTTATTTTTATTTTTCTGGAGTTTGGCCGCTGTGATTTATAGTTTTTGAGAGAGAGAACTGGAGAAATTTCTACTGGGTTGGTCTTTTTCAGCAGGAAAGTGAGAGAGAAATCGAGATCGGAGAGCGAAGGAAGGCAAGCTTTAGCAACATAAGGGTTTGTGGGAAAGATCGAAATGGATGGAAGGCTTCTTGGGTAGAGAAAGAAAGCATGAGAAAGAGTGAGAGATGAGAGAAGACCGCAAAGTGAAGGAGAGTTAGAGGAAAAGTCGAGAAGGAGTCGAAGCAGAGCCCTTCGACGATGATCGACGCGTGGACAGGATGATTGAAGAGGAGGTGTGCAAAGCGATGAACGCGTGGGCAAAAATTAGAGGAATTGCGAGGAACGATGTGCGGAAGAAAGGAAAGACGTGATGAACAGTGGTGGGGAACTGTTCCAGATGCCATGATGTTGTGTTTTTTAATTATTTTTTTTTCTGGTGATAGACACCCTCTCTCACAATCCATGCTCAGCTTTTGTTTCTCTCTCTCTTTCTTTTTCCCCTTTTCTATCCATTTTATTCTGCATGTTCCAGATTTTTGGTTTTTTAATTATTTTTTGGTGGAAAGGCATGCATCATTGCTGCCAGATGTGGATCAGGTATGGTTTTTTAATTATTTTTTTATGGAAGGCAGGTACCATTTGCTGCCAGGTGTGGATTAGGTAAGGGAAAAACGCTGGAATCGAAGAGGGAGTCAGAATTTAAAAGAAGATACACATGATGAACAGTAGCCCTCTCACATGATGAACAGTGGACGGGAACTGCTTTAGTAGATAGCTACAACAATATAGAAAAAAAAAAAAGGAAACAGGAAAGTATCAACCCGTGGCCTATGAGGGCAAGGCAGTCTTTTCACTGTGGAAAAGATGGCAAAAATTTGGCTTAACAAACAAATCGAGGGGCATTTTAGTCCGTGCACTGTCCGTGAACAGTACCACATCGTTGGGGTTTTAGTATAGGTATAATATACTAGAAAGTGATGCGCGGGATTAGAAATTGTATGGGTAATTATGTTTGAAAAACTACCAAAGTTAAATCTAGTATCATCAGCAGATCTATAACTTTCCAGCAGTATATAAATGTGAGCTGATAAATGTATCTCTAAGTTTCTAGATGTGTTTAAATTGAAACTAAAAGATCCATAACTAAGGTTTCAAATGCACTATAGTATTGATTAATCTAAACAGAACTACCTCAGCAAAGCAAACAATTTTATTTCCCTTAGGAATATTATTGTTTTGTTACTTTACAAAGTGAATTTGTTCGAAAAGATTGAAAGTCAGTGGGTTTCAACTTTGAAATCCTACAGCATGATAGATTAAAGAACCAGTTTCTACAATTATATTCAACACCACTAAACCACACCATGACATCATCTTGCAGGGAGCAAAAAAGAAATTTATACAAACAATTAGAAAGAATATAATTGTAAATATAAAGTTACGTGATTTAATGGTTCAAAACTATGAAAACCACGTAGATATTAAGAAATAAAAAGTATATGGAAACTGAAGACTTACTTGAGTTGAGAGTTTAGATAATGTTTTAAAAGTGATAAAAGTTTTGTTGGATTGAGGTGGTTGTAATGAGATATTTTCTTCTGCACAAAGAGTTTCAAATGCATGTTACCTAGGAACATAACATGCTAAAACAGAAAACTCTGAGCAAAGGTAACATTAAATTTCCATGCAATGTTTCAGCCTTTTAACATACTCAGAGTCTCACATTTTTCCTAGAAAATCAATCAACATTAAATTTCATAATCTAAAAATAAACCCAAAACCCATCTCAGGTAAAACTAATCCCAATAAAATTAAAAAACTCATACATTCAAACTTCAAAGAGCAAACAAAATTAATAATAATAAAATTAAGAAGTGAAAGCTCACAGATCTTGGGATTGAATATGTCCTTCCTTTTGCATCTCTCGCTCAACAATGCATGAACACAACATATACAACCTTTTCACTTGCAATATCTGCATATCCTTGATAATTAAAAAGAAGTACAAGCACAACATACCACTGAGCATTAAACCTAAACCCAACTAAGGAGATCAGGTAACCTACTTAAACATACCAACTTAGGGTCCTTGTGCCACTTCAACATAACTTTGCAAATAGACAACCTTATGTCCTCGCATTTGGCAACAATTTCCATGTCTTATAATTTCCCCTAAAATTGGCAGCCAATAAAGTGATATAAGTAGAGGAGAATCAAGCAATGGAAACTCTACCCATACGCATATAACACATGTTTGACTGACCTCAGGTCCATAGAAAGGATGTCATGGTGCACAACCTCATAAAGATCTTAAACATCCTTAACTGCACCTTACCCCAGTTTGGACGTTCCTCCTTCTTTCTGTGCATTATATAAAACGAAGCGAAAATTTTGAGAAAAAAGAAATCAATATACCAGAAAATATGACAAATAAATAATTATATAATAAATATCAATTTTATGTAATTAGAAGAAAAGAAAACTCAGAAAGATAATTTAAATTTTAGAGAGCCGCATTCGAAGCGTTAGACAACTATCACAGGAAGCTTGTAACCAATTACGGTGACTACCCAGTTCACAATTGTGAAGTCGGAAGAGGAACTTACAGAAATCATTTCTACTCCCTCAGGATTTACATATCTCAAGTACTCATTGCTAGTCTCATCATAGCCTAAAAGAAATTCAGAAAACCATTCATACCACACATATGAATTTAAAGAAGAATCTGACAATCCATAAATAAACCAATCTAAAACAAAGAGTTCACTCATAAGTTTTACCTCCATAGTAATAGGCAGCAGACAGATAATAGTTATGGAGATAAATGAATCCATGAAATCAGGTAACAATGGGGTACCAGAGCACTCTGATGTGATTTGTCCATTTGCAGCATTACCAGAATGAATAGACCTATATTGGTTAACAGAAGGCTGCATGGAAAAAGAACTTAAGCTTGGAACCACCACATATAACATAAATGAATGAATGTTTCAAATGTAATTTGTTAATAGTTTTTCACGATCAATTGTTGTGATACCTAAATACCTTATCTCACCCTGTTTAATTTATATCACGTCTCATACCATAACTACAAAGAAATAAACAGTTACACATTTCTCAAACAATCAACTTTCATAATATACAAAATAAAACTATCACAATATAACAAAAAAAAAATAAAAAAACAAACAAACAAAAACAAAAAAAATTGTTCCACAAAAACCTCAAAGGAAAAAAACCAAAATTATTTACCTTGAGCACAAAGGGCTTTGAAAGCTTCACACAAAAGCCCCAATAAACGAAGAATAACGTCTCCTAAAACGAAAAACAGAAGCAAATCATACGCCCAGACGACGAATCTAACGATATAAACAAAACCCAAAATTACAAAAAAAAAAAAAAAAATCATACACAAATCCCAACTGAATATCGAAAACTGTTAGCAAGATTCTCTCACCTATGCAAATATCTCGATCATTGTCAGATTCCAATCAACTTTAGTTAATTGAATTAACGTTAATAAATTGTAATAGGAAGTAATGATTATGTCCAACCTTCGGGTCAACATTTGTAGGCTATATCTACAAAAACTACCAAAAAAATTTAAAGGCCATACTAAGAAAGTAAAAAAACTCATCAGCAAACGCCAAATGTTGGAGGTAAAAATAGGGACCTTGATAAAATCGAAAAAACCAACAAAATTCCTATCGACTGGAAGATAAGATAAGGTACAATGAGGTTTCATACCTTTTATATACCTTGAGCCCAAAGTGGTTCCAAGGTTGCACAAGAAACCCCAAAATTGCAACACCACCGTTTCCTGAAGTTGAAAACTAAATCATATCCAAGCGCACACACAATTCAAAGCCTCATCAGAACCCATAGCATAATTTAATTAAAAATATTACCAAAAAAAAAGATTCGATTTTTAATATTTTAAAATTGAAGAAAACAAAACCCATAGATATGAAAAGGAAAAAAAAAAAAAACTCCGAGATGTAGGATTCAAAGAACTTACCAGAAAACGTTAACCTTTTTTACTTAAAATCATCTTCAATCCAAATCAAAAAGCTGAAGAAGCTTAAATTGCTTCGAATTTTTCCAACGAACCAAGATTTGACAGGGATAGAAACGAAGGTTTAAGAGCGATGGAGACCATGGCGACAGAGAATGGGAGAATAACCTGCAAAACACTGAGAAGAGGGCAAGAGAGAGAAGAGAAATGGAAAGCAACGAAAGAAAAAGCAGAGAACCGATAAACCGCATCGATGATGGACGCGTGCCAAGCGAGGAACAGAAGATCGAACCTAAAGGCACACGGATGAGAGACGCGTGGGCTGGGAGGACAAAACTGCCATTTTACTGTGAAAAAAAAAGCTGAAGAACAACTGGGGGCATTTTTGTCTGCGCACAGTCTGTGAACAGTGCACCCGAGTTTGGGTTTTAGTATATAGATAATATAGACTGCGTTTGTTGCACTTGACTAGCTTCAGAAACTAAGCTAGACTGACTTAGAATAGACTAAGCTGGACTAACTTAGTGAAGCGTTTGGTGCAGTGTCAGACTAAGAAACAGGATAATATAAATAAGTGAAAAATGGATCTTATTTTTTCTAACTAAAGAAATCTAATGCCTAAATAATGTTGAATACCACGTCGTGAAAAATGGTTTCAGTTGATAAAATTTACATCCAATGTTTGAAACTTCAAGGCCTACTTGAAAATAAATACAATAAATATTACACCAAAAGCCATGTGTAGAACATATATAAGATATTCTACAAGCAAATGTTTACAATAAGAAATAAATACAATAATCTTCATACGCAAATGTTGTTAAATGATGTCTTCGGAAGTCTTGTTGTTATGAGCTGAATTGAGTCCCAATATTGAGTGTATGGCATTCAAGATTCCCCAAGTTTAACACAACAACAACTCCCGTCTCACAAAATTTAGGAATGCTAATGAGTCTCCTTTTCATGTAAACCAACAAAAGTCCCTGTTAGATACATAAAAGGTGAAAGCACATGCCTAGAAAACTTAACACTTCCACTGCACATCATAATTAAGCTTAGACAAAAGAAGTAAGCATGAAACAAGGCAACTATATCAAAAGAAGAAAACTCAGAGAAATAAACAAAGATGCAGAACTTCATGTTGTCCTAGTCTTAAGTATATTGCTTTATGTGAAAGTATGTAACTGAAACTCCATCAATAGAATCAGCATGGGTCTCAACAATAGCACAATATTTTTAGAGCAAAGGCTTTGGATTCATTTAGTTGTAAACTTATTCAATAGAATCTGTTTCTTTTTAATTTGCATATTTCTAATTCCTTTCTATTTCCTAACAAGATCAAAAGGCACAAACAAAAGCTTACCCATGCGAACACAAGAGTACCGATCATTGTCTTGTTCTAGGTCACTTCACAACAAGCCAACATTGAGATTGTCAGTATAGGGAAAGTTTCTAAATAGTTAATGACCTTTATTGTATTTATCTTTTATATGTCGACCTTTTCTAGTACGTCTGATAACAAGAAACAATTAACCTTAGGAAGTCAAGAGATGAAATGCTCAAAAGCGTTGTTTCCTCTTTAAATCAAATTGTTTAAAAGAAAATGAGATCAACCGTTAACATTGAATCTTTTTCACTAAGTTGGTTTTAAGTAAGCATATGAAGAATGAATATACTTAAAGACAGAAATCTGAGTTCAAATGCCTAAAGGTGTTGAAAACCAAGATCAGACATGAATGGCCAACCATTTCACACCCACTCACTCATCTCACACTCACTCATGAATTTTAGACACATAACGAAACAAGACAAGAGCCCCAACCTCAAAATAACATACCAATTCCTACTTACATTACCAATAAGGAAGCCTCTACATGCATGGTACCAGTAAAAAATGGACCGCCAATCCAACACAATAAAATAACAAAATGAGGTGTGAACGAACAAGTAAAAGCCACAAGTGTTCGATACAATACATAGTCACAATCACAACTAGACTATTTCTAACAAGTTACAGAGGAAATTTTCCTCTTTCACAATCAAAACTAAAAAATGCGCTACACCTAGAAATGATGATTCTACTCAATAGAAAACTATAATCATGCTGTAACTAGTGGCTTCATCCATGAGGATCTGGCAAAGCTAGTAACACGCCACTTTGAAGAAATTAACGAAATACCTCATAGAAGTAAATCCTCACCACCAAATATATATATATATATAGTTGTGTTTGCTGAGAGAACAAGCATCAGGAAGGACCTACACAATACTTGGTACTTCTCTTGTGCCACAAGTATATACTATATAGTGAAAGGAAGGGATGCTGATACTGTGCTCAAAACCATAAAATTGAAGGAAAAAAATTAAAATTATCCACAAAAATTGACAATCTTTCTGATCAAAATTAAAAATTATTTCTGAACAACAAGAATAACACAATTTTCTCGCAAACATCAACCGAACAAATAAATTAACCCTGTGACCCTATGGGACCAGATGAAACTTATGCAATGGCAATGGTTAAATCATCATATTGTATCATGATTATACAAAGCTACAACAAAACTCCAGTCCCGGTGGACATTAAAAATGACTAATGCATTCAAAGTTATCAACTACTGTATTATCTCAAACTAGATTGTCCAAATAGGCAAAGGGGCTGGAGAATTCACTCAATATTTGGAAAATATAGGTAGATCAAAAGATCAATGACACACCCCGACCTGGAATGTCTCCTAGAACTCCGCATCGAGTTGTGCTAGCCGACACCTGGAATGTGACGAAGCTATAAAGTGTAGTGATGTGAAAAAAAAATGAATAAATTAAACCTAAAAGTGCCTAATCAAAATATTGCACGGGTGAGCGGGATTGAACCCTTTTCACAAGTGATGTCAAAGCATAAGACAGTATAGTAAATAGGATGAGGGTTATACCACTGAAGGTAACCATCTCCTGAGATTTGCCAGAATCCTCGTATACGCGTAAACATAGCTACTAAACCTGGAGGGGCGAAAACAAAGTTGAATGGGTCAGCAAAACAATGCTTATACGAAAACCTTTATTTTTAAATATACTAACCCCTCGTCGTAAAACAAGTACAATTTCCTTAAAACATACTACGTAAGTATGTAATCAAATATAACAGCAATATAACCAGAAATAAGCCAAGTCATGATATATCAAATGCCAAAATAATATAATCATGTGATAATTAATTATAAGTAGTTTGCTCATCATCTAAGCTAGCACACGAGTCGGAGCTACCTAAGGCAATTCTACCCAACAGGACTGGGTGTAATCAAGGCACTCTAGTACTACGATCACTCGAAGACTGGTGCAGAACCACGATCACGTACAAGTCGGCTTGCCTAATGCAATATACCCGACAGGACTGGCACCTAACTTGGATCCAATGCGAGCGAATGGTGCGGATCTGAACATACACGTAAAGGACTAGCCCTGTCCCTAGGCTGAGTACTAACATCGAGGTGCAACAAGATGAGCATGTACAAATATGTATGAATGTCATGACAATAATATATCAACCATATAGTAGCATTTATCACATTTCATATCACAATATCGAATACTTGGCAATATAAGCGTAAAAGTGGGGAAACTATCAATATGTATAGGTATAAAATAAACTACCCACTCACAGATACTTCGCCGCTGACGAGCCACGCAACCTAGCGAAGATGGAAACAACACTAATAATTGCCCCTAAGCACATAAATGTACAATTAATAAAACTATATTATAACAATTAAATATGGGAAAACGAACGTCAAAAACGGATTCAGGACGTCGAATTACCCTAAGAAGGGTCCCGCTTAAATTTCTGAAAAGTCAACAAAAGTCAACAGGATGAATATTCCCTGAATGACGGAATATTCTCTAACGGATGGGTTATTCCCTAATGCAATATTTCATCTGGGTTAAGGGTTATTAGGTTAGGTTAGTTTAATAGGTTGAACTTAAGGGTTCTAGGCCTAAAGGCCTAAACTAAAAGGGTTTAGGGTTTAAAATACATGAGTTTAAAGCCCTAAAAGGAAATGGCCCAAAGGCCTTTAATTAACCAAATAATAATATAAATAAATAAAGGGTTAGGTTGGGCTGTCTAGGGTTTTGGGCTTGGCAGGAACGGCCCGAAGAGCCTGGGTTTAGGTTGCTGCTCGCCAGAGCTAAACAGAAGGGAAGGCCGGATTCGGCCAGAAAACTAAACAACCATTAACCGTTAATAACTTTGTCAATACTCAACGAAATTGAGTGATTCAAAAACAAAAGTTGTAGTTCTCAAAGAGAAGAAGAGAATGGCACTCGCACGACGTCTAACTAGCCGTGGTTTGGCCGGAAATTGCCTCGAAAGCCTCGGAGGTCGCCGAAAATTGGGTAAGATTCAAATGAGTATAACTTCTTCAATACTCAACAAAATTGGGTGAAACAAAAATGAAAGTTGTAGTACTCAGCGAGACGAAGAGATTGATACCTTGCACACCAGCCAACTAGCCGTGGTTTGGCCGAAAATTGGCTTGAAAGGCACGGGTCAAACTTGAACTTCTCGAAACTGAGTTGTTTCACGTCAAAGCTTCCTCAAACCTTAACTAGGGACCCTAGGGAGTTGCGTAGAGGATTTCCTGAATCCTAAAACATCGTGACTCGGTTGAAAACACATCGAACTCAACTTGTCCGAGTTCAGACCTTCCGAGTTGGCGAGTCAAAACTCGTCCATACTTAGTTTGGTTTGTATGGTTGTGTTCATGGAGGTAAGGTGAACACAATGGTGAGGTTTTTAAACTCGAACAGTGAAGATTTGGGGTTGGTCTTCCTTGTTGCAAAGAAAAAATAGTGAAGGAGAGACTTTCGAGGGAGAGAGAGAGAGAAGACTAAGTTTTTTTTTATTTTTTTTATTGGTGACTAGTGTGAGTGTGAAGGTCATGGATTGGATGCCAAATTGAGGGAACAAAAGTGATTGGTCGTCCCCGAAATTTAAAATCATTTGTTATACAAAACTCAAAGATAGAAAAGAATAAAATATGTGTATGTAACGAAGAAATCAAGTCATAGCGATTGCACAAAAGGGAAAATGCCATTCCATCGCAATCGGAGTGCAATGATTCCTCTCTCATGCCTCTAACTCATACTTTCCTTCTTCTTCAGCATAATACTATAATATTGTAGTTTGTGCAAAAACAAAATGTCTGAAATATTTATATGTACTAACATCCCGTCGAAAATACATATAAATAGCAACATAAGGTTAAAGTAGTTGTATTGATTTAAAACTAAACATAGGATTTTTTCTATTACGCTCTCGTGCGTCGGGTACTCCGAAAGTAAGTACATAATATCCTTGGGTCGAGCCCAAATAATAAATAGGTAAAATACAACAAACACATAAGTACTAAGTAAGCACTAACATAAAAGAATTTACGTATTTACTTGCTTAGCGAATCCAATGAAAAAGTCCTTGATATTACGGTTTGCAACCTGCGATATCGACAACTCATCATTGTCACGATAAGCAAGTAACAAATTCCCGAGGGTGTAATATTACCATCATGCCCCCCATTGGGGAAATACATAAACAACATCTAATCAATTCTCTATTGTGCCCACGCATTAACCCTCATTGGGTATCAACAATAATAAAACAATTCTTTATTATGTACTTGCACAATTGAACACTTGTTCATAAAACTCCTCCGTCAAACAAGTGCTAAGCAAAGAATCTCCAAACCACGTCTTAAACATGTCACAACCAAGAACCAAAAATTGTAACCGCAGTTACAAGCAGTTCTAATAGAAATAAATGTCTAATACGATCATGCTACCACAAAAGAGCAGATAAACACAACATGCCATAAAAGGTCCAGGTAAGTCGCTCAGACTAGCCGTTGGTCTGAAGGTGAAATGTAACCGACGACAAAACCTACTACACATGGCTTTCAAAAAGACCATCCCAATAATTAGTTGTAAAACTCGCATCAATATGAGATATAATAGTGGTACACCTGCCATGTAATTGAGCCAACGTAGTCCACAATGCCTTAGTAAGCAATTCTATAAAGAGAAGTTCTCTTAAACTTAGTGAAAAGTAACTACGTCGAGAAGGCATAGAAAAATACTCGAGAATTTGAGGATTAAATCTAGAGTACGAGACAACTGGATTAGAAAGCATAACCTTATTACAACAATAGCTTTCAAGATATTCAATCACCATTGTAAAGATTCGTTCAACTAAGCATTTTCTGGGTGATTGAGTAATTAATGATCACAACTGCACTTCCAACCTCAACGGTTCTTCTAGACAGTGCATTCACTTAATGGCAATACGAAGTGTAGTAGGGTAGACACGTACCCAAGGTTAACTAGAATACCTTCCAGTACTAAGAGGTGAAAATGTTATCCTTTTGAACCAACGAAAAGCGAATTGACTTGTCACATCAATCGATAATCACCATACATCACCAAAATCTCTATATGTACAAGAAACTCATACCAGGAGCGTACAACAATATTTTCCTATCTCTATTCAGACATAAGAAGTGATTATAACGACTTGAACAATTCTTGATCATTTGTAAGTATCGTCAAATCGATACTCACAAATCCCGATTAGAATGAGATAAGACAAGCTAAAAATGTTCAAGTGTAGATACGTCTTTTGTTGTTGTAGTAGCAATACACTTGCATGATCGAGGTAATACACGATAATGCAATCGTAGACGTTGGTTTAGTTCTTCCATTCATCGATGTCATAAATTTAGCTCTTTCCCAGCGAAAGTGTACTCGAGAAATTTATGAGGTTAGGGAAGATTTGAACACGTTTCTCCACAAAGAAGTGTCATCCATCTTTCAAATAAAGATGATGATTGTTGACTTTAGGTCATGAATAAGATGGTTCGTTTCGAATGGTTCTAACCGTTGGAAAATAAAAGCAACACTCTGTCATGTTGCCTCTGCCCGGTCGAAACATCCAAAGAACACGTCACACTGGATCTCGAAATGAATATAGTTAACAAAAGGTGTAAAATAAGGGTAAGATGAGACAACACTTCAGTTGTCAGAAACTTTAATCATTTGCAATAACCCAACCTAAATTAACTTTCCTCGGTCGTAAGTGAGGAGAGACACGGTAGCCAAAAAGATCGCCAACAATTTGTCGATAAATTGACAAGATCAAGATATCATAGTTTTGCAATACCTTGCAAGAATTTCAACCTTTGTCCACTAAACCCTTTTTGGAAAAAGTAAGGATTGTTGTTTACCATCTAAGAAAGTACCAACTAACAAGAGTGACTTGAGGAAATGGTATAAACTGCATGTTGGTGTTCCCAAACACTAAAATTGAGGAGAGAGTCGTTTGTAAGACTACTCCGAATTTCGTTAGGCTATGAAAGAATTCTCGGTTTCCAAAAGTTAATCCGAGAGAACAACAACTTGAAGTAGGACTAACAGTTTTAGTCATCAACCGACTGAATTGTTGAAGTCTAGGTACGATTCTAGGGTTTGACCTTTTGCTTTGTGGATAGGTTTGAGGTTCCTAAGATAAAGTGTTTGGTTGGTTATACGACAAGGGCCCTCCATAAAAGTTACTTGTCGTCTTCTCTTAAGGGTTCGAAAAGATGCAAGGAAAAACTGGTGCAGTATAGAGAATGGATTGAGGTGTACCTTACCTCACTAATTGGTGACGGCTCTGAAGGAAATTGAAAAATGACGCCAAAAGTATACATCCTCGAATTGAACAATACTACTTCTTTTCTTTACGCCACGTACTACAAGGTCTTCTTAAGCTCCTCAAAACTCGTTTCACTCCTAAATTTCCATGATTTAGTTATTTTGCTCAAGTAGTCACTATAAATCAGTTTATCAGTCGCGCCGCTAATTAACACGCTTAGGGTATTTTAACATTGTTCATTACCCTGAAACTGTGAACTGGCATTCTGGCTTAAAGGTATCACTCCCAGATACTAGTACCTATATCCAATATCAGAAATCATACCACCAAATACTGGTCAACAGTTTCTGGATATCGAACAGGATCGTCGATTTGTAGCGTCACTGTAGGCTGATTACGGGTTAGAGCCCGTTCGGGTGATTGGCAAGGAACTGGTTAAGTGAAGTAGTTCATTGATTTAAGGAGGATTTGATGACTGCTTTTGGGAGTTGTGCTACTTTTAGGATATGACAACTCATACCCGTTAGCTTATACTCACCCAAATGATGAGTATAACATCGAAAGGAAAATCTGAGAATTAAAGTTGATAGGGAAGTCCCAAGGGTGGAAAAAAAAACTTGCTAATAATCTACTTTTAAAAATCACTTTATCGAGAGTCGATCTTCCTCCTGAAGATCCAGCAAGAACACCAGTACAATTAAAGATATTAGTGCTAACAGAGGCCAAAAGTAATTGCCCCTCAGATGATCTTTCGTCAATTGCTACCATTTTAGCACCAGGTTGTCGCTTCAACCATTTCTAGAATATGCTACTTTGTCAAGATTCTAAGAAAGGGTAAACTAATAGGTGCTACCAAAGAAACAAAACCATTTCTGGTTTCCTAATTTAAAGCTTTGGTAAAAACAATTGGTAAATCCCTGGTGATATTCAACTCTTAATGCATTAGCCCGACTGCGGGGCTAACAACTCGTTTCTCCCAAAACAAAACTTCCTTGGTAGGAAGATTCGTCGTTTAAGGTCTAGGGGCGATTTCCAAAACGATTCTCTAAAATGACGATAAGTCGTCTAAAGTGCCCAAAACTTGAGTAAAAGTTAACACGTTTTTCGTGCTCAACGAGGTGGCAAGATTCGAAGATTAGGTTCAAGAACCAAGAATGCTTACATCACGTGTGTGATGAACACAATACTGCCCAGACTTAAACTCTGATAACAAACTAACACACCCCGACCCGGAATGTCCACTAGAACTCCGTATCGAGTTGTGCTGGTCGACACCTGGAAGGTGATGAAGCCATAAAGTGTAGTGATGTGGAAAAAAAAATGAATAAATTAAACCTAAAAGTGCCTAATCAAAAGAGCGCGCAGGTGAGAGGGATTAAACATTTTTCACACGTGATGTCAGAGCATAAGACAGTATAGTAAATAGGATAAGGGTTATACCACTAAAGGTAACCATCTCCTGAGATTTGCCAGAATCCTTGTATACACATAAACACAGCTACTAAACTTGGAAGGGCGAAAAATAAGTTGAGTGGGTCAGCAAAACAATGTTTATACGAAAACCTTTATTTTTGAATATACTAACCCCTTGCTGTAAAACAAGTATAGTTTCCTTAAAACATACTACATAAGTATGTAATCAAATATAATAGCAATATAACCAGAAATATGCCAAGTCATGATATATCAAATGCCAAAGTAATATAATCATGTGATAATCAATTATAAGTAGTTTGCTCATCATCTAAGCTAGCACACGAGTCGGAACTGCCTAAGACAATTCTACTCGATAGGACTGGGTGTAGTCAAGGCACTCTAGTCTTACAATCACGCGAAGACTGGTGCAGAAGCATGGTCACGTACAGGACTAGCACCTGACTTGGATCCAATGCGAGCGAATGGTGCGGATGTGAACATACACGTGAAGGACTGGCCCTGGCCCTGGGCGGAGTACTAACAACGGGGTGCAGCAAGATGAGCATGTATAAATATGTATGAATGTCATGACAATAATATCTCAACCATATAGCAACATTTATCACATTTCATTTCACAATATCGAATACTTGGCAATATAAGCGTAAAAGTGAAGTAACTACACATTTAGGGAAACTATCAATATGTATAAGTATAAAATAAAATGCCCACTCGCAGATACTTCACCGCTAACGAGCCACGCAACCTAGCGAAGATGGAAACGCCACTAATAATTGCCCCTAAGTACATAAAGGTAGAATTAATAAAACTATACTATAACAATTGAATTTGGGAAAACAGACGTTAAAAACGGATTTAGGATGTCGAATTACCATAAAAAGGGTCCTGCTTAAATTTTTGAAAAGTTAACAAAAGTCAACATGATGAATATTCCCTGAAGGACGGAATATTCTCTAATAGATGTGATATTCACTTATAGAATATTTCATATGGGTTAAGGGTTATTAGGTTGGGTTAGTTTAATAGGTTAAACTTAAGGGTTCTAGGCCTAAAGGCCTAAACTAAAAGGGTTTAGGTTTAAAATGCATGAGTTTAAAGCCCTAAAAGGAAATGACCCAAAGGCCTTTAATTAACCAAATAATAAAAAAAAAAATAAAGGGTTAGGTTGGGCTGCCCATGGTTTTGGGCTTGTCAAGAACGACCTGAAGGGCCAGGATTTGGGTTGCTGCTCGCCGGAGCTAAATGGAAGGGAAAGCCAGATTTGGCTAGAAAACTGAACAACCTTTAAACGTTAATAACTTTGTCAATACTCAACAAAATTGAGTGATTTAAAAAAAAAGTTGTAGTTCTCGAAGAGATGAAGATAATGGTACCTCCCACGACATCTAACTAGCTGAGGTTTGGCTGGAAATCACCTCAAAAGCCGCAAAGGTCGTCGGAAATTAGGTAAGATTCAAATGAGTATAACTTCTTCAATACTCAACGAAATTGGGTGAAACAAAAAGGAAAGTTATAGTACTCAGCAAGACGAAGAGATTGATTCCTTGCATGCCGGCCAACTCATCGTGGTTTGGCCGGAAATTGGCTCGAAAGGCATGGGTCAAACTTGAACTTCTCAAAACTGAGTTGTTTCACGTCAAAGCTTCCTCAAACCTTAACTAGGGATCCTAGGGAGTTGTATAGAGGCTTTCCCAAGTCCTAAAACATCGTGACTCGGTTGAAAACGCGTCGAACTCAACTCGTCCAAGTTTGGACCTTCCAAGTTGGCGAGTCAAAACTTGTCCATTCTTAGTTTGGTTGGTATGGTTGTGTTCATGGAGGTAAGGTGAACACAATGGTAAGGTTTTTAAGCTTGAACGGTGAAGATTTGGGGGTTGGTCTTCCTTGTTGCAGAGAAAAGAGAGTGAAAGAGAGACCTTCGGGGGAGAGAGATAGAAAACTAATTTATTTATTTATTTTTTATTAGTGACTAGTATGAGTGTAAAGGTCACGGATTGGATGCCAAATTGAGGGAACAAAAGTGATTGGTGGTGAGGAAATCCGGGAAAATGAGAGAATGAGAAGGTTTTAAGGGTTTTGATTGGTTGAATATGTGAAATGTCGGGAACACGGATCAACAAAGTCAAGGGGAGGATTGCATATCAGATTTTGTATAATAATTTTTTAATGTACAAAATATGTCCTCTTGACAGTGTTATGATACTGTAAATTTGTATGTGAGTGTAAAAAAATAGTCGTATTCAAAGTACTTTAACGGAGTGTAACTTTTTCGTTACAGATCTGATTCGAGTCTAACATGCGCTCATGCGTTCGTAGCGATGAGCACTACGAGGGTACACTAAAAGAATAAGTCATACATTTCTCTAAGCGATGATTAACGGAAGTCAAAGTCCTTACCTCTAGGGCATTTTCGTAAATTCATGCTTTTAATATTAATAAAAACGTAAAATTAGGGACGGGTCGTCACAATCGAACATTGAAATCATAACTGATTTTGATTTCTTCAATTTATAAGAAGGTATATCTAAGCATAAATAAAATGATTATACGAGGAATCAATCAGAACCCATTAATAATTTTGTAGATTTTGAACCCAAAACAAAAAAATCGATCAGAACCCAATAATAATTTCACAATCTACAAAACAAAATTATAGAAATAGGTCGTCATATTTGGAATTTACCAGATGAGGACAAGCCGGACGAGGTTGTAGGACGAGCAAGGAGGACGACCGGCAAGAAGGACGATCGAGAATGAGGAGCGAGCAACGCTCTCGAAGACGGGCTTAGCAATCCCGTGAGAATTGGGGGTTCTCGCTAAGAACTTTTAGCGAAGGGGTTAGTCAGAGAGAATACCGGCTAATCCCATTAAACTTAATCCTCGTGTGAAACAAACACTGGACTACACTAATAAGTAATCCAGTCCAGTCCAATGAAACTTAGTGAGCCCAAACAAACACACCCATAAAGATTTTAGAAAGCACTAAGTCGCCATTAAAAATACAATGTTAAAGGTTAAAGAGATAGACAAAGAAAAAAGAAATTAAAAATAATTTTTATTCCCATCCCTATATCTAATTATTTTGTTCACCTTTTAATAAAGGAGAGTTTTAACAAAACACTTTCGGTACTGTTCACTTTTAACGAAAAAAACATTTTTACTCTAAAAAGTCGATCCTGGTACTATTTACTTACAACATATTTTTGTCCCTTGGGTTAAAACTCAAAATTTTCAAATCTTTTTCATTAGTTTTTCTTTAATAAAATTATATAAAACAAGTTTACCCTTTGTAAAGCTGACCCGTGAGGACTTAAAAAAACAGAATTTAGGTTAAAATCAATAGTATTTTTAGTGGTTAGGAATATATAAAGAGTCAATTATTTTGATTTTGACTAATTAATGGGTTTTATTTTATTTATTAGCTTTACGTTGCATTGTAGTTTCCATTTTACAATAACTCTGCAATGCAATTTTCATTTTAATATAATAGTCAAATTATTCACATTTAACTTGAATTTAGTATATTGGTTGTGGAATACTGGTTTTAGGGAGCATTTTTTTCTCACCACCATAATAATGGTATATGCTCAGCTTACCCCTCATCATGTGATATGTGTCCCAAAGATTTTGAGTAAACAAAATATGTGGACTATATTAACCGAACAATTTGTTTGGGTAAAACAGATTTAGGTGCCGGATTTTTTTTGTCGGGGTAAGATTTCGTAGGGCAACCCCAAACTTCTGGTAGTGTGTTTTAAAAATAATAATAATAATCATAATCATAATAACAGTAAAAAAATCAATAGAAAAACAACAGAAGTTGTCAATAATAATAGCAGCATTTCATCTTTATCCTCCATACAAGAGATGTCATTAATTAGTGTGAAAAACAATAGAAAAATCATAACAGCATTATGAGAGTTGAAAGGTCTTAGGAAACTGGGGTCGACCGATTTTAAAAAAGATGGAAGGAACTTGTGTTGTTCTCTTCAAGAAATGAAGAAGCTCTCGACATTGGATATGCACGATGTTTATACCATATTTAGGGCATCGTATTTAGATCTCGTATAAATATTCGGAGGACTTAAATATAATTATGTAATAAAGAAATGGGCAAATATGTAATTAGGGGAGGAGCCCTTATTCTATAAAAGGGTCTCATCACCCTCACAAACCTTAAGTCTCTCATATCTAGAGCAAAGCTCTCACACTCTCTCCCTCACAAATACTCTCAGATAAATATAATCAGTGTGGACGTAGCCCAAACCTTGGGGTGAACCACGATACATCTTGTGTTATTTACATTACTTGCAGATTCACGGTCGGATTTACGTTGTTCCAAGACCTCCGGTTTTGTGCCTCAACATTTGGCGCCGTCTATAGGAAACGACACGAAAAGCTATGTCGGTTCTCTTTCATTTTTTCATCTCACCACCGTGAAAACTTCACAACCTCATCCGTGAATCTGCAAAAACCCAAGAACCAAACAACCCAACACCCACACTCAGAGACACACCCATTCAATCAGCAAAGAGATATAGAGAGAGAGAGAGAGAGAGAGAGATAGAGCCGTGAGTGCGTTTTAGGGTTTGATTTCAATTGTTTAAATCTCTCCCACTTGCTTGCCTGGTGTTTCTTGCCACGCCGATCTAATCAAGCATGTTCATCAAGAGGATCAGCAGCAAATTGTGACACCAATTCATCTGTCGTCTCTATTCGCTTCCCTCTTCCCCCAATTAATAGGGCTTTTGGGAGCGAGAAGTCTTCGGCGCCAAATCCTTCTCAGTATATAGAAGAAGAATATCATGCCGGGGCCCACATTGGAAATGGAACCAGTGGAGCCACAATCGCTGAAGAAGCTTAGTTTCAAATCCCTCAAACGATCTCTCGATCTCTTCTTCCGGACCCAAGGTGAGCTCCCCCCTCCCAACCCCGAGAGTAAAACAATTCGTACAAGCCATTAAAGGTGCCTTGCTGGCCCTCAGAATCGCCGTGGGAGGCCCTACAATGGGCTAGAACGTGATGGAGACCAACCCCTGTTCGTGGCTCGGCGTCAAATGCGAGTCAGGCCGGGTCACCGAGTTGCGGCTTCCGGGTTGGGCACTAGTTAGTCAGCTTCCTTTGGGTCTCGAAAACTTAACCCAGCTTTTGAATGCGAGTGCAACTCAAGTGAGTCAGTGACCGAATCAGAAGGACCCTGTTGAGTCCGAGTTTGAGGGTGGAGGTAGAAAAGAAGTGGGTGGGCAGAAGGGCATCCAAGAAAGCAGGGTCAATTACCCCAGAATCGGTATCACTGTTAAGTTGCTCCACTTCCACCACTTTCTTGGCTCCCAGCTTCTACACCCCTCACAGCTGCATCATTGTGTTCAAACTACATCTCAATGGACTAAGGATGCATGCTAGACATGTCTATTGCTTGTAATGAGATTCGCTCATTATAGTCGGTCTCAAATCAGCATTTCCAGAGTTATCAACTATCTCCGGATGAGGTGTCTTGTCAGCCATGGGTCGCCTCAATTGGGGCCCAAGCAAATGCTCAAGTCCTTGTGGCACCGAACTGGGATTTAATCCACCAACCTGCTGGTTATCATCCATCCACAAGTTCAATCGGTGTCCATGACGCCCATTCCTCAATGATCGAAAAATATTATCCAATCATGGTCTGTATCTATGACCTCCCGGGGATGCCAGTGATGGTGGACCCATGCCTATGCACGTGGTCTGTATCTATGAGCTCCGAGTTCTGCAGGCCCATCACCCCCTTCGATTGGAACTGGGCGGAGCCGAAGTGCATCGGCACCTCCTCTATCGACACCACACGCACCATCTAGGACCTCTCCTCTATGGGCCAGCCGGTGTGGCCTCAATCCCGTTCTGGCCTACACGGCTAGGGCTGAAATTGAGCAGCTACAGTGGTCCTCTTCCCAACCTGATTGGGTTGCAATGAAGAAGATAAGTTTTCTATTATTAACTATGTTATTATTGTCTACCATCTTCTAAAAGACAGCAAAAGCAAAACAAAATAGAAAAAGGAAAAGACAAAGACAGAGAGAATGGATGGGCACGACCAAAGCAAATGGGTTTGGCAAAAGATACCTTACCAATCAAGATGGATAGAGAAGGAGCGGGGAGATCAAGAAAAGCAGAAAGCAAAAGAGCAAGCAAAAGTAAGGAATAAACACCCCACCAGAATGATGTGGTTTACTTTCCTTATTTTTTTTATGTAATTTATTTTTCGTATCTTTTGGAGATATCTGTATAAACCTCATCAGAGGGTTAAAAAAAAAAAGGCAAAGCCCAAAATAAATGGGCTGGAATGTTGTGTAGATGGCAAAGGCCCATAAGCCCAAAATAGCTCCAATCAGGCGATCAAAAGTACGCCCAGTACTCCACAATTATTCGACAACATACTGCTATTACCACCAACCAGGTGATCAAAAGTACGCCCAGTACCCCAAAATTATTCGACAACCTGCCGCTATTACCATTAACCAGGTGATGAAATGTACATCTCGTACTCTAATATCATTTGGCAACCAGCCATTCATGCCACCAACCAGGTGATGAAATGTACAACCCGTACTCTCCTTCATGCCACCAACCAGGTGATCAAAAGTACGTCCAGTACTCCAAATTATACGTGAGCATTACTCATGTCATTCATACATAAACATTCATGAGCATCACTCATGACAATCATACATAAACATTCATGACCATCATTCATGTTAACATGACATTCATGAGCATCACTCATGACAACATCCATGAGCATCACTTATGTCAATCAACATAAACATTCATGAGCATCACTCATGTCAATCAGCTTCAAAAGCTTCATTTACAGAGCTCTAGCTTCACAAGCTTCATTTACAGAGCTCTAGCTTCAAAAGCTTCATTTACAAAAGCTCCAGCTTCAAAAACTTCATTTACAGAGCTCTAGCTTTAAAAGTTTTATTTACAGAGCTCTAGCTTCACAAGCTTCATTTACAGAACTCTAGCTTCAAATCTTCACTTGCAAAACTTCACCTACAAAGCTTCAGTACAGGGTATACAAATACCGCCTCTGAACAACCGCCACTTCGGCCCATACATGGATTCAATTTGAAGTCTCCAGCCAACAGACTCTATTGACTGAAGACTTGGGGGACTACATTATGTACCATATATTGGGCCTCAACTGGGCCTCATGAAAAATACTTGGGGGACTTAGCCCATTACTTATGTATTGAGGAACGAGCCCTTATTCTATAAAAGGGACTTTTTCACTTTCATTAGAGAGCACCCATTGTTCATGTACTGAGGAACGAGCCTTTATTTTATAAAAGGGACTCCCTCACCATCATTAAAAAGCAATGCCGCCAGCTGAGCAACCGCCTCGCCGTGAGTATCACTCCTAACCCATCACTTATGTATTGAGGAACGAGCCCTTATTCTATAAAATGGACTCCCTCACCATCATTAGAGAGCATTGCTGCCTACTGAGCAACCGTCTCGCCGTGAGCATCAACTCTAGCCCATCATTTATGTATTGAGGAACGAGCCCTTATTCTATAAAAGGGACTCCCTTACCATCATTAGAGAGCATCAACTCTAGCCTATCATTCATGTATTCAGGAGCGAGCCCTTATTCTATAAAAGGGACTCCCTCACCTTCAAACGCCGCAAGCCGAGCCAAGGCAACATAAGCCACGAGCCTCGCAGCCTCGCAGCGTGTACTACTTCTAGTTAAGCGTCATTTCAGATTGAGCACTGCCTTATATCGAGCATCAGTTCAAGACAGCATCTAGTTACTTCGGCCCACACATGGACTGAATTTCAAGTCTCCAGCCAAAAGACTCTCTTGACTGAAGACTTGGGGGACTACTATTTATACCATATTTAGGGCCTCGTATTTAGACCTCGTATAAATACTCGGGGGACTTAAATGTAATTATGTAATAAAAAAGGGCAAATATGTAATTAGGGGATGAGCCCTTATTCTATAAAAGGGCCTCCTCACCCTCACAAACCCTAAGTCTCTCCTATCTAGAGCAAAGCTTTCACACTCTCTCCCTCACAAATACTCTCAGATAAATATAATCAGTATGGACGTAGCCCAAACCTTGGGGTGAACCACGATACATCTTGTGTTATTTACATTACTTGCAGATTCACGGTCGGATTTACGTTGTTCCAAGACCTCTGGTTTTGTGCATTAACACACGATAAGGGTGGGTTGGAAAAACCAAAAATCAACAACCGAACCGAACCGAGGTCGAAAAAAACCGAATCGAATCTGTTGAACCAAACCGAACCGAATTTGGTTGGTTAGGTTTCGGTTTTTGAGGTATGAAAACCGGACTGGACCGAAATATGAAAATAAAATATAAATACTCAAAATCTGTTGGAGTGAAGATTCGAACCCCTTCCCGTCCAGGTTGAGGATAGCTCCTTCAAACCAACTTGACTGTAAGCTTTCTATTGCTATAATTGTACCAGTATATTATTTATAAGTATTCTAATCTTAATGTTTTATAAAATTTATAAAGTTAACAAACCCTAGCCATCACTCTTTTTCATTCACTCATTTTCATTCTCAAACACTCTCTCTCTCATCCGATGCTCTTCCTCTCTGTTTCCCCAGTCTCTCTCTTCCTCATTCTTCTCTTCCTCCCTTCAACTCTCTTTCCTCTCTTCCTCTCTCCAACCTGCCAAGTCCATGGTTGTAACATGGATCTTACTTTTTTAAAGGATTACCACAAGAGGCGTAGGGTTTGTGATGAATTTATTTGACAATCCCCATTTTTTCCCTCTCCAAATCTTACACCTCTTATCTCTCTATGGACTCTTACCTACAACAACAACAACTTCTTTACTCATTTCTAATATTCCTTTCTTTCTCCATAAACTTTCGATCTTTGCTTTTCAAACAAGCCAAATAGTTTTTTACTCTGGGATTCATATGGAGGTCGCACCAAACATCCATCTTTATTCCTCCGGATTTCTTTAACAGTAGGTATTCAATTTTTTTTTTCTTTTTCTTGTTTAATTCTTTGAGTGCTGAAAATGGTAGTTTTTTTTTATGTATTGATTAATAGTTTTTATTTCTTTGGTTTGTTGACTATGCTATGTGAATTTTTGAAGAAAAATTGGTTGATGTTCTTGGATTTGTCTTTGTGGAGACCTATGTGGTAAAGATCTTTGGTTTTTGGATCTTTATTTTTATTAAACCCTTGGATCTCGTCTGTTTGGTTGTGTTCGGACAGGTGCTCGTGGCGGGATGTTACAATCGATGAGGCGTCGGTTGGTTGGTGGTGAGGGTTTGTGCTAGTAGGGATGCTCGGTGGCGGGAGCTGCAGTAGAAAGCTAGGTTTCTTTTGTTGTATTTTATGGCTTGGGCCTTTACTGTTTGTTGGATCTATTGGGCTAGTTTGGCAGGTCCTCTTTTGGACTAGTTTACTAATATCCAGATCTAAAATGATAATAATAATAATAATGAAAAAAACCGAACCAGACCGAAACCAAACCAAAAAAAAACCGAACCGAACTGAAATTTCAGTTTGGTTTCGGTTTTGGCCAAAAACCGAACCGTTTTGAACCGAACCCAGCCCTATAGTACGATCAACGAACGAGGATGAGTTTCTGGAGTTGGATCATAATGAATTTCCTTCTCACTTTCTGCAACGCCTATATTTGAAAGGGAGCCTAGAAAGGTTACCAATGTGGATTTCCGACCTTAACAGCGTAACAAAGATTGGTTTAAAGTGTGTTGGTGTGTAACCCTTTAGCTAAAATTTGGAGCCAAAGAAACGATTCAAATCCTTAGTTTAATATTGTTTTCATTTAAATTAGAGTCGTTGGATCATAGTCCATGTGGCTGCTCTCACTTGTATCAAGCTTAAGTGATAGATGACAACAAGTGGCATCATCTCATAAGGTGATAACAATTAAGGGCTGGGATTTGGTTTTGGTTTGATAAGTGAAGGATCTCCGTTCCTTTTCCATGTATAACAGTAACAACCTCACATGTTTGTTGTGAGGAATATCAAAATCAATTCCATCATCATTCTCTGAAAATTCTCTTTGCCATTTTATATTTTTCCAAACTTGCATCAATCTTCCATTAAAGACATTCTCATACTTTAACATTGCCTCATAGCCAGGTTTCATGGTCTAAACTGGGCGTGAAATCTGTGAGTGCGTTTGAGCTGCATTGTGAGCTTAAATCGAATCTGGAAACTGCGATTTCTTGAATCCAAGGTCTAACATGGTTGGATCAAGTACTGCTGAGCTTAAAGCTCTGATTTTCAATAGAGAGAACTACGAGTTTTGGAGGATTTGTATGATGACTATATTGAAATCGTATGGTCTATGAGAGTTGGTTGAAAATGGGTTTGAACCTCCAGATACAAAGGTTGTGCTCGATAGATGAAGAAGGAAACAATGAAGTTGGTGTCATTTAGTGAGACCTTGATGAGAGATGCTTGTGTGCTTGGAATAATCCAATAAGCTATCTCGGATCAAATATTCCCCAGAATTATGAATGAAGAAACGTCCAAATGAGCTTGGGATGTCTTGAAAAGTGAATTTCGAAGAGAAAAACAAGTAAGAAGTGTAAAATTGCAAAGGTTACGTAGAGATTTTGAGTATACTCATATGAAGGATAATGAATCTTTATCTGTGTATCTCACTAGATTATTTGATATCACTAATCAAATGAGAAGGTATGGAGAAGAATTATCTAGGGAGATAATTGTGTAGAAATTGTTAATTAGCCTTCCAAAAACATATGATGCAATTTGTTCTGTAATCGAACATTATAAGGGTCTCGAAATTCTTGAGGTTCAAGAAGTTGTTGCCTCACTCAAGGGATTCGAGCAGAGGCTTAATTTGCATACTGAAACCTCCACTAAGAGAGCATTTGCAAGCTTAAATGTTGCAGCTAAGGGTTCTAAAAGTAGTGGATCTTCTGGAAATCAGAAGTTTCAAAAAAAATTGGAAACCAAAGGGGAGAAGTTGGGATCACAAGCCTAACTTTGCTTATAGACAAAATAATGCTCAGATAAATTAGGATCAGATGCCTAATTTTACTCGAGGCAAAATAACACTCAGGGAGATTGCAAATGGTGTGACAAGTTCCATTATAGGAAGTGCTGGTATGAGGGTAAACTAAAGTGGAGGGGTTATAGATGCCAGGTTATACTGTGAAGGATTGTCATGAGAACAAAGCAATGCAAAAAGCTAATTATGCAAGCAAATAGGTGAAACATGATCATTGTTCTATGCCTGCAATGCAGTGACAGATGTGAAAGTGAACAATTCATGTTACATTGACAGTGGTTATAGTAACCACTTGACAGGTGATGAGAGGTTATTAGTCAATATCCCGAGAAATTTGACTTCTAGAGTGAAGATGAGGACTGGATAAATTGTTCAAGTGGCTGGAAAGGGAACTCTGGTGATAAAGACCAAATTGGGAAGAAAACATATTCAAGAAGTGATGTTTGCCCTGGACTTGAGGAGAACCTTCTCAGTGTTAGACATATGATGGAGCATGGGTTCTACCTGTTGTTTGGAGGAAATGTGGTGAATATTTTTTATTGCTAGCCACTTGAAAATTTAGTAATTAGAGTGCAGATGACCAATAACAAATACTTTCCCTTGACAATGATTGTCACATCCTGGCCTGGGCCCCCACAGCATCCTGGGCTCGACTTCGTCGTAACATGATATTGTTCACTTTAGGCCCTTACCACGCCCTTACGATTTGTTTCTGGGAACTCACACGAGAACTTCCTAATAAGTCACCCATCATGGGATTGCTCTCGCGTGAACTCGTTTAACTTCGGAGTTCCGATGGAACCCGAAACCAGTGAGCTCCTAAAAGGCCTCATGCTAGGTAAAGATGGGAATATACATATAAGGCTTACAAGATCCACTCCCTTGGACGATGTGGGATGTTACAATCAACCCCCCTTAGGGGCCCGACGTCCTCGTCGACACACTTCCGGCCAGGGATTGGCTCTGATACCAAATTGTCACATCTCGGCCCAAGCCCCCATCACATCCCGGGCTTGACTTTACAGTAGTATGATATTGTCTGCTTTAGGCCCCGACCACGTCTTCACGGTTTTGTTTCTGGGAACTCACAAGAGAACTTCCCAGTGGTCACCCATCATGGGATTGCTCTCGCGCGAATTCGCTTAACTTTGAAGTTCCGATGGAACCCGAAGCCAGTGAGCTCCCAAAAAGGCTTGTGCTAGGTAAATATAGAAATATACATATAAGGCTTATAGGATCCACTCCCTTGGGCAATGTGGGATATTACAATGGTGCCTGCAAATCAATTTGCATTAAGAGCAAGTTTCACACATTGCTCTTAGATATGGCATAAGAGATTAGGACACTTGAATGAAAGAAGTCTCAAATTTCTTGAAGAACAGAAGATGGTGCATAATGGGAAAACAACATATGGACTCATTTTCATCTGAGTTAACTTGGAGAGCTAAGAATCCATTAGAATTGATCCACACGGATATTTGTGGTCCATTGCAGGTTGAATCTCACTCTGGAAATAAATATTTTCTGTTATTCACATATGACTATACTAAAATGACATAGGTGTACTTTATGAGATATAAGTATGATGCACTTGAGTGTTTTAAAATGTTCAAGGCAATGACAGAATTACAATGTGGTTATAAGGTGAAATGTCTCAGAAGTGATATATGATGATAATTCTTTTCTGCAGAATTTGATAAATATTGCAATGATATAAGGATCTAGAGATAGTTGACTATGGCTTACATTCCTCAACAAATGGAGTGTCAGAAATGAAGAATATGAATGTGGTGGAAATGGCAAAGTCAATGTTGTATGAAAAGAACCTTCTATATGTGTTTTGGACAGAAGCAGTGAACACTGCAGTTTACTTACTTAACATATGTCCTTTTAAAGCTTTGGAGAAAAAAACTCTATTTGAGGCATATAGTGGCACAAAACCAGGGATAGCTCACTTGAAGATCTTTGGTTCACTTTGCTATATGCACATCTCTTCTAATCTTAGACACAAGTTGAAAGAAAACAGCCATAAGTGCATCTTTGTAGGCTATGGTGCTAGTGAGAAGGGCTACAGATTATTTGATCCGATTTCAAGGAACATCATTATATCAAGAGATGTTACATTTGATGAGAATGCTTCTTGGGATTGGAACTGCCCTACAAATAATGAAGTAAGATTTCCAATTCTCACTGAGCATTAGAATGCTACTGAGATTTGTGATATTGGTAAAAGTTCTCATTCTGAGCAATTCACTAATTTTCAAAGTGAAAGTGTGACTGACAGATGTTAAGTATATGATGATACACCTAAGAAGTAGAGAAGTGTAAGTGAAATCATGGCTCAGTGTAATATGTGTATTATTGAACCTGAAAGATGATGATGCAGCCAAAGATGACTCATGGAGGAATGTAATGAAAACTGAGTTGGAAATGATAGAGAAAAACAATACATGGCAGCTTGTTGTGAAACCATTTGATAAGCCAATCATTGGTGTCAAATGGGTCTATAAAACCAAACTCAATCTAGATGGTATAGTGCAAAAGAATAAAGCTAGATTTGTGGCTAAATGATACTCACAGAAGCCTGGAATTGACTACAATGAGACCTTTGCCCATATGGCAAGATTGGATACCATAAGGACCTTGATTGCCCTTACTACATAGAAGAAATGGAGCTTATATCAACTGGATGTGAAATCTACATTTCTTAATAGAGTTTTGAATGAAGAAGTGTATGTTGAGCAACGACAAGGTTTTGTGAATGAGAATGAAGAGTCTAAGGTGTATAAGTTGAACAAGGCACTGTATGGATTGAAGCAGGCACCAAGGGCTTGGTATGATGAGATTGATGCCTACTTCAACAATGCAGGTTTTAAAAAAAGCTCAAGTGGGGCAACCTTGTATGTTAAAACAAAGGAGGACACATGTATCATTATTGTCTCCTTATATGTAGATGATATTGTGTACACTGGTAACAGTCCACAAATGCTTGAAGAGTTTAAAGATGACATGATGAAACACTATGAGATGACAGATTTTGGTTTATTACACCATTTCCTTGGAATTGGGGGTACTATAAATTGAGAAAAGCATTTTCATACATCAAAAGAAATATGCACAAAAGTTGATTGAGAAATTTAGGTTAAAAGACTGCAAAACAGTTGCTACTCCACTTGCAGCGAATGAAAAATTGAGTAAAATTGATGGTAGTGAAGTTGCAAATAAAGGAGAGTATAGATAACTTGTTTGGAGCTTACTCTACTTGACAGCAACCAGACCTGATGTAATGTTTGCAGCAAGCTTGCTGGCAAGGTTCATGCATAATTCTACTAAGAAACACATAGGAACAGCAAAGAGGGTGTTGAGATACATTCAAGAAACAATTGATTTTGGAATTGTCTTTGAAAAGGGGAAAACAACTACTCTAATTGGTTACTGTGATAGTGACTGTGCTAGAAGTAAGGATGATATGAGAAACACTTCAGGTTATGCATTTACATTAGGATCTGGCGTGTTTTCATGGGCATCAATCAAGCAAAGCATTGTGGCATTGTCCACATCAGAAGCTGAATATGTAAGTGCTACAGAAGCTACCTCTCAAGCAAAGTGGCTGAGATTTGTACTTGAAGATTTTGGAGAAGAACAAATGGAAAAACATATATTATGTGTGACAATACATCAGCCATTGTTATGGCAAATAATCTTGTCTTTCATTAAAAGACAAGACACTTCATCAGAAAATTTCATTTCATTCGAGAAGCAATTCAAGCCAAAGAGATTGAACTGGTGTACTGAAAGACATAGAAGTAAATTGCAGACATTCTCATGAAAGTCTTGCCTAAAGATCGATTTGCCTATCTAAGAGAGCTTCTGGGAGTCAAATCAGCTAAGGGTTAGAAGGGAGTGTTGGTGTGTAACCCTTTAGCCGAAACTTGGACCTAAAGAAACAATTCAAATCCTTAGTTTAATATTTGTTTCCAGTTTAAATTAGAGTCGTTGGATCATAGTCCATGTGTCTGCTCTCACTTGTATTTAGCTTAAGTGATAAATTATAACAAGTGGCATCATCTCATTGGGTGATAACAATTTAGTGCTGGGATTTGGTTTTGGTTTGATGAGTGAAGGATCTCCATTCCTCTTCCATGTATAACGGTAACAACCTTACATGCTTATTGTGAGGAATATCGAAATCAATTCCATCATCATTCTCTTAAAATTCTCTCTGCCATTTTCTATTTTTCCAGACTTGCATCATGCTTCCATTGAAGCATATCGAATATTCCCATACTCTAACAAAGTGGTCAAAGGTTCAAGCTAATGGAACCCCACTTGAGGCCCTTCAAGCTCTAATAGAGCTGGATTTGGTTCAGAATGACACTGGTGCAGAGTTGGAATTCAAAGCTACTGCAATTCATCAACCAAATGGCCGAGTTAAATTGCAATGGCATGGATGTTCTAAGAGCATCCCTAATTGGGGCTTTATCCTCCATGAGACTAGCACATTTCTAGCCTTAGCAAGAAATTTCATCCCCAATGAGCCGGAAAATGAGGCTAGATCCACCACTAGGGCTAGCAACTTCATTTCTTAGGTAGCATAAAATCAGGCTACATCTAGCCCCAAAAAACATTGGGTCCCACAAAAAAGTAGCAACTCATGTAAGCAAAATTCTATCACTCTCCATCCACTTGTACACTTATACTCTCATTTTATTATTATTTTTTTTTTAAATTCTTACTTAGTTTTCTTACAATTTCGCTAATTAATGATAGTTTTAAATTCCATAAGAATGAAAATTTCAAATTGATTTAACGTTCATAGGCATTGATGGGTGAAATTTTCAAATATTGTTTTTCAAAATTGTATGATACTAATTAACCAATTGGTGCTAGGTAAATTGTTGTGTTATACGTGAAAATCAAATTATTTTAGAGGGTGAAGTGGAGATTTGTTTCTTTCAACGGATGAGATTGAGATAAGGGAATCTAATCCAACGAACGATTCATAAGTGATGAAATCTAACTTTATCACAATTTGAACTTTTTAGGTTGAAGGGTTCATAAAAAAATTTAAGATAGCACATTCAAAAATCTATTGAACAATATACCAAAAAACATAGCATTATTGATTGAATAATCAGAAACAAAACAAAGAGGTCTTTATATAGAGAAAGACCAAAGCAAACCCTAGACTAAAACCCTAATACTAACGGGCTAAGCCCAAAAAACCAAACATTAAAATAAATCTAAATAATAATATTTTCCAACACCCCCCGTCAAACTCATGGCGGTACACGCCATGGGTTTGCCAAAGTAGATGTGGATGCAAGACTCCAAATTCCAGTGCCAATGCCGATGCGAAAAACACAACCATGCTAATGCCGATGCCAATTTCAAAACACAACCATGTCAATGCCGATGCCAACTTCAAACTACCATGTCAATGCCGATGCCAACTTCAAACTACCATGTCCAATCATCCTTCCTAGATTCAGATTTTGAATCAGTTCCAATATGCAAAACAGCAGCTGCTCCTCCTTTCTGTGGAAGTTCATGTTGCTGAGACAACTTAGGACATTGGGATTTCCAATGCCCTTTCCCTTTACAATAAGAACACTCATCCATAGCAACCCTACGAGACCTTGCCGTAGCAAATGCTGAAGTATTTGACGACGATGAAGAGAGCCTATGCGACTGCACACGAACTTCTTCTGCTTGTAACTCATTAAGAACAGAATCAACAGATGGAAGAGGAGTTCGATGAAGGATGGAGCTACGGAGTGTCTCGAACTCATCCCGAAGAGGCATTAGAAACTGAACAAGACGTTGTTCTTCTCTATATTTACAATAGAGCTTGATAATGCCGAGTTCTTCAGACTCAGTTAATGCAAGTTGATCCCAAAGATTGGTCAGTTCATTGTAAAACACTTGAATACTCTTATCACCTTGTTGGATTGTACGAATCTCTATTTCCAATTGATACCTCTTAGCAAAATTGGCCTTGGTATACAACTTTGCCAAGTGATCCCAAACTTCCTTAGACGTTGAGAACTTAGTGTGAACACGGAAAATTCCTGAAACGAAAGAGACAAGAATGACGCGCACAAACAAATATTTGTATTTGATGATTTTGGGTTACAATCTCTCTCTAATTTGATCCTCTGATTCGATCTCCGTAAGGTGTTGATTTGTGGATGTTTCGTTGATCCAAGGGCCGTCGGGGCTTGATCTTGGATGAACTGTTGGAAGTTTCTTCAAAGGGCCGTGGGCTTGATCTTTAAAGGTGGATTTGAGCGGATCTTCAAGGAGTCGTTGGGGCTTGATCTTGAGTAACGGTGATGAACGGATCTTCAAGGGCTTTTGGGCTTGATCTTGAAGAAACAGTGATGAACAGATCTTCAAGGACTTTTGGGCTTAATCTTGAAGAACGGTTGGATGTGTGTGGATTTGTCGACGTTGTTGATCCAAATGGCCGTTGGGGCTTGATCTTGGATGAACGGATGATGAACGATGGTGCTTTCTTCAAGGGCCGTCGGGGCTTGATCTTGGAAGAACGATGAACGAAGAACGAAGAACACTTTCTTCAAGGGCCGTCGGGGCTTGATCTTGAATTGGTGGATGATTGTTGATCCAAAGGGCCGTTGGGGCTTGATCTTGGATGAACGATGAACGAAGAACGAAGAACACTTTCTTCAAGGGCCGTCGGGGCTTGATCTTGAATTGGTGGATGATTGTTGATCCAAAGGGCCGTTGGGGCTTGATCTTAGGATGAACGATGAACGAATAGCGCTTTCTTGATTCTTCGGGAACCTGGATGCTTGAGAGCTTCGGAGTTTCAGAGCTTCAGAGCTTCAAGAGTTTTGCCTAATGATTTTGGTTCTCCCCTCAAATGAATGAAATGGGCTTGTATTTATAGAATTTTCCAATGCCTAATTTTGAATATAATATCCCAGATGAAATAAGTCGTTTCTGCCAGGTGTTGACATGTGTCCTATTTGATGACTTTTCCAACTCATTTCAATTTTCGTTGAGTCACACGCTACGTGTAAAATTTATGTAATACATGAGCGTTGACACTTTGATTTATCGGTCAACATTTATTTACGAAATTTCGATGTCTACACTTAGCTAGTTGCATTCCAATAGCCAAATCAACAGAATTATTAATCCACGTAATAATCTTTGAATTATTCATCTCCCATGCAACAACCAATTCAAAATGTTTCTCATCTTTAGGGTTATTTGGAATAGAAATCATTCCAAAAACATAGCCCCACAAACCTTTTCAAATCAAAAAATTCCTATTATTTTGTAACCTTGTTTGTTCCGCACTCTGATATTCAACTTGGTATCAGAGCCAGGTTCGATCCTTAGGGTTCAATCCGTTCTTGTTGGTATCAATTTGTTTTGTCGCATTTTGTTTTTGGGTTTACTTTTGGTCTCGTTTAGGCTTCGCTTCCGCTTTGCTCTGTGTCCCTTGTTCTTGGTCACTCTGTTTGGTCTCGTTTAGGCTTTCCCTTCTGCAGTTTGACTGTTCACTAGAGTTGTTTTGTCGGCTGCAATCCCTTTATTTTGCAAAACTTGTTTGCTGCATCATTTGGTTTTGCGATCTGGAGAAGACCCCAGGTCATAAGAAAAGGAAAAAAGTATGGCTGGTTTGAGGCTTAGGCCCACACGGGCAAAGAAAAAATATGGTTTTGAATATGGTTTTTTGTTTGTTTGTTCGGAAGTTGGAATTTGCACTGGCATTGGAATCTTGCACTTGCATCGGTGAAATTTCGTATTGAAATTGGCATCGGTATTGGCATCGGCATTGGAATCGGCATCGGCATCGGCATTGGAATTTGGAGGCTTGCATCCACATCTGCTTGTTGGCAAACTCATGTCGTGTACCGCCATGAGTTTGACGGGGGGTGTTGGAATTTATTAGGTTTATTTAGGAAATTAATTAGAGATTTGTTTTGATTTTGTAGTAGGGTATTTTTGGCATTTACGCATTAGGGTTTCTTAGGTTTATTGCTCTATAAATAGAGCTTGTAATTTAGTTTTAGGAACAAGTTAGTCATAATGTAGTCTCTAGGGTTTTTGTAGCCGTCTTGGCATTCTCAGTTTGTTCAATAAAATTCCTATTATTTTGTAACCTTGTTTGTTCCGCACTCTGATATTCAACTAAATTACTGATGCAAATTGATGCAAATTGATGCAGATGCAGATTGATGCAGACTGAAGCAGTGCGACAGATGGTGGGTGCGGTGTGGCGGTGGTCCAGTTGGCTGCGATGATTGTAGCGAACTGAGCAGATGCAAATTCAAGTCGGTGCAGCAGGTTGCAGTCAGATAGATTCCAGTCGGTGCACAGGTTCAATCAGATAAATTCTAGTCGGTGCACAGGTTCAGTCGGAAGCGTCCAGTGGTGCAGTGCTGGTGATATACTCACGAGTTCATGAATCACTCAGACAGACGGCACCGAGACAGGTCCAGTTAACCTGTTCTGATACCATATTGAACAATATACCAAAAAACATAGCATTATTGATTGAATAATCAGAAACAAAACAAATAGGTCTTTATATAGAGAAAGACCAAAGCAAACCCTAGACTAAAACCCTAATACTAACGGGCTAAGCCCAAAAAACCAAACATTAAAATAAATCTAAATAATAATATTTTCCAACAAAATCAACTTAAGAAAAGCTAACACACACAAAAAAAATCATTGCTTAATCAAATTACTACATAAATAAATATATAGAGCCCGGAAGATATAGCTCCCCATTGGGAGAGATTCTTTAATAAAACCCCAAAGATTCTTCAGAGCTCTAAAATTGACTATATCCACCACTTTTCAAACCTCATATAGAACCCCTCACCGAAGATGTTCTAACGGCAATAGCCGCCATACATCCATGAATCTTCCTTCGTAAAGATTCTAAAGAATAGAAACTAGCCATGCAAAATAATATGATGAGAAATCAGAAATGTTTGCGAGATATGCCACATGCAAAATTTGGGTCTGAGACACCAGAAAATATTGTTTTGAATAACAATTTTAACTGGGCCTGATTTGGGCCGCAATGAAATTCATAGGTACTTTTTTTCTCCTCTTTATTGTTTGCTAGATAAACACCAGAAATTGACATTGACATTTGGATAAATGATTATGAATAAGGTGAACATGGAGGAGAGGCCACTTGGAAAGGCTCGATGAATTGAAAATCATGTTAATATATAGTCGGATTTGCATTCACAGAAAGTATAATTGTATTCAACGTCCATGCCAAATAATATAGCCCAATAAACTGCTTTGAATTAACTTAAGCTTGAATTGTGGGTTCATCTAACTAGTTTTGAAAGAAACTAGGCAGCTAGATATGCTAAGCATCTTCAGATATCGATTATAATAGGATGGTGAAAAGGTCCATTTACACAAGTTTTTGTGTGGTGCTGCGATTCTATTTCCGACTTCAACCTAGGGTTATTTTCGTACTGGCAGCGGCGGGTTGCACGTTGCGTTTGAGTTAGGGTTTTTATTTTTTTGTTATGGTTGTCTTTTGCTTTTTTGGGCCTAAGTTTGTATGGGTCTTCCTCTTCATTTTGAATAACTCTCTTTTACTAATTTTTGTCTGCTTTGTTTATGTAGGACTGTAATAATTATGACCATTAATGAAGTTTACTATTTTCCACAAATAATAATAATAATCCAAACTTGGAAATTAGTGAGCAAAAGTTCAATAATATAGCAAGAAAATATATGTTGAACACATAGAGAAGAAAAACACAACAAATGCATTCAAAAGAAATTACAGCAACACGAGCACATCTTCAGTATGCCTCTATTCTGTATATATGTCTTTATTATTGTTGTCAATTAGCAGTGGCATATATAGGATTTTAACTCTAAGAGGATAGGGTGTAAAGTGTAGAAATTTTTTAGACAAAAATATAGCACTGGAAAGTAAATGATAATTCTTTCGTTCATAATTGATGGTAAATCAAAATCACAAGCTATGATAGTTCACAATAAATTTTTGTAATCCGAGAACATAACATTATAGCTTTGTTATCGATGCAAGTAAAAACTTTTTTTCTCAATATAAACTCACTGAGCAACTCAACTAACTGAAATACTTGAACTATGAAAATTACTTGAACTTGATGTACTCGAACTAATTAATCAATTTTCAACCAAGAAAAACTCCCTAACAATTAACCAAAGAAAAACTCCCTAAAAGTTAAGCATTTTAGAAAGAAAATGAAATGAAATAAAATTATAGACGTGGTCGTTGGAAAAAAAAAAGAATAAAAAGCTTGCTTCTTCAATGAAATGCTTCTTAGAAATTTCCATGGCCAAAGTTTCCACTTCCACCGCAAAATATCACTCAAAAAGCAGTGACAATGGATTCAGTCAAGTACCCAACGTGGGTCCGAGCATAAGCCCGAAAGTGATGAGCAAAAGAAAGCAATTAGTCGGCCAAATCCAAAAGTCGGTTAGATGATGGACGAACCCTAAAAGGGGTCAAGATGTGGCTTCACACGCGTCACGTTTTGGATGGAGCGTATCTTTTGCTTTCATGTTGTTGGATATTGTACGACCACGTGTCGTCCAGCCACCGGCCACGTGTTCTGGCGGCCGTTTAAAGCCGTTGAACTGTTACGTTTTGAAGGAAAATCTTTGTCCGCCACTTTCCCATGTTATTTAATTTTGCATGTCAATTTTCCCCCTCAATCAAATTCCAGAATATGACAACCCTAAAAGCTTTTTATTCTACGTTGGATGTCTCCCAGTTCACCACTCAATTTATTCTTTTTCTTCTAGGTTTTCTTTTTTTCTTTTTCCTTTCTGTTAATACAAAGATGAGCTGTAATTTTTTTTTTTTGAACAAAATTCAGGTGCTGACTTGAGAATAATTTAATTCGACAAAATAATGTAATAGTAATTGAGCTATGTTAAACACTTTTTTCTAATCGTATACGTTGTAGAGGAAATAAGATAGTGAGAAAAAGGTGGAGAGGTTTTTTGTTTTTTTTTTTAATTTTTAATTAAAACAAATTACCCTTAATTAGTATGTTTGCTCTTCTTTGTTAAACAACGCTAAATTAGTAAGACAGGGACACAGGAAATATATTTAAAAAAACTTGGTAAAAGCCTCCTCTTTCAACAAAGACAAAATACTATAATAGCTAGTAGTTCATGCATGTACATAGTAGTGTGAAAGGAAAAGGGTAGTTAGTTGAACATGGTAGGATGTTTTGTGTGACAACGAATTTTTATTTTATTTTAATGAAATTGTGTTAGATGGAGAACTTTATACTTTTTATTTCTCCTTCGTTTTGTAAATAATATATATCGTTTGATTTTAAAAACCAACTTTTGAGGAGCTTTATTTAGCTCTTTTGCACAAAGTTAGTAAAGAGAAAAACTAATAAACAAAAAACGATATATATAGTTTCCTCATGACCTAATGCCAATGACTCATCGTTATTCTTAGTTTTTGAGGCAGCTAAATTCGGTTCATACAATTATTATAGTGTCCCTTTTTCGGCTTTTCGCACACTTTTTCAATGCACTGATCAACCGACTTTGGAGCTATATTATGTTTTATTTTATTGAGAATTTGAAGGCCTAAGAAATCATATTAACATCAAATATGTAGATAAGGTTTCATTGTACTATATATATTTAAATAATCTTCAACTATTTATATACAGATTACAGAGATGTTAGGTAAGATAAGAAGCTTTAGCAACATCTTAGAGATCATTTGGATTAAGAAAGATTTGTAATATTGTATATTGTCATTATCCTATACAAACAAAGAGCTAATTGTTCGTCTATAAGACTATATTGAATTGCTCACCGTTTATATAAACAAAAGGGAAAATATAAATGTTGGTGCATGAACCAACCGCTATTTTACACTATTCTTTAGTGCAAATTTTAATTATTGACAGAAGGATTTCTACATCGGCAACACATTGAACATGTTTTTCTAGATTTTGTATCTGTCATGTGTTTTTCAAAGATTTGTACAGATCATATGAGATTTTTTTTTTAGTAGTGGAGAACAGTAGTCCATTTTTTTTTAAGGTCAAAAGAATATTTTGTTAAGAATAATCCTGAATTTATAGGGGTCGATTCATGGCATTATTTTTTACATGCATTTTTGTAGGACTTATTTAGTAATGTAATTCAATGATCCAATTTGTCCATATTTTAGGTTTTCTCTCAAGATCGTACCAAAAATCACCCAAATTCAAAACCATATGACCGTTGGATTAAATTTAGTGTTTCTTTGTTGAACCGTATTCATCCATTTCCTTCAATACAAATGAATGTCTCAATAGTTTTGGATTTGTCAATTTTTTTGTAAGGATGATCTATGAATGATGTGCTCAAATATAGACGGTTCAAATTATAAAAATATATTACAAAATGGACCTACAAAACGTGTTTAGGAAATTGTGTAAAAAAATTATTTCCACGGAACTGCCCCGAATTTATATAGCCCATATACACCTAATGTGGGCCTTAGAGTATACTTAATCTAGGAAAAATCACATGAAAATCTCTAAAACAAAAAAAAAATGCCACATATGCCTAAAAATACCAAAATTTCACAATTACAAATGCATTAGAAATAACAATATAATTTATCAACCACATGGCTGACATCCAACTGGGAAGGTAACATTGGCGAGGACGAAACCTTACAAGCTGGAAAACCGTCCTTAATATCGTTTGGTATGCAGACCGGACGGGATAGGACGGGACAGAATGGAGAGGGAGCAAAGATGCCCTCGGATGGATACAAGGAGGAAGAAGAAGGAAACATAGAGGTTATAATTTTGTGTTCCACGGATTTGCAACGAGTCATTCCAGGGGGGTGAGGCGGAATGAAAATTCACCCAAAATTCGTCATATGGAACAGCGCGTACCACTCATTTTAGGTGCACTAAACGTGGAACAGAATGTTTCGTTCCATTCTGTTCCGTCCCGTCCCACGTACCAAACGGTACCTTAAAGGCACCACGAGCAAAGACCGCACCACCCTTTGTTTTCTTGCAATCTTTGCCAAAGCAACATAGCTATTAGTCACCTCGAACAATTGTCAAACTTCATCCTCATAGTCCCTTGCAAACGCACAAACTACAAGAACCACAAAAATCACAACCTCATAGTTGAACAAATACTGTCGCTCTAAAATCCTATGTTAAGTAGTAAGACATAACCGCAACTGAAGGCTCTCTACTATTAGTCAAAGCAGGAGATAGTTAGAAGGTAAGAGAAACAAGGGAGGAAAGAGAGTGGATATATCAATAGAGATTGCAACCGGCCCGAAAACTAAAGACTACAGAGGTCAGTCGCAATGAGTTTTTGTGTTTTTCCCTCCATCTGCGAAAGTTTGGCGGTAAAACTATTTTCATTAAAATAAAAAAGCTAATAGCTAGTCCAGTAAAAGAATTTTTTTTCCCTTTGTTAATTTTATTTGCGACCGTCCTCTCATACATGATTTTTGGCCAATTGAAACATCAACTCTCTTATTCTTCATTGAGTTCTGGTAATAGAAACATCATCCCTAGCCACACTCATCCCCGAACTCCCATATATATAGCCGTCATTCAAGAAAACAGGTAATCGAGAACTAAATTTAGAATCCTCTGCAAAACTTTCAGTTTTTCTCACACTCTCTCTAACTTCCTGTATATTTTATAATAATCAATACAATCTTTATAAGGTTTCTCCTCTGAATGAAATTCAATGGGATTACACATATACATAAGAGCTTATGCCTGAAGAAAGCGCATATTATACCATATTTTACTAAATAGATATCTGTGTTATGATCCAAGTAAGTCTTGAAAAAAAATATATATATATAAGATTTGTCCTTCTTGTATCTAAAAAATCTTGCTTTTTTGAACATAAAGAGACCGCATAAAAATATTCCTTCTAGAGTAGGTGTTAATACGAATAACTTATAGCCATTTTTGTACATTCAATATACTCTACGGATAGAGGAATACATAGAGTTGAACCCATATTATCATTGAGCGAAAGGTACGAAATAAATCAGATTGATTTTTCGATCAAAAGTAATATGTGAAATCTTTGGTTTTTCCCTCTTTCCCTATCTCTATCTCATAGGTACAACGTTTGAATCAATAGAGAACCTTTTTTTCTGTATCTGTGAGCATCTCCAAAGGAAAAGTTAAAAAGTCCACATCAGTAATAACAGCTAAAAAGACAACTTTAGTGTTTTCCAACCGAAATGTCAATTCTTACGTGGCATGATGTGGACTGACATCAAAAGTGGTTGCTGTTAAATTTGACAGCAGCTTCAAATCTAATTTTTAGTAATTAGTAAATGTTTTTTTACTATTTTTATTATTATTCATTGTTCCAAAATACTTATTACAATTATAAATAATACAATAAATAATAGTTTAAATTTGACATATCGCATGAAAACAAAATATAAAAAAATCAAAATGCTACATAAGCCTTCAAATTTAAATTTCACTTTAAAATTTGACATTTCCTCTTGAGATTGTCTTAGGCATCAAAGTTCATTTGGCAAACACCACCGGTGTTAGTCAATTGATCTTTCGTGTTATCATTTTTGCAGGTTTTGTGGTCATCCGCTAGGACAAGAATTTGCAACCACATCAACGGCTACACATGCTTCATGTCACTTAGTTAAATAGTTTGTGTGTAGGCTTCGCTACATGTAAGATGACATCTTAAGATGTGAAACTTTGTCGTCCCACGTCAAAAATGTTAAAGAATGTTACAATAATTTGTAAGGTGGATGAACACTCCCAACTGACAGTGACATGTTAAATAGACATTTTTATAAAAGGAAAAAAAAAGCTATTTATATTTTTATAGGAACAATTGTTGCAGATTAGTTTCCATAATCAAACATTGTGTTTTTGTGGATTAAGATGATGATGGCACAAGACATCGAGTACGAGTGTCTGAATCCTGTGCTTGATTAAAATGGCATCACCGGGATATTCTTAGACAACCAACAAGCTAACAAGAAGTAAAAAGTTTCCGATAGTGACTTTTCCTGGCTTTTTTTTTTAACATTCTTCTTTTCTTTCGTTCGTTTTTTATCTTCTTGTTTTTGTTTAATATTTGTGGTACGTTCGCTTTTTGGTTGTGAGGCCATGCATCACATTTGTTTTCCTTTTTCTGGACATCGTTGTGGTGTGGTTGTACAGAATTACTTCAAATCCAGATTTATTTTTCAGAGTGTACTTAATAGCTTTCTTTCTTTTTCTTTTTTTTTTTGGGGTTTTTTTTTGGGGGGTGGGGGGTGGGGGAGATGCAGACGGTCCACTTTGTTCTTTGTAAACTATATAAAACTAACAGATTGCTTAAGGGAAGGGATCCCCATTTTTTGAAAAAAATGGGGATTAGGTGTGGGGCCCACTCCACATCGAATTTCAATGATCCGAACCGTCTATTTTGTTAGTCTCGATTCATAGATCATCCTTGCAAAAATTCAATTCAATTTGAAACCGTTTGCCTATTTAATTATCAAGATCAAATTTCATTTTTTCTTATATAACAAAGTATTCGTTCATTTCCTTGAACCCAATTAGATGTCTTAAACATTTCCGATTTAGCTAATATTTTGCAAGGATGATCTATGAATCGAGACTAACAAAATAGACGGTTCGGATCGTTGAAATTCGATGTGGAGTGGGCCCCACACCTAATCCCCATTTTTTTCAAAAAATGGGGATCTCTTCCCTTAAGCAATCTAATAAAACTAATACTACCGTAAAATGATTAAAAACACATTTTCTTGTGAAACCTCACCACCTACTCCCAAGCTAGGGGCCTCCCACCTAATTTGAAGTCGTTAAGGCAACCATCCCAAAATCCCATGATATATGGAAGATTTGCAGTACCTAATCTTGCCACCTGGGACAACATAATGTTCTCATGCATATACAGATGAGACCTTAAGTAAGACTTCAGAAAATAACTGTCCATAAATTTGATTGCTCCAAGAAATAACCTTATAAATGCACTGAGTTTGAATAATTTTATATATGTTGAAAACATTGGCAATTTTGACAATGTTGGCATTGTTATGAATGCCCACACACACATTTTCAATGCCCATGCAACATGAAAGTGAATTTGGAAATGCATGAGATTGTATTGTCAAAAGGAGTGATGTAAATTTCAAAGTGCAGTTAATGCATTAGTTCGGAGTTGCTCTATAAATAGAGCACTCCGTATGCTTTCAAAATATATAGAGAGAATATACAGAAAGAAAGATCAATAATATCATATATTCCTCCGTCCTTTATTTGTTATCCTTTTGTGCTATAATTACAGTGTGATACTTTACACCTACTTCGCTCCAGTAAAGGTTATCTCTCTCTAACTGTTACATATTTATAACACGTTATCTGCACAAGTCTCTTAATATAACTATTTCTCATTCCTCTTCGCCGAATGAAAATCATTTCTCTTCGCCGAAAAAAAAAAAAATGTTTGCTCTAAGGTTTTTACTGTTCATCTTCTTCCTCTGCCTCAACTGCGCGATATACCCCTCGCGACAAATTGTTTGCTCCATGCCTGCTTCTAGTTCTCAACCTAACGGTTACATACATCTTTGATTTCTTGTTTGGTATTGATATTGATTACTAACCCAATATTTATTTTTACTGCAATCCAAGATGTTGCGGTACAATCGCCCATCTTGAATTGCAAACTTAATCTTACTGCGATCAAAGATGGTGTGGTATCATCACCTATCTTGGACTACAGATTTAATTTTATTGCAAATTTTAGGTGGAGCGGTATAATCACCCGTCCTACCTTGCATATTTAATTTGCCTGCTATTTAATTTCATTGCAATTTTAGGTGGTGCGGTATAATCGCCCACGCTGCTATGCGTATTTAAATTTTCCTTGCTACTTGAGTGGTGCGGAATAATCGCATATTCTATGTTACATTATTTCAATGAGAATGGTGCGGTACAATCGCCCTTCTCATTCACCCTGAAAATCTCGAGCCAGAAGTTCTAACACTATATTCCTCCAGGAATACATATTATTACAAGTTCTTACACATCTCATTTTTCTTTCAGAAAAGAAAATGGTGAACTTGGCAAAGCTTGAATATGCTACCCTGGACATTACCAGGAAAAATTACCTTACCTGGGTACTGGATACCAAGATCCATCTGGAGGCAGGGAATCTTAGAGATACCATCAGGGAAGAAAGCAGCTCATCCTCTCAAGATTGGGCGAAGGCCATGATTTTTATTCGTCGCCATCTTGATAAGGCACTAAAGAGCGAGTACTTAACGATTGAAGATCCATTAACTCTTTGGAATGCATTGAGAAACAGATACAATCACTAGACAATGGTGATTCTTCCAAGAGATCCATACGAGTGGACTCACCTAAGGATCCAGGATTTCAAGTCAGTAGCTGAGTACAATTCTGCGTTGTTCAAAATTAACTTTCAGATGAAGCTCTATGGGGATACCATTACTGATGAAGATTTGCTGGAAAAGACTTTCAGCACATTTCATGCATCTAACGTGCTCATGCAGCAGTAGTATAGAGCATGAGGCTACACTGAATACAACCAACTGATATCTATGTTCCTGGTAGCTGAACAGAACAATAAGCTCCTGATAAAAAATCATCATTCTCGACCTACTGGATCTGCACCATTCCCATAAGTGAATGTTGCTTCCCTCGAAATGAACGTCACATCTTCTGGTGGCGATAATCATAAACGAAGACGTGGCCACAAGCGAGGTCGATGGAATAGGAAAGGCAAGAACCATGGTGGTCAGTTTCACAACCAGGTTCCAAGGCATAATTCAGGCCCGAGCTTCAAATATATGAATCATCACAAAGGCAAAACTCACATGAACAATGCTTCTAGGAACTCTGAAGGAGCCTGCCATAGGTGTGGTGGCAATAGGCATTGGGTGCGTACTTGTCGTACTCCAAAACATCTGGTGGATCTGTATCAAGCCTCCCTCAAGGAAAAGGGTGTCGAGACTAATTTTCTCGACCAGGCTAAACCAATGGATATACCTAATCAAGTGTGTGACTTATCAGGACAGTTGAACACAACCCACCTAAATGTTTCAGACTTCATTATGGAAAGGGAGAATGAAGTATACCGGTCTGACTGAATCGTTTATGTTTATGTACTTTTATTATGTTGAACTTATAGTTTAAAACTGGCATTTCAGATTCAATAAAAGTGGCATGTAAATTTCCTGTTATAACTTGCTTCTAACTCTGATTCCCTTACTTAGAGAGCATGGATAAAAACTATGGTCATTCTCAAAACATGAGAAATGACGGAGACATTTGTTTTACAGACTGCGCAACAACGCATACAATACTTCGAGATCGAAAGTATTTCTCAAGCTTGATGTTTACAAAAGTAAAGGTAACAACAATATCAGGCCAATCAGATGTGATTGAAGGCTCAGGGAAAGCCCATATTATGTTACCAAATAGAACAATATTGTCCATACAAAATGCATTGCACGCTACTCAATCTACTCGAAATTTGTTGAGTTTCAAAGACATACGTTTAAATGGATACCACATTGAAACGAAAAGTGCAGAAAATGTGGAGTATCTATACATTACCTCCAATGATACCGGAGAAGTTGCATGGTTTGTCGAGTGGATTGTATTATACATACATAAAGACAGTTGAATCACATACTGTCATGAACCAGAAGTTCATTGATTCAAAAGTTTACATGCTTTGGCATGACCGTCTGGGTCACTCAGAATCTACCATGATGCGTAGAATCATTACTAACTCTAATGGACATCCATTATTGAGTAGGGACATTGATATCACAAATGATAACCCTTGCAAAGCTTGTTCTCAAGGGAAGTTGGTAATAAGACCATCACAACTAAAAGATGATGCTTAATCCCCATCATTTCTGTAAAGAATCCAAAGGGATATTTGTGGACCTATTCAACCATCTTGTGGACCATTTAGATATTTTATGGTTTTGGTTGATGCATCTACCATATGGTCACATGTTTGTCTCTTGTCTACTCGAAATGTAGCTTTTGCGAGACTTCTTGCTCAGATAACTAAGTTACGAGCACAATTCCCAGATTATCCCATTAAGTCAATTCGACTTGATAACGTTGGTGAATTTACGTCTTAAACCTTTGATGATTACTGCATAACATTGGGCATCGATGTTGAACACTTCGTTCCTCATGTCCATACTCAAAATGATCTAGCAAAAGCATTGATCAAGCAGCTTCAGTTAATAGCTCGACTCTGCTTATGAAAACAAAATTGTCAGTTTCTGCATGGGGACATGCCATCTTACATGCTGCATCATTGGTTCGATTGACACCTATAGCCAACCACCAATACTCCTCAATACAACTCGTGTTTGGGCATCAGCCAAACATTTCATATTTACGAGTTTTTGGTTGTGCTGTTTATGTGCCTATTGCACCCCCACAACGCACTAAAATGGGACCTTACCGTAGACTGAGAATTTATGTGGGTTTTGATTCACCATCTATCATTAGATATTTGGAACCCTTGACAGGTGATATGTTTACAGCTCGTTTTGCTGATTGTCACTTGGATGAGACAATCTTCTCGTCGTTAGGGGGAGAAAAGACCGTTCCAAAAGAACGAAAAAGCTGACATGGGTTGTTCCCACTTTGTCTCATTTTGATCCACGTAGCACTCAATGTGAAAATGAAATGAACAGAATCGTTCATCTTCAAAGCATTGCCAATCAAATGCCAGATGCATTTAATGATGATATGAAAGTGACAAAATCACATATACCAGTTGCAAATGCACTTGCAAGAATTGATGTCCCTGTTGGACAAAATAAAGTGGCAGCGAATGATTCATCTGGTGCAGGCCTGAAGCGTGGTAGACCACCAGGTTCAAAAGATTCAGCCCATCGAAAGAGAAAGACAAGGGCACAGCTGAATCCAAATGAAATCATTCAGGAAGAGAGAATGAATGACAAATCCACAATTCATGATTATGGACTTCCAAAAGAAGAAAATGTCCTTGATGAGACACATGTCCCTGAAGAGAAAGCAGTACATGAGAGCAAAGAAATCTCCATAAATTATGCATGTATTAGTGAATTGTGGGATCAAAATGAAATAATCATTGACAATATGTTTGCATTCGCAGTAGCCATTGAAATCATATTAAGTGATGATATTGAGCCCCGCTTTGTTGATGAATGTAAACAGAGACAAGATTGGCCTAAGTGGAAAGATGCAATCCAGGCAGAATTAAATTCCTTGGAAAGGCGAAATGTTTTTGGACCAGTAGTCCAAACCCCGCCTGGTGTAAACCCCGTGAGTTATAAATGGGTATTCACTAGGAAACACAATGAGAAAAACGAGATTGCAAGATATAAAGCATGACTCGTTGCACAAGGCTTTTCGCAAAGACCTAGAATTGATTATGAGGAGACATACTATCCTATAATTGACGCAATTACGTTCCATTACTTAATAAGTTTAGTGGTTTTAGAAAAGCTTGACATGCGACTTATGGATGTCATCACTACGTATCTATATGGAGAATTAGATACTGACATATATATGAAAGTCCCAGAAGGACTTAAGTCGCCTGAAACAGCTAACAAATCATGAGGTATGCTCTCAATCAAATTAAAGCGATCATTGTATGGGCTAAAACAATTTGGGCGAATGTGGTATAATCGTCTCAATGAGTATTTGATCAAAGAAGGGTATATCAACAATGTCATTTGCCCTTGTGTGTTCATTAAGAAATCCAACTCTGGATTTGCTATAGTGGCAGTATATGTCAATGATATGAACCTAGTTGGAACTCCTGAAGAGTTACATAAAACTGTTGAATATCTGAAAAACGAATTTGAAATGAAAGACCTTGGAAAAATGAAATTTTTTCTTAGCCTGCAGATCGAGCATTGTGCTAGTGGAATTTTGGTCCACCAACCAGCTTATATTGAAAAAATTCTGAAGCGATTTGGCAAGGACAAAGCTTATCCACTCAACACGCCAATGGTTGTTCGTTCTCTGGACATTAAGAAAGATCCATTTTGTCCAAAAGAAGATGATGAACTGGTCCTTGGTCCAGAAGTATCATATCTGAATGTAATAGGTGCTTTGTTGTATTTAGCACAATGTACTAGACCAAATATAGCTTTTTCAGTCAACTTGTTAGCAAGGTATAGCTCTGCTCCAACAATTTGTCATTGGAAGAGTGTCAAAGATGTATTGCGATACCTTCGTGGGACAACAGACATAGGTCTCTTCTACTCAAAGAACTCCACAAATGACCAAGTCCTTGTTGGATATGCAGATGCTGGTTTTCTCTCTGATCTGCATAAAGCCCTCTCACAAATTGGATGTGTTCAAGAATGGAGATACAACAATCTCATGGCGCTCAACAAAGCAAACATTAGTTGCTACATCTTCAAATCATTCAGAAATACTTGCTTAACATGAAGCAAGTCGTGAATGTTCTTGGTTAAGATCAATGATTCATCATATTCGAAATTCATGTGGTCTACCTTCAAAGACAGACACTTCAACTGTCATTCATGAAGATAATGCAGCTTGTGTTGCCCAAATGAAGGAAGGATTCATCAAGGGCGATAAGACTAAACACATATCTCCAAAGTTTTTCAATGCACATAAGCTCCAGAAGGCTAAAGTTATTGAAGTTAGACAAATCCGTTCTAATGAAACTCTGGCAAATTTGTTCACCAAATCTCTACCAAAATGCACGTTTCAGAAGTTAGTGCAAAGTATCGGATTACGTCGACTTACCAAACAGCTAAATTTGGAGAATGTGGAATCAAGGGGAGATACATATCAGGAGGAGCATCCATAATACATGCATGTTGTACTATTTTCATTCGATTATGATTTTTCCCACTGGGTTTTTCCTATCAAGGTTTTAATGAGGCAACATAAGCATACTTAACACTATATCAACAATCCAAGTAAAGTTATACTCTTTTTCTTTCGCTATGGTTTTTTCCAACTGGGTTTTTCCAAGCAGGGTTTTAACGAGGCAACTAATGTTGATATGTGGGCATCCAAGGGGGAGTATTGAAAACATTGGCAATTTTGACAATGTTGGCATTGTTGTGAATGCCCACACACACATTTTCAATGCCCATGCAAAGTGAAAGTGAATTTGGAAATGCAAGAGATTGTATTGTCAAAAAGGGCGATGTAAATTTCAAAGTGCAGTTAATGCACTAGTTCGGAATTGCTCTATAAATAAAGCACTCCGTATGCTTTCAAAATATATAGAGAGAATATACAGAAAGAAAGAAAGATTAATAATATCATCCATTCCTCCGTCTTTTATTTGTTATCCTCTTGTGCTATAATTACAGTGTGATACTTTACACCTGTTTCGCTCCTGTAAAAATTATCTCTCTCTAACTGTTACATATTTATAACAATATATTTTTTTTGGTGAAAACCCTTGAAGCCCAAACAAAACAAAGCAAGAAATAGTTTAGGATTCGAAAGTTGGACACGTTAAGATGATCCTCAAGAATAAAACTATGAATATAAATAAATAATAAATAAATAAATAAAACCGTTAATGTAAAGATTTCCTAAATCTGGAGCACGACTAAAACTTGCCAAACTATCGGCTGCAAAAAAATAATAGGAATTTTGGTTAAGTTAATAAATAATTTCATGTTTTCGATGAATTATTGACATTACTTTAACAGCAAAAGATGTTGATTGCCCAATTTTAAAGTTGAAAATATTTTGCGACATTAAAATAAACCCTGAAATTAGAGGTTTTGATTCTAAAATCTAAAGAATCATTCTAAAATATGCCTAGCCTTCTAAATTCTTGTTCATAAAATAAAGAAGGAAACTAAAGGATTGTTTGGCAACGTACTGTGGGACAGTAGGGTTTCTAGGAAGGAATAGGATTTTTTTTTTTTTCCTCGTCTCTCCTCTTCTCCTATTTGAACGATTATAGTTAAATCAAGTTAACAACTTATATTAATTTTTTATAAAAAAAGAAAGATAAAATAAAGAATATGAAATGAAGAGATGAAAAATAATGAAAAGAAAAAGAGAGAGAATTCTAGTTATTCTTGGAAACACAGTGACAGACAATTATTTGATAAATTGGCTCGGGCACACCATTTGAAGTGATTTGACGCTTCCCAAACATGTCCCAAGTGTAGGACAAACTTTCTGCATGTTGTTCGCCGTTTACCAATTCGGTTCTTATCCTCAGCCTGTCCTTGTGGAGAGTCACCCCCAACCCAAACTCCATGGGTCAAAGAAATGTGGGCCCACAGACAGGAATCTGACACGTAAAAGGATCCACTATCATAGCCCATTTGGCCCGTAGTAAACACCCTGCTTTTATTATTCATATGCTTCATGCTTTTTCCATTATTGTCCTCTTTCAATCTTTCTACCCCCAATTATGTAGGAATATATAACATAGTTCCTCCTCTCTCAGACTCCCATTCATTTTTTTTGTTGTTGGTATTGCAGTTGTAGTTATAACACTGCATTATTACAAACTTGAGATTTTTTTTATGGTGTTTCAGAGTTTGTGATATTTTAAATTTCTTATCTACGGATCCTTATTTAAGAATATAAAAAATTAAGATCTAAATGTTAAAAACCCGGCACAGTAGAATTTTTATACAAATTTTGCACTTACATATCTTTGTCAAGGAGATGTAGGTGATTTATCCTGATCAAATAGGGTTTATTTCAGAGTATGCGTAATATGTTGGACACATTTTACCATGAGCAATTCTGTTGAAAGTATTTTTTTATGAGAACTTTAATGAAAAGCTCTCGGTGCTATTCACTTTAACAAAAAAAATCACATTTTTACACTAAAAAGTCAATCCTGATACTATTTCTTTACCCTTTATTTTGTCCTTATCATTAAAACTCAAAGTTTTCAAATCTTTTTCATTAGTTTTCCTTTTTTTCATTGGTGCATCGAACTTTACGAAGAACTACTTAAACCCTAACTCTTAGATGCTTTCACTGTGCTAGATCTCTCTCTCTCTCTCTCTCTCTCTCTCTCTCTCTCTGTGGCATTTTCTGTTAGAGAAATTTTTGCAAGTGGAGGTAGGGGAAGTTCAGTGATCGGCAGATGCTCCAAGCGACCTTTAGATTTTGGTACTGACTAAGCTTAGAACATGTGACATGTCACCAACTATATGTAAATATATAAATATATAAATATAGATGTGATTGTAAATATGATTTTCCACGTTGGACTCTTTAAATATGTAATGGGAATGCATGTTCCAGATAGTCCATTGTCACTTCATGCTTAAACAAGTTGGCATTATTGGTTCTGATCTTATCGTAGCAGCAATCATGTATTTTTTTTATTTTTTATTTTTGGTGTCAACATGTATGTTTTTAATTTGCTGCATGATATATTATTCATTTCATTTTGCAAGAAAATGGAATTTCAATTTTTTTTACACTTGACGTGCACGTAAAGAACATGGAATTTCAATTGTTCTTCTACCCACATCGAAACGTATTGGGACCAATTGAGTCCTGCATAGTTTTGCAAAAAGTGTGATTTGATTCATGGACTGGAATTAAGATACTCTGCACTTGGGTTAATTGTTTAATTTATTATCTTTTATTCCTTTAAATTCTTTAAAATGTTCATAAAAATATGAAGAAAAAAAACTTCTTCACCATGCGAAAATTGAGTTCCTAAAAGAATTTGGATATCAGAGTTACACAAGATGAATAGGTAGAGGAAATGGGATTTTTGTTTGCATTGATTCTGTACAAATTTCCACTTGCTTTACTTTTTTTTCCTTTTATTTAATGCATTTTTAAAGAATGTTATCATTGTTTAATGATACCATGCCAAAAGAAAAAACAAGTGTATGCATTATCTTGCACAATTAGTAAATATGATACAACCGTACAAGTTTTTTTTTTTTTTTGTTGAAAGGATGATACAAGTAATTTTATTCTTTGACAATTAAGAATAGTTTGATAACCATTTCATTATTAGTTCTTTCTTTTTATTTTCTTATGCTTGAGATATAAGGAAATATGTGGTGGATTGAGATATGAAAAAGGTGAAAGTTGAAAAACGGACTATAAATGAAAACAAAATCTTTCAAGTTAATATAACTTAACATAGTTTTTCATTTGTAGGTTTTATTTTCTCTCTCTCTCTCTCTCTCTCTCTCTCTCTCTCTCTCTATATATATATATATATATATATATATATATATATATATCTCCTTATACATTTTCTACATTTCTCTTCCACCATCCTTCCTCTATTCTTTTATATCCCTCATGTCTTCCATAAATTTTCCTTCTATTTCTAACACAAAAATGACAACTAAAAACAAATTCTTCGTTATCGAATTTCTGTCCTTTAGATTTCCAAACTTTAATGAAACTGTTTTCTCTTGTCCAATATAGGCATAGAAAGTCTCATCATGGATTAGATTAATTACAAACTTAAGCACTAATCCATCCAATAATAGATATAGGTACAATGTTCTTTATTTTCTAGATAGTTTATTATGGCAGTTGGCAGTTTTTTCTGGTAAAGTCACTTGAACAAGGGTTCCTTCTCTTAATTATTTATGGGATATGTTCTTACTACCAGAGGATACACCAAGTATCCATCCTATCTTAGTAGATATTTAGAAAGAATTGACAACTTGAAGACATAAAGCTTCTACCATAGCATAAAGCTACCTTTAAATAAAAAACTTAAAATATCTGCCCCTTGGTTACAATTTTTGTTGTTATTAGTTCATGTTGATTGCACGGCATGGTCATTTCTTGTTGCCTATCATTGGACATGACTTGCCATGGTGTTGGCAGTATGATCCCCTTCTCATGAGGTTAATTTCAGACTTCTAATCTGTGGCGTTGCACGTACAAGGGGTTTATATAGGTCGATAAGTAGTTTAAAACGTTTAATTTTGACCTCGAAAACCTGTTGCAATTCCTAAACCCCATAACATTTTGGATCATAAAAAAGAATGTGCGGTGTTGCAGTTTGTAATAGATCGCGACATGCATGCATAACAAAAATAAAGGGCAAGAAGTATTAAGTTTAACAAAATGATTATTGAATAGTGTATTGAAGATGATCCAAATCCCATACTTACCTTGTTTTTAGGCATCACCAGTTACACAAGTATACAGATTAAAACCTAATCTTACTTTTAAAGTCTTATCGGATATAATTATAAAATGGTTAACTTATTAATTGGGAGGATAAAGTAAGGGTCAATCAATTTACTTTTTGACAAAATTCTATGTTTGAGTTTGACAAAATTATGTTATTATAAACCCTAGCTTATTATTCGAGAGCGAAAGAGGAGTAAAGCAAAGAGTTCATGATATTTCACGAATGAATCGTGATTGGTACATTTCACAAATTGGGCTTAACTACATAAATAAAGGCAAGTTAAGCTTGGTTAATTAATATGAAGACAAGGATAAGGATAAACCTAACTAATTCTGTCATATTGCAATTACACTTCGCGTGTATTAGTTAAGTTGTCATGTGTGGGGTAAGATCTACCATACATAAGGCCATCTCCAACCGATGGTTGGTCAGATGGCTCGTTTTAGCCCTATGGTCCTTCAAGATCCTGCAAGATATTAATATTTTAATAAACAGTACATGTCTATATTTGCCTCCGTCTCCAACCGAGGGCCAAAGGGCCAAATGGCTCGTTTTAACCCTGTCACAAAAAACCGTCTCCAACCGAGGGTCATATGGCTAAACATAATTTATTATTTAAATTAAAAACTACATCAACTTAAATTTAAAAACTACAACTTATATTTAAAAACTACAACTAAAATATAAAAAACGACAAATTAAATTTAAAAACTACAACAACTTAAATTTAATATCCATAATCAACATCATCTTCATCATCCGCCATCGTAGGAGTATAGTCAGAGGTAAACAACTACCGTCGGCTCATAATTTCTTTTTTTTTTCCTATCAAAATAAGCCTTACTCATTGGAGTGTAATTCGAAGTGTTCCTTTCCATATTCTTATCATCAATCTTTTCTTGTATTTGTTTGGCCCGTTCTTCATGCCTACACTTCCTTTCTTCCGCCTCAAGGGCATTTTGCTCCGCCAATAATCGTAATGAGGCTGCCACTTCATGTTGAGCGGCGTAATCATCATTTGCCTTGCCCTTTTCCTTTCAACCTTCGCGTCTTGTTTTGTCCCATAGCCCTAGGTATGGAACCTTCACCCGAAGATGGATTTTCTACCCTTGTTTGTTGAATGGTTGGAGATCCATCTTCATCCATATCTACAGCTGAGGATGCAATTCCGAACACCGGCGTAGGAGCTCTCTGTGGTGGATCTTCAAATAACACCCACCCTTTACAAATTTCCCAACAACTGTGAAACTGAAAGGGTTTCGAGCTGTTCTCCATATACAATTCCTCCGTTTGGTGTACCTAGAAAAAAATTAAAGGAAATTAATTTATGAAATTAAATGTAATATAATTAAATATTTAAAATAAATTGTGAAAACACTTACTTCGTCGTAGTAATTAGCGCCGCTTTCATGTCTACTTGCAGCTGCTAACAATGCTTGATGCAATTTGTTCAAACTTAGCTGAAGATGTTTCTTCCATCTTGAAGAACAACTCTGGTGGTTTCGAATATTCACTGGAGTGGTGCCTTCATAGAACTCTAAATATTTTTTGGACACACAAGTCCAAACACCGTCATTTGTTTGACAATTCCTCCTCACACTATCTTCCGACAGCCATCTATAAGCCTTGCAAAGGGCTTCATCTTCTTTTCGGGTCCAAGCCCTACCTTTCATTGCAGATGAGGCCATTTGAAAATTATTGAAAAAATTGAAGGATAGATTTTTGAAAGAGGAAAGAAAATATGAGAATTGAAATGGTGTAGGAATGGTGAAAATTTTTGAGGAATGATGAATGAATGGTTTAGGTATTTATAGGAAAAAATAGCATTTTTTTAAAAGGCCCAAAAAACCTAAAAAAACAAAAAGAAATTTTTTTTTGAATCCAACGGTAACTGGCGCTAGCTAGCCGTTGGATTCAAATTTCTTTTTACGAATTCATGTCAGTTATAACTGACATGATAGATGATTTTCTAGCCAGCCATCCAGCCCTCTCTGATTTCGTGGGGCCCTCTCAGATTCCACAGCCATCTGGCGTAGCCCTCGGTTGGAGTCGGTTTTCGGGCTATTTTCGGCCCTCTGGCCCTCTGGACCCATCGGTTGGAAATGGCCTAATTGTATGCTAACAATCTCCCTCCTCCTCTCTTTAGTATGGTTTTATTAAATATAAATAAAGGGTGATACTATCCACACACTCATTTTGACGTTTCACAGATCCTTATTAATGTCAGTCATTTGATTTTTTTCCAATTCATTCGATGTCGATCCGACGGCAAAAAATAAGAGAAGTGTGTGGAAGATAAAAAGTGATGTGTGGATAGCTCAATATTGAATAAAATGACCTAGTAGACGAATCAAAATTTGAGGATATTGCATGGCTTTGCGTCTTTAATTAGTTTGTATACCCTAATTTGTCAAATAATTGAAAATGATCAACTACGTGGGATAACAAAATGATCAAAGTTAACCATGTGGCACCATGTGCACACGTGGAAGATGATGAAGGGAGTGATGATACAAATGATCGACCACGGTCCTTTGCATGTGTGAAACCATATCTTAATTGAACAAGCTAAATAGTAAATATATACATTCACACTGGTTGTATGGTAGCATGCAACATCATTGACCATGCTGTATCCGTTGATCTGAAGCGTCTATGATTAGCTTCCAATTAATTAAATATTCCATTCTTTTTAATAATAACTAATTTCATCTATGAATGATCATGAGCTGATTGGTCTAGAGTAGTATCTAATCAGGGGGATTTTCTGTTATTATTAATTAATAATTAGCTTACCATTCTTAATAGATATGCTTGATCATGTGCTTGAGCCGGTAGCAAATGATAATTAAGCTCTTGGTTTCCTTGTCTTGCTTGATTCCCATTCTTATTTAAATCTTGCACGATTCACTCCATGTTATTGTTATAGGCTTACAGCCGCAAGCAACGAACGATTAAGTTCAAGAAGCTACCATTTTAAATAGAGTACTAATTTATAAGCATGTTATATGAATCTTCCACTTCTCGCGGGTCACGAGCCTAAAATAGAAATTATACACACACATAATTAATGAATATATAATCACAATTTTTTCCTGATTTTGGCTAACACAAAATGTAGGTTTCATATCCACATCATCACCCATCTTCATTATGTGCTCTGCAAGCAACTCATTAATTAAATTCAAACATCTGAAGAAAGAAATCAAATATCATAACCTTAAGTTGTTGTGCCATATAAAACCACTAAATCACAGATAAATATTCATATAACGCATAGTAGTTGAGTTACTTGAGTATAAAATTGAATTGGTGGGATGTATTCTATATACAGTTATATATACTAAATTGTTATAAATATATCAAAGTTATGAGATAACCTTTTAGATAGATGCGAAGCAGATGTAAAATATCACACTGTAATTAAAACACAAGAGGATGGCAAATTAAGGAGGGAGGAATAGATGATCTTATTGAACTTTCCTTCTTTCTGATGTATTCTCTCTGTATGTTTTAACATCAGTTGAGTGCTCTATTTATAGAGCGAATCTATACGTACAAATTCTTAAGGTTTGAAACCTACAACTCATGACTGAAAATGTAACATCTTTGTTTCCAAAGTCTTCATCATATTCGTGTGGGTGTTGACAAACAAAACTTATGTGGGCATTCATCAATAACCGATGGTTTCATCAGCTAATATTTTCAACTGCCAATAGTGACTGCAACTGCCAATGGTTTCAACATAAATGATTATGTTCTTTATTTTCTGTTGCGTATTGAAGGTTGTGAATTGACCATTGCACGCATGTGTGCTCGGACCAATATAACTCCAGAATGTATCATAAAGTAATTAAACAAAATAAACCGATCTTATTTTAAGTAAGTGAAATTAACAATAGTTCAACATGCCATTTAATAATATATATACTACAGTTCAGTATGATTTACCAAACGTGATATCTCTACATTTTTCATGAAAACTGAATTGAATTGAACATTCAACTTCTATAACCTAAGAGAGCATTTTTTATCGTCAATACTGCCCATTTGTGAGCACTACGAAAACACACTTTTGTATATCAAGAGTATCTTTTTTCCTTTCGGCCTACTAAACATGCCTAAATCCGCAGCTAAAGTCATTATTACATCAATTCAAAAGCAAAAGTATTTTTCCCATGTTAGTGATAGGCTCAAAATGTGTAGCTTGTCCTAAAATATTTGATTGGTTTACGTATTTTTCTTAAATATGGTATTTTTTCTTAAAACCTACGCCCAACTTGATATTTAATATAAATTGATTTTATTTTATTTTATAAAAAGTATGATATTTCCATTCATTTAAGAAAGGGCATTACAAATACATAACACGAATAACTCGGCCCTCAAGGGGTCTTGCAAATTATATCTAAATATATTACAATAAAACATCATTAATCGTAAAGTAAGTAGTTGAGTTCAAACACTTGTCCGAGCTCATTGGAAACCACAAGATTACATAAATCAATAAAACCGTTAAACCTCGTGTTACACGAAGATCATGTGGGACCAAAACCTTACATCAAATATTGGGACATGGAGTACGATGCCCATGGGTCAATCACATGACCTATCATCACCACGATCTCAAAACACCAAGTAAAGTAGATCCAGTAAATCAAACAGCTTCAACCTTCACACATAGATCCAAAAGACGTAGCACACCAAAACGGAAATTAAAATCAAGCAACTCTCCTATAAAGAGCAATCAAACTAGCAAACTCTCTGTTTGGGCCCAAAATACTAGTTTGGGCAGAGTTTAGAATTATTCTCGGCCCGGAAGCTTTGCTCATGGGCCAACTGTGTCTTATCAGGATAGGGTACTTGAATCCTGATACAATAATGAGTCTCGGAAGGATGAGGATGCTGAAACTTGGGAATGAATGCGGCCTGATAAGGGGTTGAGTTCAAAGTCCTAATAGGAATAGGACTGGTCGAGATAAGATTGGATCGGGGTAAGGAGTCTTAATCTGAGTATAGTTTTGATTCGATCAGAAGCAGGTTTGTTACTATAAATAGAGGGAGGGGTGCATCATTCAAGGCCCATCCAATTCAACACACAAACTGCCCTGCGCAAACTCTCGCTTTGTGTGAATCCTCTCAACAACTTTGAGATTTTTTATTTTCTTTTTCGTCGACACATCTTCAGTTTGGATAAACAACACTGTGAAGGCAACCGGTGAACATCTTCAGTTAGGATAAATAGCACTGTCGCCGTAGAATCAGCCGACCACGAAGCACCTTCAGTTTGGATAAACAGCATTGCGTCAAGGCTGACTGGTTATCTATCCAAGTCTCGGTCGAGACAGGTTTTCAAATCCTTATTGGCAGATATCATCTCACGAACCTTCTTGGCAAAGTAAGGTGTTATGAATCACCAGACTCGGTGCGTTGAACGCCGAGTTATTTTATGATTCGATACTCACAAGTTGGATTTAGAGTTCAACATTTTAACGGCCAAACCACATTTACGATTAAAATGTACATCTTCTTTGAATACTTGTGTCCATATAGTCTGGTGTCGATTCGACGTGCTTATACACTTACGAATATAATCACTATGACTGAATCCGACGCTAACGATTTGTGAGCTTTGTAGAACTAGCAGCCTTGTCTTCAGGCTCTAAAATCCGAAGGCCAAGAGTGTTCATTCCTCTGCCACAATCGCAAGATTGAGAAGTCAGTAGCCACCCAACGCAACATCAACATATTTTACTCCTCGACCGAGCTCGGCCGACGAGTTAGCACGCCCCGCATCAACCGAAGGATGTAGTTAGCCCACTAGTTACTCGGCCTGCGCGCCACGTAGGCATGGTAGTTTTTAGGGTCAACATTTTGGCACGCCCAGTGGGACCAAGTGTTAAAACTACGAAGTTCATGACCATCGAGACACGATCGATTAAAAAGAAAACAATCATGGGAAAGTCAACGACCGATCTGCCAATTCAGAGTTCTGGACAAGAAGTGTCACTTGCACGAAATCCTCTTGTTCCTGTGACCCTTGAGGTTGTAAGTGTGACACACTGAGAAAAGAAAGTTTGTCTCAGTACCCAGCCTCGAAACACAGAAGAACCTAACCGAACCGCAGGTGTTTTCATTGAAGGAATAGTGGAGGACTGTGACGAAAACGGTGGTGAAGGCTTTGACCCTCAAACTAAGTTGTTTATTCGAAGACGACTTGACGAGCAATCTCGATAGGTTGAACAGACAGTTATCCAAAAAATGAACAGTTTACTCGAGGTAATACGAAGTAATGGTGAGACACATACCCAATTGCTCGAATTATTAGTTAACAGAGTCTTCACAGGGGGACCTGCTGATCAGTCTTGACAATTTCCACTCAAAAGTAATCCGCTACAGGCCGAAATAAGATTTACTCAGCTCAAAACAATTGACTTGGAAAAAAAAAAAAGGATTAAGCAGTAGGTCAGATGAATCTAACCAGATAGTGGAAGTAGCATCCGTCAATATGATCGAGGTCCAAAGGAAGATCGATTCGGCTATGAAAAAGGGGTCGAAGTTCCCGAAATTCATCCATCCATATCTAGTTTATGTGGAAAAATTCAAATATCCTAAAGGCTTCAAGATCCCAGATTTCAACCTTTTTGCTGGAGAATCGTCCTTGTCCTCGTTAGAACATGTGGCTTGGTTCACTGCACAATGCAGAGTCAATAATGATTTCCATAAACTGCGACTATTCAACTTTTCGTTGACGGGCTCAGCATTCGCATGGTATATCAACCGTCCACCTAATTCCATCCAAAGTTGGGAGAAGTTGGTTGAGAAATTTCACGAACAATTCTATTGGCCAGGGATGGAAATGTCAGTTTCTTCATTAGCTAGGATGGCTCAAGCATCTGATGAGTCACCAATGAACTATCTTACAAGGTTTAAATCGACTAGGAATTGATGCTGAGTACCTCTACCTGAAGTTGAATTTGTTAGGCTTGCTCTGAATGGGCTAGACGTGGAGTACAAAAAGAAATTCCTAGGGGCAAACTTCCGAGATATGTACGAATTAGCCCAACATGTCGAGCAATATGATTATTTACTCCGAAAGGAAAAGATCTCGAAGTCCCCATCCCGAGGAACGATTTACAAAAATCCCACGGTCAACTACATATCGGTTGAAGACGAAGATTCCCAATACGTTAGGGTGGATGCGTAGTAATAGATAAACCATATGTCTGCATGGCATTGACTCAAATTAATTCCAAGGATGCCAAAACCCGCTCGACCACTGAAGAGACGGCGAAAACATCCAAAGTTTACACTTTTGATATCACTAAGGCTGATGCAATTTTCGACGAGTTGTTGTTATCAAAGATTATCAAACTTCGGCCAGGACATAACATTCCCAAGGCCAAAGAGCTTAAAGGAAAAACATATTGCAAGTACCATAACTCGACTAAACATACCACGAACAACTGCGTCGTGTTCCGTGATGATATTCAGAGCTGGATTGATAAAGGCAAGCTAAAGTTTCCTGAAAAAAAATGACGGTCGACGTTGATCCATTCCCTTCGGCAACAGTTGGCATGGTAGAAGCCTATTTGGCTAAGAGCAAAAGGAAAAAGAAAGCCGAGTTTATCCTAATACAACACGTCCCAATGCAAAACTCTCGGCCACGACTCAAAATTGATCTATTTTCCAATGAACTGCCCACTGAGTTTTCGGGACCGGCTGTAGTCGAATCTATTGCAGACTCTAGTGCAGAAGAAACTGATGGGCCGATGGTTTTGTGCAGCAATTGTAAGGCACGCGTGACAACCATCTAAGGCTGCGACGACACCTCCAAATGAGCTTGGCGGAGGCCAGCGCTAGAAAGTGTTTGATAGGCTCGGCCCTCAGAAACAGACTAATGGCTCTACCTCGGCCAGACGACGTCTTGATTTTGACACGCCGTATTATAACAAGGATTATTACTCACGTAATTCCAGCAACTCAAGTTCATCGACGAATAAAAAAACCTTTAAGCTGCCTGAGCCACGCAACCAACGTTGGTACAATTACAACTCTTCCACTAGCATGTTTACTGCACTATCCAAATCTTAAAAATGTCGACGCCAGCGGATAGATTGCATGGCTGGACGACAGGCAGCCCAGACCGTTTCGGCTACTAAATGGCAGCCGAAAGAAGCGATAAGAAGCGAAGATGATCGAGAAATCCCAACAATCATAACTGAATTACAATGGTGAAAGGGAACCGATCGAGACTTCGAAACCACCATTGAAGAGTTCGAAAAGCGCATCAAACTCCTCATTCGGCCTGGGGAGATGAAAGTTCATTTCAAGCAGTTTGGGAAAGACGCCGAAAGTAAACTCCCCCCATTACCCCCGTAAGAGTCGTTAATAAAAGTTCAACGAAATCTACACCTTTCATTCATTGGCGAATCCTTGGAGTACATGAAAGAGTTTCATAAGAAATATTCTGCCAATGATTTGTACAGCTACCCAAGGCGTGTCAAGAAGCTCTCGACTTTGGCACTAACTTGTCCTGATGCTGAACGGATTATCCAAAAAATCACCGATCCAGCAATGAAGGCTAGGTTCCAGTACATATGAGAAGCTAGGGTCCTTGGCTTCGAGGTCGATCCATACATGGACATTGATATGGTCGAGCTTCCTTTTTCTGTTGAAAACCTTCAATACTTACAACACCACTTCGAAGTTTTCTCGGTCGTATCTCTCTTCGGTCTTACGGCCAATGAAAAAGATCGGGTGGCACGTCTGGACGCCTACATAGACACAAAGGACGCCTGGATCGCCTATGAAGAACGAGCCTGTAAAGCACTGCAGGGGCAAAGTCAGACACCAGAAACAAACGGGCTCGAGGACAACAGTCAGAAGAAAGCAAAGTCAGGTTACATATCACAAGAGCAAGTACCTGTTGAGGCACACGATGATCAGGCCAATGATGTTCTAATGCACGATGCTGTAGTCATCGATAACACAGAAGACGACGACCAAGATTCGATGAGCCCTTCAGTCATCGATAACATGGAAATCATCATGGTTTATGTTCTACGTGCTGAATTTTAGCCAACTGCATACCAAGTCGATTTCGTTGCCATCGTCGAAGATGGGCAAGTAAATAACGACGACAAACTTAAAGCACCTCTGGCCATATTGTTTCCCTGCTCATCCTCGGTTAATCTTCAACATTCAAAGTCGTTGTATGTCACGGCTCACATTGAAGGATATCTAATCTCTAAAATTTTCATCGATTGTGGGGCGATGGTCAATATCATGCCCATATCCGTCATGAAAGCATTACGACGATCGAACGACGAACTCATCCCATCAGGAATAACCATGAGCATCTTCGTCGATGACAAATCCCAAACCAAAGAAGTGCTTCTTTTAGAGCTAAACATTGCAGGTCGCAATCACATGACTGCATTTTTTATCATCGACTCTAAGACCGAGTATAATGCATTGCTTGGTTGGGATTGGATTCATCAAACGAATTGCATTCCCTCTTCTTTATATCAAGTTCTCATCTTTTGGGACGAAAAATCAGTTGTGGTTCATCCGGCCAACAGTCAGCCGTTCGAAGCCAATATGATTCAGGCACGGTATTACGATGACTATGTCGGTTATATTACCCTACAGGGTTTGAACGAGGAAGGGCAACCGACCCAAATTTTGGTCCAGAAAGCAATTGAGGTAGGCGCCGAGACTGTCCATCAAGATTCGGTGAGACTTGGGTTGGCCGATCTGATCGCCGACATTGATGCCTAAAGAAAGACATAACAGACGTTGAGCTGTAGTTTCATCTACCATGGAACGATTGCTGGCCCGCTGGTACGCTATTTCCAAACACCCAAATTTAAGCGTCAACTTAGTCGAATTTTTTGCCGAATGAGACAACGACCTCATACTATCACTAGACAAAGTTCAGGTTGCACCGGCCAAGCTCGAGGATAGTCAACCTCAAGTTAAAGATCCATTAGAGGAAATAAATGTTGGAACGGCCAAAGAGCCACGGCCTTTGTTCATTATTGCTTTGTTACCCCCAACATGTAAAAATTAAGCTTTGTAATTTGCTTAAAGAATTTAAGGATTGTTTTGCTTGGAGTTACCATGAGATGTCTGGTCTAGATCGCACACTAGTTGAACATGAATTGCATATCAAACCTAGGTGTAAACCATTCCGCCAACCACCTCGACAATTCTCGATCGAAGTACAACTCGGCATAAAAGACGAACTCGTTCGACTTTTAAAAGCTGGGTTTATTCGGACAACTCAATGTGTCGAATGGCTGGTGAACATCATCCCTGTTTTAAAGAAAAGTGGTGCCCTGCGCATCTATATTGATTTTTGAAATTTGAACTTGGCAATGCCTAAAGACGAGTATCCAATGCCAATTTCAGATTTGTTAATCGACACAGCGGCAAACCACGAGATCTTATCCTTTATGGATGGACATGCTGGTTATAACCAAATTTTCATCACCGAAGCTGATTCCATAAAACCGTTTTTCGTTACCCTGGGGCACTCGACATATACGAATGGGTCGTCATGCCATTCGGCCTTAAGAATGCCGGTGCCACATACCAACGAGCCATGAACACTATTTTCCATGATTTGATTGGTACCATCGTCGAAGTCTACATCGACGATGTTATAATCAAATCAGAACGTCGGTAGACACATTTAGATGACCTTGTCGGGCTTTCCTGCGTATGCACTGGCACAATCTTAAGATGAATCCCGCCAAATGTGCTTTTGGCGTATCAGCTGCTAATTTTTTAGGATTCCTCGTACATCATCGTTGTATTGAGTTAGACGAAAACAAGGCTCATGCAATCATCAACGCTTCATCCCCAACGACTAAGAAACAACTACAACCGTTGCTCGCCAAGATTAACTTTCTTTGTCGATTTATTGCTAATTTGATCGGGAAAATGAAAGCCTTCTCCACACTTTTGAAACTTAAAGACTCTGACAACTTCGAATGGCGTGCAAAACACCAAGAGACATTTATACAGATCAAGGTCTTCCTAATAACTCCACCCGTCCTCGTCCCACCACGACATGGCAAACCTCTTAAGCTATATATCTCGGCGGTCGAAGAATCCATTAGATGCCTTCTTGCACAAGACAATGACGCATGACGAGAACATGCCATTTTTTACCTTAACCAAAATCTCAACCCACCAGAGATTAATTACTCTGCTGTCGACAAGCTTTGTCTCACCCTGTTTTTCGTTGCATCAAAACTCAGACATTACATGCTCTCGTCAGTCACTCAAGTCATTGCCCAGACCGATGTCATTTGTTGCATACTCACTCGGCCGATCGTAAAGGGTCAAATCGGCAAGTGGATGATGGCCCTCTCTAAGTTCAGCTTGCCATATGTGCCCCAGAAAGCTGTCAAAGGCCAAGCGTTGGCCGATTTCTTAGCCCAACACCCTTCTCCGTACGAGTTCGGGAGCAATGATGTTGAAATCGACATGGTAGAAACACGTGATAATTACTGGATGATGTACTTTGATGGTTTTAGTACTTCAGTCTCGGCTGGCGTTAGGATTGTTATTCAATCCCCTACTCATAACCGCTAGTATTTTTCTCTCAAGCTCGATTTCGATTGTACGAATAATCAGGCCGAATACGAAGCCCTTGTCATCGGCCTCGATGTATTACACAATTTGCGGGCGACTTGTGTCCTTGTTCTTGGTAACTCCGAACTTGTAATTAATCAACTCAATGGGACTTTTCGTTGCATGAGTTGTACTCTAGCACCCTACCACATGGTTGCTAGCTATTTGCCTGAGTACTTTCAAACACATTTCACGAGTTTATAACACCGATGCTGACGAATTTGCTCAAATAGCCTCCATAGCACAACTCCTGGGGGGCAAATTAGGCTGAGAAATACCTGTGTCACGACAAGCACACTAGGCCTTGATTAATCAGCAAGTTCTTGAATGCAATTGCGTGATCCGTACACGAGTCATGTCCTTACATTCATTGTTAGAACGGAAGGACATTATTGAGGTTTGTGTTGTCAAGGCATTACCAGACATTGGAGAAGGGCGATTATGCGATATATTGATAACCACAGCGAAAAACACGACTGACGGACAAGGGTATATGCCACAAACTACGTATTATACCAAAATAAATTATACCGAAAAGGTGAGGATAGTTTATTATTGTTATACCTCGGACTGCAAGAGGCTGCCCAAGCAATTGCAGAAGTTCATGAAGGAATTTACGGGGCTCATCAGTCAGGTTGAAAGATGCGATGGTTGTTTCGCCGACATGGCTATTTCTGGCCAAGTATACTGAAGGATTGTATTGAGTTCGCACGAGGATATGTACAGTGCCAAATTCACTACATTCGGTCACTAAACCATGGTCGTTCAAAGGATGGGAGATAGATGTAATCGACAAAATTATGCCATCTTCCGAGTCTGCAAAGCATGCATGGATACTTGTTGCGACGGACTACTTCACCAAATGGGTTAAAGCGAAGTCATATGCCGAGTTAACGTCTAAAGAAGTTTGTAATTTCGTAGAAGAAAACATCGTGACTAGATTCGGCGTACCAGAAACAATCATAATAGATAATGGTACAATCTTCACATCCGACATGTTTAAGGGGTATACGGCGAATTTGAAAATTCGACTTGAGCAGTCTACACCATATTACCCGCAGGCAAACGGGTAGGTCGAAGCAAGTAATAAGGTTTTGATTGGTATTCTTGAAAAAATGGTGAAAGAAAGGCCTGATATGTGGCATCTAAAACTAAACGAAGCATTATGGACCTATCGAACTTCCATCTGGCCAGCCAATGGAAAGACTTCATACGCATTAACTTATGGACACGAAGCAATGTTCCTAGTCGAGCTAAGTATAAACTCGTTGCGAGTAATCGAACAAAGTAGTTTGTTCAGTACCGAGTACAGTCGGACCATGAGATAAAAGTTAGAAGATTTAGAAGAAGCTCGGCTTGATGCTTATAACTTATTAGTGGCACAAAAGAAGATCGCCGAGCGAGCTTATAATCAACGAGTTAGACAAAAAACGTTTGACGAATGAGAGTTGGTTTAGCAAACCGTACTACTTATAGGAATTAAATGCCCCAGGTTCGGCAAGTGGTCGCCGAATTGGGAATAGTCATTCGTTATTCATAAAGTTCTCAGCAATGGGGCATACAATCTTAGGGATCAAACTGGTGTAATTCACAAGTTGCCAATCAATGGGAAGTTTTTAAAGAAATATTATCCAGTCATATGGGAGGTGCGGGAATAAAAGTTCATTTTATTAAGTTTGCAAAAGGGTGTACAAACAGAGTTGGTCGGTCAGTTTACAACTAAATAATTCTAGGGTGATGAAGGAATGAGAGATTCAAGAACAGCCATCAACTTCAACCACCTCACATCGCCTATGGTGACCTCAGTTGTTTGACCCGCTTCATGCTGGCCGTGTATTCGGTTAAGCAAGATTTGCCGCTCAACTCAAAATCCTTTGCAAGCTCAGAAGCAACTACCGACCTTTCATTTTGGAGTTCGGCAATTTAACGGTCAAGGTCGGCCAGTGTTTCTTTTTTCACCTTCAAAACTTCGACCTTTGGACGAAGAGCTTCTCGAACAACCGTTGTAGCTTTTAAGTCGTTTTTAGCCCGAAGAGCTTTCTCGAAAATACTGAAATATTCTCATGTTCATTCTAGGGTAGAAAACGCTCGAGTGATAGCTTCAGTGCTCAATTGACCATCAACTGCGAGATTGTTTAGACATGCACCCACTGAGTCGAGGCCCTGGCATTCGAGAACTTGTAAAGCTGAGAAAAATAAGAGCTCATGCTGCCTAACAAGAGTATTTGATTCGACCGTTGATACGAAGAACCCAGTTGTAGCTGCCGAAGGGTCGGCCACTCTCGAAGTATTCAAAAAAAGAACATCAAACTCGACTTCCCATGAAGGCTGCACATAAAAAGAATTTAGGCAAAAGGAAAATCATAAAAGAATATAGCAGAGAGAATTTGTTTTTAAACCTGCCGAGAGGAGACTTCGGCCATGTCTCCTGGTTCATTGCTAGAACCTAGAAAGCTTAATGGCCGAGCCTAGTGTTTTAGACTGCTTCTCAATTCAGGCGGCTGATAAAGGTTATCTACGTTTGACGGCCACTAAGATGGCCAGGAAATATAGATAACACCCTTTGGCACATAAAATTTTCGGTGAAATGAATAATTGGGCACCTGACATGTAATATTTTTCTCGGTTTAGACTCGTTATAGGAAAGTTAACAAGAGAAAGTATTCGAGTCTTACAAAAACCTGACATGTCATATTTATTTCATGCTCAACATGAGGCCTTTTTCCATGATCGGCTGCAGGAGAATCGACCTAGTCAGTCATCTCAACCACAGGGGGAGGCTCAATGGAAGGAGGTTTGGTTAGTCGAGGGTGACTCGCCAGCGGAATCTTGTCGTTCTCGTCATCCTAAAATAAAAAGCTATTAATACTTTTGAATTTAATAAAAGAAGGAAGTGACCAACAACATAATCATACCTCTTCCAAGATGATCGCTGATTGTTTTGGATTTTTATGGAGACTTTTCCTGACCGAAGGGGTTACCTCATCCAAGACGGGTGCAACGGTCTACCCTGGAGTTACAGACTTTTCGACTAGCAGTGCAGCAACTCGTTCAATCACGACCTCAACATCAGAGACGAGTTGAATTTGGGGTGCTTGGTTAGTTGGAGTTGGCCACTTCTCCGTCGATGCCTGGACAACGGAAGCAGAATGAGAGGCACTAGGAGTGGTCGCTCCTGTGGTCTGGCTGAAGATAACTTAAATCTCCCGTTATCCTTTCTTCACCAATTTCTTAAAGTGTTTTGTGGGACGAAGACCTTCACCTGTTGTCTCGGTTTCCTGGCGTGGCCGTTTGATCAGCTGGGTTTGCGCGGCAATTTTAGTTTTCTTGGAGGAAGAGAGCAACTTTTTCCTGGCCGCAGCCGCGGCGATCACGTCTACTTGCTTCAATACTCAGCCACCTGAGAAAGCAAAATCAAGTTAGTAAAATCGAGTAAGTGTTTGAAGAATAAAGGTAGAGATAGCCATATATCTTGGGTCGTCTTTTTGGATTGAGGAGCATGAGTTTTTTTGGGTCGGTGGCCAAATTTTTTTTTGATCACGTCTTCGACCGAAGCGCCAAAAAATTCAGGAGCATATCCTTCCCACCAGTCACTGAAGGTGTCAGTGCTACGAGATTCAGGAACAGTTGGTCAAAGATGAAATTTTTTGCACTGTTCCTGAAACATTTTCTTGGTATCTCTGCAATCTCTCTCTGAGGAACCAGAGAGGCGTCATCGACTTAGAAAAGAACGGAGAGTAAGAAAAGGCACCAGGGCAACCTTGGAGGAGCCGAGATGTCGGGCAGCAAAGTGAGGTGGTAAACTTCCCAGCTCGCTCAACGAACAACCCCCAATTTTGATGAAGACCAGCATCTTCACTTTCACTCCATGTTGATGTTGGAAGCCTGATGGAAAAAGGGTACTCTTGACGACGACATATCAAAATTTTGTCATCTCAGAGAACACCTAGGCCGAAGAAGTATTTGAAGAGTTCTTTGGCCATATGAGGAGGTGCCGCTAAAGGTCGAGCACTGTAGTAGACTGAAAGTTGGGGATCTTTGGCCTAAGTGTGGAAAAATAGACCTGCAGCCAGAGTTGGAATACCCAGATAGGTCTGTTCTGGTGCGAGTCGATCTTATTGATAATTGTTTCGGCTAAACAGCGCAGGAGGTTGGTGAGAATAGCTGAACTGAGCGCCAGGAAGTGACCACTGGCTAGGGTTTCAGCCACTGCATATTTTCGACCATGGTATAACAGATAAACTTGTACCAGTAAAATAAGAAGACTCATGCTTTCCCTTCTGAACGTTTTCTTTTGAAGGCTCTTGACCTTCTTGGCTCAGCGTCTCGATGACCTGTTTGTCGAATCGCGCTTTAAGGTCGAGATTTGACAGGTACCCAAAAAGGGCAGCATCTATTGGGTTGCCAGAGGAAGAAGTCCCAAGGATAGCTCAGATGTCGAGGATGGTGGGGCTGGTAGAGTCGAAAGGAAGGATCATGGTGTTGGTAGCCAAGCACCAGAAGCTCTGAGCTGCCATAAAGAGTTATTTATTCATGGCAATCTCCATGGTCGAAAGTTTAATGGCGTCGTGGATGCCAAAAGTCTTCCATTCTTTGCCGAAGAATTTTTCCATCCGTTCGACCCATGCCGCCAGGTTGCGTTGGTCAAAGGCTAGGCTCCTTGAGGTTTCGTCAGGCACCACTTCGACCAATCAAGCCCTTATAGCAAGGGTGTCAGGCAGTGGTCTTTGAAGAGGTTGGTGATGGACGATGGCACTGCATCCTTGAAAAGTGGTCCCAGGATTTGATGAGTGGCGTTTAAATCACTCTCGAAGCGTAGAGTCTTAACGGCACTCCGGTCGATGAAGTCATTGCACTTGTTACATTCGTCGGAAAGCTGGGAGATGAAAGAGGCCATTGATGAAGACTCGAGGATTTATGGGTTAAGAGCTTGGGGTTTTCTAGGATTTTGAAAGCAAAATGGCAAAAAGGTTTCAAGGGTTTTGGAAAGCGTAAAGTACGAATGGAAAGGATTCAAGTATTTAAAGGCATTTTGGAAGGAAGGTTAAGTGTTTGATTTTCAAAATTGGGGATAGAATCGAGCGGGAAAGTTGCTAATCATTGTGGATATTCAGACAATCCAGACGAAAAGACCGAGGTTTTCACAGTCTGAGGATGCACGATTGCGTGTTACGGAAGATTTAATGTAAAATAGATGTTTCGGCTGTCGCACATTTTCGAAGGTCATGATTAAAGGTTGCTAGGTTAACCAAGGGACCGACACGTGGCAGGACAATTGGGAGAATCGAGATCGTGATATCATGTCTCATAAATACGTATGGTGGTATTTCTTGAGAGGGGTCAATGTTTGTTTAGGTCGGTTTTGCTTCTTCAAGGTCGAGGCTTGACCAAGGAATGTAAGTCGACGACCTCAGAAGCGAGGGGGCAATGTTTGGGCCCAAAATACTAGTGTGGGCCGAGCTTAGAATTGTTCTTGGCCCGGAAACTTTACTCAAGGGCCAGCCGTGTCCTATCAGGATGAGGTAGTTGAATCCTGATACAATAAGGAGTCTCGGCAGGATGAAGATGCTGAAACTTGGGAATGAATGCGGCCTGATATGGGGTTGAGTTCAAAGTCCTAATAGGAGTAGGACTGGCTGAGATAAGATTGGATCGGGGTAAGGAGTCTTAATTTGAGTATAGTTTTGATTCGATCATAAGTAGGTTTGCTACTATAAATAAAGGGAGGAGTGCATCATTCAAGGCCCCTCCAATTCAACATACAAACTGCTCTGTGCAAACTCTCTCTTCGTGAATCCTCTCAACAACCTTGAGATTTTTTATTTTCTTTTTCACCGACACATCTTCAGTTTGGATAAACAGCACTGTGAAGGTGATGCGATGAAAGTTAAGCATTCAAATTAAACCCTCTTGTTATCAAATTGTAGTATAAATGCAAGTAGGGATCGTTCTAAACCGGGGATTATGAGGGCTTGCTAAAACCTCTAAACTTACTCAAAAACATAAAAACAAAGTTAAAAACGTTTGAATAGACTCAAGGGACTCAAAACATATTCTAAAGACTCAAAAATGCCTAAAAACACAAACTGGGCATATTTGACTATAACACAATTTTGGATGAATTTAGTGTTTTGGCTTGAATCAAAACACTCAAAAACACACAAAAAACCGAAATTTAACACTTTGAAACAAGAAAGTAAAATGGGGATTTTGGTTTTGATAAATTTGAAACAAACAAACAAGTTATAAAACTAGGCAGATTGTAAGACAAATTTGAGGAATACGATGATGGATGGATTAGTTAGAGGTCCGTTCTTCACACATGACACACTTGTATATGAATCGATTTCCAATTTCTTTTCAATAAACTATGATACTCAACACCCCAGATTAACCGTGATGCACAAATTAACCCTCAGATTTTCCTTTACTCATTGAATTGGATGAATGCATGCGACAACCCAAATCATTCTCTAAAAGTCCCCTATATGAATGCATAATAGAGATACAATTAGAGATCATTACGTTCAATGAAAATCATAAGTGTTGACGAGACAATTATAACTATGAATGCATGATACAATTGCCAAGAATTCAATTAACGCGATTGTGATAGACAACCTTCACTACTCATGAATATAAACTTGTAACGATTAGGTGAAACTCATTTATATTCTAGCATCTAATTCATGTTTGAAAACTAAGTATGCATCCTTAATAAACATACAAGAATCAGTTATGAATAAAATAGATAATTGAATTGCAATCACAACTTATCAAATCACAATTGAAAGAAATCAATTCAAATCTCAAGCATGTTCATGGCTTCAAACTTCCCCCTAACTAAATAGGGGTTTAGCCACTCATAATTGCAACAAAATTAGAAAATAACAAAGTAGACATTGAAAGCAAGAACAGAGTACACCTAAAACGCTCAAAGTTCCAAGCTTGAAACGTCAAGGACCTTTGTTTTCACCACCTTGTTGTAGCACAAGTGTCTAGGATGTGTATGGATATATGGATGGAATGGATTTGCACAGCTAAGAGATGAAAGTGTATGGATTGGTGAGATGTAGTATGGCTAGATGAATGGATGGAGGTCACGGCAAAGAAATTGTGTTTGTGAATGAAGTTGTGAGATGTGAAATGTAGTGTCTTTGGATGATGGCCCCCAAATTATGGTGAAGTGTGGATGTATTTATAGGCTAGGGAGAAGAGTGTATGGAGTTGTAATGAGTGGATGTAATGGGTGTAGTGGGTGAGTGTTGTGGTAATAAGTGGATGTAATGAGTGTAGTGGATGGATGTTTGGTAATGAGTGGATGTAATGGGTGTAGTGGGTGGATTTTTGGTAATGAGTGGATGTAATGGGTGTAGTGGGTGAGTGTTTGGTAATGAGTAGCGTTTGGTAATGAGTGGATGTAATGGGTGTAGTGCGTGGATGTTTGGTAATGAGTGGATGTAATGGGTGTAGTGGATGAGTGTTTGGTAATGAGTGGATGTAATGGGTGTAGTAGATGGATGTTTGGAGTTGTAGGTCAACACACTTGCACACACACATGCTGATTTCTAGCCTTCAAATCTTCAAAAACGTCCATCCTCATGTCTCCATGCTTGCACTATCCAATTTTGGCTCTAAAATGCTCTAAAATGCTCCAAAATGCACTTTCTTGCCAACTTTGTTATTATGACCTACAAACACACGAAAATAGCTTAAAATACATAATTAACTAAGAAATAACAACACAAATGCACAAGAACAAGCTAACTAAGTCGCATAAATATGCTCCTATCAGAAGGCAACCGGCGAACATCTTCAATATGGATTAACAGCACTGTCACCGTAGAATCAGCCGACCACGAAGCACCTTCAGTTGGATAAACAGCACTGCGTCAAGGCCGACTGGTTATCTATCCAAGTCTCAGTCGAGAAGGGTTTTCAAATCCTTATTGGCATAAATCATCTCACGAACTTTCTCGGTGAAATAAGGTGTTACGAATCACCAGACTCGGTGTGTTGAACGCCGAGTTATTTTATGATTGGATACTCACAAGTTAGATTTAAAGTTCGGCATTCTAACGGTTGAACCACATTTACGATTAAAACGTACATTTGCTTTGAATACTTGTGTCCATATAGTCTGGTGTCGATTCGACGTGCTTATACTCTTACGAATATAATCACCGTGACCGAATCCGACACCAGCGATTTGTGAGCTTCGTAGAACTAGCAGCCTTGTCTTCAGGCTCTAGAATCCGAAGGCTGAGAGTGTTCCTTCTTCGGCCGCAATCGCAAGATCAAGAAGTCAACAGCACACCCAACGCAACATCAACATATTTTACTCCTTGGCCGAGCTAGGCCGATGAGTTGGCACGCCCCACATCAATTAAAGGATGTAGTTAGCTCCAAAATAGTTCATGGAAATTATTAGATAGAAACAAAATAAAAGATAAAATTATGTCGCCACTCCATATCCTCCGGATATCCGAGAGTCATATCACCGCATCAAGTAAGCGTATACTATCATTCTGGCTAAACACAATCCCGACGATATCCGGCCTCTTTCATGGTTTCCAACTTCAACCTTATGTCGAGTGGGATAACTGGATCCAAACCATATGTTTACTATATGCGTGGGCCAAAAGATGATGACTATTGTGGCGACAATCTACACCAAACAATATAAATATAAAGGGAAAGGACAGAGACTAGGAATGATCAAGGTTTTAAAAGACGTTAGGCGTTAGTTGGGCTGTGGTTGGGCCCATATCATATAAATGAGTGTTTGCTTATACTTAACAAATACATAATTTTATTGGGATATATAAACTACAAAATATACTGGCATATAGAATATAAAGTATAAAACATAATGAAAACATGGGGAACAAGCATATAATATGTGTTCATCTAAATATTCAACAAGTCTCTTACAATTTATTTAAAAAATTAAAATGCAAAAATGAAAGTTAAGTATGTCTAAGTGAGAGTTGTGACCTAGGTGGATGCCAAGGTGGGTACCTAGGCAGTCTAGGCACTATTTTTTTAATTTTCAAATGCGTAGGAATTAATCGTAGTGGTGAACAACCGCCTAGCCTAAGGGGACCTAAGCACGTTAGGCGGAGATTTTTAGAACAATGAGAATAATTGACGATTGTCAAGAAGATTGCCATCGACCCCAAAGTCAAAGCAGGGGCCGTAGCAGAGAATTTTCTATGGTCTTGGCTTTAGACGGCTATGTTTTTTAATTTTTTAATTTTTTTTACAAAGAATTGGAAGTTAATATGAATTGATATTTAATATCAAATATGTTATTCAAGTTGATATAATGAGTAAAGCGATTATTTGACATTTTCACAGTAAAAGTTATCGTAATAGGTCTCTTAATAATAACTACGAAGAAGACTTAGAAAAAAATAGAGAAGTTTGGATGTAATTTTGAGACACCAAAAAAGAACAGAGGCTCAATCTAGATTTGTCGCATAAATGACTAGAATTTGTTTTTTTTTATTCGAAGTTATAATCTGTGTAAATTTAGTAAATACATATATACACATATAGATATGAAAGAGAGAGAAGACAAGGGGTTAGGAGGTTTTTTTTATATTTTAAGTTTAAATATGCTTTGATAACATGTGAGTAAGAAAACAAAAAAACTGTAAAATTTGTTTAGTTCTGAGGCCATTGCTATAATAACATAAACAAAAGAGTTAGCTAATTTTAATGCCCATATATAAAAGGGTATAATAATATTTTTATAATTTTTGGTTGATAAATAGTATTTTTTTAATAAGTGGTGTAGATATAAATGAGCAGAAAATAACTAATGTAAAATAAAAATATTCATAAGTAGACACTAAGACATGATCCAATCAGCTTTTGTATCATCGTCGGCAATAGACACGTAACAACTTAAGAATGTCGAAGGTCTGATGGCAATTGACGAAAAGATCATCTCTCTCATATCAATTAATCTGTAACGTGGAAACTATATAATATTCCACCTTTTCGAGGTGTTAGAGTCATCCATGACATTAAGGAGACTAATCCCACTAATTAAAATAATGTTATTTCATATGTGGAAGAACATGAAGGAAGGATAATGGTGGTTAACCCTATGATTGGAAAGTTGGGACCCTGTTTATTAATAATATCTCTATGTATGTTGTTATATATGTTAGCTAAACTCATGAAAGAAGGAATCTCTACCTGCAATAACAGAAACTAAGCAATAATAAGAAAACAATTTGCACTAAAAATAATAATAACGATAACATAATACTTGTTGTATAGGAAAATATACTTCGAGAGAGAATGAATGAATTATTATTAAAGAGTTTCAAATATGCTTTATTTAATAGGGAGAATTGATCGCTTAATCAATTGAAAAAACTGTTCATTTGAAGAATCAATGGCTGAGCGATTACATCAATTAATGGACAGACATAATTATCATGCAGCAACAATATTGAAATAATAATTGGTAATTCTGTGATGGAGGAAGGAACTTAGTTGTTTTATTTTGTTTTTTGACAAAGAAATACTACTCACAAAGAAGATCCACTTAATTTTTAATTGGTTATCCCACTCAGAAAGATGAAGAAAATTAATGAGACTAAAAGCTATGAAGTTTTCTTAAATGAATAATTGAGGACAATGCTATGCGCACTTCGTCGTCCTCGTGTAGCTTTTGCATTGTTGCAAGAGTACAGACCATATAAGTATTATAAGTTATAGGTACATGGATTTTAAGATTTCGGAGTCGTCGTTCTTGCTAAATAACCTACACAACTTAATAAGTAATTAGTTTCATCACAAATTAAAGATCTCGGTTATTAATAATGAAACCATTCATTTAAACATAGTATTATATTTTTTTTAAGTTTTCGGTGTAGAATTACAATATTTTAACTTAAGATATCTATCTCCTTTGAATGCCCCACATAATACGTACTTCTTGAAAACTAAAAACCTACCGTCATGCATTACGTGATAAGTTTTACGTATTTGTTTTAAAGTTGACATGTACGTCGGAAGTAATTGTGGTGCTTGTGATCTCTGTGGAAAATTTATAATCCGTCATCTGACCACCGACTTTGGAGGTCCAAAAGCATCGAAGTCTTTTCCAATTTTCTTCTTTTCTAGGTAAAGTAAAGAAGGCCATCAAAGTCTTTCCTGGAATTTTAGTGGCCTATTTCTTCATTAGTTTGGTCTGGCGGCAGGTACTAGATCTTGTTCGAGATTCATCATTTAGACTTGCAAAATTGGATTAGGAAACCATATTTTTCATTGAACATCTCCGACATAAGGAGGACACATGGGATTCCCATTAAGGTTTCCGTGTTCGGAATTTTTGTTTTAAAAAAAAAACCTAAATTTGATTGTGACCTGTGTAATTTTTTGTTAATTTTTATTTGGATGTCCTTTTAATTAAAGGAAAACTAATGAAAAAAAGCTTGAAAACTTTAAGTTTTAATCAAAATGAAAAAAAAAAGTGTTGTAAGTGAATAGTACTAATGAAAAAAGCTTGAAAACTTTAAGTTTTAATCAAAATGAAAAAAATGTGTTGTAAGTGAATAGTACTAGGAGTGACTTTTTAAAGTAAAAATATAATTTTGTTAAAAGTGAACAGTACTAAAAATGTTTTGTTAAAACTTCCTTTAATTAATTGATAATTAAGTTTTAACATACATGGAGTACACTTCTTAGCATCTTTAGGTAGACAATTTCGTTTTCATTTCGTTAGGTGCGAATTTCGGTCTTGCGCTCTCTCTTTCACATGCAATGATGTTCTGTTAGACTTACTGGAAACCTTAATTTAATGTTTTACTAATGGACCACTGCTTTGGCTGAAAGAATACATTTTCAGAGAATACAAAATTCACTAAATTAATCAACTGCCATATCTCTTGATCAGCTCTACAAATTTTTACGTGTATAATATAGTTTTAATCATAACAATACCAGTCGACAATATAATTTTTATATTACATTTTTAAAGCATATTATGATGAAAAAAAAATAAATATATATATATGCACGAGTTTTGTTAGAATACACATTCACATCACGATTTTTTCTTAGAAAAATACATAATTCACTAAAGTAATGAAACTACCATATCTCTTTTTGCTTTTCCTAACATCCGGCTTCTTGAGCACATCAACCTTCTTTTGGATTACTTTCATACTTGTCCTCACAAAGGCATTATGTATATATACATATAATGTATATATAAGATGTAGGGACATTTAGATTTGGATTAAAAAACCAACATGGCTATTCGGTTAAGTCTAGTATTACCTTTTTCTACTTTATTTCTTTTCTACTCATTTTAAAATTTTAAAAATATTAAATAAATTAAAATCTTTTTATTTTCATACATCTTCTAATTCTTAAAAATCTACTTAATATCTTCTAACAAAAAATTAATATGCTATATAAATTCATCTGCAGAACATATGATACTAACTCAAGTAACAAATTCATGAATGTATATTATACATATAAGAATGTACATTATACCTATAAACGAGATATGCAACCTAATTAAAATGTAAAATGACACAACCCGACCCGGAATGTCCACTAGGACTCCGATTCAAGCTGTACTGGCCGACACCTGAAAGGTGACGAAGCCATAAAGTGTAGTGATATGGAAAATGTGAATAAATTTAAAACTAAAAGTGCCTATATACAAGAGTGCGCTATGAGCGGGAATGAACCCATTTCACACGTGATGTCAGAGCATAAGTAAAGTACAGTAAGATAGAATAAGGATTATACCCTCAAAGGTAGCCACCTATACTGAGATTTTCCAAGAATCTTCGTCGATAAGATAGTTGAGTTGCTAAAACCTGGAGGGGCGAAAAACAAGGGTGAGTGGGCCTGCAAAATAATTTTTTATAAAAACCTTTCTGAAAACATTGTAACCCCTTTCCATAAAACAAGTATAGTTTACCGAAAATCATACTACGTATAAATATGAAATCAAATGCATGCCAACAATAAATCCATAAATATGCCACAACTGAATATCTCAACGGCAATATGAATATAAGTATGCCATAATGATGCAATAATCCCAATCAATTCAAAAGTATTTGTAGAAACTATCAATCATATATATACTATAAAAAGGAAAAGACACACTCACCTGAGGTACGTGCTACAACTCCTTAGCACGAATATCGAGGCATCACGAATGATTGGCGCCTAGAACAATTATCAAAACACGTCTCAGAATTCTTATCGATAGAACACATAACTTACATAAAACACATCCGCAAGGACGTTCTAGAATGATTTGAAACCCATTGACCAAAAGTCAATCGTCGGTCAAAAGTCGGCGGTAGGGTCCATAATCCTACATAACTCAATTCGGAAGATCCGCACTCGGATTTTCGATCCGTAACTTCCAAAGATCCACATTATGCTTCTAGAACATCATACTAAAGTTTCATTACGATCCAACAGTTGGATCTCTGCCAATTGCAAATTCAAGTGACAGTCAACGTTTTATTTTATGAACTTACAAATCCAATTTGGAAACATTAATTGTGACTTCGAACGGTCAACGAAAGTCAAACATCCTCGCCTCTAAGGGTATTTTCGTAAAATCACTATTTTTAAATTTATAAAGCTTAAAATCAAGGATGGGTTGTCACATAATATACAAGCAAGCAAAGCACATTTATCTATGTTACATGTTGATTACCAAAAAAAAAAAATTATCATAAAGGTAGATAAATGCAATTAACCTAGATATAGATTGATTATAAAAATTAAAAATTAAATCTATGAATAGGGTTTAGAGTAGAAAAAAGAAGAAGAAAAAAAAGAAATAATTAAAGAGATAATTAGGAAGAAATTGAACAATCAAACTCAACAGAATGAGCTTATTTTAATAAATTAGACTATTTTTATATTGACTAAAAAATTAGACTTATATAAAGTTTTTTCTTAGAGGATAAATATTTTGTTCTAGAATTCATGTGTGTATATATATTAGTTTTCTCACATGCCAATCACACATAGAAAATGTTTCTTTGATCTTTACAAAGTCTACATTTGTGCTCCCACATATTCTAAATCTTCTTCCTTTTTCTTTCCTCTCCTCTTTCAACTATCATCTCTCATTCTTCTTATTTGTCCAATTTTTTTATTGGAAAGAAGAGAAAATTAAAAGTAAAATAATTAAAGTAAAAGTAAAGATGATAAACATTATATCTTTTGAATGTTGAATATATATATGACCTCAAGGTAGAGCCGTGTAGCCTACCATGCATGCATGGAACGCATGGCCATATTTGTTTATCCAACTCGCATGGACTATTTGGTATGGTAGAAGTATTATTTCCAGTATGACGAGGAAGTTGGAATTGCACGTATAGCGCACATTGTTTAGTTTCATTAGAAAAATAAACAAATAAACAAAGCATGCAATATAAACTGAAATTAAAAAGGCAAATAGCTTTCCTTGACATTAGTTTTTAATTGCACCATGGATTTCACTCACAAATTCAATAAGTTTTTAGAAATTGGGCTTACAAGCCCTTCTACGTACAAGTATCAGTTCTACTCTCCTAAGATTCTTTCTGAGGATATGTGAGGATGAAATGCAAATTAGTTACAAAATTATATTAGTTTAGATTTAAACGTTTAAAATATTTGACAACCTAATAAAGCAAAACCAAATTAAATCCATGAACTATTAGAAAACTCACTTTCTTATTTTGCTTTATTAAATTGTCAAATGTTTTAAGCATTTGAATCTAAACTAATATAATCTTATGACTAATATACATTTGATCCTCACAAATCTTTAATATGAGGACTTTAGGAGAGCATGAATGGTATAGGCACGTCAACAAAAATTAGTCCTCCTCTCAAAATATAATTTTACAAGTCTTCTTCAAAGAAAATATTTTTAATATTATGTCAATAATCTATCAATATTGGATCGATAATGTATTAATATTGCATCGATAATGAGAAGGTATTTTGGTTAAAAGAAAGTAGTAAAGTCCGCACTTTGAGAAGATGACTATTTTTAGTTGGTGGATTTGTAAAGTGGTATTTCTTAAAAGTGTTTTTTAGAACTTACTTAGAAGGTTAGTATATAGTTGTGAGTGATGAATACGGCGAGTAAGCGTGTGGGGCGCATTTGGTGATGTGACCTAGATTTTCAGGGCGAAGAAGGGACCAGCAAATGACGCCACGTGTTTAGGGTGACTCCGATTGAGGGAGGAACGCGGGGTTAGAGGGGCATACGGAGGGACCAATACCGCCCTCCCCACCAAAACAAAAACAAAAACAAACCCAACATTTCCATTAGTCCCATTTTTACACTAATGGGCCAATGGTCAAACTCAAAATGCCACTACTTTTCACTCTTGCAATTTTTCTATTTGTCAAATTCATGTCGCTATTACCCAACTTATACCCACCAAATCGAATAAATACTTCAGTGTGACTTGCAGAAGCTACGTATGAATAAGTAGTAGAAGTTTCTTGGAGTCACTTCCGAGCCGCTATATTAATCAAATAGTAAATTTTAATTTTACAACATATCAATTTTGTTGTCTATGTGGATCATAAAACTCAAACTAGTAATATTATGCGGTGTTGTGCCCCTCACTCTTAGAAAATTTCACAAAATTTGCGGTCCAAAATGAAAAAAATGCGTTTATAAAAAATGAGCACATGATTTATACTCAACTTTCAAACTAAACACCAAGTTAGTAAATTGGTTGAGAAATACACAAAACTCAATAGTAGGTTGTCTCAATCATCCTACTTGGTATCGAAGCATGTAAAAAAGTTTGTCAATAGTCTCAATCATCCTACTTGGTATCGAAGCATGACATAAACAACCAACTCAAGTTTATATTTGCGAATTGTTTACATTGCATTGTAATCAATGTGACATTGTGATTTTGTTCTAAATTTAAAGAAGTTTCACGTGGAATATAATGGTATAAAAAGACGAAAGAAAGGAGGAAACCAAAAATATGCAACTCGTAAGAAAACAGAAGCACAGATAATATAAGAAGGGGTTCGTGTCAAGTTATTAAGCAAGTAGACCCCCCCACCCACCACCACCTCGTTACTTATTGGTAATCCTAATTGAGTCCCCAGTTCTTGTAAATCCAACACGTGGTCTCTTGCTACATGTTTGAGGTGGACCTCCCTGCCTCCTTCTCCCTCCCTATATATACCCTCCATCTCTCTCACCCGATTCGACCAACACACACCCCGCAGTCCCCCTCGTTGCTCACTGCACACTGCACTGATCTCTCTCTCTCCCCCCGAAAATCCATTCCAAAAGCAAACCATACGCAATCTCTCTCCCCTCCCTCCCTCTCTCACTCACCCACTGTCGAACAAAGCAGAAACAAATTTACTTGCCCTTCAAGGCCAATCAAGAGGCACCGTTCTCTGCTACTACTAATAGTAATTTACTAAAAGTGAGAAAACCATGCCTTCCACGGCAACAGTGGCAGCTACAGGTACACGGGTTAAGCCTGTTACTAGTACTACAAGACACCGCCGGCTTTCTTCTTTAAACTCTTCAAATTCCTTTAGAAATCAATTGGGATTTTCCCCCTCTTCTTCCTCAATTTTCAAATCAAAAACCATCTCTTGCTCTCTGCAAACACCTTCTCTAGTCCAAATTCCCAAACACTCCCCTACCTACCAACGACCTTCAACTTCAACTTCCACTAAAATCCCAAGAGAAAATAAGACCCAAAAGTCCCCAACTTCTTCAAAGCCAGTGCCACAACAATGGAACTTGTTACAGAGAGCAGCATCCATGGCTTTGGACGCAATGGAGAGCGCTCTGCTTTCCAAGGAAAAACAACACCCACTTCCCAAAACATCCGACCCAAAAGTCCAAATAGCCGGAAACTTCGCTCCGGTGCCGGAGCACCCTGTCGAACACTATCTACCGGTGACCGGAAAAATCCCCGACTCAATACAAGGCGTCTACGTCCGAAACGGCGCCAACCCACTTCACGAGCCGGTCGCCGGTCACCATCTCTTCGACGGCGACGGCATGGTCCATGCCCTCCAGTTCAAAGACGGAACCGCCAGCTACGCTTGCAGGTTCACCGAAACCAGCCGTATCAGCCAAGAACGTGACCTCGGCCGTCCCCTATTTCCCAAAGCCATTGGCGAGCTACACGGCCACTCCGGCATCGCCCGCCTCCTCCTTTTCTACGCCCGAGGGATGTTCGGGCTCGTGGACCCCACCCACGGCATCGGCGTCGCGAACGCCGGCCTCGTCTACCACAACGGCCATCTTCTCGCCATGTCGGAAGACGACTTGCCGTACCACGTCCAAATCACCGAAACAGGAGACCTCAAAACGGTCGGCCGCTACGACTTCGAAGGGCAGCTGAAGTCCACAATGATCGCCCACCCGAAGGTTGACCCCGCCACGGGGGACCTCTTCGCGCTCAGCTACGACGTCGTTCAGAGGCCTTACTTGAAATACTTCAAATTCTCCCCAAACGGCGAGAAGTCCCCCGACATCGAAATCAACCTCGAGCAGCCCACCATGATGCACGACTTCGCCATTACCGAACGACACGTCGTAATCCCCGACCAGCAGGTGGTGTTCAAGCTGCAGGAGATGATCGGCGGTGGGTCCCCCGTGATTTACGACAAAAACAAGATGTCTCGTTTTGGGATCCTCGACAAGAATGCCAAGGACGCATCGGGAATCCGGTGGGTCGACTGCCCCGACTGCTTCTGCTTCCACCTCTGGAACGCGTGGGAGGAGCCGGAGACGGACGAGATCGTCGTTATCGGCTCGTGCATGACGCCGCCGGACTCCATTTTCAATGAATGCGACGAGAATTTAGAGAGTGTTCTGTCCGAAATCCGGCTCAATTTGAAAACCGGCAAGTCGACGCGCCGCCGCATTTGCTCCGAGAATCTGAACCTGGAAGCTGGGATGGTGAACCGGAACAAGCTAGGGAGAAAAACCCAGTCCGCGTATTTGGCCCTGGCGGAGCCGTGGCCGAAAGTTTCGGGTTTTGCGAAGGTGGACCTCTCCACTGGTGAGGTGAAGAAGCATATCTACGGTGACGAGAAGTACGGTGGCGAACCTCTGTTTCTTCCCAGGGACCCCAACTCGGAGGACGAGGACGATGGTTACATTTTGGCCTTCGTTCACGACGAGAAGAAGTGGAAGTCGGAGCTGCAAATCGTGAACACCATGGATTTGAAGGTGGAAGCTACAATTCAGCTGCCCTCGAGAGTTCCGTACGGTTTTCATGGAACGTTTATAAGCGCTAAGGACTTGAAGAAGCAGGCCTGAGGAAATTTACTGCCCCTCAGGAGTAAATTAGCAAAATTTACAGAGGAGATTTACCTGTGGGAAGCTATCTGATATGCCCCCGGAGACTCATCTGTTATATTTTTTGTGTATGCAGTTTTGGGTGTATTTAGAAGATTTTAGAGTGGGAGGCTTTGGGACACCCAGCTTGTAGCTTTCCGAATAGATTTAGCATTCGAGCTCAGCTGGGTTGTCTCCTTATTCTCTCACTTTTGTATGATATGATTATACAGAAAGGGTGTGTATATTTTCTGTTTAATTGTTGTGTAATTAAATTTAAACCTGCAGTTTGCTTCTCCTCTCACTCTGTTTATCATTTTTGTACGTGCTGTAATTTTAGTAATTTAAACTTGTATATACCCGTAGAATCTCAATAATTTAATAATTTTGGTTAAATAATATTTTTGGCTGGTCTCAACTTAAAAGACATTACATAGTAAATTAACAATTCACTAAATTTATAGGATAAAGCATTACAAAAAATCGGCCAAATATTTTTTAGTGGACTGTGCGGTGAGACCCTAATTTTGAACAAACACGTGATGAAAATATTGTTAATCATAAACTTGTAGTCAAGTCAGTTATTAATCTTAGTCCGAGTCAATTTCTACCAAAAACCCCATCCACGTGTAGGGGCAAAAATTACAGCCCATTATTTTCTACAGAAAACTAAAAGTAGAAAGAAAAACTAAAAGAGTTTTAACAAAATGAGAAAAAAAATAGTTAAAATAAAACCCACACACCGATGACTCCCGTCGGCTCCCACTCAGTCTCTATTTCCTCAGCCCCGCACCACTTCATTCTCCATCTCCCCCGCTAACATCCCTCTCTCAAAAACAGATGAATATTTTGTTTGACAAAAAAAACAACAGATGAATAAATTGCTCTCTCTTGGCACCGTCTCAGGCAATGACTTCGAGGCATCGCATGCTCTCTCCACCGCCATGGGTTACGGTGGTTGTAGGGGCAAAGTAGGTTGATTTTAAAGAACACCTTCCATGACTGTCATTCTAATTCCTTCCTTCAGAACCAGTGCTGGTAGACGTTACTAGGAAGATGGGGTTACGGGAATTTTGGGTAAAATTTTCCTTCAGTTCTAAAAAATAAATTAAAATAAAATTTACATGTCTATGTCGCAATATATATAAGAGTAAATTGTAGTAATGGTCTCTCTACTTTAATCAAATTGGAGCAATAGTCCCTCAACTAAAAATCTATTACCATTGGTCCCTCAACTTATCAAAATGTGTAGCTATAGTCATTTTCATCAATTTCGTCAAAATAAGTTATATTAAAATAACCATTTATATAATTAGGGTTCCTCAACTCATCAAAGTGTGTAATTATGGTCCTTTTCGTCAACTACGTCAAAACATTTGTCAAAACGAGCTATGTTGGAAGGACCATTGCTACAATTGGGTTAAAGTTAAGGGATCATTTCTCCAGTTGAATTAAAGTTGAGGGACCAATAATAATGAATTTTTAGTTGAGGGACCATAGCTGCACTTTTTGATGAGTTGAAGGACCAATGGTAATGGATTTTTCGTTGATGGACCATTGCTCCAATTGAGTTAAAATTAAGCGACCATAATTACAATTTACCCTATATATAATTGGATTGAAGGACAGTTTTGTACCTACATTTTAACGAGATGTAACAGAATTATAATGAAAATTCTTAATTGGATCGACACTTCTAATGAACTTGATCAGCATAATAATGAAAATTCTTAATTGGATCGACACTTCTAATGAACTTGATCACAAGGTTATGATTATCAACTTTTCACCTGATGAGTTGGTTCAAAATTAGGGTCTCACCACATGGATTACCCAAAAAAAAAAAAAAAAATTGGCCTAAAAACTTCATATAGGTCCCACATAATATATAAATTAATAATTTTTTAATACATAGTGTTTATGATTCAACTATGAGGCCTTCTTCAAATATGACTTAAGCATTGTTTATTTCCTCCTAAATTGTTTTTGAGTGTTACATGGATTGTTTTTGTTGTACTTGTACAATGCTTTATGCATTTCCTTCATCATTGTGATTGTCTTTACACCTTAGAGCAGTTCCACCGGAGGTGGAATAGCCCGGCACCCAGTGGAAAAAAAAAGCTGAGACTCAGCTAATTCACTCCAGCCCGTGGAATAGACTGGCACCCAGCCCAAGCCAGTCCACAGGTCGGCCTAAAATAGACAGAGGAAGGAGACGGCTCATTTGACGCCATGGCTACCGTCTCTCTCATCCGGAACCCCATCAACCCCTTTCCCCTGATAAATCCATATATTCAACACCATGTCCCCCTTCCCCTTGCGAGCTCCGATGAGGAGACGAGGAGGAGGTTGCGCTGCCCTATGCGAAGGAGGAAGCAGTCGTCGCATTTCTTGGCGAAGTCGGCGGGATTACAGTGGTAAAGGTTGTCGCCGACCTGGAGCCAGTTTCCAAAAAACGAGTACGAGTATGAGACCAGGCGGGAGCTTGAATTTCTTGCCACGGAGAGACCCAGAATGTTCTTTTCCAGGAGGAGGAGGTCAATTTTTGGGGGAGCGTTGTTGTGGTGAGTAGTTGGTGGGTGTATGGAGCGTTGGTGTGGTGAGGAGGAGGTCCATTTCCAGAAGAAGAAGAAGGGAAGAAGTCAGAAAGTAAAAAAACCAAATTATTATTTTATAATAAAAATTAATAATATTTTAATAAAATTGACTAGGCTATTTAGTTTTAGGGGTGGAGATGTATTGGTCTATTACTATTCATTAGAGTCTATCATTGTTCACTTGAGTGGATAAATGGGCTGGGTGCTGGCGCAAAGTCTTTAGGGGTAGACTTGCTCTTAGAGATAAGAGGCCATTGACATATGAAGTGTTGTGTTACTATAGCTTTTGTTTATTTAAATATAGTTTTTGCTCGTTTAAATGTTTATAAAATGGAATGATGTAGTACATTGACCAATGTATAGTTTATTTTTTAAAAAATAAATAAGTAGATTCATGAATTTTACTTAGTTAAAAAAACACATAGAATTGTTAATTCATAAAAAGAGAAACTAAATACATTGTACAATATTTAAGAAAATAAGAAATAACTTGATAAATTAGTAAGTTATTAATTTATCGTTTATTTAATATTTTGCTGAATGATAGTGCTATCCACACACTAATTTTTAATTCTCTCACAATCCTCTCAATTTTCAATTGTCGGATCAAGGGAATTAAAGAAAACCAATGACTAACAAATAACAGTGTATAAAAAGTAAAAATGAATGTGAATAACGTTTTTCTTTGCTAAATTAACAAATTTCTTTGGTCCCAAAGCTATTAATTTATAGAAGTTTAACTTTACTAACATTTTGTTCATATGCCCCTTTAGCTATATTTTTAATATTTATTCCTTTTCAAACTTGATGTTTTGATGGTGATCTTTTTCTGTTTTGTCCATTAAAATTGAAACATGATGTTGGATTGAAAAGTAAGCAAGTGAAGAAAGGAATTGTAGAATATAATATAGGGAGAGTCATGTTAAATGTGTTGGGCTAATTAATTGAGCTCCATTAGGCCTTTTTTTTAGTGAAGAAGACTAATCTTGGATAAGCCAATGAGTAACCAGTACTTAATAGAGTCTGGGAGAAATGTTCAAATTGCAAGTGAGTGGATGGGAGAAGAACTTGCATGAAAAACTTTAGTTGCAACAATCTTCGGACCCCATTTTCTCTGCATCTTTTTTCATTTTTTTTTCTCTATATATTTCACCTCACGTATCAATCATGAGATACACAAAGAAAAAAAAGAAGATATAAAACCAGTTTATCTGTGATCAAAGAAGTAGAGTAAGAAGATGAACACGTAAAGAGAGATAATAGAATAGGAAATTGGTTACAACTAAGAGATCGTTTGATAACTATTTTATTTTTATTTTATATTTTAATGTGAGTTTTTGAAAATTTAGTTTTGTTTTGGTTTTTAGTTCTACATTGATTATTAAACGGACCCAAAGTTTTTACACTAGAATGTGACCATTCATATTTTTTTTTCAGTGTCCTAAAAATTGGCCTAGGCAGTAGGCAATTAAGGCCCACCACGATTTAGTGCAAATCATTTTGAAAAATCAATCTGGAGTTAGGAAGCCGCCTAGGAGGTCCTAGGTGGTTTGGTGTTTTTTTAAAAAAAAATAAAATTAATTGTGTGCTTGTTTCTTTTTTAGTTTCATGATGGTATACTTATGGAAATGGTGTACCTAATTTGCAAAGGATGGATTGACTACAAGTTCATTCAATTGTGAAATGAATTGGAGCACTTTGAGGAAATACATACAAAGAAAAGAAATAAACCATATATAACAAGGTTAAATAATTTAGTCTATGTCCAATCCAATGTCAGGATCATGAACAAGAAGAATTTTATCTATAATCTAAGAATACTCCTCATTATGATTATATGATCACTGTTTTTTAAATATTGAACATGTTGGATGGATGTACTTTGTGTATTCTTCTACTTCTATTTTTTCATTTTTTCACTTTTTTATTATCCATACAAGTATAGTTTTTTTTTTTAAATTTTGTTTTATAAGTGTAAATAAACACTTATTTACAAGATATACAATAATTTTACATAAATCTGCCTATTTTTTTAGATTGATAGAATTACAGCATAACAAAAAATGATATTGAATAGAGAGGATATAATAACGACAACCCTCTTTCCTCTATATACCAATGTTTAGAGTCTTGATCGAATTCCAAGAGAAAAAAAGATACTATATGTTTCATAATTTCATTGCTGTTGCAAATGGGGTAACTAATGGTGGCAGTTTCTGATTGGTAACTTGGGGAAATGTTAGGTTAACCCTGTTGACAGTAGTAACAGTAGTAACAGCTGGCAATGCCACATCAGCTTAACTAATAGACTATTGGTTGTTATGTTGGTTAGAGGGGTTATAACTAACTGATATAGTTACTGAAGTTACTGATGTAAATCGTGCAACCTATATAAGAGGATATGGCACTACTGTAATCCACAATTCAGATCAATACAAAAGTTTCTTTCTCTAAAACATTCATTCTTGCTCTAGAACTCTTCTTTCTTTTTCTTTTCTTGTTTGAGTATTCATTGCAGATCAGGATTTCTGTATACGTTAACATGGTATCATCGCCGTGTACGTTCTTCGTGGCTATCGTCTTCCGCTCATGGTAGTAGTTGCCGGAGATTATTCTTGGTAACTTCGTGTAGTTTCGTCAGTGTTGTGCGTTCTGTTGGAGGCTTGGATTTTCTTGCGAAGTACAGTATGTTTTCTGCACTCTATCTGTTTGTGAAAATGTCTCAAGGTCTTTTCTTCTGGGTTTGTTGATTTTTTTTTTGTGTGAAAGAAACAAAGGCCGATGCCGTCTTTCTGCAAATTTGATTTGAGATATAAGGCCGAAGCCATTATCTCGGTGTAAACTCCATAAGGCCGATTGCCGGAGTGTAGTTCTTGTGCAATTCTGTTCTCTTTCTTCATTCAAGGCCGATTGCCGAAGAAAGGTGTATTTTTTTTATCTCTGTGGTTCTATATCTTGTTGTTTGAAATCTTGGGTTGTATTTGTGATAATCTTTCATGTGTAAAGATGGCTGAATCTAATGTTAGAATTGAGAATCTGTTAGGGATGTTGACAGTAAAGTTGCAAGATGATAATTTCGTGAAATGGAGTTATCAATTTTCATCTGTGTTGAGGGGGTATGATTTGTTTGACTTCTTTACTGGAGAAGCACCATGTCCGCCTAAGTATGTGATTGATACAGCGTCTGGGGTCACTAATGAAATTAATGCTGCTTATAAAGATTGGGTGAAAAAGGATCTAGCTTTGTTAAGTTTGCTAATTGCAACTCTTTCGGATGATGCTATGGAACATGTAATTGGGTGTAAAACATCTTATGAAGCTTGGAAATGTTTGCAAGAAAGATTTGCCTCTGTCTCAATGGTTCGTGTGAATCAGCTTAAAACTGAATTGCATACTGCTCAGAAAGGTGGTGATTCGGTTGATAAATTCTTAATGAGACTAAAAGGGATAAGGGATCAATTAGTATCTGCAGAAGAAAAGGTTACTGATAATGATTTCATTATTGCTGTTCTTTCTGGTTTGCCTGCTGACTTTGAGATGATTAAGACAGTCATATTGGCAAGGGATTCTCCTATGTCTATCAAAGATTTTCGAGCACAATTGCTTGTAGCCGAAGGCAGTATTGAATCTAGAATGCATACTTTATCTAGTTCTATGTCTGCTATGGTTGTTAAAGGTGAAGGATTACAAGGCTTTCAAGGGTATGAACATGGTGAGAGCTCTAATTCTCAGAGGTCTCAAGGTAGTCTCAGCAATGCTACATTCGGTAACAACTTTCAGAGAGGAAATGGTTTTAATGATCAGTTTGGTAGTAATTTTCAGGGAGGAAATGGTTTTTCAGGAATTGGAAATGGTAATGGTAGTAGAGGTTTTCAGTCTTCACAGAGAGGAAATTTTAATAATAGAAAGTTTGGAGGTGGGAATAACAATTCCAGGTTTGCATCAGGGTTTCAGAACAGAAATGGGAATAATGGTTACTCTGGGAATAATGGCTACTCTGGAAATGGTAAGAGTGTTGCAGGATATGAATCTGCAAGTAATGGGTTCATCTCAACTAATTCATCTGCTGGCCATGGCAATTCTAAGTCCAATTGGAGTGGGAATACCAATTCTAAGTACTTGGTATCACCTGAATGTCAGATATGTTCGAGAAGGGGACACACTGCACCAAACTGCTACTATAGAGCTGAGAGTGGAGGTTCACAGTCTTCTGGTTCTGTAATCTGTCAGATATGTGGAAAGCGGGGGCACATAGCTCTTGAATGCTTTCACATGAACAACTTTGCATATCAGGGAAATCCTCCACCACCACCATCGATTGCAGCTATGACAGCTCAAGCAAATGTCACTCAAACTGAAGGATCTGGTGTTGGTTTTACTGCTGAAGAAAACTGGATATTGGATTCAGGTGCCACTCATCACATGACTGCAAATTTACATCATCTTAATCATGTTATTCCTTATATTGGTGATGGAACTATTACAATTGGGAATGGTACAGGATTGAAAGTAACACATATCGGTTCCACAAACATTCCTCTGTCTAATCAATCTTTGATGTTAAGAAATGTGCTCTGTGTACCTAAAATCACTGTGAATTTACTTTCTGTTAAGAAGTTATGCAGAGATAATGGATGTTGGTTTATATGTGATGATGTTGTCTTCTTTATACAGGACAAGACAACAAGGAAGATACTGTACACAGGGACAAGTGATGATGGGGAGCTGTTTTCAATTCCAGTCAATGTCTTTGCGAAGTCTTTTGCTGCAAAGTTGGAGCACTGTGCTGGTTTTGTTGGAAAGAAGATTCAAGTATCAAGGTGGCATAAGCGGTTAGGACATCCGTCAGAGGAGGTGCTTGCTGTAATGCTGAAGAAGTTTAATAATAGTGTCAAAGTAGATAGTTGTGAGTCTATATGTTCTTCTTGTATGAGTGGTAAAATGAGAAGACAGTCATTTCCAGTAAGACACAATACTGCTACATATTTGTTTGAGAAAGTTCACACTGATGTATGGGGGCCATCTCCAAAGGTGTCTGTACAGGGTTATAGATACTATGTGAGCTTTGTAGATGAATATTCACGATTTTTGTGGATTTTTCCAATGAATAACAAGTCTGAAGTGTTTTCTGTATTTGTTAAGTTCTGTGCCTTTATACAAACTCAATTCAATGCTTCACTTAAGTGTTTACAATCTGATGGAGGGGGAGAGTATACAAGTAGAATGTTTGTTGATTTTTTGGATAAAAAGGGTATAAAACACATGATTTCGTGTCCTTATACCCCTCAGCAAAATGGACTTGCTGAGAGGAAACACAGACATGTGGTTGAGACTGCAGTGACACTCATGACAGAAGCAAAGGTACCAGCTCAATTTTGGTTTCATGCCTGTTCACATGCTGCATTTCTAATAAACAGAATGCCATGTAGAATATTGCATATGAAATCACCATATCAGGTGTTAATTGGACAAGAACCTGATGTTCAAACTCTGAAGATTTTTGGGTCTGCAGTGTATCCATTCATGAGGCCTTATAATGCAAATAAACTTGAACCAAGAACAACTCAATGTGTATTTCTGGGATATATGATGGGATATAAGGGAGTAGTATGTTATAACATTGGTTCAGGGAAATTAATTCTTTCTAGACATGTTGTACATGATGAAGAGATATTTCCTTATCAGAATATACAAGTGTCAAATATATCACAGTCTAGTTCTTCTTCTTTCCAGAATTCAAGGCCTATTGCGATTCAATTACCAAGGGATACGGTTACTCCATCTTCAGTGCATCAAGATAGAGGATCTGCACAAGCTATAGAAGTTATTTCACATTTTCAAGACTCAGATCTGGTAGCTTCAGGAAACTCTGATATGGTAGTGTCTCCATCTTCAGAGTCTGCAGTTAGTCCACCTTCTGATAATCCGGTTACATCTTCTCAACATCATGTCTCAAGTCCAACAGATTCAAGGTTACCAATTTCTCAAGCAATTGTCTCACATGATATTCAAGCACATAATGGTAATGAACATTCAATGGTGACAAGGTTGAAGTCTGGTGCTATCCTAAGGAAAAATTATGCAGCCTTAACTGCAACATTTCCAGAGTTAAACACTTTGCAGATAACAAATGATGATCCTTTTGTGGGAGGTTTCTCCTTTACTTCAGAGATTGCAGATTCATTAGAACCTACATGCTTTAGACAAGCAGCATCTCTTTCCCATTGGCAACATGCAATGCAAGAGGAGTATGATTCACTTCGAATTCAAGGTACTTGGAATTTAGTACCTGCACCAAATCACAGATCAATAATAGGAAGCAAATGGGTGTATAAGGTGAAAAGAAATCCTGATGGTACTGTATCAAGGTATAAAGCAAGACTAGTTGCTCAAGGGTTTTCTCAAGAGCATGGTGTAGATTATTCAGATACTTTTAGTCCAGTTGTACGACATACAACAGTAAGACTCATTCTTGCTTTGGCTGCTATGAATAAATGGGAATTGAAACAACTTGATGTCAAGAATGCATTTCTGCATGGTGAGTTACAAGAAGAAGTTTATATGAAACAGCCACAAGGGTTTGTTGATTCAAGTCATCCCGATTATGTATGCAAACTCCTCAAGTCACTATATGGACTCAAACAAGCCCCAAGGGCTTGGAATTCAAAATTTACAAGCTACTTGGTGACAATGGGGTTTACTGCATCAGTATCTGATACCAGTTTGTTCATTAAAACTGATAACAAGGATATCATCATATTATTGCTCTATGTTGATGATATAATATTGACTGGATCATGTGTGACTAAAGTACAACTCGTAGTTCAAGAACTCTCCTCTGTGTTTGACTTAAAGGATTTGGGGAAGCTGACATATTTCCTTGGTTTACAGATTCTATATAAACCAAATGGAGATATTTTTGTAAATCAGTCGAAATACATAAAGGATTTACTTCATAAGGCAGGTATGGATTCTTGCAAGCCTGCTAATACACCATGTAAACCCCATAATCAAATGATGATGACAGAAGGAGAGTTACTTTCAGATCCTAGTTCATACAGAAGCATTGTTGGTTCCTTGCAGTATCTTACGTTTACTAGACCGGATATTGCGTTTGCTGTGAATACAGTTTGTCAACACATGCATTCACCAACTGAAGTTCATTTTGGTGCTGTAAAACGAATTCTTCGATACCTTCATGGTATAATGCAACATGGCATGGTCTATTCTTCACAGTCACAAATGCATCTCACGGCTTTCTCTGATTCTGATTGGGCTGCGGATCTTAATACCAGAAGATCAGTAACTGGATATGTTGTTTTTCTTGGAGACAATCCTATTTCGTGGCAACCTATATAGTACAACCAGACTATTAGACTATTGGTTGTTATGTTGGTTAGAGGGGTTATAACTAACTGATATAGTTACTGAAGTTACTGATGTAAATCGTGCAACCTATATAAGAGGATATGGCACTACTGTAATCCATAATTCAGATCAATACAAAAGTTTCTTTCTCTAAAACATTCATTCTTGCTCTAGAACTCTTCTTTCTTTTTCTTTTCTTGTTTGAGTATTCATTGCAGATCAGGATTTCTGTATACGTTAACAAACCCCAGCAAGAAACATCATAACATCAACGACTAGCAAATATTTTTGCAAAAACTATCAATGAGATATTTTAGATGGTTACTGGTAGTGTTGACATCTCAGTTGGGTGTGTGAATAAATAAGTCAACTCTTCGTAATATAAAAGTGAAAAATGTTTGAGGAATTTTTTTTTTAAACTACATTTTGTAAATCATACTATATGACAACAAAGTAAGACTTTATGATTTAATCAATTTTTTTTTAATAAATTCAACAACAAAAAAAGCACATTATTTGAATTACAAACTATCCTTTAAAATAATAGTCGTTTTCCACATAAAAATTGTTGCATATACAAAAAGTTTTAAACGAAATTTAAATTGTCAAGAGAAGAAAAATGATGTGATGTTGATGAGATGTTGGCACAGAGAACTCACTCAATTCGTTCAAGAGGATTGACTTTGACATGAAAAGTTGAGGGTTACTAATGATCATGAAACTCAATTATGTAGGGTAAACTAAACTTTTTTTTTTTTTTGGTTCATATGAACGTAGCTTCAAGTTTGGTTTGGTGCTTGGAGGGTCCATCCCAAATGTCATAACAAATTAAGGAGGTTTTTCTTTTTTTGCACGATGCATTCAAGTTGCTACAAAAATGGTCCAATTGCTTGGCCACTACTATGATTATATTAAATTTAGAGGCTGTTTTATGGAGGATATGGGCTTTTCTGTTCATTGTGTTTAGATTGAGGGTGATGAGTACGTAGGGCATGTGGTGTCTTATCCAGCACTTCTCCGGTCATGGTCTTGTTTTGTTTTTACAGTGAGAACCAATGTCAAAAATGCATTCTGTGAGGTTGAATCAAGCATGATGCTTGGATGTTTACCCAAAAAAAAAAAAAAAAACTCATGATGCTTGGATGGGTGCGAATGCGCCTTACAAAATGGGTACATTATGCACTATAGAAATAAAGGATAATCCTTATAGTACATTTGAATTGATGTTGGAATGTGAGCATATTTATCACATGACGGATCCTACAATACTACTCTATGTTAGAATGTGAGCATCTAATCAAAACAATGGACATTGGGTGAAAGATATTTAAGATCTTTTACGCACTTAATGCAAGACTTTCACTTCTCAACACCCCATCATGTCTTGCTATTTCTTGCTTGCAACGTGGAGTGTGTGTCGCTGTTGAATACTCTCAACAAACACTACCACTCTTCCCTAGGCTTTTCTTGGGTTCGAAAGGTGAAGTTGTAGGAAAGGATATGCTTTGTGTAGGTACCTATTGGAGCCATTTGAGTTGGTGTTTGTCATGTCAAGTGTCTTTAAGTTGCGTGCCCTCCCTTTTTCCATATCCTTCCATCCCTTCCTATTTGTATGATCACAGTTAAACTACGTCAATATTTTATATTACTATTTATTTTTGTCTTATTATCTTTATAAAAAAATAATATAAAATATTAATGTGGTTTAACCTTAATCACACAAAATAAAAGGGTATGAAAGGGCATAGAAAAAAGGAGTGCAGACAATCTTTGTCTAGCATGGACATACATTATGCATCTGGAATCACTAGCTTTTAGAATTCCCCTCCCCTAGGACTTTCTCGTGTTCGAAGAATAGGGCATTCCATGTTGTGGATATGTCGTTTCATTACTTTTTTATTCATGTACCAACAAAACTCTATCCACAAACGAATCTAGTTCACTATATGACAAATATGTACAAGCATATATATATACACACACACACGCACATACATAATTTGGCAAAAACTCAAAAGGAGCTACTCCTAACAGGTGACGTGATTGTGGGTGAAAAACTTGGATTGAGACTTTTCTGCTACGTGAAAGATCAGTAAGTAGTTAGTATCGCGCAGTTAAAACATAACGTAAGAGTACTGAAAGGACCTTGCTTTGTTAACGTATATATCCTCTTACTAAGCTAGTCTTCTACATTCTTCTGTCAGTTATGGCGTGCTAGCCAGATTCCATTGGTTAAGAAGTCATCATGTTGTAAATCTTCCTGTGTTGTGGTTTACACTTCAAGGAAGGAGGTAACTTTAGGAAAATGCATAGAACTTCCAGTTTTAAGAATTTGAAGAGCAATGCATATTGTAACTACCAGGGCTAACTAAATGATAGTTTTCTTCTGTACCTTAGTGCTTAGTCCTTAATCCCTAAATAATTGACAATGTTATATTTAATAAGAATTACATGCCCTATTAAGATATCAAATAAGATATTGAACAGGTAGATTTGCGCTCGTGGTCACCTTTCCTAGAATCAAAGCATGGCTTATGAAGAGGCAAAACATGTTTCATGCATGATACTGCCCTGTCAATAAGTAGGACATATAATTATATACATCTATATTATATATAAGACTTAATTATCATCCTATATTATATTCCCCGTAGGTTTCCCCTTTATTGTTATTTTCATGGCTAAATTGGATTGTTCATCCCTGTGGTCATAGGACACTTGCATGATGACCCCCGTGGTGAAAAAACTAGGAATTAAACCCCTGTGGTCTAGAATGTTAGCAAATTTAGTCCAAAAGTAAGATTTCTGTTAAATGACTGTTAAAAGTTGGGGGTAAAACTGTATTTTCAGTTCCAATTGACATTGAATTGGCGTTTTTTTTTTATTTAAAAAAATAAGCATTATTTTTTTTGTTAATTGTTATAAAAAAATTATTTATTTTAAATGTGAATTGGAACTGAAAATATAGTTTTACCTATACTTTTAACAGTCATTTAACAAAAATCTTACTTTTGGACTAAATTTGCTAACATTCTTGACCACAGGGGTTTAATTCCTAGTTTTTTCACCACGGGGGTCATCATGCAAGTTTCCTATGACCACATGGATGAATAATCCAATTTGACCTATTTTCATTCCATATGTTTCATCCACTTTCCCGACAGAGCTCGTGAAATAAAATCATAAATCTATCTCTTAGCACCACTAACGTTTCTTGGATGAACAACATCTTATTCACAATGAAAGAAAAGTTGAAAAGTTTTAATGACCATATTATGATATTGTGATTCTTTTTAGATCGGTCCATATATCGACACTTGGCAAATTTATAGTTCGTGCTTTCAGTTATTTGGCATGTTGCAATGAGGAGAATCGACAAGGACTGAATTATTCGACCATACCTTATCATAACCTATCGCAAATATCGTTGATTGATCACTCACAGTCACAGAGTGAGGGGAGTATATATATATGAAAGGCAGGCCACACAGAGGTAGGACTGAGAAAGCTCAGTGAAGACTTGAGAAATCTGCAGGTTTAGCAGCCTTAAAAAGGGTTCTGTGTTGACGGTTGAAAATGTAAAGTACTTTATGTGCGTTATATTGTGTGTATGAATGTTATTTTGTAATATAGATAGCATGCTATATATTTTTAGCTTAAAGTATAATTCCGACCAGGAGGTGCTTGTTAGAAATTAAAGGAAGAAGAGTAGAAAGCTGATCAATTGCAAACTCTGATTTTTTATTGATTCAAAAGAATGAAGAATACTACATCACCAAGACAACTACATGATGATAATGCAGAAAAATACAATTTTTAATAAGAAAACAGTAAAACTTTAAGCTAAATACTAAAAACAACCCTAAAAGTGATAATTAAACCTAATTGCTGACTTTGCTAAGATGTTGTTTGAATGTGCTTTTAAATGACTAAAAACACTTTTGGTGAAAATATTTTTAGAAACAATCTTTAGTTAATTCTGAAAAAAATACTTAAAGTGCTTCCTGGTAGAAATACATAACTGATGCATATTGTAGAAAGCCCGTAAAGTGTTTTTAGAACCCAAAATCATTTTTTCTAAAGGCGTTTTCAGTCATTTTAAAAGTACATCCAAACGAGTTCTAATACTTTAATGCGGTTTATCACTATCTATATGCTATATCTATATAGTTTCACTTTTCAATTTTATTTTTGAATCAAATTTGAGATATGATCTTATTCTCCAATATCATTTCACCACTGTAGTAACTTTTCCATCATTTCGAAATCTCAAATGAGGTCTCAAATAAAACAGCAGACGAGACAGACAATACTGGAAAACACAGAGAGTCATCACCAAAAGCCAAGACCACAACACTGACTAAACGGCACAAACAACTACAACAAAACTAAACTAATGTATGCCGAGAAAGAAACAAAACCACCAATCAGTTTTGTCTTCACAATGAAGGTTAAATCAGTAATGTCACCACTTCTAGAGGGATCCGCAATAATCACAAGCCCCAAAAGGCGAGTCAGCTGTAGATCGGGGCAAATAAGGCGGGAGTGCTACAGATCTGACAAGATAAAGCTTTACTGCCATAGAACGGACCAAATATGACGGATCAACTGCACGAGCCACCATGGGAACAAGCTGGAACGTTGGATCTGATCTACCTACGACCCAACACGCCAAAGGCGGAGGAAAACTTGGGTCTAGCTCTAGATCAAGGTGATAAGACCTAGAAAAGAGGCAAAGACACCACGCACGCACGGAGGTGGGTAGCCCAAACTTCGGTGGACGAAGGGCGCAAGGGGAAGAGAGAGGAGGGGGCCGGGGGGGGGGTGTTGTAGCGAAGAACGGAGAAATGGAAAACAGGAGGGAAAGAAAAAGGCAGGTGATGTGTGAGGAGGCGTTGGTATGAATGATCGGAGGAGGGGATGCGGAGAAGAATGAGGAGGAGAAGGGAGGGGCTCTCAACTACCCCAAGCCGGAGTAAGGGGTTGACAGCGAGGATGGAGCTGGATTTAGGGTTTTGGAGGTAGATGTAAGATGTGAGTGTCAAGGAGAATGAGTTTTGTTCTCGACAGACTGATAGCTCAGTATATGAGTTATTAGGTTGAGGAAATTCTGATCCTATTTGGCTAAGAATAAGAGTCCTAATAACATGCAACTACATTCACGTAACCTTATCAAGATTTGACAAGAGTTCAATACTTACTAGGACTATACCGAAACCCTAATCTGTTTGGAATATCCAAGATATCAGTTAATAGGCCTAATATCAAGGAGTATGGATGTATATATATAGGGAAGTCCCTGCACTCACAACGCCGTCCCTTTTTAAGCGAACCTTATTCTAGCTGGATCATTAGCTGTTGAGTGTAGAAGATCTTCTGTGGTTAATTGCAGCAATGTCGAGCTCTTCCTCTTCAGGTAAGTCTATTATATTTACAAGTGCATGTTGCGAGTATGTGATTCTATGCATGCAGTGTTTTAACTCCTTACATGTGGTATCAGAGCACCACTGTTGTGTTTAGAATCCTTATAAGCACAAGTATGTATTGTGAATAAGTGCATGATCCTGTCATAAGACTTCCGCACATAAATCTGATATAGTTTTCAAATAGTACGAACAAACTCCATTAAATAAAAACGAATAATCACTTATACACCCACACATACATATATAGATGTTCTGCAAGTTTTATCGCAGGCAAACAAGGATGAGTCTCCAGATCTCGGAGAATTAAAACCAAATGGGTTACTATCATTATATGACCTAGCAGGAAATCCTTGGTGAACCATGATCAATTTCAACTCAAAAGTGTTTGTATCATGATTTATCTATTCAAATTGAACAGAACGCTTAAACTGATGGTGAATATATTTTGTGATAATTCTAAAGAATTCTTATATTCAGTCATGTTTAATTGGAGTATAAGTGAAATGCAAGATTAATATTGATGCAATTTTATCTGCTCAAAAGTGTTAAAATTGCATTGTTAATGTGAAATTTTGTATTTCAATTGTGCAAACCCTAATATAATCAGTTTTCGATCTAAAGATGTGACTGGTATTATATGACTCTTGATGCCATTAATTGTTCATACCCTGAACTTTTAGTGAAGAACTTATGAGAATAAGACGCTGAACATGTATGGTTGATGCAGCTATGACTTCTCTTAACTTCTCCAATATCGAAACACTAACCGGGTCCAACTATAAGAAGTGGAAGGAAGACATAGAGATAGCCCTCGGCATGATGGACTTCGATTTAGCCTTGAGGGAAGACAAACCTGCAGCCTTGACTCCTACAAGCACAGTAGAAGAAAAACTGAAGTTTGCTCAATGGGAAAAGGCAAACATAATGGCTCTCATGATCATGAGGAGGGCTATGACAAGCAGTGTTAAAGGTGGTATTCCAAAAAATGACAGTGCAAAAGAGTTCTTTAATGCAGTGGGAAGCAAATTCAAGGAGTCTGAGAAAGTTGAAACGGGGAATTTTCTCACAAAACTGACATCCATGAAGTTTAATGGTGTTGGCAGTGTGAGAGAACACATACTAAAGATGTCAGACATTGCACAGAAGCTGAAGGACCTGGAACATCCGATCACAAATAAGTTTTTAGTGCATATGGCATTAAATTCCTTACCTGCACAGTATGGTCAGCTGAAGGTGTCATACAACACTCAGAAAGCAACCTGGGACATCGATGACTTAATCTCCATGTGTGCACAAGAAGAGTTGAGGAAGTCAACAGATAAAGTGGAGACTGTGAATCTTGTCCACATTGCAAAGGGCAAACATGTTGCAGTTGATCAGCAATCTGTGGCTGCTGGTAAGCAGAAGAAAACTTCACACTTTTCTTCTTTTAAAAATACTAACCCCCTTAAACGATCTCAAACATGTTGCAGTTGATCAGCAATATGTGGCTGCTGGTAAGCAGAAGAAAACTTCACACTTTTCTTCTTTTAAAAATACTAACCCCCTTAAACGATCTTAAAAGTTTAAAGCCATTTCTGAAGCACCAAAGCCTTGTTATTTATGCAAAGAAGTTGGTCATCTAAGGAAAGATTGCACTGGTTTTAAAAATTGGCTTGTTAAGAAAGGTAATGTAATCAATGTTTATGTTTGTTTCGAGTCAAATTTGATTTATGTTCCTCCTTTTAGTTGGTGGTTTGATACTGGTTGCTCAATCCATATTACAAATACCTTGCAGGGCTTCACAAATCTAAGGGAGAGAAATAATGAAGTTTACAATGTTTTTGTTGGGAATGGGAGCAAGGTAGCAGTCGAGTCAGTGGGCAGTGTCTCTTTAAAGCTTTCTTCTGGTTTTATTTTGTTTCTCAGTTCAGTACTCTATGTACCTTCTATGAGAAGGAATTTGATTTCAGCTTCTAAGTTAGTCAAGTCAGGTTATACTTTGATTGGAGACAATGAAAGTGTAAGACTTTTCCATTCAAATAAATTAGACACCTTGCTTGGTTATGCCTTACTTCATGCTGATATGTGGCAACTGCAATGTGATTATTTACATGAATGTTTCACAGTTTGTCACATTGGTTCCAAAAGATTGTCTCAAAATGAAAACTCTCCCATACTTTGGCATAAAAGACTCGGCCATATATCCAAAGAAAGACTTGTGATTTTAACCAAACAAAACCTCATTCCAAATCTCGATTTTGAAAGTCTTCCAACTTGCATTGATTGTTTCAAGGGAAAAATGACCAATACTAGGAAGTTAGGATCCACAAGAAGCAATCACCTTTTGGAGATAATTCATACAGATGTGTGCGGCCCTTTCCCAAATAAAACAATATGTGGCAACTCTTACTTTGTCACATTCATTGATGACTTTTCTAGATATTGTTATGTGTATCTTATATCTGAAAAATCTTCTGTTATTGGCTGTTTTAAGATATACAAACTGAGGTTGAAAACCAACTGGAAAAAGGTATTAAAATAGTGAGATCGGATAGGGGTGGTGAGTATTTTGGCAGGTTCACAGAGACCGGACAACACAAGGGAGCTTTTGCATCTTATCTTGAAGGCTCGGGATCATTGCTCAATATACCACTCCAGGTACTCCCCATCAAAATGGAGTGGCAGAAAGGAAGAACAGAACCCTAAGGGACATGATTCGATCCATGTTTTCAAGATCCAGACTTCCAATTTTTCTGTGGGGAGAAGCACTTAAAATAGCCAATTACACACTTAATAGGGTTCCAAGTAAGTTTGTCAAAGTCATACCTTTTGAAGCTTGGACTGGAAGAAAGCCAAGTTTCAACCATTTTCATGTATGGGGATGTAGAGCTGAGGCACGGTTCTATAATCCTCACGAGAAAAAGTTCGACCCGAGAACTGTAAGTTGCAGGTTCATTGGATATGCGGACATGTTCAAGGGTTTTAAGTTTTACTGTCCTGATTCTCATACTAGAATTCAGGAGACTAATAATGCAAAGTTTATCGAAGATTTGGAAGAAGAAACAGTGCAACACACCATCTCAGATTTTGAAGAAATTGGAAATGACGTTGATCAGTATTCTGAAGCAACTGATGCACCATTGCTTATGGTTCAAGAAACCTCATGCACACTCCTAACAGTTCTGCACGCCGTTCAACCAGTGAACAACATGCCCTTTTCTGAAGCAATGCAATCGACAGTGCATGGTTGTGATCCTAAGCTTCAAACCCCTGAGCATCATGTACCTCAGGGTGTTGTTGAACCACTGCAACAAGTGCAGTTGCCTATCAGGCAATCTTACAGACAAAGAAAACCTGTGATCCTACCCGATTTTGTATACTTACAGGAGACAAAATACAATATATGAGATGATGATGATCCTCTCACCTTTAATCAAGCCATCAATAGCTTGAGAGCAGATTTATGGCATGCAACTATGGTTGAAGAACTTGCAGCTATGGCAAAGAATCAAGTCTAGACGTTGGTACCACTTCCATGCAATGCTAAACCCATTGGCTGTAAATGGGTGTTCAAAACCAAAAGAAATGCAGAGGGAAATGTTGAAAGACACAAAGCCAGACTTGTAGCTAAAGGTTTCACACAAAGGGAAGGTATTGACTATAACGAAACTTTCTCGCCAGTATCATCCAAAGACTCCTTGAGGGTGATCATGACTTTAACAGCCCATTTCAACTTAGAATTACATCAAATGGATGTAAAATCGGCTTTTCTTAATGGAGTTTTGGATGAAGAAATAGTGATAGTTCAACCACCAGGTTTTGAGGAGAAAGGAAAAGAGACTATGGTCTGCAAACTCAACAAGTCAATCTATGGTTTAAAACAATCTTCTAGGCAGTGGTACATCAAATTCGATCGAGTGGTTTCTGCTTTTGGTTTTGAAGAAAACAAGATTGATGACTGCATATATCTCAAGGTCAGTAGCACGTAATTTATATTTTTGGTACTGTATGTGGATGATATTCTTTTAGCTAGTTCGGACTTGACTCTTTTGCACACCACCAAGACCATGTTAATCGAGAGTTTTGATATGAAAGATCTTGGTGAGGCGCATTTCGTTTTTGGCATTGAGATTGAGCAAGACAGATCCAAAAGGATGCTGAGGTTGTCTCAAAAGTCCTATATTGACAGAATCATGAAGAGATTCAACATGGAGAAATGTGCAGGTGGCGAGCTTCCCATTGTAAAGGGTGATAAGTTTAGCACTGACCAATGCCCTAAAAATGATCTCGAGAGAAATGGAATGAATGACAAGCCTTACACATCACTGGTTGGCAGCATCATGTATGCTCAAGTATGCACGAGACCTGATCTAGGGTTTGCAGTTAGTGTTCTATGACAGTTTCAATCTAATCCTGGGAATACTCACTGGACTGCAGCTAAGAAAGTACTAAGGTACTTAAAAAGAACAGGGAATCTTGCACTCGTATACCAGCAAGTTGAGAATTTGGAAATGGTGGCTTATTCTGATTCAGACTTGGTAGGTTGTGTTGATGACAGAAAGTCTACGAGTGGATATGTCTTTCTTCTAGCCGCTGGTGCAATTTCGTGGAAAAGCTCCAAGAAAAATGTGATTGCTTCTTCAACTATGAAGGTTGAATTTATTGGTTGTTACACTGCCACCAAACAAGCAATATGGTTGAGGAACTTCATCATGGGATTGAAGGTTGTAAACTCAGTTGAGAAACCTATAACTATATACTGCGATAACAAGGCTACAATTTTCTTTTCTAGAAACAACAAGAGATCCATTGCTTGCAGATTAATGGACATTAAGTATTTACGTGTAAGGGATGAAGTCAGAAAAGGGCTGATCAACATAGTTCATATTGGAACTGATTTTATGGTAGCTGATCCAATGACTAAAGGCTTACCAGTGAGAGTGTTCAAGAAGCATGTTTACAACATAGGGATGCGAGAGGATTTTGATTCTGTTAATGAGTGGGAGTAGTAAACCCATTCGATTATGTTAATAAGTGGGAGTAGTAAACCCACAGTTAGTTTTGTTACGTTTCCTTTAGGTTAATTGGATGCTTTCATAATGCTTGTTCTCATAATATGTTATTGTAATAATATGAGCCATACTTTGTATGAGGCTCAGTTAAGGAGTTGAATTTTGGGTATCAACTTGAAACTTTTGAATTTTGTCAAACAACACAGTACTTATGGAATAGATACTTGTAATCATTAAGTGCACATGTAGAAGAAATTACATACTGCATTTATGATTCGGTATTCAAAGCTATAAGTGACAAGTTGTTAAAGGGTAATTGCAGCTTTCGGGGACTTGTGATCACCTTATACTTAGCCTGTGTAATATCATTCTTCTTGGACACTCAAGTGGGAGAATGTAAGATGTGAGTGTCAAGGAGAATGAGTTTTGTTCTCGACAGACTGATAGCTCAGTATATGAGTAATTAGGTTGAGGAAATTCTGATCCTACTTGGCTAAGAATAAGAGTCCTAATAACATGCAACTACATTCACGTAACCTTATCAAGATTTGACAAGAGTTCAATACTTACTAGGACTATACCGAAACCCTAATCTGTTTGGAATATCCGAGATATCAGTTAATAGGCCTGATATCAAGGAGTATGGATGTATATATATAGGGAGGTCCCTGCACTCACAGGGCCGTCCCTTTTTGAGCGAACCCTATTCTAGCTGGATCATTAACTGTTGAGTGTAGAAGATCTTCTGTGGTTAATTGCAGCAATGTCGAGCTTTTCCTCTTCAGGTAAGTGCATGTTGCGAGTATGTGATTCTATGCATGCAGTGTTTTAACTCCTTACAGTAGATTCTCTGCCCTTCCACTTCCCGTACCCTTTTATTTGTGTGGTTACGGTTAAGGACAAGGATTGTCTACCCTCTCACTTCCAGTGCCCTCTCGTGCCCTCCTGTTTTGTATGGTCACGGTTAAGCCACGTCAACATTTTATATTATTTTTTTATAGAGATAATAAGAAAAAAATGAATAGTAATATAAAATGTTGACGTGGCTTAACCGTAACCACACAAACAGAAGGGCACGGGAGGGCAAACAATCGTTGTCCCACGGCTAAGCCACGTCAACATTTTATATTATTATTCCTTTTTGTCTTATTATCTCTAAAAAAAATATATATAAAATATTGACATGGTTTAACCGTAATCACACAAAACAGGAGGGCACGCGAGGGCATGGGAAGGGACGGCAGAGAATCTACCTCCTAGGGTCCTAAAGGGTCGTGGCGAGAGACAAATGTGGTCAGGAATATACTAATTCCTTGTTGATTTTACTTTAAAATGGTTATTTTGGTGAAAATTGGATTCGACTAGAAAAGAATGAATGTTGAGAGCAATGGAGATATGCTGCAGAGAGTACGTTGCTTTCTCAATGCTTGCACACACACAATCCTCTACCCATTCACACAAGAAGTGTGAGGGAATACAAAGAAGAATCTAGCCGTTAGGCTACACGTGATACACACGTGCCGAGTGACTAACGTACCCCATGTGAGAGGCACATGCACCACTAAAACTCTTAGCAGAAAATAACAGGTGGCACAAAACAAGCAGTTAAGATGTTTTAATCTCAGTCATACATTGTGACCGATTGTTCTAGGCTTCTAGCTATAACTAAAAACATAAACTTGAACTTTGACAGAAAACTTGAAATCCAAGCCATCTTTGATCCTTCAGCAAGCTTAATCTCCAACATTCCTTAGATTAGAATATCATATCTAAAACGTTGTTCTCATTGCCATAAGAACAAAATAATTCAAAATCGTGCAATTGTATATTAAATTAACGACTAACTATAACAAAACAACTTCCCAACCTGTACCTTGGACACATTTTGACACTACAATCATGCAATGTGCATTCAATTAATGAATCAGGCATCATAAAACAATTTCCCTAACTGTGCCTTGGACACGTTTTGATTCTACAATGAAAGCATAGGACCACCCATCACAACTTTTTGTTCACTGATTGCACTGATTGCTTTGTGCGTTTGGTTTGCACAAAATATTTGAAGACATACGAGTTGGTAGCTCATTTTTATTAATGTGGAAATGAATGTCATAGTCTGTGTAAGTAGGGCAACTAACAATCATTTGGTTACCAAAAGCATATACTCCTCTTTCCCTACCCATCACATTGCCACTTTCCACTTACTCATAGTGGAAGGTACTAGTAGTTAGCAGTCCTTTCCTTTAATTAGTAAATGTACATGGTCGTAGACTAAATATTCATGTCATCAATGTTTATTTTATGAGAAAAACAAGGAGAAAATTTCTTTAAAATAGGGGCAAAAAACAATGAATTTGGGTGAGCACTCCTCCAAATACTGGAGGATTCATACCAAATGCATATTAATTAAACAACGAAAATAAAACTAAGGCGGAAAAAGAAGAAAAATCAACACTAATCTCAGCTCTAGAAGTAAAAAATTGAACATCTCCGACGTGCAATTCACGTCATCAATGTTAAAAGGTTAATTTGCAGGAAACAACCCTAAATACACACACACACACACACACACACTAGAAGCCCTAGCATGTGAAAATGGTAGGAGGAAAAACAGACGTAAAGAGAGAGTGGTCAGAAAACTGTGGAGTGGAGGGTCTTTGTGTTGTTATTTTATGTTTGTCACCTTTTCAAGAAAGGTTTAACCGGTAAAGCATTACATAGGAGGTGTTTTTTTTTTATTGGGGGTTTACAGTTCAGGGTGTGTAATTCTGTCTGTTCCGAAACCTATGAAGCCAAGTTTTCATACTACATGTAAATTTTTGTCCAAATTCTTATCCAGATGAAAAGGCTTTTCTTCTACCAAGAAAAGAGAACTATACGTACTTCAGACTAATATTACCGACGTCTAACTTCGGTAAGATCTCTCTCCCTCACTCTCTCTCTCAAGTAGACAATGCAGTAGGTACGTCAAAAAGTTGAAACTGTTAAAAGTGCACGGAACTTTCAGTTGACCCTCCAGTTTCCAAAGAATGAAAAGCACTCATACCAAACTCACATAGTGATCAATAGCAATGACGTCCAGAAGTTTGCATATACAATTTTAAATTTCCCAATTAGTTCATATGTGTTCGTCGCAGGAATCTCCTGGCGGACGAGCACACAGCTCCCCTGGGAGAATGGCGTCGGTTGAGGGTATCTGTCGTACTTCTGCTTTCTTCTCGGACTCGCTCGGGCAAGCCTTTGTCGGGCAGATCTTGGTCGGGCAAGACACACTTCGGGCAAGGGTCGTCGGGCATTTCTGAAAGAGAAGGACAGAGTTAATTTGAAAGGGTGCCTTTGTGGGGCCTTAGGTGTAGGCCTTAAGGCTCACAATCAAGATTAACTTTGTCGTGCTCAGGCGTGCCACTGCCATCTTTAGTATGGCAGATGTTGAATGGGTGTTAAGCTTTGATTGAATATGTATACGCCCGAGAAACCAAGTTAGATATAACAGGTGCCTTTGTGGGGCCTTAGGTATAGGCCTTGAGGCTTCCTGTCAACCTAAACCAGCGCTTGGATGTATCATATTTGGTCTTTTATGGTTGCCAGAGTCTTATCACTATTATACCTTTGATTATCTGAATCCAAGAGGTAGGACGAACCCAAATGAGTGCCTTTGTAGGGCCTTAGGTATAGGCCTTGAGGCTTCCCATCAGAGTTAATCCTTATACTCGGACCAACTAGACCGCAACATGAAATGAAGCTAAATAGATGCCTTCGTGGGGCCTTAGGTGTAGGCCTTGAGGCTTTCTATCAGAATTCACTCCGTGCTTAAGCCTTTTCTACGAATCAAGATATAATAGCAACAAAACGGAGAAATAGATTGATTACTTACGCCCCAAGTAACTTCGGACTTCTCGCTTATCAAGGATTGTCGTGGATGGGTTGAGTCCACATAGAGTTCTTTTTTATGCCTTGAGGCCAAGGACTTTTAAACTGATCTTTAAATTACATGCCCGCGGGCTTAAGACTTAGATTTGATTTGAACTCTGACGCGATTCAGATCGGATTCAAGTGCTGAAGACTCATTTTCATTATGACTTTGCTAGAAATAACTTGTATATAACTGGGAATATATAACATGTTATTGTGCTTTTAAAAGAAAGAAAAGACAAAGACAGAGCAAAGATAGTCGGGTAAGTTTGAACCTTATCGGCCAAGGCTGAACTTCTTACAAAATCTATCTTTGTGGCTCTGTCAGAGGTCTGAAAGCTTTTAGAGGGGTTGACGGGGGAGAAGAGGATACAAAATGAATCGATACCACCATGAACAAGGTAGCAGAGCTATTACAGGGGTTTGGGAAGGTTTATCCCGAATGGGATGAAGGCTTGTGCTGACTACAGCTTCGTTGAAGGCAAATCTGGCTTGAGCAGAGTTTTGGCTTTTGTTTGTTTGTTTGAGTGTCCTTAATTCTGTCTTCTCTTCCTCCTTTTATAGACGACTTCAGCTTGGGTTCCTGTAGCAATAGCGGTGCCCGAATGCGGTTTGGTGATGACTCACTAGCTTTTTTACATGAATGCCACCAATAAAGTACTTTATTGGGCTATGTAGTGACTGAATAGCCTACCCCCTGTGGTCTTTGAGCAGGTAAGCAGGTGGCCTTTGTAACTTGTGCCCAGCCGAAAGCCTCTTTCCTGCCTCCTAAGTTTTCCTCTGGGCCTTGGGTTTGGGCCGACTTTCTCTCTGGCCCAAAGTTCAGATTTTATCCCAAACAGTGCCCCCTTCAATTGATGTTAAGCTTGGGATCCCAAGCGCCAACATTAAATGAATAACAACATGCGTGCCCTTTGAGCTTCTTGCGACCTTTAAACTGCCTTCTGGTTCTCTATAAATTCTGGCTTTGGAAACCCTTTTCAAATCATCACCTCTTCTTCATTTTGGTCTTCACCCTTCATCCACCTTGAATCCTTCCGTCTCCCTACTGAGAAATGGGTCCTCAGGTTTTGAGTGGAGTTTCCTGAAACTCCCCTTTCGTGAGAAAAAAAGAAAGTTTTCACCTGATGATTGCTACCTCCAACACCTTTGGTCGATCACCCCTCTACCTCCAACACCCTTGGTCAGGCGGTCTCCTCTTGATGACTGATCTTCCCACAACTTGTGGTGATAAGTCGGGCTTCATCATCATACATGGTGAAGATCTTGTGGGAGGGTCCTCTACCAAGCTCATGTTGGCCGCCCAACCCGATCACCTGATTGGGTTTCAACCAAGAAGATAGCGGGAAACCAGTTGAAGACACCAACACTTTCAGAGAGGATCAAATGTAATACATAAGATTTGGTATCTTGTAATCTCATCAATTTGTCGACATGAAATAAGTATTTTTATCTATTTCTGCATCTCTGCCTTCTTTAAATGTTTGGATGAACAAAATACCGTATCTGCTCCCTCTTCGATATAGCAATCCCTAACATCCCATAATGTAGGACAATATTTCTTCAAGAATTTTGCATTAATAGGGTGTTTCTGCTCATTGCCTTCGAGGTCTGCTAGATAATATCCTCCTTTGTTCAAAACCCGACTAATAATAAAAGGATCTTCCCATGTCGGGCTCCATTTCCCGAAGCCACGCAGCTGAGCGCCTAGCGGGAGGACCGCTTTCCACGCTAAATCTCCTTCCTTGAAAGACTTTAACTTCACCCTTTTGTTATAAGCTCGGGCAACATCAATCTTTCCTTCTTGAATCTGGTTCAAGGCTTCAATTCGGGCTGCATCCAGATCTTCAATACCTTGACACATAGCTTCGATTTATTCTGTACTATGCAACCCAAATTGGTTTTGAATTCTTACGGAACTGACGTTGATTTCCATAGGAAGCACTGCATCGTGCCCGAAAATCAAGGCATAAGGAGTCGTGCCTGTCCCCGCTCTTTTAGAAGTCCGGTATGCCCACAACATGTTCCCTAGCATCTCATGCCACCTTTCTGGACTATCAATCACCATTCTTTTAATAATGTTGACCAAGATCTTGTTGCTAGCCTCTGCTTGCCCATTTGACTGAGGGTAGTATGGACTGGATTGGATCATCTTTATTTTGTACTTGCTTGCAAACTCTTCAACCTCCTTTGAAATAAACGATGGCCCACGATCCGTTACTATAGTTTCAGGCACCCCATACCTGTGCAGGATCTTGGTCTCAATAAAATTCTTGACCACGGCTGAAGTTATGGATTTTACTGCCGATGCTTCTACCCATTTGGTGAAGTAATCCGTTGCCACAATTATGAAAGTATGTCCCTTACTAGAGGCCGGATAAATCTGCCCGATGAAGTCCATTGCCCATCCTCGGAACGGCCAAGGCTTGACCACTGGATTGAGAGGTACTGATGGTACGTGCTGGAGAGGTCCATGTCTCTGACATTCTTCACATCCGCGGGCATAGGACTTACAATCTTTTTCCATGTCGGGCCAGAAATAACCATACCTTCTGAGTAGCCATCTCATCTTTGTTCCCGCTTGATGTGCTCCACATATTCTCTCATGTACTTCGGCCATTACTCTCATGGATTCCTCTAGGCCTAAGCATTTTAATAGCAACCCATCTGGGGTCTTTCTCAACAGATTTTTTGTCCACAAGACATACTTGGTTGCTTGCTGCCTGTTCTTCTTACTTGTGGGTGAAGAAGGATCTTTCAGATACTGAGTAATAGGTGTCCTCCAATCTTCCACCTCGGTCTCTAGAACCATTACATCCAGACTGAACCTCCGATCTAAGATAGAGGGAAGGTTTCTTGTTTGGATCTCAACATCAACACCATACTTCCTTTCTTGCATTGGCACTCCTGAAGCTAGTTGCGCCATTTCATTGGCTGCCAAGTTAGATCCCCTAGGAATGTGATTGACTGATATCTCAGACTCCCACAAACTCAGCAGTTGTGTTGTTGCCATATAGTACCCTGCCATAGTGATATGTCTGCATTTGAACTCGCCATTTAGTTGATTTATCATTAACTCTGAATCACCAAAGATCTCTACTTCAGTTGCCCCCAAGTCCATCAGGATTTCCAGGCCGATAATCAATGCCTCATACTCCGCCCGATTATTGGTATTTTCTTGATAATCAAGTAGGAAGGAATAGTAATGATAAACCCCTTGAGGGTTTATAATCACAATTCCAACTCCTGCTGCCTTCTGAGTGTAGGATCCATCGAAATATAGCTTCCAAGGTGTAATCCAAAGACCTGCTACTCTCCTTATCTCTTGCTGGATCCAATCTTCTTTGCCCGAAACATCACTTCTTGGTGGGATCCATACATTAGCAACTTCTAAACTTCCCGGGATATTGATTTCCTCGCTTTGAGACTCTTGATGTTCGGTCAGGAAGTCAGCAATTGCCTGGCCTTTGACTGCCCTCTGGGGTATGTACTGAAAACTGAATTCTGATAATGCTAGAATCCACTTCCCAATCCTCCCTGCTAGCATAGGTCTTGACAACATATACTTTATCACATCTGTTTTGGCGATAATGTGCACATGACAAGGTAGCATGTAATGCCTTAGCTTGCTGGCAGTAAAATATAGAGCCAAACACAGTTTTTCCACCGGAGAATATCTTGTTTCTATCTCGGTCAGAATTCTGCTGAGGTAATACACAGCCTGCTCTTTTCCTCCTTCATTATTCTGGGCTAGTAGACTCCCAATTGATCTTTCCGATGCAGAAATATATAGTTTCAATGGCTTTCCCCTTTGAGGTGGCACCAGCACTGGTGGGGAAGTTAAGTAAGCCTTGATGCTATCAAATGCCTGCTGGTGGGTTGGCCCCCACTCAAAATTCTCCCTATCCTTCAATCTCAGTAGCGGAGTTAGTGGCTGGATTTTGCCCGCCAAATTGGCAATGAATCTCCTTAAGAAGTTGATTTTACCTAGCAATCTCTAAAGTTGTACTTTGTTGGTAGGTGGAAGTGACTCTAATATTGCCCGAGACTTATTTTTGTCCACCTCCACACCTCTCTGATGCACCAAGAATCCCAAAAAATTGCCCGCTCTTACTCCAAAAGCGCATTTCTTTGGATTCATCTTCAACTTGTGGATTCGCATCCTCATCAATGCTTGCTTGAGGTCCACGAGATGCTGCTCTTCTGTCTTAGATTTCACCATAATGTCATCGATATACACCTCCATGCTTTGGCCAATTAAATCATGAAAAATGGCATTCATTGCCCTTTGATACGTGGCGCCTGCATTTTTGAGCCCGAATGGCATGACCAGATATTCATATGCCCCCACATGACCAGGACATCTAAAAGCTGTCTTATGAATATCCTCTGGCGCTATCTTTATTTGATTGTAACCGGCATTTCCATCCATAAACGATAAAACTTTATGCTTTGCTACAGCATCTATGGATAAGTCAGCCATGGGCATGGGATATTCATCCTTTGGTGTGGCGCTATTAATATTCCTATAATCAACACAACACCGTACTGCTTTTGTTATAGCTTTTAAAACGGGTATAATGTTGGCTAGCCATTCTACATATTTGGCTGGTCTAATAAAGCCAGCTTTCACCAGCCTTTCAATTTCTTCTTTGACTTTTTCTTCTATCTCCTTTGACATCCTTCGTGGTGCCTGCTTGACAGGTTTATATCCTTCCTTGATGGGCATTCTATGTTCCACCAAGGCTGGGTCTAATCCTGGCATCTCGGTGTAATGCCAAGCAAAACAATCTTTGAATTCTTGCAAAAGAGAGATAATCTTGGTCCGATCCTCAATCCTTAATAAACCGCTGATTTGAATTGGTCTCGGATCCTCTTCTGTGCCTAGATCAATAACTTCCAATGGATCCTGGACTTCTGGAGGTGGCTTATCAGGCTCTGCACATAAAAATTCAACTAACTCCGGGTTCTCGGGCAGACCGTCTGGCTCGTCTATATCGTAGACGCATTCGGCCATTTAAATGGCCTTATCTAACTCCTCTGTGCAAGATTCTTCCTCATTTTCCTGCTGGCTGGTAGAAACTTTCCCCTGCCACTCCTGCTCTTCTTTATCCAAGAGCTTTTCTTCCTGTCTTCTTCCCTTTCCATACACCAACAGTCTTTTAATCAGGGATCTGACTGCCATGACCTGATCTTTCTTCTTTTGTTCGATCATTGATGGTATAGAGAGTTTGGTATAAGACAGGGTCTCTCCCACTCCTCCTTGGTAAGGAGCATCCCTTGTTCTAGAAGCTTTCGGGCCGTCACCTTGGTAGGGCGGCCGTTCTCATCAGCTCCTAAACATTTCAAAATTCCCACGTTGGGATTGTAGAAATTTGCTTCTGCAACATTAGCTGAGGGGAGGAACGGCCGTGATTCGGCCTCTACCAACTCCCAAAAGCTTGATCCTTCAGTACTTGCCTCGTGGTATACAGCCACTTGTTGATGAAGAGTAGAAGGTATGGCTAAACTTTGATGAATCCAATCTCTTCCAAGTAGGGCCCCGTAAGTGGAAGTGCAGTCTACTACAAAGAACGCCAACATTATTTTCTTGGACCCCAGATCTACCTCTAAAGGTAATATCCCATGAGTCCTGGTGATGGCACCTGAAAAGCTCGAGACTGTAAGGTTTGTGGGAATAAGATCTTCAGTGCTTCTCCCCATCCTCTTCATCTGCTTGGCTGGCAATATGTTAACAGCCGCTCCTCCATCAATCAAAATTCTTTTGAAAGGTACACCTTCCAGATGAGCTGAAACGTATATAGGCTTCAGGTGGTTGGCCAACGAAATACTTGGGCGGCTGAACACCATTTTATCTGTGTAAATCCGTAGGGGACCACCTTTAGGTACTTTTGAGGATTCAACCTTGCCTGAGTCTTCCTCTGTAACTACCTCCACATTGACGTGAGCCATCATCAGCTCAGTTGTTAAATAATCACCTTCCATGGTAGCGGGCTGGTTAGGCCTGGCGCCAAACATGGCGGATAATACATACGTCATGTTGATGTGGAAGTTGCTGGGTTCGAGCAAGTCCTCCTTCTTGCTCCCAACGTGATCCATGAACTCGTCTAACCAGGCCATTGCATCGGCTGGTAGTAAGGGCTCTGGTATCCCTTCCTGTTGTGGTTGATTCATGTCT